>NC_068918.1:58473842-59098842 GCF_023091745.1 Budorcas taxicolor
AAGCAACCTAGATGTCCATCAGCAGATGAATGGATAAGAAAGCTGTGGTACATATACACAATGGAGTATTACTCAGCCATTAAAAAGAATACATTTGAATCAGTTCTAACGAGGTGGATGAAACTGGAGCCTATTATACAGAGTGAAGTAAGCCAGAAAGAAAAATACCAATAGGGTATACTAACGCATATATATGGAATTTAGAAAGATGGTAAAATAACTCTGTATGTGAGACAGCAAAAGAGACACAGATGTCTAGAACAGACATTTGGAGTCTGTGGGAGAGGGAGAGGGTGGGATGATGTGGGAGAATGGCATCAAAACATGTATAATATCATATGTGAAACGAATCGCCAGTCCAGGTTCAATGCATGATACAGGATGCTTGGGGCTGGTGCACTGGGATGACCCAGAGGAATAGTACAGGGAGGGAAGTGGGAGGGGCGTTCAGGATGGGGAACACATGTACACCTGTGGCAGATTCATGTTGATGTATGGCAAAACCAATACAATATTGTAAAGTAACTAGCCTCCAATTAAAATAAATAAATTTATATTAAAAAAGAAAAAAGATGTGTTTATATTCCCTAATGTTTAACAGAATATAGAATTTCAGTTCAGTTCAGTCGCTCAGTCATGTCTGACTCTTTGCGACCCCATGAATTGCAGCACTCCAGGCCTCCCTGTCCACCACCAACTCCCAGAGTTTACCCAAACTCATGTTCATCGAGTTGGTGATGCCATCCAGCCATCTCATCCTCTGTCGTCCCCTTCTCCTCCTGCCCTCAGTCCCTCCCAGAATCAGAGTCTTTTCCAATGAGTCAGCTCCTCGCGTGAAGTGGCCAAAGTACTGGAGTTTCAGCTTTAGCATCAGTCCCTCCAAAGAACACCCAGGACTGATCTCCTTTAGAATGGACTGGCTGGATTTCCTTGCAGTCCAAGGGACTCTCAAGAGTCTTCTCCAATACCACAGTTCAAAAGCATCAATTCTTTGGTTCTCAGCTTTGTTCATAGTCCAACTCTCACATCCATACATGACTAGTGGAAAACAAATAGCCTTGACTAGAGGGACCTTTGTTGGCAAAGTAATGTCTCTGCTTTTGAATATGCTATCTAGGTTGGTCGTAACTTTCCTTCCAAGGAGTAAGCGTGTTTTAATTTCATGGCTGCTGTCACCATCTGCAGTGATTTTGGAAGCCCCAGAAAAGAAAGTCAGCCACTGTTTCCACTGTTTCCACTGTTTCTCCATCTATTTGCCATGAAGTGATGGGACCAGATGCCATGATCTTAGTTTTCTGAATGTTGAGCTTTAAGCCAACTTTTTCAGTCTCCTCTCTTACTTTTATCAAGAGGCTTTTTTAGTTCCTGTTCACAATCTGGTGAAGAGTAAAGGATGGTGTCATCTGCATATCTGAGGTTATTGATATTTCTCCCAGCAATCTTGATTCCAGCTTGTGCTTCTTCCAGCCCAGTGTTTCCCGTAATGTATTCTGCATAGAAGTTAAATAAGCAGGGTGACAATATACAGCCTTGATGTACTCCTTTTCCTATTTTGAACTAGTCTGTTGTTCCATGTCCAGTTCTAACTGTTTTTTCCTGACCTGCATGTAGGTTTCTCAAGAGGGAGGTCAGGTGGTCTGGTATTTCCATCTCTTTCAGAATTTTCCAGTTTATTGTGATCCACACTGTCAAAGGCTTTGGCATAGTCAATAAAGCAGAAATAGATGTTTTTCTGGAACTCTCTTGCTTTTTAAATGATTCAGCAGATGTTGGCAATTTGATCTCTGGTTCCTCTGCCTTTTCTAAAGCCAGCTTGAACATATGGAAGTTCATGGTTGACGTATTGCTGAAGCCTGGCTTGGAGAATTTTGAGCATTACTTTACTAGTGTGTGAGATGAGTGCAATTGTGCAGTAGTTTGAGCATTCGTTGGCATTGCCTTTCTTTGGAATTGGAATGAAAACTAACCTTTTCCAGTCCTGTGGCCACTGCTCAGTTTTCCAAATTTGCTAGCATATTGAGTGCAGCACTTTCATATTATTATCTTTCAGAATTTGAAATAGCTCAACAGGAATTCCAGTACCTCCACTAGCTTTATTCATAGTGATGCTTTCTAAGGCCCACTTGACTTCACATTCCAGGACTTCTGGCTCCAGGTGAGTGATCACACCATCATGATTATCTTGGTCATGAAGGTTCTTTTTGTACAGTTCTTCTGTGTATTTTTGCCACCTCTTCTTAATATCTTCTGCTTCTGTTAGGTCCATATCATTTCTGTCCTTTATCGAGCCCATCTTTGCATGAAATATCCCCTTGGTATCTGTAATTTTCTTGAAGAGATCTCTAGTCTTTCCCATTCTGTTGTTTTCCTCTATTTCTTTGCATTAATCAGTGAGGAAGGCTTTCTTATCTCTTCTTGCTATTCTTTGGAACTCTGCATTCAGATGCTTATATCTATCCTTTTCTCCTTTGCTTTTCACTTCTCTTCTTCTGATAGCTATTTGTAAGGCCTCCCCAGACAGCCATTTTGCTTTTTTGCATTTCTTTTCCATGGGGATGTTGTTGATCCCTGTCTCCTGTACAATGTCACAAACCTCCATCCATAGTTCATCATGCACTCTATCCACTCACTTCCACTTCTCACTGTCTCACTTCCACTGTATAATCATAAGGAATTTGATTTAGGTCATACCTGAATGGTTTAGCGGTTTTCCCTACTTTCTTCAATTTCAATATGAATTTGGCAATAAGGAGTTCATGATCTGAGCCACAGTCAGATCCTGGTCTTGTTTTTGCTGACTGTATAGATCTTCTCCATCTTCGGCTGCCAAGAATATAATCAATCTGATTTTGGTGTTAACCATCTGGTGATATCCATGTTACAGTCTTCTCTTGTGTTGTTGGAAGAGGGTGTTTGCTATGACCAGTGCATTCTCTTGGCAAAACTCTATTAGCCTTTGCCCTGCTTCAGTCCATATTTCAAGGCCAAATTTGCCTGTTACCCCAGGTGTTTCTTGACTTCCTAATTTTTCATTCCAGTCCTCTATAATGAAAAGGACATCTTTTTTGGGTGTTAGTTCTTAAAGGCCTTTAGGTCTTCATAGAACCATTCAACTTCAGCTTCTTCAGTGTTACTGGTTGGGGCATAGACTTGGATTACTATGATATTGAATGGTTTGTCTTGGAAACGAACAGAGGTCATTCTGTCATTTTTGACATACATCCAAGTAGAGCCTTTTGGACTCTTTTGTTGATCATGATGGCTACTCCATTTCTTCTAAGGGATTCCTGCCCGTAGTAGTAGATATAATGGTCATCTGAGTTAAATTCACCCTTTCCAGTCCGTTTTAATTTGCTGATTCCTAGAATGTCGACATTCACTCTTGCCATCTCCTGTTTGGCCACTTCCAATTTGCCTTGATTCATGGACCTAACACTCCAGGTTCCTATGCAATATTGCTCTTTATAGCATCGGACCTTGCTTCTATCACCAGACACATCCATAACTGGGTATTGTTTTTGCTTTGGCTCCATCCCTTCATTCTTTCTGGAGTTATTTCTCCACTGGTCTCCAGTAGCATATTGGGCACCTACCAACCCGGGGAGTTCCCCTTTCAGTATCTTATCATTTTGCCTTTTCATACTGTTCATGGGGTTCTCAAGGCAAGAATACTGAAGTGGTTTGCCATTCCCTTCTCCAGTGGACCACAGTCTGTCAGACCTCTCCACCATGACCCGCCCGTGTTGGGTGGCCCCACAGGGCATGGCTTAGTTTCATTGAGTTAGACAAGGCTGTGGTCCTAGTGTGATTAGATTGACTAGTTTTCTGTGAGTATGGTTTCAGTGTGTCTGCCCTCTGATGCCTCTCACAACACCTACCGTTTTACTTGGGTTTCTTTTACCTTGGACGTGGGGTATCTCTTCACGGCTGCTCCAGCAAAGCGCAGCCGCTGCTCCTTACCTTGGACGAGGGGTATCTCCTCACAGCCACCCCTCCTGACCTTAACGTGGAGTAGCTCCTCTCAGTCCTCCTGCACCCACACAGCCATGGCTCCTTGGAGCATTTCATTCACATTGAGTATAAGTATCAAGTCACAAAAGTATTAGCTCTACTGTATAGATTTTTATTTCTACTTGTCATAAATAGAAATTTTAATATTCATATTACCTTGCAGTTGTTAAAGGGACTTTGAAATATTATTTTCCTTCATCATTACTTTAAAATTTTACTTTAGTTACCAAATACTCCACTATACTCCAAGTAATCACAGTGTTCTTGTTCACAAGCCTGGCTGGTTAACTAAGGGTCAAACCTGGGCTAGTAATTACTCAGTGAAAACAGTGACCTTAACAAGCCACATGAAAATTCTCAATTTTCACTTTATGTTACAAAAATACAGTACCCTTTTGTGACATAAATGAATAAAAATGCTATAATTTAAGAGCAAACAAGTTTAAAACATTTTACCATTGAGGTAAATATGATATTTGCTACTTAATGTAATTTATCAGGACTATAAGCAGATTAGATAGTGGATTTTTCACTGGCTTTAAGTTCTGTGAGTAAGAGAATTTTCTTCCTCAGCTCCTTTTAAACACTAGATTATGAAATGAAAACATTCTTAGTCTGAAAAATTAATAGTGATACTTGATTACAGGGAGGCTGTTTACATATGTGGAAGAGTCTTAGAAGCGTTCATGTGGAAGTGGATTTAATGTACTTCTTTTGACAAATCTAAGTTAGTTAAAAATCATTGCTCCTAATTTCTGTCATTTTGAGGTGAAGAAAATAAAGAATAGTGAAAAAAAAAAAAACCTTTGTTACAGGTAATTCCTTTATATTATTACATTTGAAGATTTATAAAAGTTCTTAATTTGTTGAAAACCATCCATCAAATTATAGGTGACATGAAAACATTAGGGACTCATTTTTAAAATTAATTAATTTATTTTAATTGGAGGATAATTGCTTTGCAATATTGTGATAGTTGTTTAAATCTCTCCTTTCATGTAATTGTTAAGTGAGTAATATTGGATGAACTAGGACTAGTACTAATGTTGACAAATGCTACTAATGGTCCACTGTATAAGTACGATGTATTACCTTGTGTATTTTTTGAAAGATCATCAAAAATATTTTAAATGTTACTTCAAATTTAGATGTTTAAGAACTTATAATTTATTAATATATTGTCAATATTTAATATTAATGGGTAGTTATTTACAAGATTTGGAATTCAAATAATTAATAAAACACTTTCCATTTTAATAAGCATCAATTGTTATTAAAATAATATGTAGAAGAAATAATTCAATTTGTTTATAAGATAAGGAATGCTTTCTCTCCACACACATTTTCAAAATCCATTTGTTGTTGAGACACTTGGATTTACGTGGTGACAAGCAGTGGTTCTCAAACTTTAGTCTACATCAGAATCACTTGAAGGCTTTTAAAACTCAGATAGCAGGGTCCCAGGAGTTTCTGATTCAGTAAGTCTAGAGTTAGATTCAGGATTATGCCTTTCTAAGAAGTTCTTAGGTGACATTAAAGCTGATGGCCCAGGGACCACACTTTAGGAACTACTTCTATGAAATACAATATGAATTTATTGTTATCAATTCAACCATTCTATAAACATTTGAGTACTTACTATATGGTAAAATCTGGGAATAAAAAGTGGAGAAGCTACATTTTCTTTACTGGAGGGAATTATCCTGAGTGTCCATGGCTTACTTTATGTTGCAAAGTAAATATCAGTGTTTAATTTTACTTGCAGTTTCATGTATCCACATGGTTTTTGCTTCACTTAAATTTTTTTCATAGGGAATAAAACAGTATTTTCTTTAACAACTTAAGATAATTGATTTAAGATAAAATTTGACTGATCTTACCTAAGCCACCTCAGTGAATCTGAAAAGCCAGGTAGCCTTGAAAATCTTATCGTAGTGGACTAAGACACTAATTTCCTGAGGGCTACCATAACCTAATACCAGAGCTTTAACACGAGAAAATTGTTTCTCACAGTTCTGGAGGCTAGAAGTCCAAGATTAAGGTGTTGCCAAGGTTGGTTGTTTTGTGGGACCTCTCCTCTTGGCTTGCAGATGGCCTCCCTGTCACTGTGTCTTCACATGGCCTTTTCTCAGTACCTGAGCATTCCTGGTATTTTTCTCTTCTTATAAAGACATTGATCATGTTGGATAACGGAGAAGGCGATGGCATCCCACTCCAGTGCTCTTGCCTGGAAAATCCCATGGACAGAGGAGCCTGGTAGGCTGCAGTCCATGGGGTCGCTAAGAGTCGGACACAACTGAGCAACTTCACTTTCACTTTTCACTTTCATGCATTGGAGAAGGAAATGGCAACCCACTCCAGTGTTCTTGCCTGGAGAATCCCATGGACGGGGGAGCCTGGTGGGCTGCCGTCTATGGGGTCACACAGAGTCGGACATGACTGAAGTGACTTAGCAGCAGCAGCATGTTGGATAAGGGTACCACCCTGTCAACCTTATTTCAATGAAACCACTTTTTTGAATGCCTGTCATCTAATATGGTTACATTCTGAGGTGCTAGGGATTGGGAATTCAAAATATAAATTTTAAGTGGACATATTTCGTTTCATAAAAGATGTTTACAGTTGTTACAAGAAAATATACCTTTGACAATACAACTTTAAAATTGTATCTAAGACATCATCTTTTGTTTTCCCCACAATCAGTCCCCCTAAAATGAAATATTAAGAGGCTGTGTTTCCAGGACTATGGTAGAAGCAAAAGGAATAAAGAAAGCTTACTTGTCTTCAATTTCAAAGGTTGTTTCTACATGTTTAGTTGTAAATTTGTCTCTTTGCAAATTGTTATGCATAGTCTTTAAGAAACAATTATTTTGGCTGAGGATAAATTTCCTAGAAGAACTCAAAAAGTCTATTTAATCTATAATGAAGTTAAACTACTGTATAATTCAAACATAAACTATCTAATTCTAATTTGTACTAAATGTAATTCAGATTTTCTTCATGCAAGTGGTAAAATCAGGATAGTTTTAATCACAGAAGCAAATGTTTTATTTCTTGATCTTTTAGTTGAAACTTCCATCCATTCTTCAACAAACGTTTACTGGTGTGCTCAGGTATTTTCTGAGAGCTTAAAATATAGCATTGAATAAGGACAGATATGCACCTCAGTGGATTTGTGGTCTAGGAGGCCATTGAAAAGTTAAAGTCCAACAGCAGAAGGAAATCAAGCTATCCATAGCAATATTTGAGGAGAACTGTTTTGGTAACCAAATGGTTGTATCAGGAAACAGTTTCACCCCAAATGACTAAAAATGAGGTTTACCTAAAAAGTTCTACTTAGCCAGGTGTGGGCAAGGTTGAAGAAGCAAACAAGTTATATGAAGATTATCAGAGCCTAACCATTACCATCCCTAGATCTGAAGGGTGCAAGTAAGGAATTCCTGGTATTGGAGCCTAGCTGGAAGAGAAATCATGAAGGAAGGGACAAGAGGGACAAGTGGGGACAAGAGGGAGAGAAAGCTACTGACAGAAACAGGGCCCAAAGTAAGGAGGTAAAGAAGTGGTTAGATTGCTGTTGTTGCTGCTAAGTCACTTCAGTTGTGTCTGACTATGTGCGACCCCATAGACGGCAGCCCACCAGGCTCCCCTGTCCCTGACATTCTCCAGGAAAGAACACTGGAGTGGGTTGCCATTTCCTTCTCCAAAGCATGAATGTGAAAATTGAAAGTGAAGTCGCTCAGTCGTATCCAACTCTTAGCAACCCCATGGAGTGCAGCCTACCAGGCTCCTCTGTCCATGGGATTTTCCAGGCAAGAGTACTGGAGTGGGGTGCCATTGCCTTCTCCAGAGAATTGGTTAGAATAAAATGTCTTAATTTATCTCCTGCTGTCTATTTTGATGGTGCTTTCCTTTGTCCAAATGCTACAAGAAGTCAAGCAGTGAGGGAACTTGAGTGATGTAGTCTACTGTGTTTAGCAGAGAAAGAGAAAAAAAGATAGGAAGAGAAGAGGTCCAAGGAAAATAGCAAATCACCATCACAGAGGCTTCAGAAGGCCTAAGATTATGGTTAGTAGAGTCATTCCGACACATTATCTACAAGCAAGAATATTTGTATGTCAAGCACTGTTGTTATGAATAGAGTTTATATTTTGCATTTAAAATCAAATTATGGAGAAGACTAAGGAACATATACAAAAAATCAGAGAGCTATAAATAATAGTGAACAATCATGAGCTAAGTAATTTATTGAAAGTGGAGGCTCGGGCAGAGAGAAAGATCACTGGATGTCACAAACTTACATTTTATAAAAAAATCAGTTTTTATCAATTGGCCAGTTCATTTAATTAGGGCCTAGTTATTTTTTCTAAGCTTGTATTCAGTCGTGTTAATTCCATAGCTGATGTATGATATTTTTTCAATCCGTGCAGCAGATATGCCCTATTGAAATATATTTCTTTGAGAAGGCTTTGAAGGTTAGGTCTTGGCAGTATCCCTAGGATGACAAAATCTTTCTATCTTTGGAAATAGTTGTACAATTTCAGAAACTGCTAAGGTGACTGGGTGGTAGTTGGACTCAACATAATTGGATAGTATTTTTAGGACACTATGTGAGCGTGAAATGTATTAAGTGATAAGGTAGATGAATCTGTGAATCTTGATAGAATGATAGGAAATCACCAAGTGTTTATGAACACAAAACAGCAAAAACTATAAATAGTTTTTAAAATATTAATCATTTATCAAATCACATCATTTATCAGAATAATTGGAACACTTATAAATAATAAATCTTTTATCTGATTACTTTATTCCCATCTCTGCATAGATTATTGGCTTTCTATAATGCAGTAAATTATGATTAACAAGAAAATTCATACCTTAAATAGTTTCTAAAATCTTATCCCCTCAGACAAATATTTCTAACTTCTCTGTGAACATACAAGCCTTGTAACTCTTTGTTTCTTTGTGTGTCATTTGCACAAAATGCATCACTACTGAAAATAATTATCCTTAAAAATTTTTAGATTTAATTCTGCTCTTTAATTGCCTATCATGTGTCTCTTATATATTTGTAGTAATTAAAAATTATTTTACTTTATTTTTTTTCTTTATATATATATAATTGAAGTATAGTTGACATAATATTTCAGGTACAAGGCAAGATGATTCAATTATACACATACACATGTATTATTTTTGAGATTATCTTCCATTATAGGTAATTACAAGATATTGACTATAGTTCACTGTGCTATACAGTAAACCTTTGTTGCTTGTTGAATATCTATTTTTTTTAATTAGAAATCAAGCATTCTATTCATACTAAGTCAAGCAAGTGGAATAAAAATGTCATAAATGTTTAGTTAGGCAGAAATTCATGTTTTCTAAAAAAAATATATATATATATATATATATTATACATGGTGTTAATATAGTTGTTGTTCAGTCACTGAGTGGTGTTCGACTCTTTGTGACCCTACGGACCACAGCACACTGGGATTCCTGTCCTTTACCATCTCCCAGAGTTTGCTCAAACTCATGTCCATTGAGTCGGTGATGCCATCCAACTATCTCATCTTCTGTTGTTCCCCTCTCCTCCTGCCTTCAATCTTTCCCTGCATCAGGGTCTTTTCTAATGAGTCAGCTCTTTGCATCAGGTGGCCAAAGTATTGGAGCTTCAGCTTCAGCACAGTCCTTCCAATGAATATTTAGGATTGATTTCCTTTAGGATTGACTGGTTTGATCTCCTTGCTGTTCAAGGGACTCTCAAGAGTGTTCTCCAACACCATAGTTCAAAAGCATCAATTCTTCGGTGCTCAGCCTTCTTTATGGTCCAACTCTCACATCTGTACATGACTACCAGAAAAACCATAGTTTTGACTATATGGACCTTTGCTGGCAAAGTAATGTCTCTGCTTTTTAATATGCCATCTAGGTTGGTCATAGCTTTTCTTTCAGGGAGCAAGTGTCTTTTAATTTCTTGGCTGCAGTCACCATCTGTAGTGATTTTGGAGCCCAAGGAAATAAAGTCTGTCATTGTTTCCATTGTTACCCATTTTTGCCATGAAGTGATGGGACCAGATGCCATGATCTTTGTTTTTTGAATGTTGAGTTTTAAGCCAGCTTTTCAGTCTCTTTTTTTACTTTTATCAAGAGGCTCTTTAGTTCTCTTCACTTTCTGCCATAAAAGTGGTCTACGTATCTGAGGTTATTGATATTTCTCCTGGGAGTCTTGATTCCAGCTTGTGCTTCATCCAGCCTGGTGTTTCACATCATGTACTCTGCATATATGTTAAATATATGTGTTTATATATATGTATACAAAAGCTTTTCTACTCTGATTGTAAAGGCTATAGAAAGAACATTAGGAAAAAATGAAGTGATGGAGAAGTTGGAAAACATAAACTCAATGAAATGGGAACACTGAATATGAAATAGAAAAAGTGAAACAAACTAGATAAAAGTAAAAGATCATTGTTCAGTCATTTTTAAACATGGCTGCTTATTAGAAACATGTCTGGAACTTTGGGAAAAGAAAAGGAATTCTTGAGCATTTGTATTTTTCAAGAAAATTCCAAGATAATTCTGATGTGTATCTGGATTTTAAAAAGTGATTATAGCTTTTTCTAGTAAATAGTTTTGGTGATATAGAATTATATTATTTTTCTGTTGACCAGTCATGATACAATGGTAATAAGTGAGTAATAGTTGCGTAATAACAATAGTGAAAGATGTTTATCAGTTATCACAATCAATAGCCAGGCAAAAAATAAATGATAATTACAGTTGCAGGCCATAATGGGAACATGATTAACCTACAATATAAAATAATTACATAAAATTTGGGGGGTCAAGCAGAGAAAGTGGAAGTGTATACATGTACATGTTTTCCTCCACCCAGCCAGTCTGTGTCTTTTGGTTGGTACATTTAATCCATTTACATTCAAGGTAATTATTGATATGTATGATCCTATTACCATCTTCTTGTTTGGGGTTTATTTTCTGTAGTTCTTTTCCTTCTCTTGTGTTTTCCGCCTAGAGAAGTTTCTTTAGCATTTGTTGTAAAGCTGGTTTGGTGGTGCTGAATTCTCTTAACTTTTGCTTGTCTGGAAAGTTTTATTTCCCCATCAAACTGAATGAGAGTCTTGCTGGGTAGAGTATTTTTGGTTGTAAGTTCTTCCTTTTCATCACTTTAAATATATCATGCCAGTCCCTTCTGACTTGTAGAGTTTCTGTTGAGAAATCAGCTGATAGCCTGATAGGAGTTCCTTCTTATGTTATTTGTTGTTTTCCCTGTTGCTTTTTATATTTTATCTTTAATTTTTGTCAGTTTTATTACTATGTATCTTGTTGTGTTCCTCCTTGGGTTTATCTTGCCTAGGAATTTATGTGCTTTCTAGGCTTGGTTGACTATTTCCTTTACCATATTAGGGAAGTTTTCAGGTATTATCTCTTCAAATATTTTTCAGATCCTTTCTCTCTTTCTTCTCTGGGACCCCTATAATGCGAATGTTGGTGCATTTAATGTCTGCTGTCCCAGAGGTCTCTTAGGCTCTCTTTTTTTTTTTATTCTTTTTTCTATATCCTGTTCTGTGGCAGTGATATCCAGCATCCTGTTCCCTAGGTCATTTATCTATTCTGTTTTTCTGCCTCAGTTATTCTGCTATGGATTCCTTCTAGTGTGCTATTTATCTCTGTTTATTCTTTAGTTCTTCTAGGTCTTTGGTAACCATTTCTTGTATCTTCTCCATTGTTTTCCCAAGAATCTGGATCATCTTCACTATCATTATTCTGGATTCTTTTTCTGGATGGTTGCCTATCTCCACTTCATTTAGTTGTTTTATTGGTGTTTTATCTTGTCCATTCATCTGAGATATAACTTTCTGGTTTTTCATCCTGATGAACTTTCTGTAATGTAGTTTTGGCTCTAGGCACTGTGGGACTGTGGTTCTTCTTGCTTCTTCTGTCTGCCCGCTGATGGAGAAGGCTAAGAGGCTTGTGTAAGCTTCCCGATAGGTGGTGGGAAAAACTGGGTCTTGCTCTTGTGGGCAGGGCCTTGCTCAGTAAAGCTCTAATCCATCTATCTGCTGATGAGTGGGATTATGTTCCCTTCCTGCTAACTGTTTAATCTGACAGCATCCAGCCCCCGGGTTTACCAGGCTCTATGATAGGGTTAATGGCAAACTCCAAGAGTGCCTATGTCAAGGGGGACCTTCTGGGACTGTTGCTGCCAGTGCCTCCATCCCTCTGGTGAGCCCCTGGCAACCCACGCCTCCACAGGCGACTTTCCAACACTAGCAAGTAGTATTGGTTCAGTATGCTGTGGGGTCACTGCTCCTTTCCTCTGTGTCTTGGTGCATGCAAGATTTTGTTTGTGCCCTCAAGACTGGAGTCTCTGTTTCCCTCAGTCCTGTGAAAGTCCTGTAATCAAATCCTGCTGGCCTTCAAGGTCATATTCCTACTGTATTGCTGCAGCTTCTTCTTTGTCTTTGGGATATCTTTTTTGGTGGGTTCCATCATTCTTCTGTCAGTGGTTGTTCAACAGCTAGTTGTGATTTTGGTGCTCTTGCAGGAGATGAGCATATGTCCTTCTACTCTGCAGTCTTGAACTGGAAGCCTCTTATTTTGCTAAATTTTAAATTGAAAAAGTTCTGATATACTGGGGAGAAATATGTGGTGATTAATCCCATAGTCTTGAAGTTGGGATCCATGGATTTGAGCCTTGGCTCTCTATTTGCTAGCCATTTAACTTAACCAAGTTATTCAACTTTTATAACCCTTAGCTTCTTAATTTGTAAACAAGGAATAATAACCTCTAAGAATTATTAGAAGGAATACATGAGACTGTGTTCCTGATTAATCACCTATTTAAAAATTTAAGTTATTATTGTTTTTATTTTTTTAAAGTTTTGTTTATATTTTTATTACTTATGGTTTGGTATTAATGAAACTATTTTATTATTATTGTTTTTAGTCCAAATAGTTCAAATTATAAACATTTAAAATATCTAAATGTTATAAGATTTAAGTGTATATAAGTATCAAACCTCCTGATTTTTATATAATTTAATATTATGCATCATGATACAACATTCTCATACTTTAAAATATGACATGTTTACCTAATTTAATATATGATATTTCTAAGGATAAGAGTAAATTAAATATTTTTAAAATTTGATATTTATCTCTTGTAATTACTGATCTCTTAAAATAATTATTCAATAATAATGTTTTAATATTAAGAAGTTCATCTTTTTATCAAAGGACACAGTAAGTTAGCAATTTGGGTGAGATTTTGGAGGAAAAAATACTTAGGAGTTGCCTCTAATCAAATTCTGAAAGTTTTTAACATATTAACATCTCCATCTGCTCTTTTCATCATTAGTCAAACAGGTGGTACATGTAATCTCCAAGGTAAAGGAAAACTCGTGTGAGCTTTCAACAGCTCTAATGTAAATTTAAAAGAAATTATTACTATTTCCATTTGCAGAAATATTTAAAAAGTGGAAATAAGTAGGTAAGGTAATTGATACTTTATCTTTTATCTATAAAAATGGCAGAAGTTTGTACCTAATGCCATATTTTAAAAGTATAACCTCCAGGGAAAGAAATCTCTAGAGCTTAGCAATTCATTTTCATAGCTAATATATCTTGTCTTCTCTGTACTATGCTGTGTGTGTGTGTGTGTGTGTGTGTGTGTGTGTGTGTGTGTGTTAGCTGCTCAGTCATGTCTGACTCTATATGACCCCATGGACTGTAGCTCACCAGGCTTCTTCTCTGTCCATGGAATTCTCCAGGCAAGAATACTAGAGTGGGTAGCCATTCCCTTCTCCAGGAGATCTTCTTGACCCAGGAATCAAACCCAGGTCTCCTACATATACAATAATGTATTTTTATCTTTCATATAACAACAACAAAAAATAAACCCAGTGAATGTGACATAAATATTAAAGAGGATATATTGGCTTTCATAAATATATAAATCTGGAAACATGCGGAGTTTATTTTGATTCAGCAACTTACAGATACATTTAAAGACCTCAATTTTTTTCCATTTTTACTTGCATTGTCAATTTGTGTTTGAAGTTTCCTCATATTAATAACATAGCTCCAATGCTTCCAATCTTTGTAAACATCTGTTCTCCAGAAATAGAAATGTTTCTTTGATAGGGTTCTAAGCCAGAGTCCTAAAATTTGCTTTTAAAAATGTAGTTTCTAGTTGGATTGACTAAGGTCACATAGAGCTGAACCAGTCATTGTGCAAGAGAACAGAAATCTGCTGATTGCCTTAGATAAATCTAATGCTGCCCTGTGAAATTTAACTTTCCCCAGAACACATGAGCTGCATGGTGAAATGGTAGATACCCAACCAAAATTAATGACACTTTTAGGAAGGATAAAAGAGCCAATAGAAGCTGACTAGGTAACCAGCAAGGGGCTTCCTGGGTGGCTCAGACGCTAAAGAATCAGCCTGCAATGCAGAATACAAGTGTTCGGTCCCTGGGTCAGGAAGATTCCCTGGAAAAGGGAATAGCAACCCCCTCCAGTATTCTTGCCTGGAGAATTCCTTGGACAGAGGAGCCTGGCAGGCTATAGTCCATAGGGTCTCAAAGAGTCAGACACACCTGAGAGACTAACACATAACAGTTCAGTTCAGTTCCAGTCACTCAGTCGTGTCTGACTCTGCAACTCCATTGACTGGAGCATGCCAGCCCTCCCTGTCCATCACCAGCTTGCGGAGTTTACTCAAACTCATGTCCATTGAGTCAGTGATGCCATCCAACCATTTCATCCTCTGTCGTCCCCTTCTCCTCCCGCCTTCAATCTTTCCCAGTGTCAGGGTCTTTTCCAATGAGTCAGCTCTTCGCATCAGATGACTAAAGTATTGCAGTTCACCTTCAACATCAGGCCTTCCAATCAATATTCAGAACTGATTTCCTTTTGGGTGGACTGGTTGGATCTTCTTTCAATCCAAGGGATTCTCAAGAGTCCTCTCCAACACCACAGTTCAAAACATCACTTCTTCGGTGCTCAGCTTTCTTTATAGTCTAACTCTCACATCCATACATGACTACGGGAAAAACCAGAGCTTTGACTAGATGGACCATTGTTTGCAAAGTAATGTCTCTGCTTTTCAATATGCTGTCTAGGTTGGTCATAACTTTCCTTCCAAGGAGTAAGCATCTTTTAATTTCATGGCTTTTAATTTCAGTCACCATCTGCGGTGATTTTGGAGTCCCAAAAAATTAAGTCCGTCAGTGTTTCCACTGTTTCCCCGTCTATTTGCTGTGAAGTGATGGGACTGGATGCCATGATTTTAGTTTTCTGAATGTTGAGCTTTAAGCCAACTTTTTCACTCTTCTCTTTCACTTTCATCAAGAGGCTCTTTAGTTCTTCAATTTTTGTCATAAGGGTGGTGTCATCTGCATATATGAGGTTATTGATATTTCTCCCAGCAATCCTGATTCCAGCTTGTGATTCATCCAGCCCAGTGTTTCTCATGATGTACTCTGCATATAAGTTAAATAAACAGGATGACAATATACAGCCTTGACGTACTTCTTTCCCTATTTGGAACTAGTCTGTTTTTCCATGTCCAGTCCTAACTGTTGCTTCCTGACCTGCATACAGATTTCTCAAGAAGCAGGTCAGATGGTCTGGTATTCCCATCTCTTTCAGAATTGTCCACAGTTTATTGTGATCCACACAGTCAAAGGCTCTGGCATAGTCAATAAGGCAGAAGTAGATCTTTTCCTGGAACTCCCTTGTTTTTTTGATAATCCAACAGATGTTGGCAATTTGATCGCCGGTTCCCTTGCCTTTTCTAAAACCAGCTTGAATATCTGGAAGTTCTCAGTTCATGGACTGTTGAAGCCTGGCTTGGAGAATTTTGAGCATTACTTTACTAGCGTGTGAGATGAATGCAGTTGTGGCATAGTTTGAGCCTTCTTTGGCATTGCCTTTCTTTGGTATTGGAATGAAAACTGACCTTTTCCAGTCCTGTGCATAGTGCTGAGTTTTCCAAATTTGCTAGCATATTGAGTGCAGCACTTTCACAACATCCTCTTTTAGGATTTGAAATAGCTCAACTAGAATTCCATCACCTCCACTAGCTTTGTTTGTAGTGATGCTTCCTAAAAAGCACATATAAAGAAACTATCTACAGATATTACAGTAGTTCCTTAATTTTTTTCTTACATAGAACCTCTATTTCTCAAAATTTTATTTATTCTTCTATGTTGATTTTGTTGAAGTTTATGTATCTGGAGATTCCAAGAGCCTCATCTGGGCCTATGAGTACTGGAGAATGTGTCCCTGCCAAGAGCATTGTCAATTATGAGAATTGTACTCTGGTTTTGAAAATACACCTCCTGGTAACTTAGTGGCATCTGGAAAATACTTGTTATGTGGTTTCATCATGTGAAGCTCAGATACTTTTTCATGTGGAAACATGAGAAATATTGCATTTATTTGTTGTTGTTCAGTCATAGTCATTCAGTCATATCCTGCTTTGCAACTGATGTGGACTGCAGCACATCAGGCATCCCTGTCCTTCACTATGTCCTGGAGTTTGCTCAAACTCATGTCCATTGAGTCAATGATGTCATCCAGCCATCTCATCCTTTGCCCCCTGTTTATGCTCCATAAATCTGGTTAAATAATGAATGATTTAAAAATGCTAGAGCATAGTACACACCAAAGTTGCAGATGATTTTCTCTCTGCCATTTCTCTGATGCCAACAATAACCACACTGCCTTATTTTAAATTGACTACCAGAATTGACAACTGTGTCTGAAAATGGAAAAAAAGGGTTAATGTTCTTTTTTATCTTTTTGGTTTTAGCAAGTTACTCTGGGTGAGCTGAGGCAAAGCTACAGTTAGAACAAGCTTGAGAACACTAGGTAAATATTGCAGTACAAGTTCAGTGTGGTTTCTGTTAAAAGTTGACAGATATTTTAAGTTCTCTAGGGACTGAAAAGGCAATTCTGTTTATACTTGAAGTGAATAAGATATAAGGATTTTCTCCAGACCTTTTAATGTTTTAGAGTCAAAATTCATCATTTTTAAAAAATACATTCTAAACCACATATAACAACTACACAGAACAAATAAACATAGGTTTGTATATGACTGTCTTGGAGGAAAGAATTAGAAGGATTAGGGATATATGAAACACTGTTTAGCAGGGAAAAGATTTCCAGGAAGGCCAGCTCCATAGTGTACTTATCTTCAGGCCAAAGCATACTTAAGATTTTCCAGAAAATTATGGTTCTAATATTTCTTAAACTCCTTCACAAAATCAGGCCCAACCAACAATAACCCAGTAGTCAAGGCACTGTGTGCTGCTGCTGCTGCTAAGTCGCTTCAGTAGTGTCTGACTCTGTGCGATCCCGTAGACGACAGCCCACCAGGTTCCCTCGTCCCTGGGATTCTCCAGGCAAGAACACTGGAGTAGGTTGCCATTTCCTTCTCCAATGCATGAAATAAAAAGTAAAACTGAAGTTTCTCAGTCGTATCTGACTCTTAGCAACCCCATGGAGTACAGCCTACCAGGCTCCTCCATCCATGGGATTTTCCAGGCAAGAGTACTGGAGTGAGTTGCCATTTCCCTTCTCCAATGCATGAAAGTGAAAAGTGAAAGTCAAGTACTGTGTACCATATATTAATAGGGTTACTGCTCAGTCAGGACAGTCATGAGTTTATTTACATGAAGGAAAAAGGACTTGGTGGTGGTTTGTACTTGGTTGGGGTGGAAGTGTGAAGCAGTGCAGAGATAGACCTGTGGACTCTTCCTGAAACATTCCCTGAACCAAGGGAGGCTCTGGAAAGCAGTTCAGTATTTTGGTTTAAAATGTGTCAAAAGAGGCACATTCTACTTGTTCTTTTTTTTTTTTTTTTTCCCAGAGCAACACAGTATGAAGCAGACAAAGTGAAGATGAAAGTTAATGAAGTATCATTCTGTTCTCTAGTGGCTTTGTAGCTTTGTAAGCAACAAGATAAGCTATACTTATCCTGAAATAATATTTTTCATGAAGGGCAGACAGCAGAAGCAAAGTGAAGGCAACCACTCAGAGAGCCTTAGTAGATAGCAAACTTCAGAGAAATGTTGGACTAACCTGAAAATTATTTGTGAGTATATATTTTAGATGACATAAGAGGTTGACAACTAGTGAGACTGTTGAGTGTTATTCATAGATAAAAGGAATCATAATCCAGTGATATTTAAAAGTATTGCTACTGCTGTTAAGATTATTTCACGCTAGTAAGGGGTGAATAGTAATTGTAGCCCATTTCTTAGCTCTGTGATCTTAGGAAACTAAACAATCAAATGAACAAAGAAAGATGATTAATAAATCTCAAGGCAAAGAATGGCACATTGTATTTACAGTATGTGTTTCAAGAGTTGTTTCCATCCTACTTTGTTTTTGTTGTAGCTACTTCCAACTTTAGTTGTAATGATGATAGTCAGTTACTTATGTTATGTTTAGAGATTAGTTTGGTCACTGGAAGTATGAAGAATTTGGTCCATAAAAGAATACTCAGAGGTCTTTTTTATAATGTGGGAAGCTAGCATTACATTTGGAAACCTTGAGAAAATAATTCCTCAGATTGCTTAAAGTCAATAGATTGCAGAAGTGTTTATTTATGAGAAAGACATGGAATGTCTTTGATGGGTTGGCATAAATGACTTTTCTACCATTGTCACTGTTCTAATGTTTTTGGATGATTTTAAGTAGAATACTTATGTTATATTTTAAAATTGATTTTTATTGGTGTATAGTCGATTTACAATGTTGTAGTAATTTCTTCTGTACAGCAAAGTGAATCAATTATGCATATAAATATATTCACTCTTTTTTAGATTCTATTCCCATATAGGCCATTATAATGTATTGACTAGAGTTCTGTGTGCAATACAGTAGGTTCTTATTAAGTGTTATCTATTTTATATATAGTGTGTGTATATGTCAATCCTAGTCTCTCAACTTATGCCTCCCTTGCTTTCCCCCTTGGAAACCATGTTTGCATTTACTCCTTATTGCAAAATTCAGACTTAAATTGAAGAAAGTAGGGAAAACCATTAGACCATTCAGGTATGACCTAAATCAAATCCCTAATGATTATATATGGAAGTGACAAATACATTCAAGGGATTAGATCTGATGCACAAAGTGCCTGAAGAACTATGGATGGAGGTTTGTGACATTGTACAGGAGGCAGGGATCAAGACCATCCTCTAGAAAAAGAAATGCAAAAAGGCAAAATGGTTGTCTGAGAAGGCCTTACAAAGAGCTGTGCATAGAGGAGAGGCCAAAAGCAAAGGAGAAAAGGAAAGATATAGCCATTTGAATGCAGAGTTCCAAAGAATAGCAAAGAGAGATAAGAAAGCCTTCCTCAGTGATCAATGCAAAGAAATAGAGGAAAATAATAGAATGGGAAAGACTAGAGATCTCTTCAAGAAAATTAGAGATACCATGGAAACATTTCATGAAAAGATGAGCACAATAAAAGACTGAAATGGTGTGGACCTAACAGAAGCAGAAGATAATAAGAAGAGGTGGCAAGAATAAACAGAAGAACTATACTAAAAAGATCTTCATAATGCAGATAACCATGATGGTGTGATCACTCACCTAAAGCCAGACATCATGGAATGCAAGGTCAAGTGGGCCTTAGGAAGCATCACTACGAACAAAGCTAGTGGAGGCGATGGAATCCCAGTTGATCTATTTCAAATTCTAAAAGATGATGCTGTAAAAGTGTTGCACTCAACGTGTCAGCAAATTTGGAAAACTCAGCAGTGGCCACAGGACTGGAAAAGGTGAGTTTTCATTCCAATCCCAAAGAAAGGCAATGCCAAAGATGCTCAAACTACCACACAATTGCACTCAACTCACACGCTAGTAAAGTACTGCTCAAAATTTTCCAAGCCAGGTTTCAACAGTATGTGAACCAAGAACTTCCAGATGTTCAAGCTTGTTTTAGAAAAGGCAAAGATCAAATTGCCAACATCCACTGGATCATGGAAAAAGCAAGAGAGTTCCAGAAAAACATCTAATTCTGCTTTATTAATTCTGCCAAATCCTTTGACTGTGTGGATCACAACAAACTGTGGAAGACTCTCAAACAGATGCGAATACAGACCACCTGACCTACCTCTTGAGAAATCTTTATGCAGATTAAGAAGTAACAGTTAGAAAAGGACATGGAACAACAGACTGGTTCCAAATAGGAAAAGGAGTATGTCGAGGCTGTATATTGTCACTGTACTTATTTAACTTATATGCAATGTACATCATGTGAAATGCCAGGCTGGATGAAGCACAATCTGAAATCAAGATTTCTGGGAGAAACATCAATAACCTCAGATATCTGTATGACACCACCCTTATGGCATAAAGCTAAGAACAAAAGAGCCTCTTGATGAAAGTGAAAGAAGAGAGTGAAAATGTTGGCTTAAAACTCAACATTCAGAAAACTAAGATCATAGCCTCTAGTCCCATCACTTCATGGAAAATATATGGGGAAACAATGGAAAAAGTGACAGATTTTATTTCCTTGGCTGCAAAATCACTGCAGTTGGTGACTCCAGCCATGAAATTAAAAGATGCTTGCTCCGTGGAAGAAAAGCTATGACCAACCTAGACAGCATATTAAAAAGAGACATCACTTTGCCGACAAAGGTCCGTCTAGTCAAAGCTATGGTTTTTCCAGTAGTCATGTATGGATGTGAGAGTTGTACTTTAAAGAAAGCTGAGCTCTGAAGAATTGATGCTTTTGAACTATGGTGTTGGAGAAGACTCTTGAGAGTCCCTTGGACTGAAAGAAGATCCAAACAGTCCATTCTTAAGGAAATCAGTCCTCAATATTCATTTGAAGGACTGATGCTGATGCTGAAGCTCCCATACTCTGGCCACTCATTAGAAAAGACCCTGATGCTAAGAAAGTTTGAAGGTAGGAGAAGAAGTGGACGACAGAGGATGAGATGGCTGGATGGCATCACCGACTCAATGGACATGAGTTTGAGCAAGCTCCGAGAATTGGTGTTGGACAGGGAAGCCTGTCATGCTGCAGCAGTCCATGGGGTTGCAAAGAGTCAGAGAGGACTCAGCGACTGAACTGAACTGAACTGAGCCATGTTTGTTTTCTACATCTGAACTCATTTCTGTTTTGTAAATATGTTCATTTGTACCATTTTTTAAGACTCCACATGTAAGCAATATCATATGTTTGTCTTTGTCTGACTTACTTGACTCAGTATGACAGTTTCTATGGCCATCCATGTCAGTGCCGATGGCATATTTCATGCCTTTTAATTCTATTGTGGGGCTCCCCATGTGCTCAGAGGTATGCTTGATAATGCAGGAAACCTTGGGTTGGGAAGATCCCCTGGAGAAGAAAACGGCAACCCAATCCAGTATTCTTTCTGGAGAATCCCGTGGACAGAGGAGTCTGGTGGGCTACAGACCATGGGGTTGGATAAGAGCTGAAGATGATTTAGTGACTACAAGAACAACAGCAAATATTCCATTGTATATATGTACTGCATTTTCTTAGGAGAAAAAATTTCATAGTATAAATTTCAAGTATGTAAAAGGCTATGCAATAGCCTCCAATATATTCTTTGTTTTTCTTATAATGTTAATTTCAGGCATTGAACCAAGAACTTGTCTGGAACAACAGACATTGAAGTAAATTGGATCCTGTTTTCTATGTAACTGCTAAAAGGCACATATATCTTTAATGATGTTATTAGAGTATTAAACTAGATGTCAGGGTTGGACTGATCTACAGGCTCTGCAGTCTTTCTTCTCTCACAGTAAGTACCTCCTTGAACTTAGTTCTAGAACTGGTTTAAGTATAAGGGGAGTAAAAGTAATGATCACTCATTCAGTAGATTGAAACTCAGCATCATCTCCATGACCACCAGTCTCTCTCTCACCTTTTCATTTCTGAATTCTGGGATTCTAATTGCCACTGTTAGTAGGATGCATGGATTAATTTAAATAACTCACTGTTTTTATATGGGTGCGACATTGTTTCAAATTCAGTATCTCAGTAACACCTCTGACATGGATATCCATGTAAGAAAATTTGGAATTGTTCTTAACTCTGCCCTCTACTTCATATCTTTAATTTAGTTGTTCCTGAAGTTTATATCCTTTTTACCTCAAAAGTTGGTCTCAGCTATTCAGCCGAACTCTTTTTCTTCTAGTCAAAGAATTGCATCATCTTTTGTCTGTTGCTTTCATATTGCCTCTCTAGAGATCCATTGCTGTTGGGCTTCCACTTATAATTTATCTTTCAAACCATTCCCAGAAAAATTGGAGTTAATATGTGAAGTGGCAAAGATTCTTGACCCAGCGGTCAGACCACTTGACATAAAATTCTAGTTCTACCTTGACAGCCTGACCTTGGATAAGTTACTTATCCACTCTGTGCCTGTTTCTTATTCTATCAATTGGGGGAGGAGAGAGGAGGGAGGCGAAGGGAGAATAAGAATAAGAACAAAAATAAGAAAAAGGTGAAAATTGAAATGGAGATGAATGTTGAGAGTTCATGTTAGATGCTCTTTCTTTTTTTAATAAACTATAAGAGGAAATTAGCTGTTGAGATAAAGGGACAAGAAAACTTCAGGCTTGAGTGGAATGGAAAAGAGGCTTAGAAAACCAGGTAAGACTAGTTGTGGATAGATAACCAGTGATAAGTCAAAGTATTAGCATTCTTCAATTAATAACAATTAAACCTCTAATGTTTCATATCCTATATTGAGCAGGATTGAGACCATTATATATGATAAATAACACAGATCGATAAACTTATATCAGTCTTTTGATTCTAACCTTTTGATTAAGTTACCTCAAAATATGTGTAAATACTATCAACCTAAAATATAAAAATACTCATAAGCAAAGAAAATACTACATTGAAAAATTGTTGTGAAAGTGTTGCTTTTTACAATATAGTTATTATCAATGTCAGAATCTATTGTTTTGCTATTTAGTTGTCCAGTACAGAGAAAAGTACCTCTGGCAATATCACTTTCTTTATTGTCTCTGCTGATGTTATCCAGAAAGCAGAATATTGAGTCATTGTCCTGAAGTAGAAAAAAATGTCTGCTGAGGTCTGCTCAGAGGTTTACAATATATTCTAAAGTAAAGTCTAATTTTGTAACTAGGGACTTCTGACCCAATTTCACAATCCTAAGAAATTTTAGGCCCATGGCAAAAGTCTTAATCTAATGAGTTGGGTTTTAAATTCAATCACAATCTTATATTCTTCTTCTTTCATATGACATTTCTTTATCTTTTTATCAATTTTCTCCAAAAACTAAGCAATATCATATGTCAAAATTACTATATATTTTTGGACCTTGTGAGAAGTTAATTATGCAGTTTTAAACAGTGTCCATAACAGGTAAGAGGGTGAATTTAGCATTAGATAGACCTGAAATGGAATTTTTTTCCTGTTACTTATTAGCTGTGACTTCAGAGAAGCTATTTAAACTCATTGTACTTTAATTTCCTCTCCAAAATGGAGTAATGTAAGAACAAAATAAACATGTAGAAAGTTTATAACAGCATATGGCGATGATAATAACTTGTTAAATGTTAACAATTTATATTGAATGTTTGCCTTTCTGCTTGTTTGTCTAGCATACAATCTTCCTGTGCATAGTGAATTACCCATGTAAAAACCCTTGGGAAGAGAGACAGTCTACTGTCTTATATGGCAAGTATTTATGATGCTTGCATGTCTAGCCTCCTTGGTACTTAGGCCTGGAAACCTGGAGCAGCAACACCCCTTGTCCAGGGCAGTGGCAGGGGTCCTGACAATGACCTCAAGAATTGTCAGTGGTGTGTTCTCTGTGGCTTTGAATGTTCAGCAGTGACAATAGCACCACAAGAAGTGGTCAGTTTCTAGGGTACGATTTGGCTGCTTCTCTGGATCTGTGGCCTCTGAATCTGGCTCTCCAGCCCCCTCGGCGTTTCTTTCAAAACATTCTTTTATCTTGAATCAGCCAGTGTCAATGTTTGCTGCTTTCAGTGAAGATCCCTGACTAATACAAAATTAGGACCAGCAATGTTTGTAGTCAACAAGCTTAAGGGAAAATAGGGGATGGGGTGGGAAAAGAGCTCCTGAACATATGTATGTTGACGAGTTTGAGATTTGTTACCTGGCCTAAAGGCAGAAAAATTTTAGCAAATATTAAAGGGTAGAACTCTGATAGCCAATGGCATATGATACCTGAGCCACTAATTAAATTATTCCCTGGGGTCATCTGCTATAACTCAAAGCAAAGCTGTGAGGGACCAGTGGCTGTTATAGTCAAGTATGAAGGGCAATTCAGTGAATATGAGAGATTTTTTTCCTAAATGCATGGACATCTCAAAAAAAAAAAAAAAAAAAAAAGAGAGAGAGAGAGAGAGAATGGTTTGCTCAGTTTCAAAATTCTTGACTTAAGGCATAGACTATAAATAAGAGAATCTTTAGGTCTGTGTTAAAAGGAAAAAGAAATTCTATCATCTTTTGTTATTGTTCATTGTTCAGTCACCAAGTCCTGTCTGACTCTTTTTGACCCAAATAACTGTACCACACCATGCTTCCCTGTCCTTCACTATCTCCCAAAGTTTGCTCACACTAATGCCTTTGAGTTGGTGATGCCAGCCAACCATCTCAAGCTCTGTTGTCCCCTTCTCCTCCTGCCCTAAATCTTTCCCAGCATCAGGGTCTTTTCCAGTGAGTCAACTCTTCACATCAGGTGGCCAAACTATTGCAACTTCAGCATCAGTCTTCTAATGAATATTCAGGGTTGATTTCCTTTAGGACTGACTAGTTTGATCTCCTTGCTGTCCAAAGGACTCTCAAGAGTCCTCTACAGCACCACAGTTCATAAGCATCAATTCTTTGGCACTCAGCTTGCTCTGTGGTCCAATTCTCACATCTTTGCAGAGGCAAACAGGGCTGGTTACCATAAAAGGCAGTGGAAATAAGAAATCAGATTGGTCATAAACACAGGTGTTGTGGTGGTGCTTTTGTTGTTGTTTTGAGGTGGCCAATTGACCATGGAATTTCTAGCACTGAAAAAGATGAACAGTTCTTTAAAGCCCTACTTAATTTACATATACCAACAACTCTGGGTCTGAAGAACAGAGGCCTGATTTGAACTCATAAGACCTGAGTCTATTTACAGGTTCTCAGTCCCTGGATTAAGGGAGGTGAGATCTGCAGAAGGAGGACCTCTTAGTAATAGCACAGTACACAGGATACCATTAACCAGGATAACCATGCCCTGTGGAAAGAGAAATTCCCACAGGAATCAGGAATGGATGATAGCCTGAATGAACACTGGTTTTAGGGGACTAAGTATGCTGATGAGCCACTGGGAAGAGTTAAGACTTAAGGAAGCTAACTGATAAATAATAGTTCTGACCCATGCATACCTTCCATTAGGCTGAGATAAATCCATCTGTATTCGTTAGGATTATGTATGCCTGCAGATAATAGAAAATCCAACTAGTGTAGTTTAAATAATCAAGCATTCATGTTACAGTTATCCTAGGAGGTGTGGAGGTGACAGATGTCGGTGAGTGGGACAATTCTATGATATCAGAGGCTATAGCTCTGTTTCCCTTTGACATTCCCTCATGTCAAAGGACAACCCCTACAATTCTTGCCTCTGCATTCGTGTTCAAGGCAAGGTCAAAGTAAGGGGGGAAAAAAGGCTAATCTTACGCCTTTTGCCCTTTTAGGAAACAAACAATTTTCTAAGAAATAACATCAATCTAACATACTCTGTTAAGAGATGATTTCTAGGATTGTGTTGTATGTGTCCACCCTGACAATAAGAAAGTATAGGACAAACAGGGAAGGTTTGTTGTGCTGCATTCAGTTGGGCTGAGCACCTTGCTCCCCTGAGTTAGAGTTAGAGTGAGGCTGTTAACAAGGATGATGTGGGGATTGGATGTTACCAACCAATAAACTCTGCCTCATCACCGCATATTTATTTTACCACATCTTGAGTGTATGATTGGAATACACATATTTCATAACTAGTAACAGCTTCTATTTACCCACCTGAACCATGAAATATAAGTTACTATGGTAGGGAGGAGAGTCAGATGAAATGCCCTGGAGCTTTGCTTTCCTAGCAAGATATTAACTTGAAATCAATATCTTCTCCCTGGTGGGTATCAGTACCATTATCAAAGACTTGAAAGAACCACAGAAAGCCCAGCAAGTACCATGCTTCGTTTTTAATGTGGGAGGTCTAAGATACAATGATTTTTTCTGTCCTTTTAAAAGAATTAAAGATTTTAAAATTAAAATAAAATAAAATAAAATAAAATAATAAATAAAAGGATATACCTGCATGTCCCCCAAATTTCACTAATATAGTAGAACCCTGAATTTTTATAGTTTCTTCTCCATTTTGGGAGCTCATTTGTGTTATCAAGACTTCTGATGTAGCTGCCTCCTATTGTTTAAGTGGCCCTTTTAGGATGATGTCATTGATAAATAGGAAAATAATATGTTGTTCTGCGGTTAGTCCAGATGTTCCAGGTCCCCTCTAGCTATGTTGTGATAGAATGTGTGTGAGAGAATGAACACGGACTGGGGATAAGATTGCAAATGTTTATGCCAAGAGTAAGATCTGTGTCCTTAAATTTTCTTTAGATTTGAAAGCTCGACTAATCATAGTCACCGTGCGTGAGTGTGTGTCTGCTGTGCTTAGTTGCTCAGTCATGTTCTACTCTTTGCAACTGCATGGACTCTAGCCCACCAGGCTCCTCTATCCTTGGGGATTCTCTAAGCAAGAATACTGGAGTGGGTTGCCATGCCCTCCTCCAGGGGGTCTTCCCAACCCAGGGATCAAAGCCAGGTCTCCCACATTGCAGGCCGATTCTTTACTATCTGAGCCACCAGGGAAGCCCATGTGTGTGTGTGTGTGTGTGTGTGTGTGTGTGATGTACACAAAGACAACCCCAATATATAAGTTGGTTATTTGGACCTTGGATTATTCCTAAATAAAAGCATATTTTATTCTTACTCAAGTTGGTTACTAGGTCAGCCCACAAAAGCTAATTTAGTCCTATTAGACTGTAGAGTATACATAGTATGATCGTATGATGTAGATTTTAGATCCCATGAAAAGATAGCCATGAAATGCAGTAGAAGAAAGAAGAGATTCCCCCTTTCTTTAGGCCCAAAAACAAAACCAAGACAAAGCAAAATTTCCCATCTTGATTATTGATCCTTTTGTACTTCTACTTCCTTGCCTGAACTTAGGCTTGTTAACTTAAAGTGTGGCTCTGACCCAACCTTAATACATGATCTAAAGGGATCCATGTTTCAAAACTGTCAATTTTTAAAAATTAATTTATATTCATATTTATGCCACTGTATTGGCATGCAAAAGTGGGAAAGCATTCAATTCAGGTTGATGAACACCGTGTTGGTAGGCTGCTCCATCTGTATGTCTGTTCCCAAGGTTGGTCCTGCAAAGCTGTTCTGCTTTGTATAGGTCCTTCTTTTCTCCATTTCTAAATACATAGATCCCTTAAAAATTTTTTTAAAGTCCTTCTGGAGATTCCTTTTGTGACACAAGATTGGCTTCTGAGTCTGCAGACAGTGAGTAAAGGTAAGTGGTTACATTTTGAGATTATTTGTAAATTGAGTTCTAGTAAAACCAAGACCTATAAAACAAACATTATCTTCTCATTAGGCATATATCATCGTTAGAGAGTTGTTAATTTTATTCAGGAATGGATGATGCCCTAGATGTCCAAAAGAGGGGGAAAGAGGGACAAAAACAGAGAACTGTTGAAGGGGCAGGGCTCCAAATCTCTTCCTTCTTCCCTTCAATAGTAACTCCTTCTGCCCAACTCCCTCTGCCCAACTCCCGATTGTATTCAGGTACTTTGATCTGGTTTTACACATTAGTTAACTTTACTGGTTCTCAGTGTTTGATTTTCATTTCATACTTTATTTAAAGAAAGGATTCCATTGCACAGAGATTTTTGGGAAGCACTAGATAAGATGATGTTTCGTGTCCCTTACAAATATGAAATTCAGTGGTTTGATACTTAAAATCTCATCACTTATAACATCCTACAATATTTGAAATATATGAAATATTTTGTATTTTCTGATGGATTTGAGAGAAATTAAATAAGTTTTTTTAAGTTTGATTATAAAAACAAAATTTAAATGTTAATAATAATACATTAAATTTTAGAGCAAACAAGTTTTTTATTTCTTGCAAGGTTTGATATTTTAAAACAGCCTTGAAATTCTATTCTATCATTTCCTAGCACTGTGAACTGGATAATTGTCTTGAACTTCTTATTCTTCAATTTCCTTATCTATAAAATCTCCTTAGTAGTTAAGACAAAATGGTAAGACATTTAAAAACTTTAGGAGGCTTACTGGAATACAGTATGACCACAATATAAATTACTAGTTATTATTGCTTATGTTGAAAATCAACTCTGTGTTACTTGTTTGATCACTGAAAATTTGAGTAACTAATTTATTAAACTATTAAAAAAGAAAGGAGTGAAAGAAAGGAAAATTAGGACGTCTAGAATAGTTTGAAGTAGAAACGCAAAAAAGGAGAACAGATGGGCAATATCCAGAAAGAAAATTTTGCTCTGTACTGCCCATCTGCTGCTCTTTGCCTGCATGCTTTGCAAGTAATATAAATTTTCAAACAGCCAAGCAATATAATCCTCAATCTAGTTTAATTTGTGTTTGCACCTCATTGGCTGCTGGCAAAGGAATGGTTAGATTCAGATTTGATGATAAAACCACATAGTCCTCATGTTTATCCCATGAGAGGCAAAGCTGTAAAAAGATTAAAATTAGTAGGAAGCAATTATTCTCCTTATTAATCAATTCTAGACACATTTGGCAGCTTTTCTCTGGCAGCAGAGATACCATTCAAATAAAGGTGGTAGAAACCGTTTTAACAGTGTTATTTTAATTGAAAGTTTCAAGCTCTCTTTAGCAGCATAACCTTCTTTGCCCAAGAAAGTGTTAAGATTAGTGTTTCTCATTTGAAAATTACATAATTTTCTAAAAGCACCATTATCATTCATTCTCTTATTAATTTAAACTATGCTTATTCACAGTAAGAATAAATAGATGTTTGTTTGATTCAGAAATTAGAGAATAATGCAATTTCCTCCTAATGGGAAAAAGTTGGTATTATTTTGTCTTCTTTTCACTCCAGGTCAGTTTTCAGATGACAATTTTTTTAAAGGTAGTACTAAAATAAATTTCTGTGTTTAGTAAGAAGTTACAAGTTTTTATAGAAATAAAGATGGTAAGGGATTAAGTCTATAGTCTAGACGAAATGACCATTTTAGTCTAGACCAAATGATCATTTTTTCATATAATCAGTCAAGCACTTAAAGATGAATTTTAAAAAGAGTGATTTTTATTTACTTTTAATACAGAAGAGGAAAGTATACTGAAGGCCTTTTTCCTCCCTTCTCTTGGATGATTCTTGGTACCTATAGGGATAGGTATAGTCTAATGCAGTCAACAACAATTCCAAACTTTCAGGGTCTTACAACAGTAAATATTGATGTCTTACACTGCATGTCACTCTAAAACCCAGGCTGATGTTCCTAGCTTACTTGGAGCATTGCTAGTCCTCATGACAGAGTGGAGGAGAAGCATAATGAAGCACAGAATGACAAATATCACATTTTCCCACTTCACCGGCCAAAACAAGTCACACGGCAAGCCTGAGTTCAACACAGTGGGGAGGTGTAATCTCCTCACTGATAGGGTCAATATCTTTTTCAGTACTTGTCACAAATACAGCAAAAAGAGGTCTTGACAAATTTCTTATAGGCCTTTAACGCAAGTTAAAAATGTGTAAGAAGAGAAAAATTTTAATTTTGACTTGGTCGTTTCTCTAGAGTGGAAGGGGTGAAAGTGAGTGAAGTCGCTCAGTCATGTCCGACTCTTTGTGACCCCATGGATGGTAGCCTACCAGGCTCCGCAGTCCATGGGATTTTCCAGGCAAGAGTACTGGAGTAGGGTGCCAAATGAGAAGTGAGAAAGTTAAAATTGATCTTTTATCATGAATATCTCTTCTAGCCTTTCCCAAATTACTCTGAGTGTTTTGAGACTATGTGTCCTGACAAGAACAGGGTGTTAGAATTTTGTAAGGGCATTTTGCTCAGTGATTTAAAATTAAGAGAGTCTGTCAAATCATTTTCTTTCTGAATACCTCTTTTGATGTGTTCTTTTAATAGAAAATGTCTGTAGTACTACACTAGTTATAATGAATCTACGAGTACTTTGTTATTCTTCATATGTTCCTTTTTATAATTTTTGCCTTCATGTAGATCATGGAAATATTTTGTTCTCAGTTAAACTATGATACAATGTGGGGCAAATAGGTTGGTAAGACATTGATCCTAAAGAACATTATTAGACATTAACATTATAAATTTAAAGCCTATTTTTTCTCCTCAGAGGAGTGCTGATTCAAGGATCATTCTATATTAAAACTCTGTAAGTCAAGGTTAATGATGCATTTTATATTTCATATAAGGTTTTCAAGTTTATCTGCTAGAGAAGTTACATTAAAAAATCTGAAAGGAGCAAATTTCCTCTAAAATAGTAGAAACTTTTATAGTATGCTTTATAATTTATATTCTTAACTGTGAGTTAATTATTCTTTGAAATATTTCATTTCTTCTCTTGAGAAGAGAGATGGTAATTACACATTTAAATCTCCGCTTTTTCTCCTAGTCTCTGTGAGAAGGCGTGGGCCTTCCTTTTACTTGCCTTCTTCTCCAGTGAGAGATGTGGTTTGACATTCCTGTTCTCTGTCTCCTCATTCTCTCTACTCCATGGGAGGTGGAGTGAACTATCTGGTTGATAAATTGGTGAGTGGGATTCAAGCATGTGAAGCTTAGGCCTTCTGCTTTTGATGTTTACCTGCTCAGGTTCTCAGCCCCACAACAAAGTTTTATTTGGGTGGGCTCCGTGGGGGTGCTTGTAATTCCCCAGAGCTGACTGTCAGTAGGTACATAAGTATCTAACTGCCTCTGAGTCGGGGTTTGAGAATTTGCGGCTACACAATTAAGCTACATTCTCCAACAGTACTGTCGTGTTATGTTATACTGATTTCCCACTACTCCTCTGCCTGACTTCCTTGTATAACTTTGAATTGATTTTGAGTTTAGGCAAGGAAAAGCTTGCTGTTCTTCAAAGCCTAACCATCTATGCCTCTTTTAACTACTCCACACCTTGCCCACTTCTGTGGATTAGTGGCTCTACAATACCATGTTATTCTATCCAACTTTTCTGTTCCTCTTTGCCAGATTGAACTGGAAGATCTGAGGATGGAGTTGGCACCTACATTTTCAGAAAAACACCTGTTTTTTATGTGCCCCTAATTTAAGGAGATATTGACTTATATCAGCTGTATCTGTTGTATATATTTTAAAGTTTGTGCTCGTATTCTCATTTTATTTATGATTTTGAGATAAACATGAAATTTACTAAGGTTAGTTGTCCTTTTGCATCCTTTGTTCATTTCTATCCTTTTCTCTCCTAAGAGCTAAGAATTTTCTTGTAGACTTCTAGTATTTGAATTTAAAGTAGGTTATTTAAGATCACTACAAAATTATCCATGAATATATACATATTGTTTTTAACAAGCTTTAAATCATATAGAAACATATTTACTAAAACTTGAAAATTCCCCACTAATAAAATTTGCATCCTTACATATAACCATTGAGAATAATCTGGTACTTGTAGATACAGTTTTATATTCCTGATTTTAATGTAAAAAATACATATTGCTTAGAGACATTGTAAACAATGTATCTTGGTGAAATTTCCATGCCTCATTTTGATAATGATATGGGATTCTATAGAAAAGACAGATCATAATTTATCTAACCATTCCCAAATGGAAAGAATAGGTTTCCAATCATGTACCATTGCAATCACTCCTGCTCACTTGTGCAAGAATAGGCTTTCTTCTTAATGCTATGTATGAGAACCTAAAAAACCACATGTTCTTCAAAATAGTGCAATTAAAATACCAGAACATAACATAGAGTTGTGGCAGACTATTCAGTACCTCTGCATGTTTGAAACTAGAGCACCACAAAACCAAATTGATACTTAGGGAGATCATGTGGATGGTCTGGGCAAGAGAGCTTTTTGTGCCTGGTGGTTGCACAGTGGAGATTAAAAATGTGCAAAATTGCTAAATAATAATATCGACAAGTGTAGGGCTGGTGGTGCTGAAAGCACACAGATTAAGTGGAGCTGTAAACTGGGTGTATGCCACAAAGGCAGCAATACAAATTGCCAAAGATGAAAGCGACAGGAGGCTGAGGGTGAGCCATCATGGGGGAGGCCTGGGCTCAAGCACTGACTTTATTTTCTAAAATAAAGCTGATTGGAGTCCTGAGACTACTGCATCAACCCAGCTAAGGGCTTTTCCCTTTTCTGCTTAAGGTTTTATTTTTCTCTTGCTTTCTCTGCTTCCTTTGCCTGGAAAAATAATGTATAAATCTACATAGCTTCTGTGTTTCGCATCTTCTCCCTTATGAATCAAATAGGAGTAATTCACATTAGAGAAACAAGGGCTGAGGTAAACAGACTGTGTTTGTGAAACATATATTTCTGCAAGTGGAATAATTGGGCCAAAGGCAATGTATGTTTCACATGTGTGGATCCTGTCAAACTGTTCCTCAAAAGAATAAAAAGATTCATGAACACAGAATATGAGAAAGTCTGTTTTGCTAGTATTATTTTTACCAGCACTAAGTTGAATTAACCTTTAAATTTTGTGATCAATTTATTTCACTTTAGAGTGGAAAAATATTTTACTGTTTTTATTTAGATTTCTGAGATAACTGGTTGAACAATTTTTATATTTTTAAAAAACTGAACCTTCTTATGAGTTATTTGTTGATGTTCTTTGCCTACTTTTATATTGGATTGTTTACTTTCTTGTCAGTGGTTCATAGAAACTTAAAAAAAAATGTACATAAACCATGTACTCATGAATGGTTTGAAAACAATTTCTCACAGTCTTTGAAGAAGTATGTGGCTTCTTACATTTTTATGAGTTCAAGTAATTTTTCTCTTGTGGTTCTGAGCTTTGTGATTTGTTTAGAAAGAACTTTCAAGCCCCATATTATCTACATAATCTCTGATATTTTTGTTTATACTTTTTAAGTGATTTTGTTTGGTTGTAATTTGAATTCATATGGTATTTATTTTTATGTAAGCTATGCAATCATAATCTAATTTAATTTTTTTCTCAACTGATAATCAGTTCTGGGTGCTATCCTTTCTTTGTCTGTTCATGTACATTTATAAATCTAAAAATAAACTTAAATTGATCTGTTTCCCTATTGCTAAAATGTTCCGTGGTTCTTTTTTTCCTCCAGTTTCCAAAAGTTTTATTGGTAAACTAGCTTTAAAGAAGAATGGTCAATCGTAATGCATCTAAGTAAGAAGAGCTGTATCCAGGGACACATTAAGTGGTGCCCAAGGAGGCTGCTGCTTTGTCCACCTCTTTTTCATGGATCCAGTCATAAGCACAAGACATGTCATCAACCAGTTCTTCCAGCTGAAACCATAGGCTGGTTTCTTTTTCAGGACTTTCTACTGAATTACTACCATAAATGATGTTCCTGCCACTTGAGTGCAGAGGTCCCGAGAATGGTGCCCAACTTAGAGTCTGCTGGGTTGTCTCCCCAAATATCAGCCTTCCCTGACTTAACCATATCCAGGCCCTTCCAGACCGTGGCCACAACTGATCTTGAGTCCATGCACTTCTCTAGCCCTGGGAAGAATGAGCAGTCTTTCAAGGCAACATATTGCTGCTCAAAGTGTTCATCAGAGACCTGAAGGAACATCATGGCCACAATATAGAATCCTTCTTACTCAAAGACCTTGATGATCTTGCCCATAAGGCCTCAGTGCATACCATTTGATGGCAATGAAGGTGCTCTGGATGTCAGCTAAGGTCCAAGAAGCTAGTGAAATGTGGATGACTCCTGTTCTGCTGTGCCAGAGCTGAACCTGGAGACTATCTTTAAATTAAAATTTTGTTTTGACTAATTGTAAAGATTTCTTTTTTCCCCTAAGAGAACTTCAGAGTGACAAAGACATTCTCCTTGACCAAACTGTAGTCAGGTGTTTCTGAGGTCTTTTCTGGACTGTGCCTCAACCTTGGCTTTAGTCACCATCCTTGTAGAGTCATGTTTTAAGCAAGAATCTTCCTGAGTCAGTTTAGAAACATTTCCCCTACACATGCTATCTGATCACCCATGATATATGATCAAAATTCTCATCCCCCATCACTCCCCACCCTCCATATCTCATCACTCTGACTTGCCTTCTGCAAAATTAAATGCATATATAGAAAATGTAAATAAATAAATTTTCAAATGAGTTCTTTTTGGGTAAGTTTGTAAATTTTATGCATCAAAGTTTATCAAAGTTATCAAAGTTTAAAGTAGCACCAAGATATTTGGGACATGTTATCTATTGATTGAATACAATTTGTACAAGATGTCATTCAATATAAATTCTTTAAAGAAAAAGGACATTTCATTGTAAATGGAGGGGAAAGGTTTTATTGGCATTTTATCTTGAAATTAATTAAAAATTAAAGAATAAATATTTTTCTTAATTTTATCAAAATAAGGGATATAATTTTTAGGATCATTAATTTTATATCATTTTTTAAATTAATTTATTTTTTAATTGAAGGATAATCACTTTACAGAATTTTGTTGTTTTCTATCAAACCGCAAAATGAATAAGCCATAGGTATACAAATATCCCCTCCCTTTTGAAGCTCCCTCCCAACTCCTTCCCCATTCCACCCCTCTAGAATGATACAGAGCCCCTGTTTGAGTTTACTAAGCTATACAGAAAATTTCCATTGGCTATCTATTTTACATGTAGTAATGTAAGTTTCCATGTTACTCTTTCCATACATCTCACCCTCTCCTCCCCTCTCCCCATGTCTATAAGTCTATTCTCTATGTCTGTTTCACCATTGCTGCCCTGTAAATAAATTCTTCAGTACCATTTTTCTAGATTCTGTATATATGTGTTAGAATACAATATTTATCTTTCTCTTTCTGACTTACTTCACTCTTTATAATAGGCTCTGGATTCATCCACCTCATTAGAACTGACTCAAATGTGTTCCTTTTTATGGCTGAGTAATATTCCATTGTGTATACGTACCACAACTTCTTTATCCATTCATTTGTCGTTGGAGATCTAGGTTGCTTCTATGTTCTAGCTATTGTAAATAGTGCTGCAGTGAACAATGGGATACATGTGTCTTTTTCAATTTGGTTTCCTCAGGGTTTATGCCTAGGAGTGGAATTGCTGGGTCAAATGGTGGTTTTATGCCTAGTTTTTTAACAACTCTACATACCATCTTCCATAGTGGCTGTATCAATTTACATTCCCACCAATGGTGCAAGAGTATTGCCTTTTCTCCACATCCTCTCCAGCATTTATCGTTTATAGACTTTTTGATGATGACCATTCTGACTGGTGTGAGGAGATATTTCATTGTAGTTTTGATTAGCATTTCTCTAATAATGAGTGATGTTGAGCATCTTTTCATGTGTTTGTTAGCCATCCGTATGTCTTCTTTGGAGAAATGTCTGTTTAAGTCTTTTTCCTGCTTTTTGATTGGGTTGTTTGTTTTTCTGCTATTGAGTTGTATGAGCTCCCATGTTTTCCTCTAAGAATTTTATACTTTCTGGTCTTACATTTTGGTCTTTAATCCATTTTCAGTTTACCTTTGGGAATGGTGTTAGGGAGTATTCTAATTTCATTCTTTTACATGTAGCTGTCCAGTTTTCCCAGAACTATTTATTGAAGAAGCTATCTTTGCCCCATTGTATATTCTTGCCTCCTTTGTCAAAAATAAGGTATCCACAAGTGCATGGATTTATTTCTGGGCTTTCTATCTTGTTTCATTGGTCTATATTTCTGTTTTGGTGCCAGTACCATACTGTCTTCATGACGGTAGCTTTGTAGTATAATCTGAAGTCAGGAAGGTTGATTCCTCCAGGTCCATTCTTCTTTATCATGAGTGCTTTGGCTATTCGGGATCTTTTGTCTTTCCATATGAACTGTGAAACTTTTTGTTATAGTTCTGTGAAAAATTTCACCGATAATTTGATAGGGATTGCATTGAATCTGTGGATTACATTTGTTAGTATAGTCATTTTCACGATATTGATTCTTCCTACACAGGAACATGGAATATCTCTCCATCTGTTTATGTCATCTTTGATTTCTTTCATCAGTGTCTTGTAATTTTCTGTACAATTCTGTACAGTTCTTTACAGTTCTTTTGTCTCCTTCAGTTCAGTCGCTCAGTCATGGCTGACTCTTTGCGACCCCATGAATCACAGCATGCCAGGCCTCCCTGTCCATCACCAACTCCTGGAGTTCACTCAGACTCATGTCCATTGAGTCAGTGATGCCATCCAGCCATCTCATCCTCTGGATTGATCTTCCTTAGAATGGACTAGTTGGATCTCCTTGCAATCCAAAGGACTCTCAAGAGTCTTCTCCAACACCACAGTTCAAAAGCATCAATTCTTTGGTGCTCAGCTTTCTTTACAGTCCAACTCTCACATCCATACATGACCACTGGAAAAACCATAGCCTTGACTAGATGGACCTTTGTTGGCAAAGTAATGTCTCTGCTTTTCAATATACTATCTAGGTTGGTCATAACTTTCCTTCCAACGAGTAAGTGTCTTTTAATTTCATGGCTGCAGTCACCATCTACAGTGATTTTGGAGCCCCCCAAAAATAAAGTCTGACACTGTTTCCACTGTTTCCCCATCTATTTCCCATAAGTGATGGGACCAGATGCCATGATCTTCATTTTCTGAACGTTGAGCTTTAAGCCAAATTTTTCACTCTCCTCTTTCACTTTCATCAAGAGGCTTTTTAGTTCCTCTTCACTTTCTGCCATAAGGGTGGTGTCATCTGCATATCTGAGGTTATTGATATTTCTCACAGCAATCTTGATTCCAGCTTGTGCTTCTTGCAGCCCAGTGTTTCTCATGATGTACTCTGTATATAAGTTAAATAGGCAGGGTGACAATATACTCCTTTTCCTATTTGGAACCAGTCTGTTCCACATCTAGTTCTAATTGTTGCTTCCTGACTGCATATAGGTTTCTTAAGAGGCAGGTGAGGTGGTCTGGTATTCCCATCTCTTTCAGAATTTTCCACAGTTGATTGTGATCCACACAGTCAAAGGCTTTGGCATATTCAATAAAGCAGAAATAGATGTTTTTCTGGAACTTTCTCAGTTTTTCAATGACCCATCAGATGTTGGCAATTTGATCTCTGTTTCCTCTGCCTTTTCTAAAACTAGCTTGAACATCTGGAAGTTCATGGTTCATGTGCTGCTGAAGCCTGGATTGGAGAATTTTGAACATTACTTTACTAGCATGTGAGATGAGTGCAATTGTGTGGTAGTTTGAGCATTCTTTGGCATTGCCTTTCTTTGGAATTGGAATGAAAACTGACCTTTTCCAGTCCCTAGGTAAGTTTATTCCAAGATATTTAATTCTTTTTGTTGCAATGGTGAATGGGATTGATTGCTTCATTTTTTTTTTCCTGATTTTTCATTGTTAGTATATAGAAATGTAAGTGATTTCTGTGTATTGATATTGTATCTTGCAACTTTGGTAAATTCACTGATTAGCTCTAGTAATTTTCTGATACTATCTTTGGGCTTTTCTATGTACAGTATCATGTCATCTGCAAACGGTGAGAGTTTTACTTCTTTTCCAATCTGGATTCCTTTTATTTCTTTTTCTTCTCTGACTGCTGTAGCTAGTACTTCCAGGACTGTGTTGAATAATAGTGGGAAAAGTGGACACCTTTGTCTTATTCCTGATCTTAGGGGGAATGCTTTCAGTTTTTCACCATTGAGAATAATGTTTGCTGTAGGGTTGTCCTATACGGCCTTTACTATGTTGAAGTAAGTTCATTCTATGCCCATTTTTTGAAGAGTTTTATTCATAAATCGGTGCTGAATTTTGTCAAAGGCTTTTTCTGCATCTACTGAGATTACCATATGGATTTTATCTTTCAACTTATTAATATGGTGTATCACATTGATTGATTTGCGAATATTGAAGAATCCTTGCATCCCTGAATAAACCCAACTTGATCATGGTGTATGAGCTTTTTGAAGAGTTGCTGAAATCTGTTTGCTAAAATTTTGTTGAGGATTTTTGCATCTGTGTCCATCAGTGACAACTGGCCTGTAGTTTTCTTTTTTTGTGTTGTCTTTGTCTGGTTTGGGTATCAAGGTGATGGTGGCCTCATAGAATGAGTTTGGAAGTGTTCCTTCTGCAAATTTTTGAAAAAGTTTTAGAAGGATAAGCATTAGCTCTTCTCTAAATGCTTGATAGAATTCTATGAAGCCATCTGGTCCTGGGCTTTTGTTTTTTGAGAGATTTTTGATCACGGCTTGAATTTCAGTGCTTGTAATAGAGTTATTCATAATTTCTATTTCTTCCTGGTTCAGTCTTGGAAGATTGACTTTTCTAAGAATCTGTCCATTTCTTTCATGTTATCCATGTTATTGCCATATAGTTGTTCATAATAGACTCTTTTAATCCTTTGTATTTCTGCATTGTCTGTTGTAACCTCTCCTTTTTCATTTCTAATTTTGTTGATTTGATTCTTCTTTTTTTCTTGGTGAGTCTGGCTAAAGGTTTGTCAATTTTGTTTATCTTCTCAAAGAACCAGCTTTTAGTTTTATTAATCTTTACTACTGTTTATTTCATTTCTTTTTCATTTATTTCTGCTCTGATCTTTATGATTTCTTTCCTTCTACTAATCTTGGGGTGTTTTTGTTCTTCTCTTTCCAGTTGTTTTAGCTGTAAAGTTAGGTTGTCTATTCTATGTTTTTCTTGTTTCTTGAGGTAGGGTTGTATTCCTATAAACTCCCCTCTTAGAACTGCTTTTGCTGCATCCCATAGGTTTTGAGTTGTTGTGTTTTCATTGCCATTTGTTTCTAGAAATTTTTAAATTTCCCTTTTGATTTCTTCAGTAACCTGTTGTTTATTTAGAAACATATTGTTTAATTTCCATGTGTTTGTGTTTTACATTTTTTTTCTTGTAATTGATATCTAGTCTCATAGCGTTGTGGTCGGAGAAGATGCTTGATATGATTTCAATTTTCTTAAATTTACTGAGGTTTGTTTTGTGACCCAAGATGGGGTCTATCCTGGAGAACGTTCTATGTGCACTTGAGAAGAATGTGTATTCTCCTGCATGTGGATGGAATGCCCTGAAGATATCAATGAGATCTCATCTAATGTATCATTTAAGACTTGTGTTTCCTTATTAATTTTCTCTTTTGATGATCTGTCCATTGGTGTGAGTGGGGTGTTAAAGTCTTCTACTATTATTGTGTTACTGTTAATTTCTCCTTTTATGTCTATTGCTGTTTGTCTTATGTATTGAGGTGTTCCTATGTTGGGTGCCAAGATATTTACAATTGTTATGTCTTCCTCTTGGATTGATCCCTTGATAATTATGTAGTGTCCTTTCTTATCTCTTGTAATATTCTTTAATTTTGTCTGATATGAGGACTGCCACTCCAGCTTTCTTTTGCTTCCCATTTGCATGGAATATATTTTTCCATCCTCTCACTTTCAGTGTATATGTTTCTTTAGGTCTGAAGTGGGTTTCCTGTAGACAGCATGTATATGGGTCTTGTTTTTGTATCTATTCAGTCAGTGTGTCTTTCAGTTGGAGCATTTAATCCATTTACAGTTAAAGTATTTATTGATATATATGTTCCTACTGCCATTTTCTTAATTGTTTGGGGTTGATTTTGTAGATCTTTTTTTCTTCTCTTATATTTCTTGACTATATAAGTCCCTTTAACATTTGTTGTATACCTGGTTTGATGGTACTGAATCCGCTTAACTTTTGCTTGTCTGAAAAGCTTTTTATTTCTCCATCAATTTTGAATGAGATCCTTTCTGAGTACAATAATCTTGGTTGTAGATTTTTCCCTTTCAGTACTTTAAATATATCTTGCCTTTCCTTTCTGACCTTCGGAGTTTCTGCTGAAAGATCAGCTGTTAAACGAATGGGGTTTCCCTTGTATGTTACTTGTTGCTTTTCCCTTGCTGCTTTTAATATTTTTTTCTTTGTGTTTAGTCTTTGCCAGTTTGATTAGTATGTGTCTTGGTGTGTTTCTCCTTAGGTTTATCCTGTATAGGACTCTTTGTGCCTCTTGGACCTGATTGACTATTTCCTTTTCCATGTTGGGGAAAGTTTCAACTATAATCTCTTCTAGAATTATCTCATATCCTTTCTTTTTCTCTTCTTCTTCTGGGACCCCTATAATTTGAATGTTGGTACATTTGATATGGTTCCAGAGGTCTCTGAGACAGTCCTCAGTTCTTTTCATTCTTTTTACTTTATTCTACTCTTCAGAAGTTATTTCCACCATTTTATCTTTCAGCTCACTGATTCATTCTTCTGTTTCAGATATCCTACTATTGATTCCTTCTAGAGTATTTTAATTTCAGTAATTGTGTTGTTTATCTCTGTATGTTTATTCTTTAATTCTTCTGGGTCTTTGTTAATTGATTATTGTATTTTCTCCCTTTTGTTTTCAAGTTTTTGATCATCTTTACTATCATTATTCTGAATTATTTTTCAGGTAGTTTGCCTATTTCCTCTTCATTTATTTGGACTTCTGTGTTTCTAGTTTGTTCCTTCATTTGTGTAGTATTTCTCTGCCTTTTCATTTTTTAAAAAAGACTTATTGTGTTTGAGGTCTTCTTTTCCCAGGCTTCAAGGCTGAATTCTCTCTTTCTTTTGGTTTCTGCTCTCGAAAGGTTGGTCCAGTGGTTTGTGTAAGCTTCATATAGGGTGAGATTTGAGCTGAGTTGTTTTTTTTCCCCTCTGATGGACAAGGCTGAGTGAGTTGGTAATCCTGCTGATTTTTGGGTTTGTATTTTCGTTTTGTTTGTTGTTTAAATGAGGCATCCTGCACAGGGTGCTACTGGTGGTTGGGTGATGCCAGGTCTTATATTCAAGTGGTTTCCATTGTGTGAGTTCTCACTATTTGATACTCCCTATGGTTAGTTCTCTGGTAGTCTATGGTCTTGGAGTCAGTGCTCCCACTCCAGAGGCTCAGGGCTTGATCTCTTCATCTAGGACTGATGAGATGAAAACAACCTTTTTATTTTTCAGACCTCCTGTTGTAGTTATTTCCAAAATCTGGTCGACTACATCTTCAGTTTCTCTGCATCCGGCATGCCTCAGGAGCCACAGTTCCTCTATATTGGCAGGGATATCATTTTAATTGCTTTATTTCTTGGCCTTCCCAACGTATGAATCTAGAGTGTTTTGCTGTAATTTTTTTCTGACAAAATTATATAAAAACACAATATGAAGTAATTTGCTTCATGTCTGACTTTTGCAACAGGGTTCTAAAGCAGGGAGTTTTTGCTAAAATATGCAAGCTCTGTTTGCTAAACATTTTGATTTTAAAACAATATTGTTTAAAGCATTTTTCTTGTTCCCTTGCTTCATTTTCTTTTCTTTAATTGTTAATTGGACTGATCAAATGGTCTGCTCTGTGACTTGTGTAGTTCCCAAAGTCACTTTTATTGATTTCATGGCATTCTATATTTTTTGTATGACTTTCATTTTTCCATTATAATTGACTTGCACTGTATTTTTATTGTATTATTTGAAGTAATACCTGATAATAAGAGACTGACAATGCAGTATGACATGTAGGAATATATAATTCACTTAGGCTTAGGAACTAATAGTTAAGCTATTCAAATAGGCCACTTTAATACCATAATTAATAATTACTTTATTTTTCCCTATCTAACCTCACAACTGTGTGGACTCAGAAAATTTCTACTCAGATAGTCATCACATCCTATTATCATGCAACTGTTGTGTATTTTTGGAAATTTCCTTTTTTGGGTAAAAAAGTTATATATTGGATATTTTTCCATGTCAGGACCTATGGATATACTTTATTCTTTTACCTGGTATGTATGCTTCAGAAGTTTATCTAGTCTTCTGTTGGTAAAAATTTGTGAAACTTATTTTTCAATAATATAATGAGTATCTTGCATACCCTTTTTTAGTGATATGAGAATATTTCTCTAGAATAGCTATTCAGTAGACTTGCTGGGTTGAGATGATAGGTATTTTACATTTTAATGTATTTTATCAGTATGTGCTTTTCAATGCATTGGCCAATTATATACTTCCCTGTACAGTATATGAACACCCTATTATCATGTTTGTCCAATCCGTGAATGTTTCAACGTTTCCTTTTTTCAACCTGATGGATAAAAACTGACATTTCATGTTTTATTTTGTTTTTTTTTTCCCTGCTAACCAACAAGGTTGAGTGCTTTTTTGTATATATATTGCTATTGTTTCATTTTTTGTGAATATTCTTCATGTATATTTTGCCCACTTTTCTGTTGAATTGTTTGCCTTTTTCCTGTTGAGTTTATAAGGCTATTTAATATATTCTAAGCACTAAACTCTAATATCTTATATATTACATATATTTTCTACTTGACTTTTGCTTGTCTGTTCATTTTATTTATTTTAATGTTGATCTGTTTATGAATTTTGAATTTTAAACAGTTATCTTCCCTATTTTTGACTGTATTTCCTTCTAATGCTTTTTTAAATTTTAGTTTTAACAGTTTTAAAAGCTAGCTTCTTAATCTACTGGAAATTTGTGTTTCTGAGAAGTGTGAAGCAAGGAAATCCTGTGGGCTCTACATTTAAAATATATCCAAACCTGTCACTGCTTTCTACCAAGCTACTCCTCTGGTTCAAAACACCATCACAAATTCTGGATTTCTGCTTCCCTGGTTGTCTTATGTATACACTTGCTTCTGAGAGGCTATTTTCAACACAACCAGCAGAGACATCTTTTCAAACAGCAGGATAGCAATAGCTGCCCTTTTTACTAAGAGTGAAACCAGTGTTCCTAAGGTTAAAATGATCTGGCCTTATCTCCTCCTATGTGTCAATGAGGGTAGACCTCTTTGTCTACCCCTGCTTCTGCCCCTCACCATCTTTCACTGTGCCTTGGATTCAGTTTATACACCACCTCAGGCCTGCTCACCTGCCCTGCTTTCAACCTACAGTAGTGACTTGCTGTGTCTCACTGGCCTAGAGCCAGGTTGCTGCTGTGGCAGCTGCTTCTGCTTTAGACTGACATTCCTACTGTGCCTGCTGCCCCTGATACCCTTTAATACCTGGCTACAACTTCCTCTTACTTCCTGTTTCTATGTTCCACGTTGCCACTGATTTTCAAGATATGGGTTGCAGCTCTCCATTTCACTAAGCACCACACATGTGCAGCTTGGAAGTGTAAGGGGCTAATTCATAAAAGATGGAACTTTGACTGAAGGGGGATGGGAGTGAGTGGATAAATTCTCTCTTCTCCCTCCTTTAAAAGGCAGAATAGCTTTATGTGATCTTTCTAAAGATGTCTCACATGACCCAGGCATCAGTTTACATAAAGCTGTATCCCGATCCATAACACTCTGCCTTATTTTGTCCTATATCATCGCCTACTAGGGCTTCACTGTGGGAGACCCAGGTTTGATCCCTGAGTTAGGAAGATCCCCTGGAGAAGGGCATCTTCTGGAGAAGGGCAACCTGCTCCAGTATTCTTACCTAGATAAACCCCATGGACAGAGGTGCCTGGTGTGTTATAGTCCATGGGGTTGCAAAAAGTCAGAGACAACTGAGTGACTAACACACACACATGTGCGCACATGTGCACACACACACATCTCTACTCTATTCCATTTTCCCAGTGTTCATGCTTCCCTGGGATTGTATTTCCCAATAAAATGTTAGGAAAAATTTGTTTCCTTCAGAGCCTGCTTTCTAGTGGAACACTTAGTGTAAATATTTATTCTTAATTATTTTGTATGCTTATATTTGTTTCTAGGCTAGCTATGTCTTCTAGTTATTCCCTTCATACCCTTTCCTCAACGTCATAGAGAAATCTGTTCCCTTGAATATGTGAACTGTTCATGGGAGGACTGTGAAATATGATAAAAGAACTAAAAATAACCAACTGGGCATCTCCAATAGCAGTTACCTCAACAGTTCTAACTCACATCTGACAGTATTTCCTATCTTAGTATTAACACTGCCAGATAGCCAGTTGCTTCAACCTGAAACTTTAGAATAATCCTTAAATCCCCATATCCGGTTTGTTAACAAGTCTTTTTAATGCACTTGCTCAAACATCTCCAAAATATTTTCTCTTCTCCCTAATGACCTTGCATTCATTAGAGTTCTGTGCTCTGTCAGATGTCAGCTTAAGTGTCACCTACTCAGAGCGGCTCTCCTGACACCCTATTTAAAGAGCCTTCACTTTGTAGTTGTGTTGTACCCTGTTTAATTCCTTCACAGTGTTATAACAAATCATTAATAACTCATTTAAATCTTTTTAACTAATTTATCATTTGTTTCTTCATTGGAATGTAAGTGCTATGTTTTCTGTAGTAGCCACAGTGTCTATTCTAGTCATAGCAGGGTCTCTATAAAGAGTGGATGACTGAAGAATACAATAGTTTCTTATTAGGGTCATTTGCTTCCACTTTCCTTACTCAGCTGTTCTAATCAACCCTCTACACTGATAGAATTGTTTATCTAAAACAGAGATCTGATCATGTTACTTCCCAATTTAAAATCTTTATTTTCATAAGTACAAGGTAGACATCGATTTCTTCAGCCTATAAAGAGAAGCAAAAGTGGATTAAAGACCTAAATGCAAGATTGGATACTATAAAATAGAGGAAAACATACACAGAATACTCTTTGACATATATCACAGCAGTTTTTTTGGATCCGTCTCCTAGAATAATGGAAATAAAACCAAAAAATAATCAAATGGGATTTAATTAAATTTAAAAGCTTTTGTACAGCAAAGGAAACCATCAGCAATACAAAAAGACAACATACTAAATGGGAGAAAATATTTACAAATGCCATGACGAATCAGGTATTAATATCTAACATATATAAACAGCTTGTAAAACTCAAAATCAAAAAGAAAAAAAAAACCTGATTAAAAAATAGAAGAACTGACATTTTTTCCAAAGAGGAAATGCTGGTGACCAACAGGCATGGGAAATAAAGAAGATGCTCAACAGCACTAATCATCAAGGAGATGCAAATGAAAACCAAAATGAGATATTACCACACACCTGTAAGGATGGCTATCATCAAAAAGACCACAAATTGCAAATATTTATAAGTATCCTTGGAAGAAAATTTATGACCAACCGCATACTGAAAAGCAGAGATATTACTTTGCCAACAAAGGTCTGTCTAGTCAAGGCTATGGTTTTTCCAGTGGTCATGTGTGGATGTGAGAGTTGGCCTATGAAGAAGGCTGAGCACTGAAGAATTGATGCTTTTGAACTGTGGTGTTGGAGAAGACTCTTGAGAGTCCCTTGGACTGCGAAGAGATCCAACCAGTCCATTCTAAACATCAGTCCTGGGTGTTCTTTGGAAGGACTAATGCTAAAGCTGAAATTCCAGTACTTTCGGCCACCTCATGCAAAGAGTTGACTCATTGGAAAAGACTCTGATGCTGGGAGGGATTGGGGGCAGGAGGAAGGGGAGACGACAGAGGATGAGATGGCTGGATGGCATCACCGACTTGATGGACCTGAGTTTGAGTGAACCCCGGAAGTTGGTGATGGACAGGGAGGCCTGGCGTGCTGTGATTCATGGGGTCACAAAGAATTGGACACGAATGAGTGACTGAACTGAACTGAACTGATAAGTATGTGAAGAGAAGGGAACCCTTGTATCCTGTTGCAGGGAATGTAAATTGGTACAGCCATTGTGGAAAACAGTATGGAGGCTTCTCAAAAAACTAAATCTATATTTTTTAAAAATTTTATTTATTTATTTTGGCTGTGCAAGGTCTTCACGGCTACACAGGCTTTCCTCTAGTTGCAGCGAGCTGGCGCTACTCTTCATTGCAGTGAGTGGGGTTCTCATTGTGGCGGCTTCTCTTGTTGTGGTGCACAGGTTCTAGAGTGTGGGCTTCAGTAGTTGCATCCTGTGGGCTCAGTAGTTGCAGTTCCTCAGCTCAAGGGCACAGGCTCAGTAGTTGTGGTGCTTGGGCTTCTGCTCCAAAGCATGTAGGATCTTCCTGGACCAAGGGTCAGACCCATGTCTCTTGCATTGGCAGGCAGATTGTTTACCTCTGAACCACCAGGGAAGCCCTAGAACTGCTTTCACTCTACTTTAAATGAGGTTTTAAGTAGAATTGAATGTACAGTACTAGGTCAAAATATTATAATTCATATTTGGTCTCAAATTATTCATTGAAAAAACCTGATCCTCCATAGTTTTGGAATTTAAAAAGCCCATGAGTTTGTCTAGATTATATTTATCCTTTCTCCATAGATGTTTTTGACAAGCTGTTCATAGATTAAAAAAATTTTTTTTCTATTTTTAATGTTTCTTTTATTTGCTATTTTTAAATTTCAATTTTTTTCATATTTCAGAATCTTAACAATTAAACAGTATCATTTTCTAGACAGAGCTATAGAAATTACACACAAAAAATTGTATTTTGTGATTAGTCTGTGGGGTTAATTTCTCTTATGCCATTCTTTCTTCTGCAGATTACATGTTTATGTGTTGCAATTACTAAAAATTTACATTTTAATATATTTTTCTTCAAAAATAATTTTAAAAGCATACATAATTGATATTAAGCTTTTGTATTGGCCATGTAACTGACTTAGTTTTCTGTATTGTATTGGTCCTATAATATTTCAGAAACTTTTTTATTACTGCATTTATTTCCATGCAGGTTTAGAAAATTAATTTTATTTATTTATTCTTGGCTGTGTGGGGTCCTTGCTGCTGTACAGGCTTTTCTCCAGTTGCAGAGAGTGGCGGCCACTCTCTGGTTGTGGTGCGTAGGCTTCTTATTACAGTGGCCTTCTCATTGCTGAGTACTTGTGACTCCAAAGCATAATTGTGCCACATGGGCCCAGTTGCCCCAAGGTAAGTGGGATCTCTAGGATCAGGGATTGAACCCGGTGTCTCCTGTGTTGGCAGGTAGACTCATTACCACTGAGTCACCAGGGAAGCCCTTATTTCCATGCAGTTTAATGGCATGATTTAATTAATTCCTCCTAAGTAAAATATAAAATAGTATTTCTAAGTTTTTCTGTTTTCAGAGTGTTTTAACAATTTTGTCTTGAATTATACTTTGTTCCTTTCAGATCTATGCTGTTCTAACATACATTTTTCTTTTTAAGTTAGTCTTTTAAATTACATTGACCTTTGAACAATGTGGGAGTGAGGGCTTCAACCCTCTCTATTCAGTTTTAAAAATCCATGTATACCTTATAACTAACCCTCCATGCTGATGTTTTCTTTACATACATGTTTCCTCCATATCAGCAGTCTGCATTCTCAGATTCAACCAGCCGTGGGTCGTGCAGCATCAGAATATCTAGTATTTTTAAAAATCCATGTACAATCGGACCCACACCTGGGTCAGACTTGTATTGTTCAAGGATCATCTGTATATAGATAAAACACACTTTTTCAAAAAAAAGTTTCCTACCTTGTAAATCAACTCTTTAATTTTCTGACCTTTAATACTGCTTTGTAGGATAAAATGTTCCCACATTCATTGCCAATAACATATTTAGTGATTAATGATTTAGAGAATACATTTTGAAAGTCCTTAGCTTATTAATAAGTAGTGTTATGACTTCCCCATTATTTATAAAATGGATAAATTCAATAAATAATCTGACATAATTTTATAGATTTGTAAGAAATGTTAACTTTCTTAGCTGAAATTATTTTCCCAATTATTTTCTTGATCTTCTGTTTTCTTAAAGTAGAGTTTGTGAGAAACTATTAATTATAGTTTGAAAAAATTTTAAACGCTGTGAGCCAATTCAAAGATAATATTATCAAATATGAAGAAGTAATAGACTAGGCTGAGGCTGTGATCCTCAGAATTGTTCTGCTCATTGCATTTCTTAAGTTATTGGGATGGATTATGATTACTTGTATTGAATATCTAGTCTTTTTTTAAAAAAAATTTAAAAACTGTAACTTTGAGACATTTACTCCTAGACATGAGGAACTAATAGGTGCTGAATTTCCTATATATAAACAACTAGGGAAAAATATGAACAACTGGGGAAAATGGAAACATGCTATTTTAAGACACTAATGTCTTAAGAAAGAAGAAACACACTAGTTGGTGCCAGTGATTGAACCAGCTTTCTGCTGGCGACAGTTTATGAACTGTAGGTCAGGCAGAGAAAACCCTAGCAAAGCACAGCAGTCCACTGAGTTGCAAGATAAATATCAGAGTTTGGGGAGGCAACTTAAATTTGCAAAGCAGAGTACTGGCGAAGAATGATTTTGAGGTATAAACCTCCAGGAATCTATTTCTGGGTCCATTTTTATTTTTGACTGAATATCAAGTTTCTCCAGGAAATTTGAAATTCTATGAAACCACATGAAGAATTACATGGAAGAATTCCGATATGGAGGAACCGTGTATGTAAATTTGAAGTTGAACGTACAAGATTGGAAGACTGTCAATCTACTGGCTGTAACTGTCATTTCCAGCCAGTTACAGTGAAGAGGTATTACAGTTCTGTAATCCTACACCTACCTTAGAGGAGTCATGCATTAATAGGAGAGCTAAACTAGACCTACAGTGAAGGCTACTGTATTTAAACCCTTAAAAAAAAATCTTAACAACTAACACTGAAAGGATTATGGTGATCCACAAAACACCTAATCTTAGCCAAAAGGCCAAGAAGTGATTAATATACAAAACAAAAAACATAATATTTGAAACGAAGAAATCAAAGTCCAGACACTCAACAACATAAAATTTATAATACTTCATCATTTTAGCAATCAGTCATTAATTAATGGACACACAAAGAAGTAGAAACATGATATATGGTAGTAAAAAAAAAAAGTCCAATAATAGAAACAGAACCAGAAACAGCAGCGATGTTTGAATAAGCAGATAAACTTCAAAATCTCCACTGTAAACATTTTCAAAGCATTAGAAATTAAATTGGAGAAGGAAGTGGCAACCCACTCCAGCGTTCTTGGCTGGAGAATCCCATGGACGGCAGAGCCTGATGGACTGCCGTCTACCGGGTCGCACAGAGTCGGACACGACTGAAGCGGCTTAGCAGCAGCAGCAGCAGAAATTAAATATGAATACAAGAACAATAGAAAAGGAAATCATAAAATTAAAACTTACACAATCTAACTAAAAAAATGCAAATGCAATATAAAACATAAAAAATGTACTGTAAACGGGCTTGAAAACAGATGTTACAAAGAAAAGATAACACATAGTGCTATAGACTGAATGTTTATGTCCTTCCTCAAATAATATGATGGAAAACCTAATTTCTAATGTGATGGAATTTGGAGGAGGCGCCTTTGGGAGGTGACTAAGTCATGAGAATAGAGACCTCACGGGTGAAATTAGTGCTTTTCTAAGAGAGACCCTGGAGAGCTCAATTACACATCTGTCATATGGTCTATGAACCAAGAAGTCAACTCTCACACAGAATCTGCCAACCTCTTGATCTTGGACTTTCTAGCCTCTAGAACTCTGAGAAATTAATTTCTATTGTTTATAAGGCACTAAATGTATGATAACTTGTTATAGCAGCCCAAACAAAGACACATAGATACAACAATAGACAATAACCAAAATGAGGCACAAAGAGAAAAAATAATTTTACTTTTTAATATTTTTACTTTACAATATTGTATTGGTTTTACCATATATTGCCACGGGTGTACATGTGTTCCCCATCCTGAATTCGCCACCACCACCCTCCCCATCCCATCCCTCTGGGTCATCCCAGTGCACCAGCTCCAAGCACCCTGTATCATGCATTGAACCTGGACTGGCGATTCATTTCACATATGCTGATACACATGTTTCAATGCCATTCTTCCAAATCATCCCATCCTTGCCATCTCCCACAGAGTCCAAAAGAATATTCTATACATCTGTGTCTCTTTTGCTGTCTCGCATACAGGATATCATTACCATCTTTCTAAATTCCATATATATGCATTATTATACTGTATTTGGTGTTATTCTTTCTGGCTAACTTCACTCTGTAAAATAAGCTCCAATTTCATCCACCTCATTAGAACTGATTCAAATGTATTCTTTTTCATGACTGAGTAATATTCCATTGTGTATATGTACCACAGCTTTCTTATCCATTCATTTGCCAACGGACATCTAGTTTGTTTCCATGTCCTGGCTATTATAAACAGTGCTGCGATGAACATTGGGGTACACGTGTGTCTTTCAACTCTGGTTTCCTTGGTGTGTATGCCCAGCAGTGGGATTGGTGGGTCATATGGCAGTTCTATTTCCAGATTTTTAAGGAATCTCCACACTGTTCTCCATAGTGGCTGTACTAGTTTGCATTCCCATCAACAGTGTAAGAGGGTTCCCATTTCTCCACACCCTCTCCAGCATTTATCGCTTGTAGACTTTTGGATAGCAGCCATTCTGACTGGCGTGAAATGGTACCTGACTGTAGTTTTGATTTGCATTTTTCTGATAATCAGTGATGTTGAGCATCTTTTCATGTGTTTGTTAGCCATCTGTATGTCTTCTTTGGAGAAATGTCTGTTTAGTTCTTTGGCCCATGTTTTGATTGGGTCGTTTATTTTTCTGGAATTGAGCTGCAAGAGTTGCTTGTATATTTTTGAGATTAATTCTTTGGCAGTTGCTTTGTTTGCTATTATTATCACCCATTCTGAAGGCTGTCTTTCACCTTGCTTATAGTTTTCTTTGTTGTGCAGTTCAGTTCAGTCACTCAGTTGTGTCCTACTCTTTGTAACTCCATGAATCACAGCACGCCAGGCCTCCCTGTCCATCACCAACTCCTAGAGTTCACTCAGACTTACATCCATTGAGTCAGTGATGCCATCTAGCTATCTCATCCTCTGTCATCCTCTTCTCCTCCTGCCCCCAATCCCTCCCAGCATCAGTCTTTTCCAATGAGTCAACTTTTCACATGAGGTGGCCAAAGTACTGGAGTTTCAGCTTTAGCATCATTATTTTCAAAAAAATCCCAGGACTGATCTCCTTTAGAATGGACTGTTTGGATCTCCATGCAGTCCAAGGGACTCTCAAGAGTCTTCTCCAACACCACAGTTCAAAAGCATCAATTCTTCGGTGCTCAGCTTTCATCACAAACCAACTCTCACATCCATACATGACCACTGGAAAAACCATAGCCTTGACTACATGGACCTTTGTTGGCAAAGTAATGTCTCTGCTTTTGAATATGCTATCTAGGTTGGTCATAACTTTTCTTCCAAGGAGTAAGCGTCTTTTAATTTCATGGCTGCAATCACCATCTGCAGTGAATTTGGAACCGAAAAAAATAAAGTCTGACACTGTTTCCCATCTATTTGTCATGAAGTGATGGGACCAGATGCCTTATCTTCATTTTTCTGAATGTTGAGCTTTAAGCCAACTTTTTTACTCTCCACTTTCACTTTCTAAAGAGGCTTTTTAGCTCCTCTTCACTTTCTGCCATAAGGGTGGTGTCATCTGCATATCTGAGGTCATTGATATTTCTCCAGGCAATCCTGATTCCAGCTTGTGCTTCTTCCAGCCCAGTGTTTCTCATGATGTACTCTGCATATAAGTTAAATAAACAGGGTGACAATATACAGCCTTGACATACTCCTTTTCCTATTTGGAACCAGTCTGTTGTTCCATGTCTAGTTCTAACTGTTGTTTCCTCACCTGCATATAGGTTTCTCAAGAGGCAGGTCAAGTGGTCTGGTATTCCCACCCTTCTCAGAATTTTCCACAGTTTACTGTGATCCACGCAGTCAAAGGCTTTGGCATAGTCAATAAAGCAGAAATAGATGTTTTTCTGGAACTCTCTTGCTTTTTCCATGATCCAGCGGATGTTGACAATTTGATCTCTGGTTCCTCTGCCTTTTCTAAAACCAGCTTGAACATCTGCAAGTTCACGTATTGCTGAAGCCTGGCTTGGAGAATTTTGAGTATTACTTTATTAGCACATGAGATGAGTGCGGTAGTTTGAGCATTCTTTGGCATTGCCTTTCTTTGAGATTGGAATGAAAACTAACCTTTTCCAGTCCTGTGGCCACTGCTGAGTTTTCCAAATGTGCTGGCATATTGAGTGCAGCACTTGCACAGCATCATCTTTCAGGATTTGAAATAGCTCAACTGGAATTCCATCACCTCCGCTAGCTTTGTTTGTAGTGATGCTTTCTAAGGCCCACTTGACTTCACATTCCAGGATGTCTGGCTCTAGGTGAGTGATCTAGGATGCTTTTGAACTGTGGTGTTGAAGACTCTTGAGAGTCCCTTGGACTGCAAGGAGAGCTAACCAGTCCATCCTAAAGGAAATCAGTCCTGAATATTCTTTGGAAGGACTGATGCCAAAGCTGAAACTCTAATACTTTGGCCACCTGATGTGAAGAAATGACTCATTAGAAAAGACCCTGATGCTGGGAAAGATTGAAGGCAGAAGGAGAAGGGGATGAGAGAGGATGAGATTGTTGGATGGCATCACCGACTCAATGGACATGAGTTTGAGTAAACTTCAGGGGTTGGTGATGGACAGGGAGGCCTGGCATGCTGCAGTCCATGGGGTTGCAAAGACACGACTGAGCAACTGATCTGAACTCATATGAACAATAGGAAAATTGATTATAGAAGAAAAATATCACTAGAGATAGAGGCATTTCATAGTAATAAAATATTAGATTTTGAAGAAAACATAATATTAATATGTATACACTGATAATAGTGCTTCATATACAAAGCAGAATCTTATAGGATTGTGGTCATTTTAAAACATACCCACAATTTTTTTATATTCTTCCTTCAAAATGTGGAGGTTAATTCTTTATTCCTTGGGTGTGATCTATACTTACTTATCCTGTTGCTAATGATTAAAATTCCACAAAAGAGATGGTACGTAACTTCTGGAACTAGATAATAAATAGTATTGTAGATTCCTCCTTCCTTTCTCCCTCTCAGATCACATGCTTGAGGGGAAGTAGTTTACATCACATGAGGCAAAAGCTAAAGCCTCCTGCCAAAAACCACTTTAGAAGTGGATCCTTCAGTCCCATTGTAGCCTGCTGGTGACTATGCATGCATGCATGCTCAGTGGCTCAGTTGCAATTCCCTGGACTGTAGCCCTCCAGGTTCCTTTTGTCCATGGAATTTTCCCGACAAGAATACTTGAGCAATTTGCTGTTTCCTCCTCCAGGGGATCTTCCCAACCCAGGGATCGAGCCATGTCTCCTGCATTGGCAGGAGGATTCTTTACCACTGAGCCTATAGCCCTGATTAATGTCTTGACTGCAGTCCTATAGGAGATCTACCCAAGTGAAGAAAACACCCAAATAACGGGTTCTGAATTCCTCATCCACAAAAACTTTGAGATAATAAATGTTTATTTTGTATGCTTCTAAATGTGGGGGTAATTTGTTATGAAACAATAAATAACTAATTTTAGACTGGAAAGGTTAAATAGAAATACCATTAATTACAATGGAGATTTAAATATTTATCTCTTAATAATTCATAGAACAAATAAACAACAAATGAATATGCATAAAAAACCACTCTATCAACTAATTTGATTTAATTAACCTTTATAGAACTCTCCAACTCAGAGCAGCAGAACACCATTTTCTTCAACTGAATATGGAACATTCACTTAGACAGTGTGCTAGAATAAAGAACAAGTCCTAATAAATTTTAAAGTATTTAAATAAAATATCTAAAAAGACCTCAAAAAATTGGATATTAACAACTGTCTTAATCCATTTCTAGCTGCTATAGCAAAATATCAGACTGGGTAGCTTATAAAGAATGGACATTTATCTCTCCATTTTGGAGACTGAAAAGCACAAGATTAAGTAAGATGTCAGAAAATTTGGTATCTGGTGAGGACCTGTGTACAAGTCTATTTGTTGTGTCCTTGTATGGTGGAAGGGAACAAGGAAACTTTCAAGTCTATTTTATAAGAGTACTAACCCTATTCATGAATCATCATCCTCATGGCCACATCATGTCCCAAAGGCCTCACCACCTAATACCATCATTGTAGGCTTTAGAATGTCAACATATAACACATATGTCTGTATCTTGGGGAGATACAGACATTGAGACCACAGCAACAACACGTTTAAAAATAACACATATATCAAAGAAAAAATCAGAAGAAATTTTTAATAAGATTTTGAATTGAACTTTTCAATAAAAAAAAGATTTAGAACTAAAAATTTTTTAAATTCCAAATTTGTTAGTTGTAACTCAGGCTCTGCTTAGAAAATATGCTGAACTTTAAAGTCTTTTAATAAAAATTAACATAAGGTTATAATAGTGATTCATTATATAAGAAGAGGAGGAGGGCATGGCAACCCACTCCAGTATTCTTGCCTGGAGAATCCCATGGACAGAGGAGCCTGGCTGGCTACAGTCCATAGGGTTGCAAAGAGCTAGACACACTGAAGTGACTTAGGACACATGCACACATTTAAGAGGGCTTCCCAGGTGGTGCCAGTGGTAAAGAATCCACCTGCCAATGCAGGAGGTGCAAGAGATGCAGGTTCAATCCCTGGGTCAGGAAGATCCCTTGGAGTAGGAAATAACAACCTACTCCAGTATTCTTGCCTGGAAAATTGCATGGACAGAGGATCCTAGTGGGCTACAGTCCCTGGGATTGGAGAGTCAGACATGATTGAGCATGCACACACACATATAAGAAATGTCTATAATCAGTGATCTAAGCTTCTACCAAAAGATGCTAAAAAGAACAGTGAAGTAAACTAAAATAAGTAGAAGGAAGGAAAATTTAAAGATACAATGGGAAACCAATGAAACAGAAAATTGAAAATAAATAAATAAATGAAACCAAAAGTTGATTCTCTGAAAAAATGAATGAAATTAACAATGCTCTAAAAAAGGCTTATTTTTTTTAATAGAGGATATCAAATTACCAATATTGGGGGAAAATATCATTTACTACAGATGCCATAGACATTGAAAGGATAATACAAATATTGAGAATAACTTTATGCCAATAATCTTGACAACTCAGCCAAAAAGATACTTTCTTTGAAAGTTACAAATTATCAAAACTGATACAAGAAAGAAATTTGAGTCATACAAGAAAGAAACTTGAGTCATACAAGAAAATTTGAATCATTCTATACCTACTCAAAACAAAAAAATGTGTAACAAAAATATTCCAAAAAAATCCCTGAAATGTGGGCCCAAATGATTTCACTAGTATGCTCAATAAAACACTAAGGGAAGAAATTGTATAAATTCTATACAAACACATTCAGGAAGGAGCATAATCCAACTAATTATATAAGGCCAGCATTATTCTGATACCAAAACTAGATATAAATTCTACAAGAAAAATACAATAAAATAATAGCCCTCATGAACATAGACATAAAAATACTTATTGAAATATTTAGTAAATTAAAATCAGCAACATAAAATAGGGATAATCTATAATTAGGGATAATGGAGATAATCTACCATGGCAAATTGAGATTTAATGCCAGTACTGTGAGTTTGATTAACACTGAAAACTCAGTTACTGTAATTCACCAAATAGATAATAACCAAATAGACAAAATGTATATTTATTTAAATAGATGAAGAAAAAGCATTGCCCCAGTTTGATACACTTTAGTCACAAAAACTTCCAGCAGAAGAGTTGAACTTCCTCAACTTTAGAACAAGCACCTGTTGAAAACCAATAGAAAGTGAAAGTGAAAGTCACTCAGTCGGTGTCCAACTCTTTGCGACCCCATGGACTGTATAGTCCATGGAATTCTCCAGGCCAGAACACTGGAGTCCCTTTCCTTTCTCCAGGGAATCTTCCCAACCCAGGGATTGAAACTGGATCTCCCACATTGCAGATGGATTCTTTACCAGTTGAGCCACAAGGGAAGCCCTAAAAATCAGTTCAGTTCCGTTCAGTCGCTCAGTCGTTTCCGACTCTTTGTGACCCCATGAATCACAGCACGCCAGGCCTCCCTGTCCATCACCAACTCCAGGAGTTCACTCAGACTCATGTCCATCGAGTCAGTGATGCCATCCAGCCGTCTCATCCTCTGTCATCCCCTTCTCCTCCTGCCCTCAATCCCTCCCAGCATCAGAGTCTTTTCCAATGAGTCAACTCTTCACATGAGGTGGCCAAAGTACTAGAGTTTCAGCTTTAGCATCATTCCTTCCAAAGAAATCCCAGGGCTGATCTCCTTCAGAATGGACTGGTTGGATCTCCTTGCAGTCCAAGGGACTCTCAAGAGTCTTCTCCAACACCACAGTTCAAAAGCATCAATTCTTCGGCGCTTAGCTTTCTTCACAATCCAACTCTTACATCCATACATGACTACTGGAAAAACCATAGTCTTGACTAGACAGACCTTTGTTGGCAAAGTAATGTCTCTGCTTTTGAATATGCTATCTAGGTTGGTCATAACTTTTCTTCCAAGGAGTAAGCGTCTTTTAATTTCATGGCTGCAGTCACCATCTGCAGTGATTTTGAAGCCCCCCAAAACAAAGTCTGACACTGTTTCCACTATTTCCCCATCTATTTCCCATGAAGTGATGGGGCCGGATGCCATGATCTTCATTTTCTGAATGTTGAGCTTTAAGCCAACTTTTTCATTCTCCTCTTTCACTTTCATCAAGAGATTCTTTAGTTCCTCTTCACTTTCTGCCATAAGGGTGGTGTCATCTGCATATCTGAGGTTATTGATATTTCTCCCGGCAATCTTGATTCCAGCTTACCAAATTCAGACTTAAATTGAAGAAATTAGGGAAAACCGCTAGACCATTCAGGTGTGACCTCAATCAAATCCCTTATGATTATACAGTAGAAATGAGAAATAGATTTAAGGGCCTAGATCTCATAGATAGAGTGCCTGATGAACTATGGACTGAGGTTCATGACATTGTACAGCAGACAGGGATCAAGACCATCCCCATGGAAAAGAAAGGCAAAAAAGCAAAATGGCTGTCTGGAGAGGCCTTACAAATAGCTGTGAAAAGAATAGAGGCGAAAAACAAATGAGAAAAGGAAAGATATAACCACCTGAATGCAGAGTTCCAAAGAATAGCAAGAAGAGAAGAAGAGATAAGAAAGCCTTCTCTAGCGATCAATGCAAAGAAATAGAGGAAAACAACAGAATGGGAAAGACTAGAGATATCTTCAAGAAAATTAGAGATATGAAGGGAATATTTCATGCAAAGATGGGCTCGATAAAGGACAGAAATGGTATGGACCTAACAGAAGCAGAAGATATTATGAAGAGGTGGCAAGAATACACAGAAGAACTGTACAAAAAAGATCTTCACGACCCGGAAAATCACGTTGGTGTGATCACTCATCTAGAGCCAGACATCCTGGAATGTGAAGTCAAGTGGGCCTTAGAAAGCATCACTACGAATAAAGCTAGTGGAGGTGATGGAATTCCAGTGGAGCTATTTCAAATCCTAAAAGATGATGCTGTGAAAGTGCTGCACTCAATATGCCAGCACATTTGGAAAACTCAGCAGTGGCCACAGGACTGGAAAAGGTCAGTTTTCATTCCAATCCCAAAGAAAGGCAATGCCAAAGAATGCTTAAACTACTGCACAGTTGCACTCATCTCACATGCTAGCAAAGTAATGCTCAAAATTCTCCAACCCAGGCTTCAGCAATACGTGAACTGTGAACTTCCAGATGTTCAAGCTGGTTTTAGAAAAGGCAGAGGAACCAGAGATCAAATTGGCAGCATCCGCTGGATCATCAAAAAAGCAAAAGAGTTCCAGAAAAATATCTATTTCTGCTTTATTGACTATGCCAAAGCCTTTGACTGTGTGGATCACAATAAGCTGGAAAATTCTGAGAGAGATGGGAATACCAGACCACCTGACCTGCCTCTTGAGAAATCTGTATGCAGGTCAGGAAGCAACAGTTAGAACTGGACATGGAACAACAGCCTGGTTCCAAATAGGAAAAAGAGTACATCAAGGCTGTATATTGTCACCTTGCTTATTTAACTTATATAAAAACCAGTAACCATCACTATAATGGTGAATGAGTGACTGATTTCCCCTCTGATCAGAAATAAGGTGAAAATGTCTACTCTCACTACTCTATTCAACGTTTTTATTGGAGGTCACATATTTCCTGGAACATGGCAAGGGAGAAGTATGAAAGTCATATAAATTGAAAAGGAAGAAGTCAAATAGCTTTTATTTGTAGATGGCATGATCTTGTACATGATGTATACTAACACATCCTACATATAAGCTACTTGAAGACATTTTAATAATTTTGCTAGATCCCATGTATATATAACCAAAATCACTTGTATTACTGTTAGTATGAAAATTAAATTTTAAAATACTGTTTATGATACTATCCAATATCATGAAACATTAAGAGGTAAAGTTTACAAAGTATGTTAAAACATATAAATTGAAAACTACAAAGGACTCATTATAATACTTACTATATTATATACTTATAATGAAGATGTGAATAAATGGAAACATTTTTGTGGATTAGAAGGCATGGTACTGCTAAAATATAAATTTCCTCCCATATTTATCTATATATTCAATCTAATTGCAATCAAACTACCTACTACACTATTTTGGAGGGGTAGAAATTGAAAAGCTGACATTAATATTAGGTTGGTGCAAAAGTAATTGTGGTTTTGCATTGTTGAACTTTGCCATTTGATATTGAAATAGATTAAATGGGCTTTCCTGGTAGGAGAAGGCAATGGCACCCCACGCCAGTACTCTTGCCTGGAAAATCCCATGCATGGAAGAGCCTGGTAAGCCACAGTCCATGGGTTTGCAAAGAGTTGTGTGCAAAAGTAATTGTGGTTTTGCATTGTTGAACTTTGCTATTTGATATTGAAATAGATTAGATGGGCTTCCTTGGTAGCTCAACTGGTAAAGAATCCACTTGCAATGTCTGAGACCCCAGTTCTATTCCTGCCTAACAAGTTCCCCTTCAGAAGGTTTAGGCTACCTACTCCAGTATTCTTGGGGTTCCCTGGTGGCTCAGATGGTAAAGAATCCACCTGCAAAGTGGGAGACCTGGGTTTGATTCCTGGCTGGAGGGCATGGCAACCTACTCCAGTATTCTTGCTTGGAGAATTCCCATGGACAGAGGAGTCTGGTGGGCTGCAGTCCACGGGGTTGCAAAGAGTCAGACACGACTGAGTGACTGAGCCCAGCACAAACACAAAGTGCATTTCTTGATTTCTTGCTTAATGATTTTTTGCTAATGACTTATTACTTGCTGTTTATTTTATATTTATTTTAGACTATGGAAATGATGTTAGACAAAAAGAAAATTCAAATGATTTTCTTATTAGAGTTCAAAATGGGTTGTAAAAGCAGTGGAGACAACTTGCAACATCAACAAAAAATTTGGCCCAGGACCTGCTAACAAATGTACAGTACAGTGGTGGCTGAAGAAGTTTTGCAAAGGAGACAAGAGCCCTGAAAATGATTAATGTAGTGGCCAGCCATCAGAAGGGGACAACAACCAATTGAGAGCAATCATCGAAGCTGATCCTCTTACAGCTACATTAGAAGAAGTTGCTGAAGAACTGAACACCCACCATTCTGTGGGGGTTAGATATTTGGAGAAAATTCAGTTCAGTTCAGTTCAGTCGCTCAGTCATGTCTGACTCTTTGCGACCCCATGGATCACAGCAGGCCAGGTCTCCCTGTCCATCACCAACTCCCGGAGTCATTCAGACTCATGTCCATCTAGTCAGTGATGCCATCCAGCCATCTCATCCTCGGTCGTCCCCTTCTCCTCCTGCCCTCAATCCCTCCCAGCATCAGTCTTTTCCAATGAGTCAACTCTTCTCATAAGGTGGCCAAAGTACTAGAGTTTCAGCTTTAGCATCATTCCTTCCAAAGAAATCCCAGGGCTGATCTCCTTCAGAATGGACTGGTTGGATCTCCTTGCAGTCCAAGGGACTCTCAAGAGTCTTCTCCAACACCACAGTTCAAAAGCATCAATTCTTCAGCGCTCAGCCTTCTTCACAGTCCAACTCTCACATCCATACATGACTACTGGAGAAACCATAGCCTTGACTAGATGGATTGGAAAAGTGTAAAAGCTCAGTAAGTGGGTGCCTCGAGACCTGACCAAAAAAAAAACCCAACACATCATTTTGAAGTATTCTCTTGTTCTATACAACAACAATGAACCATTTCTTGATTGGACTGTGATATACGATGAAAAGTGGATTTTACACAACTACTGGCAATGACCAGTTCAGTGATTGGACTGAGAAGCTCCAAAGCAGTTCCCAAACTTGTGCCAAGAAAGGTCATGATCACTGTTTGGTGATCTGCTGCTGATCTGATCCACTATGGCTTTCTGAATCCTGGCAAAATCATTACGTCTGAGAAGTATGCTTAGCGAATTGATGAGAAGCACCAAAAACTGCAACACCTCCAGCAAGCATTGGTCAACAGAAAGGACCCAATTCTTCTCCACAATAACCAACTGCACACTGTCGTACAACCAGTGTTTCAGAAGTTGATTGAATTGGGCTACAAAGTTTTGCCTCATCCACCATATTCACCTGACCTCTCGCCAACCAACTGCCACTTCTTCAAGCATCTCAACAACTTTTTGCAGGGAAAATGCTTCCAGAACCAGCAGGAGGCAGAAAACGCTTTCCATGAGTTCACTGAATACCAAGGCATGGATTTTTATGCTACAGAAATAAACTTATTTCTCATTGGCAAAAATGTGTTGATTGCAATGGTTCCTACTTTGATAAATAAACATGTGTTTCAGCCTAGTGATAGTGATTTTTTTTAAAATTTTAATTTTTACTTTATTTTACTTTACAATACTGTATTGGTTTTGCCATACATTGACATGAATCCACCATGGGTGTACATGCGTTCCCAAACATGAACCCCCCTCCTGTGATAGTGATTTAAAATGCAGAGTCCAAAGCCACAATTCCATTTGCACCAACCCAATAATTGTATGGAAATGCAAAGGACCTAGAAGAGAAAAAAGAGTTTTGTCTGTAAAACAAAATTGTAGGATTCATATTACTTAACTTTGAGGTTACTATAAGTCTATAGTAATACAGACTATGATATTGGCAAACTATCAAATTTATTTATATACATATATATGTATATATATATTTGGATACATGAAAACAGAGTCCAAAAGTAGACCTACATATTTTCAACTGACTTCTGGAAAAAGGGCCAAGGTAATCAGATGAGAAGATAATAATTCTCTCAACAAATGGTACTAAAATGAATGGAGGTTGGGAACGCGGAGCCGACGGAGTCTATTCAACGGGGTTCCGGATCGGGCTATGGAACAGGTAAATGAGCTCAAAGAGAAGGGCAACAAGGCCCTGAGCGCTGGCAACATTGACGATGCGCTCCAGTGCTACTCCCAAGCCATTAAATTAGACCCCCAGAACCATGTGCTCTACAGCAATCGCTCCGAGGTCTATGCCAAGAAAGGAGACTACCGGAAGGCTTACGAGGACGGCTGCAAAACCGTTGACCTGAAGGCTGACTGGGGCAAGGGCTATTCACAAAAAGCAGCGGCTCTTGAATTCTTAAACCGATTTGAAGAAGCCAAGCAAACCTATGAGGAGGGTTTAAAACATGAAGCAAACAATCCTCAGCTCAAAGAAGGTTTCCAGAATATGGAGGCCCGGTTGGCAGAAAGGAAATTCATGAACCCTTTCAACATGCCTAATCTGTACCAGAAGTTGGAGAGTGATCCCAGGACCAAGACTCTGCTCGCAGATCCTACCTACCGGGAACTGATCGAGCAGCTGCGGAACAAGCCGTCCGACCTGGGCACGAAACTGCAAGATCCCTGGATCATGACTACTCTTAGCGTCCTGCTCGGAGTTGATCTGGGCAGTATGGATGAGGAGCAGGAGGTTGCAACACCCCCGCCACCACCTCCTCCCAAAAAGGAGACAAAACCAGAGCCAATGGAAGAAGATCTTCCGGAGAATAAGAAGCAGGTGCTGAAAGAAAAAGAGCTGGGGAATGAAGCCTATAAGAAGGACTTTGACAAAGCCTTAAAGCACTACGACAGAGCCAAGGACCTGGATCCCACCAACATGACGTACATAACCAACCAACCAGCCGTGTACTTTGAAAAAGGTGACTACGGTCAGTGCCGGGAGCTCTGTGAGAAGGCCATTGAAGGGCAAGAAAACCGAGAAGACTACCGGCAGATTGCCAAAGCTTACGCACGAATTGGCAACTCTTATTTCAAAGAAGAAAAGTACAAGGATGCCATCCATTTCTACAACAAGTCTCTGGCAGAGCACCGAACCCCAGATGTGCTCAAGAGATGCCAACAGGCAGAGAAAATCTTGAAGGAGCAAGAGCGGCTGGCCTGACCTGGCCTTGGAGGAGAAGAACAAAGGCCATGAGTGTTTCCAGAAAGGGGACTACCCCCAGGCCATGAAGCACTACACAGAAGCCATTAAACGGAACCCCAAAGATGCCAAGCTGTACAGCAACCGAGCTGCCTGCTACACCAAGCTCCTGGAGTTCCAGCTGGCGCTCAAGGACTGTGAGGAGTGCATCCAGCTGGAGCTGACCTTCATCAAGGGTTATGCCCGGAAGGCAGCCGCCCTGGAGACGATGAAGGACTATACAAAAGCCATGGATGTCTACCAGAAAGCACTCGACCTGGACTCCAGCTGCAAGGAGGCCGCAGATGGTTACCAGCGCTGCATGATGGCCCAGTACAACCAACACGACAGCCCCGAGGATGTGAAGCGGCGGGCCATGGCCGACCCAGAGGTGCAGCAAATAATGAGTGACCCGGCCATGCGGCTCATCCTGGAGCAGATGCAGAAGGACCTGCAGGCGCTCAGCGAACACTTAAAGAATCCTGTGATAGCACAGAAGATCCAGAAGCTGATGGATGTGGGTCTGATAGCCATCCGGTGATGACTTGCTCATCATCCCCTTCCCTTCGCCCTCATGTGGAAAGAGGAGCTGGGACCGCGGCACGCAGCATGGAGCAGAGGGAAGAGAAGGGGAGACAAGCGAACAGCATATCTATATATTTATACAGACCTACATCGAAGATTCAGAGACTTATACTCACATATTCGTGCAGCTGCTGCCTCTGGGCCCTCCCAGCACATGCATGGTCCTTCCCCTGCCCCCCAGTCGTTGTCTCAGCTGCTCTCCCATAGTTGGTTATTTTTTGTGTGGGGCAGTGGGCTTGTATGGGGAGGGGAGGGTGTTCTTCCCAACCTCAGGTCCCAACTGTCTTCATTCACATTGTTAACTCCACGTCCTCTTCTCCAATAAAACAAGCCAGTCAGGCGTGGTTATATATTGAAAAAAAAAAAAAAAAAGAATGGATATCTGCATAAAAGAAAACAGAAAACAGCCCTTACCTAAGGCCTTTACAGCAAACACCAGTAAATCATAAAACCAAGGTTATAAAATTTCCAGGGAAAAACAAAAGAATATTCACAAATTTGGGGTAAGTGAAGATTTCTAAAATGGGATTAAAAAAACAACAAAGCATAAAAGAAAAGGCTTAATAAATGAAATTTAGAATTAAGCATTGCTCCTAAGCAGTTATAGCATTACAAACTTGTCTCAGTACATGGTAACACCCACTCAATCAAATGGTTGTTTACATTTTTAAACATACCAAGTGGATGTATTTATTTTGTGTAAATTGTATCTCATTAGGTTTATCTGAAAAATACATAGCTCTGATAATACTTTTTTATCTTAATTTTGGTTAAATCATTTTGTATTTCTTTTATCCCTGTGTTGACAAGTTGAGAGATGAGATCAGTCTTATTCTCAAGGTTTAGGCCATTTTCCATTTTGCTTCTATGAAAGAAAAAATGATTTAAAATTTTCCTAGTACTAATATTAGTAAAACTTGGAAACATAGGTAACATTGAAGGATATCCATTCACTTCAGCACCATTTGGCCAGTGTGTGCATAGTCGCTTTAGTCATGTCCAGCTCTGTGTGACATGATGGACTGTAGCCTTCCAGGTTCCTCTTCCATGGGATTCTCCAGGCAGGAATACTAGAGTGGGCTGTCATGCCCTCCTTCAGGGGATCTTCCCAACCCAGGGATCAAATCTGTGTCTCTTATGTCTCCTGCATTGGCAGGCTGGTTCTTTACCTCTAGCACCACCTGGGAAGCACATTTGGCCAAGGGGTCTCAATCAATCCTATTAGGAACAATATCTCCTTTATTTTATTGACAGGAAATCCAGAGATATTATCACTTAACATCATAATATTAAAAATATATATATATATATATACAAAATCAAGTATAAAATAAAGAGGAAAAAGTTATCTGTATGAAACAACATGTAGTTCAATGTGTAAATGCTTGGGTAAAACTAGCAGGCAAAATGAAACAGAAGCCTGAACCTACTTGGAGTCAACGTCAGTGTGACAGATGGGGTGTAGATATTGTGCTGGTATCAATACCACCAGCCGAGGCGTTTTCAGTTATGAGATTTTTCTGGAATAAACAAATCTTGATAAGGTTAGGAAACAGATATATTCTTTCCTCAATTTATATAGTAGATACATCCGGGGGAAAAAAATGATGCAAAAACTTTTGCTTGTGTGCAAAATAGATTTAACTTAGGCTTCAAATATAATGCAAGGGTTTTTATCTAAATGAATGTTCAGTGGCCCTTACAGACCTGCGTTGGGGGGCAATTTACGGTGTGGGACTGACTCACCCATAGCACTCTAACCTCACTGTGTACTGATGCCTGTAGTCCCCCTCCTCACTGGCTCCACCAAAAAACACCCTGGATGTCTCATAAAAATCCAGTAAGGAGCTGTTCCAAATCTTATGAGAGTCACAGACCATAAAACACACACACACACACACACACACAGACACACACACAAACAAAAAACTAGTTAAGAACTGTCATCTGAACACGGGGTGGCAGAAAACCTTGCAGAAATTCTGCTGAGTTACAGGGAAGAAATGGGGACTGGAAGCAAGACATTTTGAATCTGAAGGGAAACGAAAAGACTTTTTATCCTCTTTGAATGCATGTTACCTGACTGAATGGAAAACCTTAATTTTTACCTTCACATTCGTCATAAACATCGCAGTGGATAAAGGGGGCTTGTTTTATTTTGTGATTCCCTCCCCCCACCCCACCCCACCTTGCTGCCGAGCCAGCGGTAAATCTCCTGGCCTGACTGCCTCACCCGGTTCACCCTTTGCCTCCTAGTAACCTGGCACGCATCTGGACCTTTGGGACAGTCTTGTCCCCAGCGTGCATCACCTTGATACGCAGTGCTCTCGCACAGCTTTGCCAGGCCTTTCTCAGGAGGTCCATCTTCTTAGCTTCGTTAAAGATCCTAGCTGTGCTGATTTCCCACAAAATTTAATGCTTTCCACGTGGAGGGATTTTACAGATCACAGAGTGGTCTCTTATCAATGACTTCCTTTAACTTGAAGTTCAGCTAACAGATGAAGCCAGTCTTTTCTCGCAGTGAAGGACCTAGGCTATAGGAAAAGGCCTCTTTCACCGAGGACCCTTTAAGGGCCTGGGCCGGGACGCCTGTGGGGCGAGGGCCAGGGAAAGGGGCGGGTGGGGGAGTGTCTTCTTTCTCCCCCCACCGGCTGCGACCGAGCCGGGGTGGGTGGGGGCTGGCTCCTTCCTTTAGCCCGCAGCTGCTGCACATTCAGCTTACTAGCCGGGGCCAGGAGACCAGGCGGCAGCGACTCCAGCTCCCGAAAAGTGAATCCGCTCAGGGGGCTACCGCAATGCCCCGAGCCTTCGGGGTGCTCCTGGTCCTGCTGCTCAGCGGAGGCCTCGGGGGCGGCCAGGCGCAGCGCCCGGAGCGGCAGCAGCAGCAGCATCGGCGGCAGCTACCCGCGCATCAGCAAAGAGGTACAGTCGAGGCACGGGCTCCAGGTTACAGGCTCTGCTGGGGCCCGCGGACCTTCTCTGGTCCCTTCGTCCTACGCTTGCTGGAGAGGGACCGCTTTCTTGCTTTGCCTTTGGGGAGCGCGCTTTGGGGCGAGAGGGTCTAAGTTTGATGCAAGTTCACTTTTAGCTTCCTGAGTTCACCCACCGTCTGCCTGCCTCCCTCCAAAGAAAACCGAGCGTTTTCATCTTCCATGCGTTTCTGAGTCGACTTGCTGTCACTGAACATCCTACAAATTAATTTCCTAAGTTTTTCTAAGAGGCAAACTTTCAACCAATTGAAAAACTTTAAAAAGTTTCCCCAAATCCGTTTCCATCCCCGCAGAGAAAGATTTCCCAAGCTGTGGCTTGTCTTGGAGCTTTATGGAGGGCAGCTGATACATCTTTATTTTTAGAGACTTTGTTTCTAACTCTTTGAACAGGGCGTGTTAAGGCGTTTTTGTTGTTCAGTCGGTAAGTCGTTAAGTATGTGGATTTTCTTCTTTCTTGACAGTGGTGCCCCAGAATCATCTTTTTATTTACCGACATCCTATTTTGCGTGTGCTATTTTATTATAGTGAAATGCCTCCCCTTGCTAAAACACGGATGAAACCTCTATGTCATTTGTGTTTTAATTAAGACCACAGTGCCCAGATAACACTCTTCGCCTGACTTTGGAAAACAGTTATACTTAATGTAACACAAATTACTCTCCTCAGAGTACCTTAATGTTTATATGCATATGATTTCTGAAACTGGGGAGACTTTGCAGGGTTAGTTTATGGTCATGAATTTTAAAAGAAGTGCACGTGCAGCATTTAACACAATAATTTATAATACAACATTTGAACAGACTTTTCTGTAAGTTGGAAAACGTATCAAAGTAAAAAAAAAGTTTAAGAAATATTTAAGGTTTGGTTTCAAACATCAAAATGTTACCCTAAGAGTACAAAATCTGGAGATTAGTAGCTTTTGAAAGTTTTGATGAGACCGAATCTGCCAGAATTTTAAAGAATACTTATCCCTCTTTTAGTTAACTGGAATAAGCTATGTCAACAGTTCTGATAGTTTTTCTGCCTGCAATCTAGCATTTCTAGCATTGCTACTTTATTTTAAAGGAAGAAAAAAAAATGTACTCTAAGCTCCTAGCTATAATAATAACCCCCTGATTAAAATTCCTAGAATAAAAATGACCTTACATTCACTATATAATATTTTTTTTCCTTCTATTTTGGCTTTTGCTTTTCTGAGAAGTCAAATGGGATCAATGTGGCTTAATTAATAGATTTTATGAGAATGATTTTGAGAATATCTTTGGCAGCTGATTTAAAAAATACTACTTTTAAATATTAACTTTACTCAGTTATGTGATGTTTTAACAAAACATAATACTTTAATACTCATAGGCAGCTGGGAGTAAAGATACCAAGATCACCAACCCTCTGTTCACTTGAAGCTCAAAGCATGCAGAGTAGGGATCAAGTGGGTTCCTGACAGTTTTCCATGGCATGCCCCCCCCCCCCTTTTTTTCTCTTATTCTCTCTCCTGTCTCCTCCATCTCCCCAGTTTTATTTGAGGCAAAATTAACTCTGATTTCTATGGTCCAGGCTCAAGATGAAATGAATTCAGAATAGAGAAATTATACTGCCATTCTGTTGAGACATCATTGGAACATTATGCACAATAAGGAATTCTGTGCAAAATAACTATAACATAGAGTCCACTATACACTGCTATATTTTGCATTCTAGCATCAATTATTGTGTATTTTATGGATTATTTGCAATATATTTAGAGACTGGCTCATGGATAAATGGTTAAAGCTTGTTAATATTGAAGTCTACATAAAATATATTTCATAATGCCTTAAATTTGTATAGTGCTTTATATTTTAAAAACACCTTATATATGTGAGGTTATTTTACCTTCAGTCATTATTTATTGTTGGACAAATTTAAAATTTGAGGCTTGGAGTAGCTGTGACTTAAGTTCATGCAACTGATAATAACTTAATTCTTAACAACTAAGAGCACTTCTAGTATTGTTTTATGCTCAAGTTCCCATTTTATAGTACAAAAGTTTTTTTTTTTTTTCATTTAATTTTTTGAGGCCATGTTTCCTTTTCAATACTGCTCTGTTAAAGCAAGGTCTCAGTGAAGGTTATTGGATATGAGTTTGACTGAAGAGATGTTTTCTTGGCTATCATCAGTTTTCTCTTTTCAATTATACTAGCACTGACCTTCCTGGCCAAGAATTAATTTAGAATGAGTTCTGTTTTCCCTTATAGTATGGTACCAGTTTACTAAGAAAGTTGACATGAAGAAACATTTTTAGATATTGTAACTAAGTTAGAAACTTAATCAGATTTTTTTTTTCTTTGAAATCTTGTGTAGTTTCTAGAACACAGTGAATTGTGGTATCAGTAGTATTGACTCAGCAGGAAAGATAGTCCAAGGAAATTCCTTAACTAAATTTAAGATTGACAGAATAGGAAAATGATACAAAGTGGATCTGTATTTCAGCAAGGCAGTAGATAAGATCTTATCCTGATATTTGTGTAAATAATGTGTGGAAATGGAAATATAATAGTAGGTAAATTGCAACAGAGTGGAAATAATTTCCAAAGACTATTGCAGAGTAGATCAAGATCGATCCAGGAAGAAGTCTTTAGGGCTGTGACAGAGGTTTCCTTATGTTCATTTGTCTTGGTAATGGCTTGATGGAAAATATAACATCCACGTTTATGACAACTGCCGGTATTCCAAAATTGATTCAGATGGCTAAGCTGGTGACTATCAGATTCAGGAATCTATAAAGGTCTCTATAGGCTGATCCACGAACAGAACCTACATGAACTTGGTCTTTTTATTTGTATCCATATGTTAAGTAATTTCATGTTGCCCTCTTCTAGACATTTGTTGTGTACTTTACAGGAATGAGTACAAAGACAGGATGAGAAAGGCAGTCTGAACTGCATCCCATTCAATGTGAACATACAGTGCGATATGGTGACAGAATAGTTAACTCATAAAAAACTTAGAAGCAGGTTGGTTGGTTGGTTTAGTATACATTTGAGTGCAGCATTGACAAATGGATGCAAATCGAGAGGAGGAAGAGCAGAAAGGTTAGAAGTCTGAAAAGATTTTTAAAGGAGGATTATTCCAAGTAAAGACTGTTAATTTGGAGAATGAAAGACTTAAGAAATCATAAGAGATATTTTTGAATTTTTGAAAGGGTTGTTATTGGACGAGAGACTAAAATATTCTTTCTAAAGCCTGAATTTGAATGCATAGAAGAGTGTGACAAAGAGGAAGGTTTAAGTTAAATAAAATGGGAGGAAACCTCTCCTCCCTCCTCTCCCTTCCCTGTTCTGAGCTGTTCAGAAATAACTGGGTTGTGCTGAAACACCCAGCTTCTGGAAATGTCCATGCAGTGATCAAATGTACAACATGTCAGAGATGATTTAGGATGGAATGCCTCTGCAGAAAGGAAGTTAAGACTCAAGTCTCCAGTCCTTAACCAAGTCCAAGATTCTAGTATTACATTCTGTTGTTTTGAGAATGCATACTTGTATTTGAACTTCTGAATTCTTAAAAAGTGTCAAGAAAATATTCAATGAATATAAATGTGTTTTTAGATGTCTTCTGAGATTTAAAATAAAAACATGTTTGAGATGATTGTCACTCATGTTTGGCAAGAATACTTAAAAATTTAATATGTAATTTCCACATCACCATAAATTGCACAGTTCTAAAACATCCTGTGCTATAAAATGTGAGAACACTTTATAAATTACCTGAAAACTTTTCAGGGGATTTATTGTGGCTGTAAAGCTGTAATTGATTTTTTTTTAACGGTATTTCCTTTTGTTACATTTGTAACTTGTTGGCTTGTTCGCTACATATTGGCCTACTAGTTTGGTAAAAATGATTTATAACATATAAAGTGTATGAGTAAGAATATGAACATATTCACCATTGAGTGGTATATTATGGATGTGTTAGAATTTATTTAAATAACATACTTTATATATTCTTAAAATCTCACTTATCAGTGTATGTAAATTGCTGATATATCTTATTCCTAAATTTTTTTTTATTCTAAGATTTCCTGCAAAGTAATGAACTGGATCTGTATCAAGAGTTTTTTGGAATTATGAACACCTTGCACATGCTTTGCCAATTCTCTTTTTAAATTTTTATATTTAACATTTTATTATGTAAACAAATAAGATCTTATTCTAGGTACACTAGGTAATATGCACATAAGAAAGATATAGGACCTTTCTTGCAAAAGTTTGAATAAGTTTTGGTTATAATTCTAGTTAATATTTATTAATACACATCTTACTCTTTTTATGACATATTAGCTGGGTCTCTTATTTTTTATTTTAATTTTTTATTTGGAGTATTATTGCTTTACAGTGTTGTGTCAATTTTTGCTGTACAGTCAAGTGACTCAGCTATATGTAGACATACATGCTCCCTCCCTTGAACATCCCTCTCACCCTCCACATCCCACCCCTCTAGGTCATCTCAGAGCACCGAGCTAAGCTCCCTGTGCTAGAGAGCAGCTTCTTACTAGCTATCTATTTTATACATGGTAGTGTATATATCTCAGTCATACTCTCCTTGTTCATCTCACCTTCTTCCCCTTCCCACCTGTGTCCACATATTTGTTCCCTATGTTTGGGTCTCTATTCCTGGCTAGTGAACAGGCTTATCTATACCATTTTTCTATATTCCATGCATACGAGTTAATATACAATGTTTGTTTTTCTCTTTTTGACTTATTTAACTCAGTTTAACAGACTCTAGGAGAAAGCAATGGCACCCCACTCCAGTACTCTTGCCTGGAAAATCCCGTGGACGGAGGAGCCTGGTAGGCTGCAGTCCATGGGGTTGCTAAGAGTCGGACACTTTGACTTTTCACTTTCATGCATTGGAGAAGGAAATGGCAACCCACTCCAGTATTCTTGCCTGGAGAATCCCAGGGATGGGGGAGCCTGGTGGGCTGCCGTCTATGGGGTCTCACAGAGTCGGACACGACTGAAGCAACTTAGCAGCAGCAGCAGCAGGTCCATCCACATCACTATACCTGACCCAGTTTCCTTCCTTTTCATGGCTAAATAATATATTTCATTGTATATATGTTTCACATCTTCTTTATCTGTTCATCTGTTGATGGACATTTATGTTGCTTTTATGTCCTGGCTTTTGTAAATAGTGCTGCAGTGAACATTGGGGTACGTGTGTCTTTTTGAATTATGGTTTTCTCAGAGTATATACCCAGTAGTGGGGATTGCTGGCTCATATGGTAGTTTTATTTTTAGTGATTTAAGGACACTCCATACAGTTCTTAATAGTATTTGTATCAAATAGATGGGGAAACAGTGGAAACAGTGTTAGACTTTATTTTTGGGGGGGGCTCCAAAATCACTGCAGATGGTGATTGCAGCCGTGAAATTAAAAGATGCTTACTCCTTGGAAGAAAAGTTATGACCAACCTAGATAGCATATTGAAAAGCAGAGACATTACTTTGCCAACAAAGGTCCGTCTAGTCAAGGCTATGGTTTTTCCAGTGGTCATGTATGGATGTGAGAGTTGGACTGTGAAGAAAGCTGAGCACCAAAGAATTGATGCTTTTGAACTGTGGTGTTGGAGAAGACTCTTGAGAGTCCCTTGGACTGCAAAGAGATCCAACCAGTTCATCCTAAAGGAGATCAGTCCTGGGTGTTCATTGGAAGGACTGATGCTAAAGCTGAAACTCCAATACTTTGGCCACCTCATGCAAAGAGTTGACTCATTGGAAAAGACCCTAATGCTGGGAGGGATTGAGAGCAGGAGGAGAAGGGGACGACAGAGGATGAGATGGCTTGATGGCATCACCGAGTCGATGCATATGAATTTGGGTAAACTCTGAGGGTTGGTGATGGATGGAGAGGCCTCGCGTGCTGCGATTTGTGGAGTCACAAAAAGTCAGACATGACTGAGCAACTGAACTGACTGACATTCCCACTAACAGTGCAGGAGGGTTTCCCTTTTTCCACGTCCTGTTCAGCATCTTATAGTTTGTAGATGTTTTGATGATGACCAATCTGGCTGATATGAGGTGACACCTCATTGTAGTTTTGATTTGCATTTCTCTAACAATAGTGATGTTGAACATTTTTTCATGGATTTGTTGGCCATCTATATGTCTTCTTTGGAGAAATGTCTATTTAGGTCTTCCACTCATTTTTGGATTCTGTTTTTTTTTTTTTTTTTTTTTTTGGATATTTAGCTGTTTGTATATTTGGAGATTAATCCTTTGTCAGATGCTTGGTTTGCAAATATTTTCTCCCATTCTGAGGACTGTCTTTTTGTCTTATTTATGGTTTCCCTTTGCTGTGCAAAAGCTTTTAAGTTTAATTAGGTTGTTTGTTTATTTTGTCCAATTGTTTCTTAATTCACTTCAGTTACTCTAGCTCCTGAAAGATAAGATGTCACCTCACTGTATTGACTACACACTTTTCACCTTCTTTAGATGTAATTATTTAACAACTCAAAGATATCTGAAGAGTTCTACCCAGATATGATTGCTTTAAGAAAAACATGGATTCCACCCCTCCCCCCCCCATGGGTGGGTTTTAGTTACATAAGAAGGATTTCTGAAGTAGTAGAATTTGGATTTTTTACACCTTTCAGTTATAGTATAATAGCTGCTACTCAAAAAAGTTTCCTTTTTTGGTAGATTTCCGAGTATTTTCTCCAGCCCCATTTATCTAAAGTAGATCGTTGCCACTCTTTTTCTATTCATATATTTAATAAATACTGATTATTCATGGAAATGACTAATGTGCTAGACTTTTCAATGTGGACCTCTGAGAATGAATCATTGTTCTTTCTTCTAGTCCAAATAGATTTAGCAGTGACCTATAAAAAGAAATTCATTTAAGCTTTATATGGGGTCTGACATCTCCTTTCATAATCTGCTTTAGAATTTTGGAACTACAATGGTAGGCCACAATGGAAGAGGAGGAATCAAGGCCTAGTGGGTCCAGAAGAGGGAATACTAATTTCAGTTTAGCCTGTGCCTAACAAGATTAGTGGAGTGGTTTTCTGTCCTTATAGAGTCCAAAGGATTTATCAAATGCACACCTGAGTCCAGCCAGCATTAGCTGTCCAGTAGAATTTTATCCTGTGGGTAGAACATGTCTGGAAGAGTTTCCAAGAGAGTACTTAAATAAAATAGGTGACTACAGGGTCATCTGTCCAATTTGCTTTATGTCCTTATTTAGCATCTGGAGACCCTGTGGAAAAGATGAGGAAAACATTGTCAGTGGCCAAATTGTCTAGTTTCTAATCTGGAAGACTGGAGTTTAGGAGTCTTAGTCACAACTTTGAAATGGGTAGCTATGCAGAAACTAAGGCAGAAGCCAACTGATGTGAATGGGAAAAGAAGGTGGGGTTAAAGAAGGATAACGTTAGATAGGCACATGATTCTTCAAGACTCATGCCAGGCTCAGTGTATACCGGGCAGCCAGAAAGAAGGTGGATTCTGGGCTGAACCCATGGGTAAAACTGAATTCCAAGGCCAGAATTTGTGCAAGAAATTGGTGGGTTGGGCCTATATGTATTGGAATGTGGTTAAAAAATGATTGTATTCAGTGAGCAAAAGAGCTCCCCACCGCACCCCCCCCAACAACAACAACAAACTCAACATATCCCCGCTATTATGGAGTTTATATTCTAGTTGAGACAAATATGATGAATATATAATGAATAAATAATATCATGAATACCTATATTGTGTAGCATGTAGCCAGTGATGGATTTCTGGACAAATACAACAAAGAGGAGTCAGGAGTTCTAAGAATGAAGGATGGTTTCTATTTTTAAATAGTGATAAAGGGATAAAGGTTGACCTCACTGAGAAGGTCGTCCTTGAGTGAACACTTGCTGGAGTTGTGGGAATGATTAATACAGATATCAGCTGGAAGAGTACTCTGGGCACAGGGAACAGGCTTACAAAGGTCTAAAGCACAATTTGTAGGGCTAGAGAAGTAATGAGGGCTTGATCACTGTAAAGATTTTGCTTTTTAGTCTAACTCAGGTGGGTGATACTGAAGAGTTTTGAGCAGAATAAAATGAATGAATTGAATAAATTTTTTTTCATCTCAAACAAGCTCTAATCCATTGGGCTAGACACATAGGATAAACGTAGGATTATTTTAAATTCATCTCCTGCCCCTAACCTTTTATTTGTAGGACATGTTTAAGAGAATCCATTCCAGAGTATTACACTTCAACAATCTTACCATCAGGAGGCTCAGAGGCATCTTTTTAAAACATTTTTTTTTTTTTCCCTTTCGGCATCTTACTTCCATTCTACTATTAAAGAATATGAATAGCTCAAAACTACTCAAGTTCAAGGAACTTCTACATATCCTTTTATTTTGTCCCAGTGTTCCTAGAAATATGCCTTAGGTCTCTTGGAACATTTTTAGCTAATGTACTTGTTAAAACAAAAATTATCTATAATCCCACATGGATATATATCTACCTTGGAGTTCTCTTTTTTAATCATTCATTTCAGTATCAGAGCTAAGGTTTAGGTACTGTTATTAAAAATGACAAGTGATGTATTGATCTGATGACTTCTTTTATGAAAGGAACTTTCAAATGTTACCAACTTTTTTACAGTTAGAAGCACTCGATGCTCTGCTTCGATTTTTATAACTTCTTTAAGGATCTCTGTAAGTCTTGCAGTAATCTTTGGAATAAAGTAATTCAATTTTGGCCTGACCTAATTTTATCATTTAAAACAAACCATCTCTGTCCTCTTTCTTCCCTCCTCCCTCCCTTCCCTTTCTCCCTACCTCTGCTTCTTTCCTTCCCTCATTCCCTTCCTCCCTCCTTTCCTTTTTCCTTTAATATCCTGATTCTGAATACAGTATGGTTTTCAAAGAGATGATTCTAACAAATTTAACGTTTTAGAAAGTATGAAAGGATAGACTTCACCTATGTATTTCTTCTTATTAAAATCACAGATAATTATCATCTAAAGATAGTTTTGAGACATAATCTAAAATTAAATTGAGAGTTAAAGCTAGGGGATTGCCTGCTAAAGATGTTTAATATGAATAAAAATATAGTATTTTTCCAGTCATCTTGAATGTGGATTTTAATATGGGAGCTTTATCCTGTTTGGCACATGACATTTAGAAGAAGATTGTAGAGGCTAGTCTATTAGTGGTTTATTACTCATAATGCTGGCTTTCTGGAGCAGGCCTAATCTAGTACAAATAGCAAGTTAATCTGTGTAAATTCTGAATGATGAACACCTGAGCAGCTATTTCGTGTCTGGCCCTTGGGAGAGCACCTTGTAGGAAGTTAACGACATCTCTCCTCTTACGGTCCTGTCAATTGACTACTGGGTTGTGTGATTTCCCAAGGCTCTTTGTTCAACTAGATCTGAGTGCCAGATGCTTTAGATTGGTTTAATAGTATCTAGTGCATTGTGAGTGTTAACACATTAATTTACACAGCAAAAGTTTCCAACAGGTTAATATAATTATCCTCATTTTAGAGAAGGAGAAATTTGTCAAGGACAAACACATGTTCCACTGTTAGTTTTAGACATTAGAATATGTTCCTTTCTTTGGTTTTGTGGACCCTAAGTTGTCATCTCTTTTGGAGCTTTAGGTCCTTTCTGATCTTTTATAAAATACCTTAAAAATCATAATAGCATTTCTGAATTAAGTTAGTAGTCTAGTTTTAAATTGAAGATTCACTAGGTCTTATGGAAGAACAAGAAAAATAGAACATATAGTCTTCAAAACTCATTTTCATTTAAACACACACTACTTAAAACCATGCAGAAATACATAAATTTCAAATTATCCATCAAATTTTAGTCTTTAAATTTTTAGGATTTGGATTATTGGGTGCTAGACTATAACAAAGAATTAAGTGATAAGTCACTTTACAGAAATTACTTCAGTAGGCTAGAAGCAATTGTCTTTATAACAGATTCCTTTACAAATAGTTACTGTATATGTCTGTGAATGAAAAGAATGAGAATCAAACGATATGCATAAGAATAAGAGCAGAGTTAATCTCAAAATTCCTTCTGAAAAGTGCATAACCCTGGCATCTTCATAAAAAGACTTAAAGAGTTCTGTTTGAAGTCGAACCTCTCCAGTTAAGATAGAAAATTGTGCAAACATCCTAGATTTTGAGAGGATTTGTATGTGTATCTATGTACCCTTTACAGTTTAATGCTCTCACAGTACTTAATATATTTAATATATTATTTGATTGTTTAATCCGTAGATTTTCAGTTTTAAAAGCAAAAATATAGAATAAAGGAATCTAAAAATTTCCAGGATTCTGAATTTTCAAAAAACACCTAGTTGCCTTGATAAATGCTTATAGACCACAGAATAAGCTGTAAATGGGATCATTTATAGTTTTCAGTCTGGTAGCTATACTGTTAAAACTCTAAAGTGTAATTCTTTTTAAGTTGCTTGTAATATATAAGGTCCTATTCTAAAGAGGAAATAAGGTTAGTCGAGTTTGCCACATCAAATATATTTTTTCAAAAGCCTGTAGTAGCTACCCCAATTTTCTGGCTTATTGCCTGCTATGCCTTTTTCAATTACCGAATGAGGCTGAAAGTGTGAAGAAGAACACAAAGTAGTGCAATTGTCATTTCAGGTAGCTACTTCATCTCATTGGTTTATTGTGAGGAGTATATAAAACAATGAATATAAAGCATGGTGCACCTATTAGGGACTCAATAAATGTGAATGTTCAAAGTGCCTCAAGAGAAATGAATTAAGTCTAAAAGTTGTCTTGGTGTCTCTGGCTTGAAGCAGCCTTTTTTTTCTCCAGCCCCATGGTGTACCAAATTCAGCTGAGGCTGTTTATGAAAGTATTTGCTCATATACTTGAAAACACAAATGTATGAATTCAATTTTAATTGCAATTTATGTTGTAGTATTTCACTATTGTGAACTTCATAGCTTAAGTTATAAAAAAGGCTCTTATTAACATATACTTTTTTTTTTAAAGGTATAGTTAATTTACAATGTTGGGTTAATTTCTGCTGTCCAGCAAAGTGGTTCAGTTATATACACAGGCATACATTCTTTTTATATCCTTTTCCATTATGGCTTATCACAGGCTATTGAGTGTAGCTCCCTGTGTTACATACTAGGACCTTGTTGTTTATCCATTCTGTATATACTAGTTTGCATCTGCTAATCCCAAACTGCCACTCCATCCCTCTCGAACCCTTCTGCCCCTTGGCAACCACAAGTCTGTTCTTTACAATATATATTTCTTTATGTCTTCAATTTTCATATATATTCCTCTGCTTTGGAGATAACTTGGATTAGCAGAAAAAGTATAGACTTGGGAGATGGAAAGAATTGGATTCATAGCCATGTTGCCATTTTTCTTACTGAGACCAAAAACCTGAGTCAACAGAGTTTAAATTTTCCATTTGTAAAATAGAATTATGTTAGATAATATTTGTGAAAATTGTTGTTGTTGTTCAGTCACTAATTCATGTCCAACTCTTTGTGACCCCATGGACTGCAGCATACAAGTCCTCCCTGTCCCTTACCCTCTCCTGGAATTCACCCAAGTTTATGTCCACTGAATCAGTGATGCCATCCAACCATCTCATCCTCATTTGTGAAAATACTTGGCAGTTAATCAGTAAATGTTAGCCAGTTTCTTCTTTCTTTTATTACCTGATCACAAAGCTCAAAGTAATATTCTCAGTGCATATAACACCCATTTTGCTTTGTGAAAGTCACTCAGTCATGTCCAACTCTTTGCAACCCTATGGACTATAGCCTGCCAGGCTCCTCTGTCCATGGAATTCTCCAGGAGAGAATACTGGAGTGGGTAGCCATTCCCTTCTCTAGGGAATCTTCCCAACCCAAGGATCGAACCCAGTTCTCCCACACTGCAGATGGATTCTTTACCATCTGGATTCTTCACCATCTGAGCCACCAGGCAAGCCCCAAGAAACACACCTTGGCTGACCAGTGACTGGTGTTGGGGCCACAGTGGTGAAAGGACCAAATCACAGCCACTAAACCACCAGGACCTTTTGCTATAGAACAGCAAAATATTCTATGAGTAGACCCTAAGAGATTATAGATGACAAACTATTTATGTCACTGCAGAGCAACTGAAGAATTCTATTAAGGTCACCCAAGTCAATAATAGAGATAGGAAGGAACACAAAGTCCTATAATTAGCTAATGATTATGCTAGTAGCCCAATATGAGAACTTATTTAAGCAGGGAACAGAATGGAAATTTTAGCAGTACTTTGTGGCTATTTATATTTCAATTATGATATAATAAACTTTTAAAGGAATTTCTCCTTTTTTGACTTGAATTTATTAAGGATTGATAAACTACTTTTTAAAGAACTCAATGTATGGCGCGTGACAAGTGCTTCATAAAGATTAGTTATTATTTTCAGCCTATGAAGCATTTGTCTTCATTAACATCTTGGGTAGAGGTGACAATTCAGCATGTTTGACACACATGGAAATTAATTTTAGGGTGGTCTTCAATGAAAAGTCTAATTGGATTGTTAAAAAGTTCTCAGTATAGACTCTCTTTATTTGGACTCTATTTACTAAGGTGAAAAAGCAGTCTGAATAGGGAGGAGTTTTAGTTTGTCTGTCTGTGCAGTAAGTCTAACGGTAAATTTCTGAAACAAAAACTACCTCAGGAAATCATGTAACCCAAACAGATCTCTAGGAAAACCTGCTTTTTTTAAACTTGAAGACATCAGATTTTGAAGAAAGGAAAAAAATCAGAAAAAACACTTTCTAGGACTCGGCCGTAAAGAACCCGCCTGCAATTCAAGAGACCTGGGTTGGATCCCTGGGTCAGGAAGATCCCTTGGAGAAAGAAATGGTAACCTGTTCTGGTATTTTTGCCGAGGAAATCCCATGTACAGAGGAGCCTGGCAGTCTATGATTCAGGGGGCTGTGAAGAGTCAGACTCAATTTAGCGACTAAACAACAGACTTGCTATAGTCTCCTTCCCTGTTTAAAAGGTTTCATTAACATGTAATGTACAACTAGTTAATTTTTCACTGTGGAAAATTGGAAGAAAAATCACTGGATTTGTAATTGGAACTCCAGCATACAAGTTTTGCCTCTAGTCCTCGCTAAAACTGTGGCCTGAAACAATAGTTTAGATTCATTTAACTATTCTGAAATTCAATTGCTATCTATTAATAAAGAAAATTGAGAACATAATGCTCAACTCTATCTCATGGGGTTGTTGTAAGGGTTAAATAAAATATGCCATTTAAATAGTATTGTTAATAATACTACTCTGTATTATGATAAATGATAGGTTTGGTCAAAGGCATCGTTGCCATATAAAGTTTTTCTTCACCCTTTCCTTGATTTTTTTCCCCTAGTGATTCTTAATACATTTAATTCTTCTGTATTGAAAACCTTGGCACATCCTCTTTTTATTTTTATTTACTTATTTATTTTTTGCCACGTACCTCCCAGTAACACAGAAAAAGTAAATTGGTGTGGAAAGGAAAATATTTAAAATGCATATCCTATCTTCATTGGTTTTGCATATAGTTACAGATACACTCTGTATGTAGACATGATATGTTGAAAAATTCTTCAAAATACTTTTTATTTCTCTTTATGATCTTTCTCAAGTTTATATAAAATATTTTCCAGTCAACTTTCAAGGGCAGATTTTATCCATAGGCTTCCTAGTATGTGTTACCTAAGATGTTCTGAGAAAGCAAAACTGTCCTAAGTTTCCATATTCATCCAGGAGTCCATAGATTAAGGTCAAAGTTGGCTCATGTATATAATGAGTCTAACCTGTTTATGATTTTCACTTATGTAATAAGTTGAAAGACAGATCCAATCTTGTACAAACTTCAAGAGGTATTGTTATTTCAGAAAGCTAGAAGGGCACATAATTAACTAGTTGCTCTTTCAAGATCTTCAACTGATAATGGTTAGAAATTAATATGGTAAGTTTCATAATAATAGGACTTTTAAAATTTACTGCTCTATTCCTTGTCTTTAGACTGGGATATGGTAGGCACACAATAAAAATTGTAAAATGAAGCTACTCTTTTTGGGCAGACTAAAAGAATTGCCTTTAAAAATTCCTGTACATGTACTATATTTCCTAATCTTTTTATCGTTAGAATGAGTATTTTTATAAGATATACCTTTCAAAAAATACTGAAAGCACAGTATGTGCAATTGTGAGGTGTTGTTATCAATGCCACTAATGTGATAAATAAAACATTTTAGAATGCTTTTTATGCTTTTGAGGCATACTTTCTTTCTTAGGATATTCCAGTAAGAGCTGAGCAATTTTTAAGCTTTGGATGAGGAATGCATATTTCTTTGTTTAGTCAGAAACTTTTCTGTGTGTGAGGTCTTTTTTGGATGAGGATTATAATACATAAGATTAAAATGTTTACTAGCTATCATTTAAAATATATATTAGACACTAATATTTCAGGTTCTCCACCAGTTTTATCCCTAACCCATCAACATTTTTTAAGCTCATCATTTGGAAAGGATTTTCTTTTTTACCTTTTCCAAATTAATCTGTTTTCACCCATTTTTTTCCCAAAAAGGTAATCCTCACACTCTATGCCTTTACTGAGCTGAGCCATCAAGAAATCTTTCTTTTTCTTCAGCATGCCCTACTTTTGAACATGCTTCTTTCTCTTGTATTTTTAAGATGGAGTTAAAAGCTCATTTCCTCCAGGTCCTCAGGTGTGAATACACCTCTGATCACTTCTGTAACATTAGCCCCACTTATCGTTATGTATAGTGTAAAAATATTCATCCTATTTTATGTGTAAAATTTCTTAGGTTTCTTGATTGATTTCTGTGTTTATGAGCTGAGAGGGTAGGAGGGAGGAGTAGGAACTTCTGTTGCAATTAGCTATGTTTTCTTCCTTTTAATACCAGATGAAGCCCTAGTCTACAAGAACTCATCAGGCCATGGCAATATTTTCATTGAGAATTTACTTAAAGGAAATAGAAGGCTGACATGCTACTCCAATCTTTATTCTCTTGGTGTGTATTATTCATAGATGAAGAAACAGTAAAGTGATTGAAATGACAATATAAATAAAATAGTAAAAATACTCTTCACTCAACTATTTTTTTTTCAACACTATAGAATTATTAGCATACAGGCAAATTTCTTTCAAGTTAAATATTGCACTATAACTGGGAATGAATATTAAACACTTTTAAAATTTCTGTTCAGCAATTAGTATAAATTTAACAGTTCAGTTCAGTTCAGTCGCTCAGTCGTGTCCGACTCTTTGCGACCCCATGAATCACAGCACGCCAGGCCTCCCTGTCCATCACCAACTCCCGGAGTTCACCCAGACTCACATCCATCGAGTCAGTGATACCATCCAGCCCTCTCATCCTCTGTTGTCCCCTTCTCCTCCTGCCCCCAATCCCTGCCAGCATCACAGTCTTTTCCAATGAGTCAACACTTCCATGAGATGGCCAAAGTACTGGAGTTTCAGCTTTAGCATCATTCCCTCCAAAGAAATCCCAGGGTTGATTTCCTTCAGAATGGACTGGTTGGATCTCCTTGCAGTCCAAGGAACTCTCAAGGGTCTTCTCCAACACCACAGTTCAAAAGCATCAATTCTTCGGTGCTCAGCTTTCTTCACAGTCCAACTCACATCCATACAAAACCACTGGAAAAACCATAGCCTTGACTAGATGGACCTTTGTTGGCAAAGTAATGTCTCTGCTTTTGAATATGCTATCTAGGTTGGTCATAACTTTTCTTCCAAGGGGTAAGCATCTTTTAATTTCATGGCTGCAATCACCATCTGCAGTGATTTTGGAGCCCCCCAAAATAAGTCTGACACTCTTTCCACTCTTTGCCCATCTATTTCCCATGAAGTGATGGGACCAGATGCCATGATCTTCATTTTCTGAATGTTGAGCTTTAAGCCAACTTTTTCAGTCTCCTCTTTCACTTTCATCAAAAGGCTTTTTAGTTCTTCTTCAGTTTCTGCCATAAGGGTGGTGTCATCTGCATATCTGAGGTTATTGATATTTCTCCTGGCAATCTTGATTTCAGCTTGTGCTTCTTCCATCCCAGCATTTCTCATGATGTACTCTGCATAGAGCAGATCCTAAAAACTAAATTTAAGTAAGCACATAACATGGTTATCATGATTTCTATAGAGAGGTACGGGTGAGCCGTGGACTGCCACAGGGGCATGGGCTCTGGGTGCAGCAGACCTGGGTATAGCATAAACCCTCTTGGAGGAGGTCTCCATTAACCCTACCATAGAGCTGCCAGAACTTACACAGGACTGGGAAACAAACTCTTGGCGGGCACAAACAGAACCTTGTGCGCACCAGGACCCAGAAGAAAGGAGCAGTGATCCCTCGAGACTGACCCAGCCTTGCTCGTGAGTGTCCAGGAGTCTCTGGCGGAGGCATGGGTAGGTGGTGGCCAGCTGCAGGGTTGGGGGCACTGAGTGCAGCAGTGCATGCTTGGGGCCTTTTGCAAGAGGTCGCCATTATCTTCATTACCTCCACCATAGTTTGGCTTTGCCAAGATAACGCACTGGTCATAGCAAACACCCTCTTCCAACAACATGAGAGAAGACTCTGCAACTTGCACATCACTAGATGGTCAACACTGAAATCAGATTGATTGTACTCTTTGCAGCCAAAGATGGAGAAGCCCTATACAGTCAGCAAAAACAAGACCTGGAGCTGACTGTGGCTCAGATCATGAACTCCTAATTGGCAATTTCAGACTTAAACTGAAGAAAGTAGGGAAAACCACTAGACCATTCAGGTATGACCTAAATCAAATCCCTTATGATTATACAGTAGAAATGAGAAATAGATTTAAGGGATTTGAACTATGGGTGGAGATTTGTGGCATTGTACAGAGACAGGGATCAAGACCATCCCCATGGAAAAGAAAGGCAAAAAAGCAAAATGGCTGTCTGGGGAGGCCTTACAAATTGCTGTAAAAAGAAGAGAAGTTAAAAGCAAAGGAGAAAAGGAAAGATATAAGCATCTGACTGCAGAGTTCTGAAGAATAGCAAGGAGAGATGAGCCTTCCTCAGCGATCAATGGAAAGAAATAGAGGAAAAGAACAGAATGGGAAAGACGAGAAATCTCTTCAAGAAAATTAGAGATACCAAGGGAACATTTCATGCAAAGATGGGCTCGATAAAGGACAGCTATGGTATGGACCTAACAGAAGCAGAAGATATTAAGAAGAGGTGGCAAGAATACACAGAAGAACTGTACAAAAAAGATTTTCACAATCCAGATAATCACGATGGTGTGAAGACTCACTTAGAGCCAGACATCCTGGAATGTGAAGTCAAGTGGGCCTTAGAAAGCATCACTATGAACAAAGCTAGTAGAGGTAATGGAATTCCAGTAGAGCTGTTTCAAGTCCTGAAAGATGATGCTGTGAAAGTGCTGCACTCAATATGCCAGCACATTTGGAAAACTCAACAGTGGCCACAGGACTGGAAAAGGTCAGTTTTCATTCCAATCCCCAAAAAAGGTAATGTCAAAGAATGTTCAAACTACTGCACAATTGCACTCATCTCACACGCTCGCAAAGTAATGCTCAAAATTCTCCAAGCCAGGCTTCAGCAATACATGAACTGTGAACTTCCAGATGTTCAAGCTGGTTTTACAAAAGGCAGAGGAACCAGAGATCAAATTGCCAACATCCGCTGGATCATGGAAAAAGCAAGAGAGTTCCAGAAAAACATCTATTTCTGCTTTATTGACTATGCCAAAGCCTTTGACTGTGTGGATCACAATAAACTGTGGAAAATTCTGAAAGAGATGGGAATACCAGACCACCTGACCTGCCTCTTGAGAAACCTATATGCAGGTCAGGAAGCAACAGTTAGAACTGGACATGGAACAACAGACTGGCTCCTAATAGGAAAAGGAGTACGTCAAGGCTGTATATTGTCACTCTGCTTCTTTAACTTATACTCAGAGAAATGTATACATTGTGAGAAACGCTGGTCTGGAAGAAGCACAAGCTGGAATCAAGATTGCTGTGAGAAATATCAAGAACCTCAGATATGCAGATGACACCACCCTTATGGCAGAAAGTAAAGAAGAACTAAGGAGCCTCTTGATGAAAGTGAAAGAAGAGAGTGAAAAATGTGGCTTACAACTCAACATTCAGAAAACTGAGATCATGGCATCTGATTCCATCACTTCCTGGCAAATAAATGGGAAAACAGAGGAAACTCTGACAGACTTTATTTTGGGGGGCTCCAAAATCACTGCAGATGGTGACTGCAGCCAGGAAATTCAAAGATGCCTGCTCCTTGGAAGAAAAGTTATGACCAACCTAGACAGCATATTAAAAAGTAGAGACATTACTCTGCCAACAAAGATCAGTCTAGTCAAGGCTATGGTTTTTCCAGTAATCGTGTGTGGATGTGAAAGTTGGAGTATAAAGAAATCTGAGTGCCAAAGAATTGATGATTGTGAACTGTGGTGTTGGAGAAAACTCTTGAGAGTGCTGTAGTCTGCAAGGAGATCCAACCAGTCCATCCTAAAGGAATTCAGTCCTGAATATTCATTGGAAGGACTGATGCTGAAGCTATAACTCCAATACTTTGGCCACCTGATGCGAAGAACTCATTCGAAGAGACCCTGATGCTGGGTAAGATTGAAGGCATGAGGAAAAGGGGACGACAGAGCATGATGAAATGGTTGGATGGCATCACCTACTCAATGGACATGAGTTTGAGTCAACTTCGGGAGTTGGCGATGGACATGGAGGCCTGGCGTACTGTAGTACATGGGGTCACAAAGTGTCAGACACAACTGAGCAACTGAACTGAACTGACTAATAGAGAAAATCAAATTCTTTCTGATGGACTTAATTACAGCTTCTTGTTCCACCGTGCTGCTCTCTTATGCTTTACATTTGTAAAGCTGTAGCATCTGGTATCTAGGATGTATTATTTTTTCACCACCATGTCTGTGCCTCCACACAAAACTTTTGAGTCTTGTTTGTAGCAGTGTATTCCTAGATTTGGAGTAACATGTGTGTCAGTACTTAAAATGAGTGAGTTAACTTGATAAAAGTAAGAATGAATAGAAATAGAATCCCAGACTTTCTAAATTCCAGACATGCATTTCAGTTTTATATAAATCTTCTCTCTAATATGGAAAGTAGCAATTTTAAATGGAGAAAGCTAATATAAAGACTGAAGCTTTGTAACAGTTTATGGAGGGTAGGTTTAAACACTGACTCTATAGATCATCTATAAAAAGATTTTTTGATTCAGTCAAAAAAATGATGGTTTCTCATGTTTTCCAGAGAGAAATACTCATCAGTTTTTCTGTGTGTTTAAGATACTTTTTACTTCTTCTTTCACTTAATTGTATTGTTTAATTGATTTTTTAACATTCTATTCATAAATATGATCAGATACAGCTTAGGATATATGTGTCAAATTGTTTCATATTAATATACATGCTTTTTTATCTTTCCAGTAGCCTTGTGTATAGTTTCATATATTAAGGAATTATAAACTGAATTTATTATACTTCACTGAGCAAAATATTGATTTTAAAATCTAATGTTATTTTGAATATCCCCGTTGAGAGACATTGGAGACTTATAGTGAAGTCATCATTTCACTAAGATCTCTTTCTAATCAGACAGTCACATTACTGGAATTATATTTTATGCATTACATTCCATTGACATAATTTTAAATTTCCATTCTATTTCATTATAAATGGAATTTCATTATATGTGACTCCACAATAAGTGGGTTACAGTATCGTTGACATTTAGTAGGATTACAGATCTTAGTGTCTTTGTACACTCTGCATTAAAATGCATTATGTGTGTTTTCAATTCTGTTTCAAAGAAACTACTCTTGATTTACAAAGTTGTTGTATAGAAGAATTCTGTTAAACTCCATTGCTTAATTTCATGGTTTTTTTTTGTTTTCCTTTCTAAAATCAATTGAACTATTTCTTAGTGTATTTTGCAACTATCGGGTAAAAATGAGATAAAACTTATGGATTATAAATATATTTGTAGGAGTTTTTCTCTAACAGTAGGTCTTTATAAAGTCTTTGTGGATCTTGAGCTGTAATTGTAGCTTTCTCTTGTTAACTGTCTTTTATTCTATATTTTATTATGAAAGTTCTTGTAGAAAATGAAGTATTTTACATAGTGCTGAGAAAGCCTTTCTCTTCTAAAACATGAAATTAAAATATTTCTTTTGTTTCAAGCTCAGGGGAGAGAGCTTCCTGAGAATAGACTCTTTTATCTGGAGATCTGTTTCAGGGATTTGAAAGCAGAGCTACTGCTGTGGAGGCAGAATGGGTAGGCGAAGGTGACAAAGAAGGTGACAAAGACAATGGACTTTGGCTCTAAGAGGCCTGGTGTTGAGACCTCCTTATCTGATACCATAGATGATAATCTCAGATGCAGGCATCCAGTTGCAGATAACCCTCCCCCACCCCCTGCCTCCCCTTCAGGAGTGTTAGACTCAAAGGGGAAATTGCCCTTAGAACAGTCTAAAAGCCATTCATTCTAGAACCATTTCCTCAAGGATGTGGGACTCAGGGATGACCAAGGCCTGGGACACATCAACTCAGTCCAGTTTGAGGGGAGGAACATTTTAAATTCAACCAGGTCAAGAACATTTAAAATTCAACTAGGACTCCCTGGTAACTCAGCTGGTAATGAATCTGCCTGCAATGCAGGAGGGACTAGTTTGATTCCTTGATTGGGAAGATCCCCTGGAGAAGGGATAGGCTACCCGCCCCGGTATTCTTGAGTTTCCCTGGTGGCTCACACAGTAAAGAATCTGCCTGCAATGCAGGAGACCTGGGTTCAATCTCTGGGTTGGGAAGATCCTCTGGAGGAGGGCATGAAAACCCACTCCAGTATTCTTGACTGGAGAATCCCCATGGAAGAGGAGCCTGGCAGGCTACAGTTCCATGGGGTCATAGAGTTGGACATGACTAAACGACTAAGCACGTAGGTCAAGATCACCTGCTACAGCTATTTTTAAACTTTCCCACACCTCTTCTTTATACTTTCTCTGTGGGGAGTGTTAGTAACTACCTTGGAAGAGAGCTTTATATTTAATCATTATGCCACCCATAGTCTTAGTTTTCCAGCTTGGTTTGGATGCCTCTGGTTTGTAACTTAAGGTAACAGATTTGGAATAGAGATGCCCTTGTTCTTGTTTAGTCACTAACTCATGTCTGACCCTTTGCTACCCCGTGGACTGCAATACACCAGGCTTCCCTGTCCTTCCAGAGTTTGCTCGAACTCATGTCCATTGAGTCAGAGATGCCATCCAACCATCTCATCCTCTGCACCCGCATTGCCTCGTTCCCTTAATCTTTCCCAGAATCAGAGTTTTTTCCAATGGGTAGACTCTTCACATCAGGTGGCCAGATTATTGGAGCTTCAGCATCCATTCTTCAAAAGAATATTCAAGGTTGATTTCCTTTAGGATTGACTGGTTTGATCTCCTTGCAGTCCAAGGGACTCTCAAGTGTCTTCTCCAGCACCACAGTTCAAAAGCATCAATTCTTTGGTGCTCAGCATTCTTTATGGTTCAATTCTCACATCTGCACATGACTACTGGAAAAACCACCTCTCTAACTATGCAGACCTTTGTCAGCAAAGTGATGTTTCTGCTTTGAACGCACTATCTATGTTTGTCATATCTTTCTTTCCAAGGAGCAGGTGTCTTAATTTCATGGCTGCAGTCGCTGTCTGCAGTGATTTTGGAGCTCTGGAAAATAAAATCTGTTCACTTTTCCCATTTTTTTCTCCTACTACTTCCACTTTTTCCCCTTCTATTTGACATGAAGTCATGGGACCAGATGCCATGATCTTATTGTTTTGAATGTTGAGTTTTAAGCCAGCTTTTTTACTCTCCTCTTTCACCCTCATCAGGAGGCAAGATAGTTCCTCTTCACTTTCTCCCATTAGAGTAGTATCATCTGTATATCTGAGGTTGTTGATATTTCCCCTGGCAAACTTGATTCCAGCTTGTGATTCATCTAGCCTGGCATTTCATATGATGTACTCTGCATGGTGGTGGTTTTAGTCACTGAGTTGTGTCCAACTCTTGTGACCTCATGGACTGTAGCCTGCCAGGTTCCTCTGTCCATAGGATTCTTCAGGAAAGAATGGAGTGGGTTGCCATTTCCTTCTCCAGGGTATCTTCCTAACCCAGGATTGAACCTGTGTCTCCTGCATTGCAGGCAGATTCTTTACCACCTGAACTAGGAGGGAAGCCCCATATAAGTTAAATAAGCAGAGTGACAGTGCACAGCCTTGTCATACTCCTTTCCCAATTTTGAACCAGTCTGTTGTTCATGTCTGGTTCTAATTGTTGTCTCTTGATCTGCATACATGTCTTAAGAGACAGGAAAGGTAGTCTGGTATTCCCATCTCTTTAAGAATTTTCCAGTTGATCCAGACATTCAAAGCTTTAGCATAGTCAATGAAAGAGAAGTAGATGTTTTCTGTAATCCCTTTGCTTTCTCTGTGATCCAGCAAATGTTCACAATTTGATCTCTGGTTCCTCTGCCTTATCTAAATCCAGCTTGTACAACTGGAATTTCTTAGTTCATGTACTACTGAAACCTGGCTTGAAGGATTTTGGACATATCCTTGCCAGCATGTGAAATGAGCACAACTGTACAGTATTTTGAACATTCTTTGGCATTGCCCTTCTTCAGGAGTGGAATGAAAATTGTTTTCCAATCCTGTAGTCACTGCTGAGTTTTCCAAATTTGCTAACATATCAAGTGCAACACTTTTAACAGCATCATCTTTTAGGGTTTTAATAGCTCAGCTGGAATTCCACCACCTCCACTAGCTTTGACCATATTAATGCCTCCTAATGCCCACTTGACTTTACACTCCAGGATGTCTGGTTCTAGGTGAGTGACCACACCATCATGGTTATCTGGTTCATTAGGACCTTTTTGTACCGTTATTCTGTGTATTCTTGCCACCTCTTCTTAATTTCTTCTGCTTTTGTTAGGTCCTTCTAATTCCTGTCCTTTGTCATGCCCCTCCTTGCATGAAATGTTCCCTGATGTCTCCAACTTTCTTGAAGCAATTTCTAATCTTTCTCTTACCATTGTTTTCCTCTATTTCTTTGCACAGAAAGAGATGCCCTTGATAACATTTTAATGAGCACTTAAAATTTCACCATAAAGTAATTCAGAGAACTGTATTCCTTTGTCTCTATCTTCCAAGATAAGAGTGTCTGGAGGCCAGAATTCTAGCTGAGTTCCTTAGCATTATTGCCAGGTCAGAGAGGAGGCCTATTAACATGAAACATGTTGTTCTGCATCTGGAAGCCAGAATATAATAAGCATTGTTAATTTAGTTAGGAAAAGACAGCTGTGTAAGTTTAGCCTTGTGTGTATGTGTGTGTGTGTGTGTGTGTGTGTGAGAGAGTTAACAGAATAACATCTCTTTCCCAAGATATGCATGTTTTTCTTTTGCTTGTATGCAGATTTAAATGATGATTGAATTAATGAGCTAAATGAAATAATCAATTAATTGGAAGTTGATTGACAGGTGGTCATCTGCATGATGTTATATAGTTTTAGAAACCATATCGCTTCCAGTGGTCATGTATTCTGGTCATGGCTTCCTACAATACAACTATTAAGCCAGATAAAGAGGCTCTATTTCTAGAACCAACCTTCATCATAACCATTATTTAGAACCCTGGCCTAAATTACATCTGTCAGTTAAAACACTGCAGTTTTCTGGTGATGTATTTTGATAATTATCTATATTAAACACATTTATGTAGATGTGTGTAATGAGATTTCTTTGGAAAATATAGTTTGTATGTTGAGTTTAAAGCTATTTCCATTTAACTTTCATAAGCTTTAACTATTTTCCTGTTCTACAGAAGGGATAGTGCCAATTATATATCAGACATTTTATTCTCTTTGTTTCTACTGTTTCTGAGATCCCTGAGGACTGGTATTATGTTTACCATTCTAAGAGAATGAGGCTGAGAAAACGAAATTCATATGACTGTAAAATATTTACAGTATGATACAAAGTCACAACCTCTCTTTTCAACTTTTTTTTTTTGCAGTATAATTTACATAGAAAATAAAATTCACACCTAACTATACCTTTTGGGTGACAACTGGCAAATGTACACAGCCTGTGTAACTACCATCCTAGTCAAGAAATAGAATATTCCACTTTCTCAGAAAGGTCCTGCTTGTTCTTTTGCATCTCTTCCCACTCCCCCAACCTCTTAGCTGCTTAGTTTCATCTGTTCTAGAATTTCCTTTATGTGAATCACCAACTATGTTCTTTTTTGTGTCTGCCTTCCTTTGTTTAGTCCAATGTCTGTAAAAGTCGTCCATATTTTTGTGTTCATCAGTATTTGATCCTTTTAATTCCTAAGCATTTACAGTGTATCAGTATATATATCAGTTTAAGATTTAAAACCTGTTGACAACTTTTAGATTTCAGTTTTTAGCTATTATGAATAAATTTGCTATATACACATGCCTGCATGCTCAGTCGCTTCAGGCATGTCTGACTCTTTGTGACCCTTTGGACTGTAGCCCACAAGGCTCCTCTGTCCATGGGATTCTCCAGGCAAGAATACTAAATTGGGTTGCCACGCCCTCCTCCTGGGGATCTTCCAAACCCAGGGATCCAGCCCGTGTCTCTTATGTCTCCTGCATTGGCAGGAGAGTTCTTTATCACCAATACCACCTGGGAAGCCCCTGCTATATATGAGTCATGTACAAGTCTTTCTATAGACATATGTTTTCATTTCTCATATTTATCTAGGAGTAGAATTCCTGAGATGCATGGTCAGTATACATTTAATCTTATAAGAAGTAGGAAAATTGTTTTCCAGAGTGATTGTATTGCTTTACTTTTCCAAAACAAAGACATGGTCTTATTCTAGTGATGTTTACTTACATAAAGCAACATAACTGTTTGTTAAGCTAAATTTTGAGATAAGGAATGGCATGACAATTAATCATTTTTCTCTTTTTTTAAAAAAAATAAGGATTAAAATCTTGCCTTATTTGGGGAGATCTTATTCTTTAAGTCTTTCTGATAAATTTAAGATTTAAAATTTTATAGGCAGATAAAGCATAATAAATATTCTTTGTTTGACTTTTAAGGTAGTTTATTGTTCATCTTACCTATTTTCCATGTACTATGATCAAGGGTAAAGCAATAATAATATTAATGGGAGAAGAAGAATCCCAATTTATTCATTGAACAAGAATCTATTGAACATGTACTATAAGTTTCGTATCCTGTAAGATAAGAGAGACATAATCTTTTCTTCTAAGAATTGTCTAAGTAGAAAAAAAAAAGTAAATGCATATATACAATGATATTAATACAAGCAGTATGTATGTGGAAAGGGATTTACTAAAACTGTTTAAAATGCTTAAAAATTCTTAGTGAAACAAAGATTTTCAGCTCATAGGTGTAGAAACAGCTTCACAGAGAAGATGGAATTTGACTGAGCCTAACAGAAGAGAATAATTTTAATGGGCAGATCAGGAAAAGAACAGTTCAGGAGAGGGAAGGATAGGTCATGGGGGGTGACTGAGCAGAGAGGCAAGTAAGTTACAACATTGTGGAACAGAGAACAAAGGATGAAGTTTCGGCATCATCTTCTAAGGAAAGAGGTTAGTTTGTGAAGAGAGAAAGAGAAGCTCAAAGTGAAATTTTGAAAATGTACTCACTTGGAGAGATTATAAAATCAAACAGTGAGGTCTCCTTCTGTGTTATTGAAATGAAATGCAGACATACCAGTTGTTGGCTTTGATAATATCTGGGAGGTGTGAGAAAGGTCATCACTATGTCAGCATTTCTAAGTGGCTGGAGACTTAAACTTTCAAATTTCACATTTTGAGTACCTTTTCAAATTTGATTACTCTAACCCACTCCAGTGTTCTTGCCTGGAGAATCCCAGGGATGGGGGACCCTGGTGGGCTGCCGTCTGTGGGGTCGCACGGAGTCGGACATGACTGAAGCGACTTAGCAGCAGCAGCAGCAGCAGCCAAAGAAAAAGCCATGCCATCATTAATTTAACCACTTGTTACAATGGTTTATTTTACTGGCTGGTATACCTTTTCTTTAAATGACACATTCTTATGGAGAAAAAAAAATCAGTTTTACTCTACTCAGGCTTCTTTTTACACTGAATAAACAACCACAGGAACCTAAACTGTTTCTTTATCCAAATTGTTTAGATGCCTTTAATATATGGTTTTTCACTTACTGCTATTAACTAGAGGTATTTTAATAGAAAATTCCTTTAAAAATTGTGTACTTGTAGTTTATTGCAGCATACAGTGTATTTTAAAGCTGCAGTAATAAAGCAATCAGAGTTAAGCTCTCACAGAAGATTAGACATGCTTATTAACAATAAAATATAGTCAGAATATACCAGTCATTAACATATTTTTATGTGGTGGAATTACCTCAGCACATAGTTAATCTAAATTAAATGAGTTTATAATTGAGATCTGTGTGCAGAAAAAGGGAAAATTTATCTGTTCTGTAGACTATGTATGTTTTTAATATCACAGCCAAAGTTTTAGGTATCCTTTGAGAGTAAGTGTGGATGCTGTTAAATGCAGCTGTGCTCTTTGGCTGTTGGTATGGATATATGGCAAACCTGGAACAAAACTAGAAAAATTAAAAAGGTACTGTGGGGAAATGGGAAACGAAATTAGAAGAGGAAAACTAGCTTTCTCATCCTTTCTTTTCTCAAGGTTACTAGCCCAAATAATTTCCAACCTTAGTTGGAAAAAATAATAATTTTTAAAAAATAATTTCCAACCTTAGTTATGGAAAAAATAGAAAAAAAATAAACCTATTTTTATTTAGAAAATGGGTCTATATAGCTCTTTTTTTTTCAGTTGTTTAACTGTCACAGTTCCCAAAAGCCACATATTTGGGACACATTATGTTAGATACTTCAAACCAATGGTTTATGCTCATTGCCTTCCTGGTGTAAATAGGGAGATAAATGCTGTTTAAGGAGCCTTTAGGTGCTTTTGATTTTACACTTTAGAAACTATGTGTGTGTTTAAAATTAGAAAGGTAAATGTTGAACTTATCAAACGTGAAGTGAGTGACAAAGAAGTACTACTGATGATAAGAGCTGACCTTTTAAATTTAGCTGTGTAATCCTCCATAACATAAGTATGTAATGCTTGCTTCAGTTCACCATAGCTTCCGGGCCCCGTACATCCTAGTCTGGTCTCAAGTGTGTCTAATTTTGAAATAGCTATGCTCACTTCAAAAAGAAGAACTTGCTTCATTTTTATTTTATTTGTTTTAGCTTTAAAGATGTACCACCTAGCTAGATAACAAAGCCAGCTTTCATGGACACCTCTATTTAGAAGCATCTAGTTCGGTTGCTAAGTCATGTCCAACTCTTCATGACTCCTTGGAGTCATGATTGCAACCCCAAGCATGCCAGGCTTCCCTGGTCTTCACTATCTTCCTGAGTTTGCTCAAACTTGTGTCCATTGAATCGGTGATGCCATCCAACCATCTCATCCTCTTTTGCCCGCTTCTCATCTTGCCCTCAGCCTTTCCCAGCATCAGGGTTTTTTCCAATGAATTGGCTTTTTGCATCAGGTGGCCAAATATTGGAGCTTCAGCTTCAGCATCAGTCCTTCCAATGAATATTCAGGACTGATTTCATTAAGGATGGACTGGTTGGGTCTCCTTGCAGTTCAAGGGACTCTCAAGAGTCTTCTCTAACACCGCAGTTCAAAAGGATCAATTCTTCTGCACTAAGCCTTCTTCTTCCAACTCTCACATGCATACATGAATACTGGAAAAAACCATAGCTTTGACTGTATGGGCATTTGTCAGCAAAATGATTTCTCTGCTTTTTAATATGCTATCTAAGTTAGTTATAGCTTTCCTTCCAAGGAGCAAGCATCTTTTAATTCCATGGTCATAGTCACTGTCTGCAGTGATTTTGGAGCCCAAGAAGATGAAATCTGTCACTGTTTACACTTTTTTTCCTCTGTTAGCCATTAAGTGATGGGACTGGATGCCATAATCTTGGTATTTTGAATGTTGAGTTTTAAGCCAGCTTTTTCTCTCTTCTCTTTCACCTTCATCAAAAGGCTGTTAAGTTCCTCTTCATTTTCTGCCATTAAAGTGGTATCATCTGCATATCTGAGGTTGTTGATATTGCTCCCAGCAATCTTGATTCCAGCTTGTGATTCATCCAGGATGGCATTTTGCGTGATGTACTCTGCATATAAGTTATATAAGCAGAGTGACAATATAGAGCCTTGACATAGTCCTTTCCCAGTTTGGAACCAGTCTTGTTCCATGTCTGGTTCTGACTGTTGCTTCTTGACCTGTTTTGCATCTGACTTTTTGGAACCCCATGGGCAGTAGCCCACCAGGATCCTTTGTCCATGAGAATTCTCCAGGCAAGAATACTGGAATGGATAGCCAGTCCCTTCTCTAGGGGGTCTTCCTGACCCAGGGATTGAACCTGGGTCTCCTGCAATGCAGGCAGATTCTTTACCATCTGAGCCACCAGGGAAGCCGCAAAAGAGTCTCAAAAGAATTCCTTTACCCGAGCCTTAGGGTTAAGGTAGCATATTCTTGAAAACAGACTGATAAGTGATCATGAGTTAGTCCTCCTTGAGTCCATTACTACTGAATCTAAGTACATTTTAATTTTTAGTATCTAAAATCTGTTCTTAAATTTGGTAGGATATTGTTATAGTTTAGTATTATACAAATTTCCAGATTCAACAAGATATTCGTAATATGTGGTACTTTTGGATTTGTTTCTCTTCTACTAACAGTGATAAAAACTTCTACTAACAGTGATAAAAACATTTCCCCCCAAATGTTTTTATACTTCATATACATTATTGATTTTGTATAATAGTAAAAATACTTAAGGGCTTCCCTGGTGGCTCAGTGGTAAAGTACTCACCTACCAATGCAAGAGATGTGGGTTTGGTCCCTGGGTTGTGAAGATCCCCCAGAGAAGGAATTGGCAACACACTCCAGTATTCTTGCCTGGGAAATCCCATGGACAGAGGAGCCTGGAGGGCTACGGTCCACAGAGTCACAGAGTTGGACATGACTTAGCAACTGGCATGCATACAAGAACACTTAAAACAAATTGCTAGATCCATTTGTGAATAGTTCTACTTGGAGCAGTTTGTTACTCGACCCTATTAGGTGATAGAGATAAGGCTGAGATGGGAAAAAGTTGATCTAATTCAAAATACTTTGTTTCACATGGAACTTTGCCTGAGTGCCATTGCTATATATTCAATATTTGGCTAACAGCTGCAAATCAATATTTATTTTCCTCTGTCAAAACATAAGCATTCTACTTAGACACTCACATGAAAAATGAAAGGAAGGATAATGGAAAAGTGTAGTTATTTTCTTAGGAAAATGATTACACATGCATACATACTCACATAAATATTTTCCCCTTTTAATTGCTAATCTGTTTTTCAGAATAGTCTGTGGTTGACTTTGAAGAGTTATGGGAGCACAGGGTAAGGAGCTAAGGAAGACATTTTACCAAAACCCTTTCTGTTCCCCTTAGTACTTTGTGGAACAGCATGAGAGATACTTTCCAATTGTGCAGGATAAGTACAGCCCACTGAATACTTCTTAACAGCAGTTTACCACAAGCCAGTTATAATGTCAAAAACATCAGAACCTTTTCTTTTCTTCTGTATTTAAATAATGATAAATGCCTTCATGCTGTGTGAGAACTATTGAAGTGTGTTTCTCAGCAGGTAAACTTGGCAGTGTCTTATATGACTCCACTCAATGGGAGTATTACTTAAACAGTGTGAAATACATTGTCTGACAAGAATTGTCTCTCAATTTGGAGTGATGTTTATGCAAGCAGATAGTATGCCAGTTATTTGTAGTTTTAAAAACAAACCTCCGAGGCCACAATATAAAACCCAAGTCTTTATTTGTAGTGAAAACTATAATTGTTCCTTGTGGGTAAATATTGTAAACTCAATCATTTAGCCATAGTCCATCAAGTACGTGTGATGAGAGAGAACTTCCCTGTTCTTTACTTCTAAAATAAGGTGTATAATATAATTAATAAGTCACTGTTTTTTTCAAGTGTCTAAATATAATTTTGATGAAATTGAAGCATTTAATTGCATGTGTACCTAATACCTGATTATCTACCTAATACCTGATTGTCTACCTAATACCTGATTATCTACCTTTTGCTTGCTGTTATTTGTGATCTAACTGCTGTGCCATTTTTTGCTGCTGGTTTGTCACCATCCATCTCCCTGGGTGATGATAGTTCTGCTGCTTACAGCAAATTTCAATAGTAATTTCATTGCCCTAGCTGGGCAGAATAATAGCCAGGTAACTAAAAAGTGTGTTTGGCTAGTTGAGATATGAGAATGGAGGCCAAAATTCTCAAAGTCCTTGGCAAATTTTTTGAAAGACTTGAATTCTGTTAATTCATGTTCTATTTAATGAGTCTGTAGGCACTCCAGAATAAATGCAATGATCAGAAAGAGTGCTAAGTGTTGATACCAATTTTAGCAACTGAAATAGTTGGTATCTGAATCACTGTTTCTGATATATGAATAACTTGCTAGTTACGTGACTACTTGTGAAATGGTGTATGCAATGCTTTTATAATTGGGCATGGCAATCGAGCAATATAATCTGAAAAGTCTCATCACTATGATCATGCCTCAGTAAAATAACTAGCACTTTAATTCTTCTCTCCTTGTGATTACTTTGTCTTTATTCAATGACTACTTTTTATGTTAGAATCTGGTTGCATACAGCTCCAAGATCCATCTCTTATAGGGTGGGGTTACTCCAATAGTGTGAACATTGAGAAGTTTAGGGGGCATCACACAACTCTGAGAAGCTGTTGTGTCCTGTCAACAGAGGCTGTGAGGCTAGCCCATGACTTAGAGCTGGAGGTGATGCAAAGTCTTCCCACCCAACTTCTTTCCCATCTGATCGATCAAGTAAAGTTGGAAACACATTGGTTCTCAAGCTGGATATTTTCTCTGTTTTAAAAGAAATGATTTAGTAAGTCACTGTGTTGGTGATAAGTGGATCTGAAGGGGTGGAGATTTGGAAAGTAGAAAGTTTTAAGCATTAGGTTAAGACAGGTGAGGAGTGTTGACCAATCCTCCCCTTATCCCATTATCTTTACATTTATGCCTATTTTTCCCCCTTCTCTAGCTCAACCCACTTCATTCTTGTTTTCTCTTTCATTCCTGTGTTGGATTTCTTTCCATTTCCTCTGTATCTTGATATTTCATTGCCTCTCCTTGTCCTCCCCCTTCCACAATAGAATATGAAACTGAATCTCCCTCTTAAAAATAAAAAACCTGGTAATAAAAGTAATGTATGATTATTACTTACTCACTACAGTTAGAAACTATAAGCAAAAAGGAGAAAAATTTTCATCTTTCCAAACTAGAAATTAAAGCTTTGAAGCATTGTAATTTTATATACAGAAGTATAATTTACCTTGTTTTCTTAGCTATTTAAAGTTTTATTCTATGTTCACAATTTAAAACTTTATTTTGTCTTTTATTTTGCTTTCATCTTCCTCCTTTTCCATGCTGCAAAAGCTAAATTAAATTTTATTTGCTTTATATAAGGCCTCAGTGGTAAAAAGAAGCTCCTCTTGCTTGCTTCAGGATTTATGATTTTGTATTTAGTTTTGGAGGTGAGGAAAATAAAAGGTTGACATCAGCACTAGTTCTTACCCCTGGAATTTTAATTTCACTACAACCCATTTACTGAATGTGTACAATCGTGAATTTATTTCATTTTCTTACCTCTATTTTTCTCTCTGTTTTAGACATCCTTAGATCTGTCTTCCTTTCATCTTAATATCCCTTATCTGTCCTCTTTATTCCCTTTCATTTAACCTCATTGTTATAGAGTGGTATGAGTCAACCTAGTGTGACAGAAAGCTGAGTTTTGTTATTTTCTAACGAATAAAAGGTTGGGAACAAAAGTAATTTCCCAAGATTGATGATGTTTACCAAACTAGCATCATTACTGTATATTTTCTTAACTTATAATTCAGTTTAGTGAAGTAGGAATTCTGTACTTGGTTTTGGAAATATTGGAAACATTCACTTTAGGATCTAAATCAGCTTACTAGAATGAAGGTACATATATTTGCATTCCAATCTGATTGTGTTTGAAACTATAAAAATCTACATAATGCTGAGTTATCTGAAGAGAGGTAGGAGTTAATGTAAAGAAACAGGAAAGTTGGAAGTTGAATTTGCACATTGATCATCTTCTACTCTTCTTCCAGCTATCCTCCACCAAGCACTAGAAAACCACTATCAGCCAAACTGTTGTCCAGCTGGAAACCTTGTAGTCTTCCTAATGTTCACTTTCTTCATCCTCATCATTATACCCAGCTTTTCCTTGTAACAGGAATAATCTCATAGTGTTGTGCAAAAAATGTATGAATACATTTCATGTTTCTAGTATAGAATTTATTTGTAACTCTGAGCTTTCAGGGTGCTTAGGCTAAGCAATTTAATTTAGATGTTTTTAGGTCATTTCAATCCAAGCTAGTACTTTTGGGGGAGGGGTCACATTTCAGTTTAAAACTGAGTCTCTACAAGAGTCTGCCTTCTGATAGTTCTCCTGATACAAGATCTGGGTGACCATATATAGCATCCATGGTGTCAGAACAGGGAGGTGTGCGTTTTGGATCCTGATTAAATGTATCAACATAGACAGTATATTGTGATTGCCTCAACTTGTGGAGACTGGGAATGCCTTCTCTCTCTCTTTTTTTTTTTTTTTCCAAATTTATTTTCTTTTTAATTGAAGGATAATTGCTTTGGGGAATTTTATTGTTTTCTGTCAAACCTCAGCATGAACCAGGCATAGGTATACGTATGTACCCTCCCTCTTGAACCTCCCTCCTATCTCCTTCCCCATCCTACCCTCTGGGTTGATGCAAAGCCCCTGTTTAAGTTCCCTGAGACATACATCAAATTCTCATTGGGTTATCTATTTTACATATGGTAATGTAAGTTTCCATGTTACTCTCCCCGGGTCCGTAAGTCTGTTCTCTATGCCTGTTTCTCCATTGCTGCTCTGCAAATTCTTCGGTACCATCTTTCTAGATTCCGTACATATTTATTAGTGTATGACATAGATCTTTCTCTTTCTGACTTGCTTCACTCTGTGTAATAGGCTCTAGGTTCATCCACCTCATTAGAACTTAGTCAAAGGTGTTCCTTTTTATGGCTGAGGAATAAGGAATGCCTTCTCTTAAAGTAACTTCACTATTTGTTTCAACCACACATCTCATCTGGCACATGGTTTTCTCCTAAGCTGGTCGCTTTGCACTGCACTCTGGTCGTCTCTAGCAAATGCACTGACTCCCCTCTGTTTCTTCAGTGATTGGCATATGAGAGTGTTAGGAGTTTTCTTCTCTTTCCTGCTTTGAGAACCGTGAAGCACTTGGGGATTGTTGTTTAGATTGGTTCCCTGCTTGTGCCTGCGTATGCAATCAACTGTTCTCCTATTATCTGGGTGGTGTCGGTATCACTGATCCTAATAATACTACTCATACTGCTACTATTACTATTGCAATCATCTAACAATAGGACAGAGATTAAAATTTGCCATATACTGTTGAAAGTGCTGAAAGCATATTAACTCATTTAATTCTCAAAAGATTGTAATGATGTAGATAGTATTCTTTTTATTTTGTAGAAGAGAAATTTGGGGCATAAGGTTAAATAACTTACTAAGTGACAGAAGGTAATCTGACAATAAAAGGGTTTGCCCTTTTAATTCCTAAATTTGATGCGGAACACCCATATGTTTGACTTTTTTTCTCACCTCTGCCAATTATTTTATCCTCAGTGGTTTAGGGGCTGATCTAGCCCGAGGGATGGTGGTGATGGGTTGTGGAGGAACTTGTTCGGGGAAGAGAAAATGTCATTTGCTTTCAACACTACTCCACTAATTCTCACCTGAATTCTGACCTTTTCCATTCAGAAACCAGATCTGAGATCTTTATTTGTTCTTTTCCTCCTCTTACTGCTAGTCTCTGACTCCTCCCAGTAAAAGGATGCCCTTGTAGTCTAAGATTCAGCCAGTATTGGTCACATGGGAGAAAACCCAGAAGGTATTAATGCTTCAAATTGCTAATTTGTCTAGCTCACACTCAGTAAAGAAGTCCAATCTATCTGATTTCCTGCAAATCTATTAGTTGAAACATATGAAACTGCCACTTTTGTACATTAAAAATGGTGAGTGGCAGCAATTTCATGTGCTTCAGCCTACTATTACTTCATCAATTTCCTTACAGGACTCACAGTTATTACAGTGATTCAGGGCACCGTCACCTCATAACTAGATGTACCAGAGCAATCTTTTAATGCATCTTCCTGCTTCTCATTTTACTCTCTCCCATTTGTTTGCTATACTTCAGCTAGAGTAAGATTTATCAAATATATTGAATATTGAGCCACTTCTCTGTATAAAATTCTGTAATGGTGTCTGATTGACCTTAGTATAAAATCCAAGCTCAGTTAATGTGGCTTATGAGTCATGTAGCCACACATCCCCAGTTAGTCTCTGACAGCCCTGGTTCATCCTCCTGCCCCAGCTTAATTATTACAGGTGCCCCGTTTAGTCTCACACATGGTCTGGTCTGGATGATGAATTATATGATCACCTTATTTATACGGTACCTTATGGCCTCTGCATCTCTTTCCAACCTCATCTCGCACTACTTTTTAGATTATAATTTGAGCTGTGGCCATCCTGTACTCCACTGAATTTATAGAACAAGTCATGCCCTCTCTCAGTTCTGAATGTGGGCCCATGATGGTATTGCTGCCTACAATACCCCTCTGTTAGCCTAATTCGTGGCAATTTGTCACAACTGCATTTATATACTTAACACTAGAAGCACGTCCTGATCTCTAGACCTGCTTGAATTTCTTGGTTTTCTGTACTCCTATTTGCTCTGTATTCCCAAGTCAAATCTTCCCATTTAACCAGGTTTGTATCTGATTTCTGTGCTTCCTTTCAGAGTGTTAGTTCTGGCATGACAAAGCTCTCAGTTTATTCACTACTGTATCTCCCAGGTTTCAGTTCAGTTCAGTCGCTCAGTCACGTCGGACTCTTTGCGACCCCGTGAACTGCGGCACACCAGGCCTCCCTGTCCATCACCAACTCCCGGAGTCCACCCAGACCCATATCCATGGAGTCGATGATGCCATCCAACCATCTCATCCTCAATCGTCCCCTTCTCCTCCTGCCCTCAATCTTTCCCAGCATCAAGGTCTTTTTCAGTGAGTCAGCTGTTTGCATCAGGTGGCCAAAGTATTGGAGTTTCAGCTTCAACATCAGTCCTTCCCAGGTTTAATAAGTGCTTATTATATCATGATTGTGGTGTGGTGGTGGGTGGTAGATGCTACTAAAAGTATACTTATATGTGCTTAATGAATTTATGAGACAGAAACTATTTTAGGGAGCCTTTGTACTTTGACATTTGCTCCTGACTGTCTATGTTATGAGAGAGACTTGAGAGACCATACACTATAACAAGGCAGAATAAGAGAAAGGGAGGCCAGGAGAGGGACCAAGTCTTGAATATCAAGAGAAAAACAAATGAAAAAAACTGAGAGGCTTTGAAATGACAATTTGGAGGGACACCTATATTCCATTTCTGATCATCTGATCCTGTCTTTGCCCTGCTGCTCCCACTTATCTTTGCAGGGGCACTTAAAAAGCCTGAAACCCATGATATTTTGCCTGCAGCATGCAGACTTATTAGAGCATCATATATAGTAACATAATTTTCAGTAAGTGCAGAGAAGTAATTATGTTTGAATTTGAGGAAGTATGGAACTCTGATAATTTCTCCTTTTAAAAGTTGGTAACAGTTATGTCAAACAAAAACAAAACAGTTTCTGAAATGGTGACTACAAGTAAGAGCTGTTTAAATCCAATTTATAGCATTCACTTCCAGAAAATGAAAGTGGGAAGCTGTTTGTAAGCTATTGTTGAAAGCTATGGTTTGCAAGCTATTCTTGTGGGTTCAATTGTATCTTCCAAAAAGAAATGGCGAAGCTTTAACCTCCAGTCCCTGGGAATGTGACTGTATTTGGAATTAGGGGCTTTGCAGATGTAATAAACTGAGATGAGAATCATACCAGGTTAGGGTGAGCCCTAATCCTATATGATTGGTGCCATTATCAGAGGAGGATGAGAGGTACCGAAATACCAGGAGAAGGCCATGTGAAGATGGAGATAGAGATTGGAGTTAGGCACCTACAAGACAACCAATGCCAAAGATTGTTAGCCACCACCCATAGCTAGGAAATAGGCATGGAGTAGATTCCTCTACCTTGATTTCAGATTTCTAGCCTCAAGGACCACAAGAGACACAATTTTTATTGTTTTAAGCCACCTAGTTTGTGGTAATTTGTTATGACAGCACTGGGAAACTAATACAGCTATTTTAAAAAGAAAAGTATATCCAATATATTTGACACGGAAAAGATGGAGAGAGAAATGGTCGAATGATCAGAGGAATACTTATTTAGGACTTAAATTATGTTCTATACTTTCTTATTGCTCTCAATCCCACTGCTAATTCTTCAAATAACCAGTTTCAGCATAGTAGTCTGATTAACGTCAGGCCATGCTATGGGAACAATGCCCAAACTGTAACAGCTGAACAAGACAGAGGTTCAGTTCTCAGTCATGCAATGGCCAAGACAGGGCCATCCAATGACTCAGGGTCCCTGTGCTCCTCCTCTTGTGACGTGTCTAACTCAGGCAATGGTTCAGAGGAGAGGATGGGGGACGGGGGAACAAGAATTCCAATTCTTCAGTGCTTCGGCCAAGAAGTCATACATATTTCTCTGGTCCACATGTTAAGAATTAGCAGTGGGATTGAGAGAAATAGTCATATGCTCTCATAACTGCAAGGGGCTGGAAAGTGTAGGGGTCACAAGGAATATTTGGTGAGAAAAACTATCTCTGTTTAATCATAATGGCAAAGGAAAATAGTTTTCAACATCTATGAATATCACACTATCTTCTCAAAGATTCCAGTTACTCCTTAACTTTGGTTTCTTTTTATCCTAGTAAGAATCTTTTAAAAGCTTCTTTTCACATACATACAACTATTACACATCCTTCCATTGCCATCGGTTTTATATTTGTCTATGCTAGGACTACTGACAACATTGATAAAAATTCTTTTCCATCTAAAATCATTCCTCATTTAATATTCATTAATGTTCAGTTTTAATATGTTTGAAATGTTTATGCTGGAGGAAGAGGTGGAAGGGAGGAGGAGGAGATGAGAAGTGAAAATAAAGAAGAAAAAGGAAAAGAAGTGAGGGGGAAGAGGAGGTATTCACTAAAAATTTTTAGGGTGAAAGAAGCATCCTGATGTTTTACTTGTATTATTTTGTCTATCAACTAAATGATCAATTATCAGAAATTCAGGAAAAAATTCCCTTTATAACAAACTGAAACTTTACCCAGCACTCTTCTTAGACTCATACAAATTTTACACTCCACTGTTAGATTACTCTAAGAGTTCAATGTACAGAAGTCTAGGGTTCCCTTAACTTCCCACTAGATTTGTAGGTGCAGTGTATTCCAGTGGGTTATTATCCAACATGTAGATGCTTTGTCTGACTCCACCACAAGCCAAACCACCCTTTCATATCAAGGTGGTTGCAATTACTATTTACAGGATTACATCTGTTTTAGGGAAGAAACTCATTTAATGAGTTAACATTAAAAAGCCTTTTACAGAATATATATGCTTATGTCTCTCAATAAAATTAAGATATGTGCTTGCAAAAGTCAAATAGGAATATATTTTGCTTGTAAAAATTCAAATGTAACCTCACACACGGTAGAATGGCTATCTTAAAACAGTGTTGGTGAGGATGTGGAGAAATTAGGACCTTTGTACACTGTTGATAGGACTATAAAATGGTGCAGCCAATTTGAGGAAAAAGTATGGCAGTTTCTCAAAAAACTAAAAATAGAACAGTGAAATATTCCATATATAATCCTTTTTTGATTCTAATATTGTCTTGATTAATAAAATATATTATAAATAATATTTCAAATATTTATGCTCCTTTTAAAAATTGATAATCTTTTTCTAAGTTTGGGAAATTTGACCTTTCTTCTGAACCTCTCATTCCTTTTGAAGTAGATAGAGACTACTTTGGCAGTTAGAAATATTTAGTATAGTAGTAGATTTCAGGGTCAATAAGGTGCTTTAGTATTCAACAGAAATAATGTAGTATTATTGGTAAGACTGTGAAACAAATCCCAGTACACTTTAGCTCTGCTAACAAAGATGAAATGGAGAATGAAGTATGTATATGCTGAATCTGATTAAGGTTGACATCCAGTTTGAATACATTCATTCTCTAAGGTATAGTTTTGGGTATAAATCATCAACCGAGCAGAAAATGGTGAAGTTGAAAGCTGCAGAACACAAAGGCCTGGTGGATTTTAAAAGACTGAGAATATTCTACGGCTGTTGAAGTGTTAGCCACAGGTGATATTTTCCTGTAACTAATAAGCTGACCAAAGCATTTCCTGATTAATGTAGCAGTCCTTCTTTCTCCTCACTCCAGTAGAGCAGTGGTTTTCAAACTCTTTTCTAGTAAAAACAAAAAAACCCTTAAATTATGACCGGTTTTCTCTAACAGATGCACACATACACATGCACACACAATGAAAAGTTCGTAATGTGTCTTCAAGCAATACTTAGACTTATCAAAGTCAGTGCACTCTAGGATTTTAACTCTATGTTCTTTATTTTAATACTAGTTTTGGCCTACTAACTTGATTTAAATAATCCACTAACAGATTGTAAAGTCAATTTGAGAAATCTTCCCCAGAGTGTTTCATTGTATATATTTGACTTCACTATGAGAGTAATTGAATGTGTATTGACTGAGTAATGGATTGCTTCATATTTACCTGCACAGACAAGTAAAATATTGAGCTGGAAGCTGTGTTCAGGAAATTTGCTTGAAATTCTTTATAAAGGATTTGCCTTGTTACTTCTCTACTAAAAGCTTATGCCTGTACATGGTAAGGAAAAAGAAAAGGAAAAAAAAAAAAAAAAGCCTAATTTTAAAAAGTGTAAAACTGTTACAGTGCCATCCAGAGGATTATCTTAAGTGTGTGCTTATTAATTATCCCAGTGAGATTAGCAGCCTTCATTTTTATTTGCATGATGACCTTCTAGGAATGAGATATAAAAGCTGTAAGATTATATTAAAGAAAGACTCCTGAAGGATTTGAAATTCATAACTCTTACCAGTTTTATTACTTAAAATAGAAGTGTATCTTCCTCCAGAACACCTACAAATTTTTCCTGTCTGCATTATTTTTTTTTTTTTATCATTGGTAGTTTATTCTCTCTGGGACTATGAAGTCAGTAAAATAAGATCAATATTCTCTATTGGCTCAAGAATGTAGTAAGGTCAGTCTAACAAAACAAAATTTATAGCCTCATCTGAGCCCATAGATTTAAACATTACACATTATTTCTATGTCATTGAATATAAAATCCTTATTTCCACATTTGAACTCTTTTTTGAACTTCAGTTCCTAATTTTCAACTGTCCTTTGGATATCCTTATTTACATATCCCTGGCAGGGCTTCTAACTTCATGGAGTCTAAACTTAATCACAAGCATCCTCTGTTTGAAGTTCCCCATCCTCTACACCACTCCCCAACCCTCAGATCAACTCTTCTTACTTCCTAATTTCTGCTAAGGACACCATTAGTCTTCTAGGTTTAAGCCCTTAGAGTCATTCTAGATCCCTTTCTTTCCTCCTGTATCAGTTAGCAAGGCCTTGATTCTGGTTCTAATTTTACTCTTCTACTTCTTTCGATTCCCACTGCCTACATCCTTATTACCTTTTACCTCAATTGTTGCAGTTGCCTCTTGATACAGTCACTGGTATTGTTCATGGATATTTCCCGTTCTCCTGGATTCATAGTAGGATTGTATTTGTCCATCCCCTGAAGTTAGGCATAGCCATATGCAATGTGAACTGAAGGGGCATGTGTTGCTCCTAGACTGAGTCCTTTAAAATCCAGTGCACAGTTCACCATACTATAGAGACAAGTGATCTTACAAATGGATATGTGAGTGGAGAAGATATGGATGAATGCTACCCACCCCCAGCTCCATGGGCCCCCACACATCACATGGAGCAGGAGCAAGGAATAAGTCTCTGTTAATTTAATCCACTGAAATTTGGGAATCTCTGGTTATACAATATCCTAACCTGTCTTGAGAGAGAGGATACCTTAACTGATTTTGCAGTCTCTTCCCCTTCCACTTATTCTCTATCACTGTCAAATTAATCATTCTAAACTATGTCTAATTATGTAAATTCTTGCTAAAATCTTTCAGTATTTCTTGTTGTCTTCACATCACATATGTGTCTTAACTTCCGTTTAAACAACCCTGCTGCTCTTCTACAGGCCACACACACACTGAACACTTTCTCCATCGTTTGCTTTTCTGTTTGTCTGATCCAGGATGCCTTTCCCATCTAGTGCTGTCCAAGTGCTACCGATTCTTAGGTAACAATGCAAATGCCATCACTGCCGTGAGGGCTTTTCTGGACTCTTTCAGAAAAAGAACAAGCGATAACTCCCTTGTTTCCCAAAGGACTTTGAATCTCCATTATAGCTATGGCACTTTGTACTTAGTAGGTTTCTAGGTATTTTCAGGCTGGAAATGGTCTTCTATCACTTCCATATTATTGCAGATTCTCTTGCACAATACCAGTAAATATCTTAAAATTGAATATATGAATAAATAGATTAAAGTTAAAATTTAAAACTTCTACTTTGCTCTAAAGAAACTTTGTGGTATTACAAATATGAGACAAGTGCTACAATGACTATTTCTTAAGTTAGAAAAATACAAATCTCATACTAGTCATTGCCTTTCAAATGATCTTCTTAAAAATTATTTTTTCCCTAAGATCTGCTTTGAAATTTACTCTTTTACCTGACTTATTTGACTTTTAAGCATTTTTTTATGACTCTGGTTTTTAAACAATTTGAGCATACCAGTTATTTCAGAGGACTGTTATTTTCAAGCTGTTACTTTCTAAATAGTGCACTTGGATGCTTACTGTAAAATCTGTTCTTATTCATTTTAGATCCATTACTTTGTTTTGAAAAACAGCGGTTGCTCATTATTTATTTATTCTCAACCTGCTTTAAATACATCAACATTTTTTTCTGAGTACTATAATGACCTATGCCAGTGAACAGTCTTCTATTGATACATTGCCCTAATTGTAATTATTAAAAGATAAAAATCTAAAAATTTTATTCTATAAAATCATCCTTAAATATGCCTCTATATTAGACTGTAAAAGTAATCTTCACAGTAATAGACAAAAGAACAAGATTAAGTCATTCTTCATCACAAATTACAAGAGCTTTGCCTCTTCTCTATGAATTCTTTGGTGATATTTTCACAAGTGGAGCTCTGTATCATGGACTGCATATTTGTTAATGTGAATTATTTAGTATGAAAGACCAGGCCTTATGCAAATCTCTCTAGTTGTTTCTTCCAGAAGTGATGCCTTGGAGCCTGACAATCAATCACTCAACAAGTATTCACTGAGACCTTACTGATACTCAGACCTTAAGCTATCAATAGAGAGAATACCAAGTATGGGATATAATCCCTGCCTTAAGGGCTTATGTTCAAGACAAGATTCACATATATTACAGAGAAATGTAGAAGTAAATAATTAAATTCTAAATTGTACTGTACAGCCTATAAGTGGAAAGAACTGAGAAAAATGAGAAATCAGTATGGAGCATGAATCATATATGAGAGAAATCCTTCGCAGAGGCCAGGTGTCTGTAGGTGAGCACTTGACGAAAGCTTTTGGGAACAAGCAAGAATCTCCTTAGAACCGTGTGGGAACTTTAGGATCTCTTGGAGTTAATATTTCTGACTCCAAAGTATGTTCAAATGTTGGCTTCAGCATCTGCAAACTGTGTAAGATTAATCCAGTCACTAGAACTCTGTGCCTCAATTCCTTTACCTGTTAAAATGGGGATGATTGTAATAATAATAGTAATATGAATACCTATCTCACTGAGTTGTTATGGGAATCAAATGAACTAGTAGGAAGAAGGTAGTTGGAACGGCACACAATATATACTGTTCATTATTAATCCTTACAACTAATGCCTTATTAGCCCCTTACAGTGCTGGGCACTGTTTACATGGGTTTTTTCACGTGCTCTCCACCACATTTATATGAAGAAAGTTTTGTTGTCCCATGTTTGTGTTGCAGAAACACTTGGAAAGTTTAGGTCAGTTAGCACATGGAGGAGCTGGTATGCAAACCTCAGGTTTCTTTGTCTAGCACAGGAATTTGAGCACCTCATCTGCCTCCCCAGAGAAGTATGAGTTTAGTGCCTGAATTCCATGGAAATAAGAAAGGACTAAGGCACAGGGCATTAAAATTTACAACTCAAACTTGGCAGAATATATCATTTTCAGAAGTATTCCTCCTCCTATTTATTTGTGTTTTGTTTGCTTTTGTTTGTTTCTTTATTTGTAAACATCTGTTGGTGCCACAAGATACCACAAGGAGGTCCCTGGGAGTACCAACATTTGAGAGTGAGCAAGAAAGAGCCTGCACAAAGTCTAGAATTCTGTCAGCTTGGCTCCCAAAGCTTTCCATGTCTGGTGGTCTTGCTCTCAGTTAATGACCGCTGGTGCCTGATTCAGAAACCTCAGAATGACCCTACTCTCTCCTCTCCATCTGCACAGCTTGTTACATCTTTACAGTCCAGACTTCAGTATTTTCTCCTTGTGCTTTCACTACAGATTTTAAACTCATCTTGCTGCTGTTAGCCATTTTTTTTTTTTTTGAGCAATCCTCTACCCTACCGTAAGTCCACAGTTATTTATTTATTTTTTCTAAAAACCAAAGTTTCTGCAACTTTTAACTTCTCATTTCCCACTCAGATCTTTCACATGCTCATTACCAGGTCTAGAAAGGCCTTCCTCCACAATTATCTTTGGGAAACTCTTTCCTCTTTTATGACTCAACAAAAGTGTTGCTTTTTCATGAAAATGGACACTCTTTTATCCTTTCGATATTTAACAGTTTTCTTTTTTGTTCCTGTCTCTATAACAGCCCTCATCACAATGTGTTACAATATATCTTCCTTATGGCAGGAAAGAAGCCCAAATCAGGTACTGTCTTGTTTTACTTCTGTACCCATATGCTTGGTACATGGTAGCGATTCAATAAATAGGTGTTGAGTGAAAGCATGAATCTAATTATAATACCTTCTTCACTTGACTTTGAGTTTTATAAGATTTGCAACTGGTTCTAATTCATTAATTAGAAGAGTATCTGAGACAGTACAAAACTTAAACATATTGAATAAACAAAGGTTAAATCCCCAATTATTCTGGAGGGAGGCAGAAAAGATTTCCGTATCCAGGAAGTCCACTCAGAGATGAAAGAGCAGATGGTTGTCATGGTTACCAGCAGGAACGCAGAGTCCAAAGTGTAGTGTCATAATCCAAAGGAGACAGGAGCAGGAAGGTCAAAAGAAAGAAATGATCTATCTGTTTGAGTAGAGACTAAAATATGCACCCCTCCCTTATCTCAGTGACCAACTCCTACTTCTTGTGAGATAAATTAACTCAAGCACACCTCATCTGAGAAACAAGTGTCTCTCCTATGCAGTTGCAGCTGCCCTTTCTGGTTTTCTTTAAAGGCTCTGAGCAAGCCCCCATCGTTGCCTTCTATAAAAAGACCCCCCGTTCTTGCCGACTTCAGTCTGTTCTCTTCACAGTAGCCAGACTTGTTTGTCACTCTTCTGTTTTAGACTTATAGTATCTGCCTTTACTGCTGTAAGACACACCAGGAAAGTCTCCGCCATTCTTGCCGCAGTGGGTTTTGACATTATTTTTCAAGTTATGCTTGTTCACACTAGACTCTTAATCTCTTAAATATGTTCTGTTCTCTCTGGGTTAGAAAGTCCTTATCTATGAGCCTTCGTACTGCTTCAGATGATCACTCTCACCTACCTTACTTATTTTTCAGACTTCCTTGGAAAGGTCTCTTTAGATTGTCTCCTTCCTCCCAACTAGATTATATTCCTTTATTAGGGGTGCTGTTTTTTCCTATGATTTTCCTTTTTTGCACTTTTCATAGATTTTAATTGTTGACTTTTTTCTTTTAAAATTTATTTATGTTTAATTGGAGCGTAATTGCTTTACAATATTGTGTTGGTTTCTGCCATACATCAACATGAATCAGCCATGGGTATACACATGTCATTGTTCATCTTTTTGAATAAGTTTATCACTGTCCCTTCTTTCTCTATTAAAAGTTATAAGAGGGAAAGAACTATTTCTCTTTTCCTTACCGTCTCTCTCTCTAGTTCTTAGCACATTGTTTGGCACTGGTAGTCACCCAGCAGATATTTGTTGGAATGAATCAACATTGAATGAGATAATAAACAGATAATGCATTCATGAATGCATAAAGAATGTATCACAATTTTGTGCTAAATAATTCACCTCCATGGCTACACCTAAAAGTATGCCATATCCTGAAATATGACCTAGAAGCCACGGAAAACACTGGCAGTATGTTAGATATGCAGAATGTTATTTTAAATCTTGATGAGAGCTGTATAGTATTTATCAAGATGCAGAACAATATATTCCATAGAGGAAGACGTCAAGAGCAATGGCATGGAATTAAGACTGGGGCTTGCCTGAAAGAAGGTTTTCTTTGGGGATGGTGAAGTAAAGGACATAAGTGGAAAAATTTCAGTCGGAAAGAGAAATTTAGATGGAATGAATTTATCTTAAACTTTCCACAAATACTGACTTAATGTCTACTCATTTCCAGCCATTTCATATTAGATGCTAGCGAAATTGAGAAAAATAGAATGAGGTGGGAGAGATTTATTATAAGCTCTTGAAAAGTAAAGTACATAATCAAAATTTGTGTTAGGAGATTAATCTGAAAGCTTTTGAAAGACAGATCAGGAAGAGGGAGGAAGTTTGTTGAATGAATAAATCAGTAAATCAAATTAAGTAAATAAGTCATTCTTTTCATGAGTATTGTCTGCGTCCTCATTTAGTTTAGTTCTGTTTAGTGTAAAATTAGGCTTTGTATTTCACTAATTCTTTGGGTCTCTCTGTTTTAAGCAATTTTCAAAATATGGTTTATAAGATACAAAACAACAACAAGTAAATGACATTATGAACAAACAAATCAGCTCAGAACTAAAAGTAATCAAATGATAAATATGTGAGAAACATGATAATGAATTTCATTATCAAGATATGCCATTAAACGTAAACATATTCTCATGTGGATAGTAGTCTTATGCTCTGTGCTCAGTATGCTCTAAACTAGTGAAGGTGATTTTTCAAATACACCGTGTAGCTAGGGGTCATCACACAACCTATATATACCTCTGTCACTGAGCAATTTAGAGGTAGAAGATAAAGGGGGACATTCTTGGCCTCTGTTAATCTTAGCTTGAGAAGAGCATCCCTAGAGAACACTGTCCAAACTTAGCTGTGTTTAAAGTTCTCCACCGCAAAAGAGCAGAAAAAACAATCTCATTAAAACAAGCTCGGAAAACAACTCCAAGATGTGTGGTTGAGAGCAAGCCAAACAACTGAAACACAAGTAGTATGGCCTTCCCTTGACTTCTGCTTTCACAGCTCCACTTATTCAAGTTCCATTTCGGACATTAAGCTTTGTTCATAGCCAGAACTTCTGTAGTTATTCACCCATCCCATCTATTATGTTTCCCCTTTGATTTTTACAGAGTTCTTTGAGGAGAAACTTGAAAAAAAAAATTTATCAACAAAGGTTTTCACTCAAGTGCTTTTAAAATAACATGTGTCTACAGTATCATTTAAAAATGTCTATTCTATTGTCATTTAAGTTACTGCTTATTGAAACTTCTCGGAAGGCTAAAGAAATCCTTTACTTTCAGCTCAGTTTAAAAGAAAAAAGTAATAAAAGATGAACAACAGCCAGAAACATTGTATAAATTATTCTCCTTTTTATTTAATTTTTAAAGCTATGCATTGACTCATTTAAATGGGTTCTAAAAGTTTTTTTTTTTTTTTCCTGTGTGTGTGTCTGAACACTGTTGTCATGGAGATTAAAATATTTATTTTTCAGTTGTATATACTGAGAATGGCAGACTTCTTCTATTTTTCCACCCAGTGATGGCAGTTTTCTTCTAGTTGATGCTTCTGTGGAATTAAAACAAAAAAAAAATTGGTGTCTGTAGAATTCTGCAGATTAAACCATCTAGTTGATCATTTATCGAATTTTTAAAAAGCTTGGGCTTCCCAGGTGGTGCAGTGGTAAAGATTCCACCTGCCAGTGAGGGAAACATGGATTAGATGCTGGTTGGAAAGATCGCCTGTAGTAGGAAACGGCTACCCACTCCTGTATTCCTGCCTGGGGAATCCCATGGACAGAGGAGCCTGACAGGCTACAGTCCATGGGGTCATCTTAGTTAATGGAGATATGTCAGTGGAATTGTTAACATGTAGTATTATTTGGTGAAAAAGGCAATGGCAACCCACTCCAGTACTCTTGCCTGGAAAACCCCATGGACAGAGGAGCCTGTTAGGCTGCAGTCAATGGGATTGCACAGAGTTGGCCATGACTGAAGTGACTTAGCAGCAGCAGTATTATTTGGATAACATTTTTAAAAAAATGATAACCCTGTATGCGAGACAGCAAAAGAGACACAGATGTATAGAACAGTTTTTTGGACTCTGTGGGAGAGGGAGAGGGTGAGATGATTTGGGAGAATGGCATTGAAGCATGTATAATATCATATAAGACAAGAATCACCAGTCTAGGTTTGATGCAGGATACAGGATGCTTGGGGCTGGTGCACTGGGATGACCCAGAGGGATGGTGTGGGGAGGAAGATGGGAGGGGGGTTCAGGATGGGGAACACATGTACACTCATGGCAGATTCATGTTGATGTATGGCAAAACCAATACAATATTGTAATTAGCCTCCAATTAAAATTAATTTGTATTAAAAATTAAAAATCACATTTTTATACTGTGTATTATGAAACATATTGAACAAATACCAGTTCCATTGGTAACTGCCTTGGTTGCAATTAAGCCCAAATATTTTTCATAGGGGACCCACTTGGGGTGGCAGGACTGACTGCAGGGTTAGCTGAAAGACTTAGAGACCTGTGGGCAATGTCCTTACTGGCTGGATTCTACACTTGATTAGGAAGAGTGCCATATGGGCAAGCTCCTTGGCTGGGCTCTCATTGTCCTGAATTTCTACATACTCTAGCATTTTTTTTAAACACAAACTATTTTTAAGACATCTAGTTTTCATTTCAGGGTAATCAGAGAATGTGTCTTGAGCAATTTCTACGTCCTGGAAGTAACTATGGTTTTCAATGTGGGCTTGTACAAATTACGTTTTCCCTAGGACTAGGAAACAATGAGAGTTTCATTAAGTTTTTGTTTACTCACTTGCTTATTAGAGAAAAATTAGTGGAAATAACATTAGAAAGAAATCACCTAATACGTCTCATGAATAATGCAGAAGAAAACAGCTCTATGGTATAGATAAAGAAGAGGAGGAGAAACATACCTACCTTGTGAGAGTACCATATGTCAAATGAGAGGCTGTCTGGGTAGGAGGCCCTTGTGAAGAAAGAGCCACAATTTAATAGAGATTTAGAGGGGCCACTTATAAAATATATTTATGTGACAAGTTCATTAAGTATGTATGTAATATGATGAAGTCAAGATCTCAGAAGATCATCAAAGGTTAGAGTGAGACATCTATTATGAGGCACTTCTGTAGTACTATGTCAAAGCCTCTGTGATTTGTCCCTCAAGCTGATAGTTTCATATTGCCTGGTAACTCATATTTACAATCTTAGGGGATTTAGTGAACAGGAAGTTCATTAGGTGTCAGTCCTCTAATAGGATTACACAGTAGATAATGGAATCTTACATGATTTCGAGAGAGAAATTTTCTCAAATAGTTGCTTATGGCTCACCTGAGTCAAAATTGCCAGTGGTTTGAAGATGCACTTTCAAGGGACTCTACTCAGATTGGTGGGTCAGAGGTTAAAGCATCTGCCTCAATGTGGGAGACCTGGATTCAGTCCCTGGGTCGGGAAGATCCTCTGGGGAAGGAAATGGCAACCCACTCCAGTATTCTTGGCTGGAGAATCCCATGGACTGAGGAACCTGGTGGGCTACAGTCCACCAGGTTGCAAAGAGTCAGACACAACTGAGCTACTTCACCCAGATTAAATAATCATCATCTCCAGTAATTTGCATGGTTACCAAAATTGTTACAGGTACCCCCATGTTTGGTTTAAAATAAGGAACATGATAGCTCTGATCTATCTTTTGTTTCCTGAGTAAAATCTGGAGGACATAAACTTCAGATACCATACCTCTTAGGAGGCATATAGACGTGGAAATGAAGGGTTGTTTGAGTAATGCTTGAGAAGACAGCCAATATTTAACATATATCAGATGAGGCTCAGGAAAGGTAACAGCTGCTGCTGCTGCTGCTAGGTCACCTCAGTCGTGTCCGACTCTGTGCAACCTCATAGACGGCAGCCCAGCAGGCTCCCCCGTCCCTGGGATTCTCCAGGCAAGAACACTGGAGTGGGTTGCCATTTCCTTCTCCAATGCATGAAAGTGAAAAGTGAAAGTGAAGTCACTGAGTCATGCCCGACTCTTAGCGACCCCATGGACTGCAGCCTACCAGGCTCTTCTGTCCATGGGATTTTCCAGGCAAGAGTACTGGAGTGGGGTGCCATTGCCTTCTCCGGGAAAGGTAACTAGTTGTCTTCAAACATTCAGGAGAATTGTAGGGGTTTTCCAGTGGATCATATTGTAAGAAATCCACCTGCAGTGGTAAAGGATCCCCTGGAGGAGGACGTGACAACCCACTCAAGTATTCTTGCCTGGAGAGTCCCATGGACAGAGGAGCCTGGTGGGCTACAGTCCATGGAGTCTCAAAGAGTCAGACAGGACTGAGTGATTGAGCACACATGCAGTAAGAAGAGTATATTCATAGTTCAGTCGCTCAGTCATATCCAACTCTTTGTGACCCCATGAACTGCAGTATGCCAGGCCTCCCTGTCCATCACCAACTCCCGGAGTCCACACAGACTCATGTGCACTGAGTCAGCGATGCCATCCAACCATCTCATCCTCTGTCATCCCCTTCTCCTCCTGCCCTCCATCTTTCCCAGCATCAGGGTCTTTTATAATGAGTCAGCTCTTTGCATCAGGTGGCCAAAGTATTGGAGTTTCAGCTTCAACATCAGTCTTTCCAATGAATACCCAAGACCAATCTCCTTTAGGATGGACCGGTTGGATCTCCTTGCAGTTCAAGGGACTCACAAGAGTCTTCTCCAACACCACAGTTCAAAAGCATCAATTCACCGGCACTCAGCTTTCTTTATGGTCCAACTCTCACATCCATACATGACTACAGGAAAAATCATAGTCTTGACTAGATAGACCTTTGTTGACAAAGTAATGTCTCTGCTTTTTAATATGCTGTCTAGGTTGGCCATAACTTTCCTTCCAAGGAGTAAGCGTCTTTTAATTTCATGGCTGCAATCACCATCTGCAGTGATTATGGAACCCCCAAAATAAAGTCAGCCACTGTTTCCCCATCTATTTGCCATGAAGTGACAGGACTGGATGCCATAATCTTAGTTTTCTGAATGTTGAGCTTTAAGCCAAGTTTTTCACTTTCCTCTTTCACTTTCATCAAGAGGCTCCTTAGTTCTTCTTCACTTTCTGCCATAAGGGTGGTGTCATCTGCATATCTGAGGTTATTGATATTTCTCCCGGCAATCTTGATTCCAGTTTGTGCTTCTTCCAGCCCAGCGTTTCTCATGATGTACTCTGCATATAAGTTAAATAAGCAGGGTGACAACATACAGCCTTGATGTACTACTTTTCCTATCTGGAACCAGTCTGTTGTTTCATATCCAGTTCTAACTGTTGTTTCCTGACTTGCATACAGGTTTATCAAGAGGCAGGTCAGGTGCTCTGGCATTCCCATCTCTTTCAGAATTTTCCACAGTTTTTTGTGATCCACACAGTCAAAGGCTTTGGCATAGTCAATAAAGCAGTAATAGATGTTTTTCTGGAACTCTCTTACTTTTTCCATGATCCAGCGGATGTTGGTATTTGATCTCTGCCTTTTCTAAAACCAGCTTGAACATCTGGAAGTTCATGGTTGACGTATTGCTGAAGCCTGGCTTGGAGAATTTTGAGCATTACTTTACTAGCGTGTGAGATGAGTGCAACTGTGCGGTAGTTTGCGCATTCTTTGGCATTGCTGTTCTTTGGAATTGGAATGAAAACTGACCATTTCCAGTCCTGTGGCCACTGCTGAGTTTTCCAAATATGCTGGCATATTGACTGAAGCACTTTCACAGCATCATCTTTCAGGATTTGAAACAGCTCAACTGGAATTCCATCATCTCCACTAGCTTTGTTCATAGTGATGCTTTCTAAGGCCCACTTGACTTCACATTCCAGGATGTCTGGCTCTAGATTAGTGATCACACCATCGTGATTATCTGGGTCATGAAAGAGTCTTTTTGTACAGTTCTTCTGTATATTCTTGACATCTCTTCTTATTATCTTCTGCTTCTGTTAGGTCCCTGCCATATCTGTCCTTTATTGAGCCCATCTTTGCATGAAATGTTTCCTTGTATCTCTAATTGTCTTGAAGAGATCTCTAGTCTTTCCCATTCTATTGTTTTCCTCTATTTCTTTGCATTAATCAGTGAGGAAGCCTTTCTTATCTCTCCTTGCTATTCTTTGGAACTCTGCATTCAGATGGGTATATCTTTCCTTTTCTCCTTTGCTTTTCACTTTTCTTCTTTTCACAGCTATTTGTAAGGACTCCTCAGACAGCCATTTTGCTTCTTTGCATTTCTTTATCTTGGGGATGATCTTGATCCCTGTCTCCTGTACAGTGTCACAAAGCTCTGTCCATAGTTCATCAGGCACTCTGTCTATCAAATCTAGTCCCTTATATCTATTTCTCACTTCCACTGTATAATCATAAGGGATTTGATTTAGGTCATATCTGAATGGTCTAGTGGTTTTCCTCACTTTCTTCAGCTGAAGTCTGAATTTGGCAATAAGGAGTTCATGATCTGAGCCACAGTCAGCTCCTGGTCTTGGTTTTGCTGACTGTATAGAACTTCCCCATCATTTTGCTTCAAAGAATATAATCAATCTGATTTTGGTGTCGACCATCTGGTGATGTCCATGTGTTGTTGGAAGAGGGTGTTTGCTATGACCAGTACGTTCTCTTGGCAAAACTCTATTAGCCTCTGGCCTCCTTCATTCTCTACTCCAAGGCCAAATTTGCCTGTTCTCCAGGTGTTTCTTGACTTCCTACTTCTGCATTCCAGTCCCCTATAATGAAAAGGACATCTTTTTTGAGTGTTAGTTCTAAAAGGTCTTGTAGGTCTTCATAGAAACATTCAACTTCCGCTTCTTCTGTGTTACTGGTCAGGTCATGGACTTGGATTACTGTGATATTGAATGGTTTGCCTTGGAAATGAACAGAGATCATTCTGTCATTTTTGAGATTGCATCCAGTGGACCGCATCTGTCAGACCTCTCCACCATGACCCAGCCATCTTTGGTGGACCCACATCACATGGCTTAGTTTCATTGAGTTAGATAAGGCTGTGGTCCATGTGATCAAACTGACTAGTTTTCTGTGATTGTGGTTTCAGTCTGTCTGCCCTCTGATGCCCTCTTGCAACACCTACCGTCTTACTTGGGTTTCTCTTATCTTGGACATGGGGTATCTCTTCATGGCTGCTCCAGCAAAGCGCAGCCACCGCTCTTTACCTTGGACGTGGGGTATCTCCTCACAGCTGCCGCTCCTTACCTTGGACGTGGGGTATCTCCTCACAGCTGCTGCTCCTGACCTTGGACATGGTGTAGCTCCTCTCGGCCACTCTGCTCCTGCACCGTGTAGCTGCGCACAGCCACCTGTGCCTCATTTACTTAGAAATTTTTATTAACTGTGAGATGACTCAGAGCCTTAGAAAGTCCTTTTCAACCTGTATCTTTTCATTGAAAACTTTAGGGAGGAGGTATGACTTTATGATGTTTACTCATTATAATGTGTTTGTGGTGAAGCTAGGAATGCTCTCAACAAACACTCATGGGATTAAAAAAAAATTATTAAAAGTGCTTTTTAGTAGATTGTGCCTTTTCCCTCTAATGACCACCTGTTTGAATTTTAAATGCCTCAACCTACGAAAAACTTGATGTCAGCAAGATGCATTTGTTACAGCAAGCTTTTCACTTCTGAAATTTTTAATCAGCATCACTACCATCAGACTGACCAACCAGCTTGCCTGCTAATCCATTTGATCCACGTCGCACTAATTCAGCAGCATGTAGAGCAGGGCTACTGTTCTAATTTCATTTCTCCTTCTATCTGTCATAGCATCCGCATGCCAATAACCAGTGATAGGCATGTCAGAAACCAAAAGGAGTTTTTACAATATCTGGAACTCAAATCCCAACTCACTTACCGCAGAAGAAAGGTAAGGCAAAATGAAAGTGAAAGTCACTCAGTCATCTCTCTGAGACCCCATGGACTGTACAGTTGATGGAATTCTCTAGACCAGAATACTGGAGTGGGTAGCCTCTCCTTTCTCCAGGGGATCTTCCCAACCCAGGGATCGAACCCAGATCTCCCACATTGCAGGCAGATTCTTTACCAGCTGAGCCACAAGGGAAGCCCAGGAATGGGAAGATAGCAGTGGGTAATGTATCCCTTTTCCAGCAGATTTTCCCGATCCAGGAACTGAACCAGGGTCTCCTGCATTGCAGGTGGATTCTTTACCAACTGATCTATGAGGGAAGCCCCAAACTTGAGTGTCAATTTCAATAGTGAAAAACAGATTTAATATTTGGAGTTGAAATTTAAATCTTTTAAATGATTGGTCTGGATGTCTGAGGATTCTGTTTGTACACAATCATATTTTGGGGCAATTAGGTTATTTGTTATGATGAGCACCTGGGGTTTCATGTGCTATATAATTACTTCTGTTTGAGTGTGAGTGGCACCTGCAAATATGATGGGATATCAATTTAATGATCAAGTCCCATCTTATGACAAAGAAGAAAAGGCAATTTCAGACATAATTCAGATCTCTAATTAGGTTACTATGAATTAATCAAAGGAGAGATTATCCTTAAAGGACTTGACTTGATCAATGAATGCTTAAAAGAGCACCTAGAGGTCAGAAAGATTCCTGTGCTGGCCTTCAAGAAGCAAATAGCCAGGTTGTAAGAGGGTCACATAATGGGGAACTTTGGAGAGGCCTCAGGGAGCTAAGAACAGCCCCTGGCTAATAAGCAGCAAGAAACCCCAGGTCGGTCAAGACCTGGACTTCAGATTTGTGAGTCACTGAGCAGAGGACCGAGCTAAGCAATGTCAACTTCTGTCTCACAGAAATCGTGTGATACTAGATGCATGTTGTTTTAAGTCATGAGGCTTTTGGTAATTACTGTATAGTAGTAGAAACTGAATATATCAAGATCAAAAAAACAGTACTACAAATCAACAACCCAGTACTCAAACTCTGACTATTTTCTTTGTAATATTGAATATATATAGGTTCTATTTATTTATTCTATGATGTGGATTTGAGAGAATTCGGTGATAATAGAATGGAAAAGTGAATAATTATATATGTGTGTGTGTGTGTGTGTACATATATATATATGTATGTATGTGTGTATATATATATATATATATATTTCTTTTTTTCTTTGCTTTACAAGTTACCAAATTTTGACATTGCCTAGTTTTAATTCTCAGGTTGTAAACTGCTGAAAGTTGAGATTTTCCTATTGGTAATTCTGTTAACATTTGATAAATATGTCTCATTGGGTACAAAAATTAAACTATTTAAGAAGAATGAGAAATTTGCTGTTTAACCAAGGAAAAGCGAAGTAGGTTAGTCATGTCCAACTCTTTGTGATCCCATGGACTGTAGCCTGCCAGGCTCCTTCATCCAGGGGATTTTCCAGGCAAGAATGCTGGAGTGGGTTGCCATTTCCTTCTTCAGCCAAAGAAAATAAAATTATAATTTGTATGACCCTTCTACTTCAAGAACATTATATACTAATTTAGTGTCATCACCTTCTATGGCTTGTTAAATTATTTGCTATTATACTGAGCTGGAAAATAAAACATTATACCACAGATAGCTTTTCCAAATGGAAACCCATCAACTTTGTTTATTCATTTGCTCATCAGCCTTTGGTTAGGTATCTATCCTGTGTCAGGGAGATGTTTATGGGTGCTGAATTTTATAATGCAAAGCCAGGGCACATCCTTTGTGAAAAAATTACTTTATATTAATAGTAATAATAGTATTTAACATACTCAGGTTACTGTCTTAGATTATTCATTGCTAGACTTATATAAGATTTATAATATAGGTAGTTTCTCTGATTAGTCTTCAGTTCCAGGAGACAGAAATCACAGTTTGGCCTCTGTTGACAACTCTTGGTATTTTGTCCAGAGAGAGCAAAGGAGGCCTGATTTAACCATGTGTTGACTAGGGTTTACAGTCACTTCACTGGGACTCTCCTCTCTCTCTTCTTAGCTTTCCTTTTTGTTTTTAATTTCATTCAGGCTCTCTTCACAGGGTGCCTAAGTTACAGGGATAGGTGATCTTCAGCACTTTAAATCTTAGAAAGAGAAAGTCTTTCTGCTTCCGGGCTCTGAAGGGCTTACAGAGATCCTGTGTCCAACCATCTGTTCACAAGGGCCGAGATACTTGGCCAGCTTAGGTCATATTTCCCTGAGTATCAGATAGGTGAAAGTGCCTGATATGTATTCCAAAGCTGGTCAATATCAACTGGGATTGGAATCAGTACTCCTTCCAAAAGATCGCCCTGTTTCTTTAATTTTGTGTGAAAAGCTATTATTCTGAATTTTATGTAAAAGCAATAAAAAAGGCCCCATAATATTTTATTCTGACAAAGAAACTAGCTTTTACATAGGGTGAATTTCACAAGTAGAGCTTATATTTAAGGAAGAAAATATAGGGTTTTTTTGTTTTGTTTTGTTTGCTTTTTAAATTTTTATTTTTACTTTATTTTACTTTACAATACTGTATTGGTTTTGCCATACATTGATATGAATCCACCACAGGTGTACATGCGTTCCCAAACATGAACCCCCCTCCCACCTCTCTCCCCATAACATCTCTCTGGGTCATCCCCATGCATCAACCCCAAGCATCCTGTATCCTGCATCGGACATAGACTGGCGATTCGTTTCTTACATGATAGTATACATGTTTCAGTGCCATTCTCCCAAATCATCCCACCCTCTCCCTCTCCCTCTGAGTCCAAAAGTCCGCTCTACACATCTGTGTCTCTTTTGCTGTCTTGCATACAGGGTCATCACTGCCATCTTTCTAAATTCCATATATTTGTGTTAGTATACTGTATTGGTGTTTTTCTTTCTGGCTTACTTCACTCTGTATAGTCGGCTCCAGTTTCATCCATCTCATTAGGACTGATTCAAATGTATTCTTTTTAATGGCTGAGTAATATTCCATTATGTATATGTACCACAGCTTTCTTATCCATTCATTTGCCAACGGACATCTAGGTTGCTTCCATGTCCTGGCTATTATAAACAGTGCTGCGATGACCATTGGGGTATATGTTCTCTTTCAACTCTGGTTTCCTCAGTGTGTATGCCCAGCAGTGGGATTGCTGGGTCATAAGGCAGTTCTATTTGCAATTTTTTAAGGAATCTCCACACTGTTCTCCATAGTGGCTGTACTAGTTTGCATTCCCACCAACAGTGTAGGAGGGTTCCCTTTTCTCCACACCCTCTCCAGCATTTATTGCTTGCAGATTTTTGGATCGCAGCCATTCTGACTGGTGTGAAGTGGTACCTCATTGTGGTTTTGATTTGCATTTCTCTAATAATGAGTGATGTTGAGCATCTTTTCAGGTGTTTGTTAGCCATCCGTATGTCTTCTTTGGAGAAATGTCTATTTAGTTCTTTGGCCATTTTTTGATTGGGTCATTTATTTTTCTGGAATTGAGCTACATAAGTTGCTTGTATATTGTTGAGATTAGTTGTTTGCCAGTTGCTTCATTTGCTATTATTTTCTCCCATTCAGAAGGCTGTCTTTTCACCTTGCTTCTATTTTCCTTTGTTGTGCAGAAGCTTTTAATTTTAATTAGATCCCATTTGTTTATTTTTGCTTTTATTTCCAGAATTCTGGGGGGTGGGTCATAGAGGATCCTGCTGTGATTTGTGTTGGAGATATGAGAACACACTTTAATATTTAATGCCTCCCGAATTCTAACATAATTGACAACCTATATGATCCATTTCCCAACCTCTAAATATGCCTCTTGTTAGGAAAAACACAACAGTTTGTCTGTAGTATATATGCTCATGTGTATGAATGTGTATGTATATGGGGGTGTGTGTGTGTGTGTGTGCGTATATGTGTATGCACTATGTATGTGAGGATCAGGGACAAGAGGGAAAGAGAGCCTGATATTAGCTTATTGAGCTACTATGATCGTTTTGTTGTATATTTCTTTGTTCTTTTCCAAACTGATAAAAAGATGATTTGGAGAGTGCTGTTTAAAGGAGAGAAATTTGTTCCCGCCCTTTTCTGAGGGCAGTTTTAAAAGAAGTTCATTTCTTAGATGTTTCTAGTCAAAATGACAAACCTACATTTTCATTATTTGGGGTATATTTTTTTGGCAATATCCTTTAAATGTTGAATCCCAGCGGATTATTCTTGATCTTTAAAAAGTTCAGGGACCAAATTATATCTTGCAGATTTTTTTGTTATTATTGTGCTAAATTCCATGTTTCATCCCTTCTGCTTTAGTTCTATGAAATGTTAGGTCAAGATACTTTGAAGGTAAATTTGACCCCTAAAGTTTGTCTCCTCGGCAAGTGGATTATTTCCTAATTTCTTAAAATGTAGTCTGCATGTTAAAAAAGATGCTTATTTTGAGTATAAGTGTGTTGTCATTTTTAGGAGCAGAACACATTTTTCAAAGAAGAAAATATGAACCTCATAATGATGACTTAGAATATTACTCTTGAAGGTGGCTCTTATTTTAGCTGTTATAAACAGGAAGTAACATCATGGAACATTAAAATATAATATCTGTAGCCACAGTAGCATACCATTAAATAAAGTGAAGACATGAATATTTAAGTTAGGCTGTGTTTTTTAATACTATATTATTTCAGGAAGAAATTGCAAGCTCTGGAAATTCTTTGTGTCTGAGTGAAAGAAGATTCTGGTTTTTATAGCTCTTTTAAAGGACTATCTGTATCAGCAAAAGATTACTAACAGTCATCATATTTGATTTTAATATTTCTTAAACACATATAGTTGTTTTTTTGAAAGGGGGGTTTGTTTTCATTTTAAACTACCAATTCCTTGATTTAATGTTTACTCTCAGTGCTGACCTGTCATATGAGATAAATCTACACAGCAAAGCTCTGTTGTTCTCAAGTACGTTGCCAGATATAAAACATTTGAATGAAGAAAATTATAAAATCATAGAAGGGGATCATTTAGAGCTTTTTCAAACAATCCTTTGGTTTAAAGCAGAGAAGTATTCTACTATCAAACAGTAGACTGCATGAGATGAGTCTGTGCGTGTTCCAACTTAATTTTGTTTATCGTTCTAAGTACTCTCCACATTAATTTAAATTTCAGCAGTATTAATAAGCATTCTCCAGTGTGTCAGAAGAAGATTATGATTTATGAGCTAGATAAACCTGTAAGAAACAGAGGGAAGCAAGGAAAGTACTAAAAGTAAGAATTTCTCTTCACAGGGAAATAATAAATGATAAAGTTATTTAGTAAAACATAAATGAGGCATAATGCTAGTGGAAGGAAAATCCTAGTGATTTTGGCAAACCCTGACAGCATATTAAAAAGCAAAGACATCACTTTGCCAACAAAGGTCCCTATGGTCAAAGCTATGGTTTATCCAGTAGTCATGTGCGAATGTGAGAGTTGGGCCATATAAAAAGGCTGAGTGCCAAAGAACTGATGCTTTCAAATTGTGCTGGAGAAGATTCTTGAGAGTCCCCTTGGACAGCAAGGAGATCAAACAAGTCAATCCTAAGGAAAATCAATTCTGTATTCATTGGAAGAACTGATGCTGGAGCTGAAGCTCCAATACTTTGGTCACCTAATATGAAGAGCCAACTCATTGGAAAAGACCCTGATGGCTGGGAAAGACTGAAGCCAAAAGGAGAAAAGGGCGACAGAGGAAAGGTAAAGAATCTGCCTGCAGTGTGGGAGATCTGGGTTCAGTCCCTTGGTTCAGAAGATCCCATGGAGGAAGGCATGGCAACCTATTCCAGTATTCTTGCCTGGAGAATTCCCATGGACAGAGGAGCCTGGAGGGATACAGTGCATGAGGTCACAAAGAGCGGACACGAATGAGTGACTAAACACAGCACAGATTCACATGCAGTTGTATGTAATAACATGTAGAGAGTCTACCCTAACCTGGTGTTCCACAAAGACAATTTTATAATAAAGAGAATGGCACCCAACTCCAGTATTCTTGCCTGGAGAATTCTGTGGACAGAGGAGCCTGGCTGGCTACAGTTCATGGGGTCACAAAGAGTTGTACACAACTGAGCGATTAATACACACAAGCACATATTATAAAAAAAAATCAAATTGTATGTTTTAAATATATGCCATTTTTATTTGTTGATTATACCTAATAGAGCTAAAACAATTCCAAATTGATAAAGTTGTTTGAGTGTATTTTGATGTTTTATTTATTCCAAGGTTGCATTATAAAAGCAATATACAAAGAAAAATTATTAAAAAGCTTCACACAATATGTTTTCCACACTTATAGGAACTACTGTCTTTAGAAAGATAAAAAGTTCAATCTGATTATTAATGCAGTTATTCTAAGGTAGTGATAAATCTTGTGTTTACAGATGATTTATTAATTTTCTCACTAACTGTGATAAGAAATGTTATTCCTGTTACAGATGAAGTCATAGAGATAGAGGTTAAATAACTGGGGTGAGGCCACACAGCTATTAAGTGGCAGATCCAGGATTTGGGCACATATAAAAGGGTGGTGTAATCTCAGTTACTTAACCACTAGACTGTTTGAACACAGTAACTGAGTTAGAGAAATGACAAGTTTTAGCTTTATCAGAGCTCAAAAAATAATGAAATATGTGAAAGCACTCAAAATTGGAAATACATTAACAATAGAGTAAAATGCATAGAAAAAGCCACCTTTAATAGTTTCATTCTTTTGTTACTTTTGTTGTTCAGTCACTAAGGCGAGTTCAACTTTTTGTTCCCCCATGCACTGCAGCATGCCAGGCTTCTGTGTCCTCTATCATTTCCCAGAGTTTGCTCAAATTCATGTCCATTGAGTGCTACCTAACCATCTCATCCTCTGTTGCCCTCTTCTCCTTTTACCTTCAGGCTTTCCCAGCATCTGGGTCTTTTCCAATGAGTTAGCTCTTTGTATCAGGTGGCCAAAATATTGGAGCTTCAGCTTCAGCATCAATCCTTCCAATGAATATTCAGGGTTGATTTTCTTTAAGATTGACTAGTTCGATCTCCTTGCTGTCCAAGGGACTCTCAAGAGTCTTCTCTAGCACCGCAACTCAAAAGCATTAATTCTTTGCCGCTCAGCCTTCTTTATGGTCCAACTCTCTCATCAGTACGACTGCTGGAGAAAGCATAGCTTGACTAGACGGACCTTTGTTAGCAAAGTGATGTTTCCACTTCTTAATATGCTGTCTAGGTTTGTCGTAGCTTTCCTTCCAAAGAGTAAGTGTCTTAATTTCATGGGTGCAGTCACTGTTTGCAGTGATTTTGGAGTATAAGAAAATAAAACGTCACTACTTCCACTATTTCTCCTTCTGTTTGCTACGAAGTGATGGGACCAGATGCCATGATCGTAGTTTTTTGAATGTTGAGTTTTAAGCGAGCTTTTTCACTCTCCTTTTTCACCTTCATCAGGAGGCTCTTTAGTCCCTCTTCACTTTCTGCCATTAGCATGGTATATTCTGCATATTTGAGGTTGTTATTTCTCCCTGCAATCTTGATTCCAGCTTATGATTTATCCATCTGGCATATATGACTTTTACCATTCCAATTATGAGCATTTGTATCCAGTTTGGATTTCTGTATTTGGATTTTGTTAAATAAATCTGTCATCTACTGATTTATCTCCTTTGGCAAGTTTTGTCTGAGGGGCAAAAATAGAGCTACCCATACAAAGTTTCAACATTAAATAGAGCCATTGATTAATCATTTCAGAAACATTTAAAATGCTTCTATTTCTCATATGAGAGTAGCTAATGTGGTTGATTCAGTTCAGTTCAGTCGCTCAGTCGTGTCCAACTCTTTGCAACCCCATGAACCACAGCACACCAGGCCTCTCTAAATAAACTCTAGTGTGTAAAAAATTCAATAAAAAATATTTGGGGCAAAAGGAAAAAATAAAAGCTCCTCTGAATAAAATATATGAATTCATTTGAGTTAATAATTCTTATATTATCACAAATTTCACTATCACTTTTAGAGAAAAAAAATTCACACAATTTGCAATGTGGAGAGGAATAAAAGATACCCATGACTCAGTGATATGCCCTGAGTTCATAAAGCCACAACAATAAGGTGGCACATCTTTTTGGGCCATCGATTTTTTTCAAGTGCAATTTTAAATAATATTTTTATTTAAAGAAAACACATTATGTAAGAGTAGACCAGAGTTTATTTGAATTTTTGCAAGATCCAGACTCTTCCAAAAAATTTCAGAGTTGTTACTGTTAAATTGGGGCTAAGCCACCAGATCCCAGGGTATATCCAATTTATTTTTTACCTTGAGGGAAATTTTGAAAAAAAAAATTTTGAGAAGCACTCAGATAATGCAGCTTTCCATAGTTATTCTGTTTATGGATTGCTAATAAATTTTTGATACTTATTATGAAGCTGAGAATGAAGGTGAAACACAGTGCTGAAAATTTTTATATACCTTGTATGTACTGATCTCTGTTATTCAAATAGGATGGATAGATGAAAAGTTTATTTAGTGAAAGAAAATAAAGAGAAACTCATATATAGTAAACACAGATTAAAGTTATATGATATTTTTATTATATAGAATTGAAATGCATGTATGTCTGGTAATTTTTTTCACCTTATAATTACTGCTTTTTAAAATATCAATGCGTTTTTACTGTTTTTCTCTGTCTGTAAAGATATCATGGCCCATTCTAATCTTATCATCTACTGCTTTCATTTCATTTGCCATGTCATACAAATTCATGTTCACTTCTCAAATACCACTGTTTTGGAAGACCACAGATAGAACTTTTTTGAAAAGTAAGGGACACTGAAATTGAATGATGGTGTGAATGAATTTTATATATGACTGAGTGTTCGTGGAGTGAAGAGAAATTCAAACTAAAATGCTCTATAGGACATGCTGCATGGAAAGAGCAAAACAGTGCAATTCTTCCATAAATGAAAGGTTATACTTTCACTCAGAAGATAACCTTCTGATGGAGGCCTCTCTTCTGCTTTTGACTGTGACACCAAAAGACTTTGCAGGAAGGGAAATGATTTGCCTTCACAGTGTCTGTCTCATCAAATTAGGAATGTTTTCCCAAACATTCATTCAAATTATTGAGTAATTATTATTTTTTAATTTTATTTTTGGCTGCACTGGGTCTTCATTGCTTCATGGGCTCTCTCCAGTTGTGAAGATCCGGAGGCTAGTCTGTAGTTGCTTCTCATTCGTGGTGGTTTCTCTTGTTGTGGAGCATGGGCACCAGGTGTGGGGCTTTAGTATTTACTGCACTTGGCTCAGTAGTTGTCGTGCATGGGCTTAGATGTGGAATCTTCCTGGACGAGGGATAGAACCTGTTTCCCCTAAATTGGCAGGTGAATTCTTATCCACTGGACAACTGGGGAAATCCAGTAAGTGTCTGTTATGGACAGTGCACCAGGCTAATTGCTGGTTAGATATAAAGGTATTTGGATCTAGTACTATTCTCGAGCACATATTTTTTTCTTTGTTGTCATAATATTTTTTTTAATTGAGGTATAATTGACAAGTAAAATTTTGTCAGTTTCAGATTTATGATATAAGGATTTGATATTTGTGTATATTGTGAAATGATCAACCACAAATTACATCTAGTTAACATCTTTCACATTATATAGTTATAAATTTTTTTCTTGTGATAAAATCCTTAGCTCTAGTCTCTTAGCAACTTAAAAATATTCCATGCAGTATTGTCAACCCTAGTCACCGAGCTGTACATTACACCCCTAAGAATTATTTATTTTATAATTGGAAGCTTGCACTTTTTGACCTCTTCACCCATTTTTTCGCTTCCCAGGTGGTGTTCGTGGTAAAGAACCCGCCTGCCAATGAAGGAGACATGAGAGACATGGGTTCAATCCCTGGGTCAGGAAGATCCCCTGGAGAAGGAAATGCCAACCCACTCCAGTGTTCTTGCCTGGAAAATCCCATGGACAGAGGAGCCTGGTGGGCTGTAGCCCATGATTTAGCTCTTAGCCCATCCATTTTTGATACCCACTCCCCACATTGGCAACCATTTGAGGCAATTTTTAGTTACTATCAATTTATAAACCACCAAATCCTAGAGATTTGTACTTCAGTTCAGTTCAGTCACTCAGTCGCGTCCGACTCTTTGCAACCCCATGAATCACAGCACGCCAGGCCTCCCTGTCCATCACCATCTCCTGGAGTTCACTCAAACTAACGTCCATCGAGTCAGTGATGCCATCCAGCCATCTCATCCTTGTCTTCCCCTTTTCCTCCTGCCCCCAATCCCCCCCAGCATCAGAATCTTTTCCAATAATTCAACTCTTCACATGAGGTGGCCAAAGTACTGGAGTTTCAGCTTTAGCATCATTCCTTCCAAAGAATACCCAGGGCTGATCTCCTTTAGAATGGACTGGTTGGATCTCCTTGCAGTCTAAGCGACTCTCAAGAGTCTTCTCCAACACCACAGTTCAAAAGCATCAATTCTTCAGCACTTAGCTTTCTTCACAGTCCAGCTCTCACATCCATACATGACCACTGGAAAAACCATAGCCTTGACTAGACGGACCTTTATTGGCAAAGTAATGCCTCTGCTTTTCAATATACTATCTAGGTTGGTCACAACTTTTCTTCCAAGGAGTAAGCATCTTTTAATTTCATGGCTGCAGTCACCATCTGCAGTGATTTTGGAGCCCCCCAAAATAAAGTCTGACACTGTTTCCACTGTTTCCCCATCTATTTCCCATGAAGTGATGGGACCAGATGCCATGATCTTCGTTTTCTGAATGTTGAGCTTTAAGCCAACTTTTTCAGTCTCCTCTTTCACTTTCATCAAGAGGCTTTTGAGTTCCTCTTCACTTTCTGCCATAAGGGTGGTGTCATCTGCATATCTGAGGTTACTGATATTTCTCCCGGCTGTTTTGATTCCAGCTTGTGCTTCTTCCAGCCCAGAATTCCTTTTTTTTTTTCTTTAGTTTACCTGCCCCACAGTTTAAGGGGTTATTTCAAGTACACCTTGGAGATATGGTGGGTTCAGTTCCAGACCACTTCAATAAAGCAAACATCACAATACAGCAAGTCACAGGGTTTTCTGTTTCTTGACGCATATAAAAGTTACATTTATACTGTAGTCTACTAAGTGTGCAATAGCATTATGCCTAAAAAAAATCAGCATAATTTAAAATGCTTTACTGCTAAAAAACCTTAGCCATCACCTGAGCCTTAAGTGAGTTGTTTTTTACACTAGTAGCATCAAGGATCTCTGATCACAATCACCATAACACATAAAGTAAGTAATAATGAAAAAAGTTTGAAATATTATGAGAATTATGAAAATGTGGCACAAACATCAAGTGAACAAATGCTGTTGGAAAAGTGGCGCCAAGACTTACTTGCAGCAGAGTTGCTACAAACCTTCAATTTGTTTTGTTTTGTTTTGCTTTTTAAAAAGCAAAACAACAAAAAACTCTGTCTACAAAGTGAAAAAAATTGAAGCATGCCTGTACATGGCTGGAGTTACACTGGGTCTTTTGTATTTACATCATTAATTGTTTTCTAAAATCTGTTCTGTAGCAACCCCTGGATTGTAATAATTGCTTTTGTCTTTTTTCCTGGGCCTTCCATTAGGTCAGTGTCCTCTCAAATTTGTGATTACTTATAGATGTGTGTGGAAAAGGCAATGGCACCCCACTCCAGTACTCTTGCCTGGAAAATCCCATGGGTGGAGGAGCCTGGTAAGCTGCAGTCCATGGGGTTGTGAAGAGTCAAACAGGACTGAGCAACTTCACTTTCACTTTCATACCTTGGAGAAGGAAATGGCAACTCACTCCAGTGTTCTTGCCTGGAGAATCCCAGGGATGACGGAGCCTGGTAGGCTGCCGTCTTTGGTCTATGGGGTCGCAGAGTCGGACGCGACTGAAGTGACTTAGCAGCAGCAGCAGTATAGATGTGTGAGGGGCACTTTTTGGGGCAACAAATGTAGAATAATAGTTTCCCTTTGGTTTGTAATATCCTTCTTGAGGATGCCCGGTGTTTCATTGATCTTATTGGCTGTCTCAGTGGCTTAGATGTGTTATCTTTGAGCGGCAGTTGACATTGTGTGCATGAGGTCCCTGAGAGCTCAGAGCTCAGCTTTTATTAAGTAGAGTTTGAAGTATTTTTCCTAGGGTGTACTATTTCATACCAATTTTCTGCCTATTTTATTGAGAGTTTTCCCTGAAATGTGTTTTTCTTTTTGTATTTGGTTATCAAGAAAAGCTGTGTCATCTGCAAATATAAGATTTCACTTGAAAATCCTCTTGGCTCATACAGATGATAACTCTGTTCATCTTGAGTTGGTTCTCTTTTTCCCTTTTCTGTTTCCTATTGCTAATCTATTTATTGCTTTTAAAAATTACCATGTTTTCCTTTTCCTAATGACAAAATATTGCATATTTACATTAAAATTTGGAAAATTCATAAAAGCAGAAATAAGGAATCCCACCAGTCAAAAATAATGTCTGCTAGCCTTTAGCATATGTTGTAATATTTCTATTTACAAATATACATTTTGCACATTTGTTATCACCTGTACTTACCTTAAGGGCTTCCCTGGTATTTCAGCAGGTAAATAATCCACCTGCAATGCAGGAGATCCCAGTTTGATTCCTGGGTCAGGAAGATCCCCTGGAGAAGGGATAGGTTGCCCACTCTAGTATTCATAGGCTTCCCTGGGTGGCTCAGATGGTAAAGAATACTGCAATGCAGACCTGGGTTCGATCCCTGGGTTGGGAAGACCCCATGGGGGAGGTCATGGCAACCCACTCCAGTACTCTTGCCTGGAGAATCCCCGTGGACAGAGGAGCCTGGAGGGCTACAGTCCATGGGGTCACAAAGAGCAGACATGACTGGGTGACTAAGATGTATTCCTGAATACCTGGCAACATGTCTCGTGCATGTAGGAATGAAAAGGATATTTGCTGAATGAATGATTTTCTGGTTTTCCACGTTGAAGCTGAGGACTTGCCAGTTTTCCCCATTCCATATTTGTGATCATATTTTTCCTTCTATAAGTCTTAAGATTATTTATAGATCCCATTGTTCTGCAATTTGATGGTGATAGGTATGAATGTTTTGATGCTGGAAACTCATACCTTTTATTCTTGGGTTTTAATTTTTATTATTAATTATTTAATGATGTATTATCTATCTTATGGATCTCATAGTTGGATATTGGATTGGTCCTCTAAATTTCTATCTTTTCTCTAATATTTTTATTTCTTTTTACTTTTTTTTTTACTACTTGAGATACTTCCTCATCTTTCTCTTACAAGATTATTTTTTATAACTTTTATTTTTAATAAATCAATTGTACTTTGCCCTTTTAAAAGCAAATGTATCATCCTGTTCTTATTTCATGCACAAAATGTATTTTCCTAGACTGAGCAACTTCACTTTCACTTTGTACTTTCATGCATTGGAGAAGGAAATGGCAACCCACTCTAGTGTTCTTGCCTGGAGAATCCCAGGGGCGGGAGAGCCTGGTGGGCTGCCGTCTCTGGGGTCACACAGAGTCAGACACGACTGAAGTGACTTAGCAGCAGCAGCAGAGTTCTGATGGTACTGAAGAGTTTTTATAGTTTTTTTTCTTTTGCTTTGTTTTCTGAGTTCCTTTCCTCTTCTCTGTTTTGTTTCTTGTCTTTGGTAAGTGTAAAATGTCTGGGGAACTGTGACTGTCCAAAAATATTTGAGACACAAAATTGTTAGATCTGTGGGCATCAGAAACTCTTGTTCACTCACTAAAGTATGATCAAGATGTAATTTAACTGGGAGGCTCCAAAATTCCTTGGGCTTCCCAGGTGGCCAAGTGGGTAAGGAATCTGCCTGCAGTGCAAGAGACACAGCTTTGATCCCTGGGTTGGGAGGGTCCCCTGGAGGAAGGTATGGAAACCCACTCCAGTATTTTTGCCTGGAGAGTCTCATGGACAGAAGAGCCTGGTGGGCTACAGTCCATAGGGTCGCAAGGAGTCAGACACCACTAAAGTGACTGAAGTGACTGAACACATAAAATTCATCTGAAGCCTCTTTTGTTTTGTACAATTTTTTTCCCCCACTTTTGTCTGCTAGCATTCCTGTTGGGAATAGACTAAGGACTAAGGGTTAGGATGATCACAATCATACTATTCAGTGTGTTGATTCTTCCGTTTTTTTTTAATAACATACATTCTACCTTTATCCCTGTCCTCCACTATGTGGGGAATTGAGACTTTCCTGTTTCAGTTTCTCTGGGGACTAAATCCCCTATATCCTGCTGGGTCAGAAATGGGGTGGTAGCTAGACTTTATGGGGTTGGTGAGAGCACCTGGTGGCCTGGCTAGTTTTTAAAGACATATTTGAAACCTCATTTCTTATTGTTGTCTTATAAATTATTTGATGCTCAGCATTTCAGAGACTTTCAAGGGATCAAGCTATCCTTCTTTCTGTCTCCCTGCCCTGGCAGACACATCCTCACCCCAGCTGTCTCTGCTCTGAGTTAGGACCATTCACTCAGTCCTCTCTATTTCATTCTCTATGAATTTCTCCTCTGCTGTTTCCTTCTGTCTGGTTATCTTAAAGTGGCTGTGTATCTTTTTATTATTATTATTATTTTACTTCTTACTTTAGAAGGTCTTGTAGAGTGTGTGTGTGTGTGTGTGTATGTTAGTTGCTAAACTGTGTCTGACTCTTTGCGACCCCATGGACTGTGTAGCCCACCAGGATCCTCTGTCCATAGGATTTCCCAGGCAAGAATACTGGAGTGAATTGCCATCCCCTTCTCCAGGGGATCTTCCTGACCCTGGGCTCAAACCTGGGTCTCCTGCATTGCAGGCAGATTCCTTACTGTCTGAGCCACCAAGGAAGCCTCTTACTTTAAAAGGTTTTGTAGGTTATGTAGGATTTGAATGTGTTTGTGTTTGTGACCATCTTTAACCAAACTCCCAGGTATGGGTTTTTATTGTGAAGCACAGATAGAATACTTTTTTTTTTTTCCCCTATCCTGTTACTTTTGAGAGTCTTGATTCTGAACCCTATGTTTTCAGTCAAGTTATATACAGATAGTGTTACACTGCTTAATTCTGTGTCCATTTCATTAATACAGAGAAATATATGATGACTTCACAGATTTTTCAGTTGTGTGACTGTGGTGAGGAAGATGTCGAGTTTTTCTTCATCTACATGGAGGCAAGGGCAATGAAAATTTAGTATAACTACATTAAAGTTTTCGTTAGAAGTTAGGTAGTGGTTTTAAGTTATTAAACAACAGAGTAAAATTTCTTTTTAGCCCATGGTTATAAAGACAAAGAACCCTGAGTGACTTAGTCCAGGACTTCATCATCCATGTGATGTGGACCTCTTGGTCGTAAAGAGGTCTATAAATGCAAACTATCTCTAGATTTAACTTAAAGAGTTCTATATGTATGTATTTAGCCAATGGCAGAGAGAATCAGTTAACACTACGTCAAATGTAATGGCTCCTTTTTTTTGACAACTGAATCTTCTGGAATGGCAAAAAGAAAGTTTGTCATCTACCTTCCTTATTAATGAAAGAGCAACAAATACCCATAGTTTTCTTCCTACCAAATAAAGCAAACTAATGATGAGAGATTATGCTAATTATTTTAGCGTCTTTATATATTTTTTAAGAAACATCATTTTGTTAGGGGAAAAATATTGGCCTGAGAAATAGCTGGCCATTTCAGGGATAGTTCTTTCAGCAGCTGATGTTTTTAGTCCCTGATGTGTGACCACAGATAACTGTAGGACTAGATGATCTATAAGGTCCCTTTCTTTCCATTTTCCCTCCCTTTCTGTGGTTTTGCCTCTCTTCTCTTTTTGGTATTATGATATGACTCTTGCTGTCAACTGGCTTGCATCCTAGGGATAAAATTGTTGGTACACATTATTGAAAGTATACAAATAAATAATATCTTATGGCCTCATTATTACTATAAAAATATTTGTAGAAAATTCTGGGGTGATAAGTACTATTTTTTTTTTTTTTTTTACAAAATCTTGTTTCTTACCCTAGAAGGCAGTTATTACTTCCAGTTATGGAAATGTAATTAAAATAGTGTCTCATATGACTGAGATCTCTCACATATGGCTATCTTTAGATCCTATGTTATGTAAAATTCACTGAATATTTTTCACCAAATGCTTTGTTTACTTTTAAAAGACCTTAAAATGTTACAACAAAGGAAAACTACCATCCAAAGAACCTCAATGAAACCTGAAAACAACCAAACACTCTGTTCATCTGTTTAATGCTTTAGCAAAGACAGCCCTATTATCCCAGCTTATGAGCTAACTAGACTCATCCCTTTAGTCCTTTCATGTATGCTTTTCCCATGGTCAAAATTCTGCAAATTACTAATAAACACTGGCAAGGAAAGAGGTTAAAAACAGAGAAACCATTTCATTTTAGCTGAGAAAATATTTATTGAAATGTCATCCATGTGAAGTACTGGGAAATTCATCATCTGAATGGTCTAAATCAAAGTTCCTGAAGAATGTAACCTACTTGATGAGAAATTTGCCTTCAACATTCTCCTTCTAGGTTAATTTAAACCAACATATAGATGTTTTATATGCTGCATGTGTGGTATCCCAGAAGGTTGTGGTTTTTCCCTTTGAGTTTTGAATACACTGATCACCTCTTACTAACAGTGCCATTCAATGCACTTAAAAACACAGTCTATCTTTTGATATAAGTAGTGGGAAAGAACAGTCATAGACTGGAGTATAGAATTGTTGTTGACTGAAAGTGTATCAAGTGAGTTGAATGCCCTGTGTTTCTAAAACGGGAACGGTCTCTCCTGTTATTCAGAGAATCTGCATTTTTGTGATACCCAACATGGAAAAGGAAGCCTTGATGAGTAGCCAATGATGTGGAACTTGCTGTATTTTCCAACTGACTTGTTTTTCCTACGAAGGCGGCATTTTGTGAAATTGTGTTTGTTTTTCTTTCTGATAGGTTCTAATTGAAGTTTGAAGGTTCATTACACAGTGCCTGGGAATATGTTGTCAAATACAATTCAGCTCTTCCATAGTGGATGTTGGCATAATTTTACAGGACAAGGGACTGCAGGGTCTTCTGCTGTCATCATATTTAGCTCCAGTTTTCTTCATCATGGACAGAATTTCTACAGTGTTTAGAATATCTACTTTCAAATGTCAGTACACTGAAGCAAATATTAAAGAACAGATTTGAGTCTGAGTAGATGAACATTGGCATTCAAACAACACTTTGTAGGATAAATCTTATGTCTCTTTTAATTATGTTGAAAAAATACAACATTGAGTCACAGATGTATCACCTGAAATTCAAAAAATATGCTACTTCATCAAAGTCATCTTCATTTAAGTTTAATAAGAAAAATAAAAATTAAAATGTTTGCTCTTATTACAGATACTTCTCATGTAGCAGAACATTTCTAATTTTATTTGGGAAATTGAATATTTGTTGAGTAGGCTTGGGTTGCTCGGTAAATGAATCTGCTTTAGTGTGAGCACTGTTTTTATCAAGAGATTTTATAAACTGGCTTGGTGGTTTCCAGTTCTGTGGCAAGAACAATCTATCATAATAAACCCATAACATAAATGTACAAGACACATTCTTGTTTCAAGAGTCTATAAGAGGAAGTCCCCTCATGAACAATTTATATGAGAGGATCATAAAGTGAGGTTCAGCAACAGCACAAGTAAAGTGCATTGACTAGTGGGTTGTTAAGGTCCTTTAAATCATGAAAAAATGCATATATACTTTCAAGGATTTATTAATCTTCCTGCAAGTATATACATATATTTATATTTTGTAAGTAACAGTTGGAAAGAAGAGTTTATATACTTTTTTAGAAGTACTGAGTGGACCATATATTAGAGAAATAAAGCAGGCAGGGCAGTGGTCTCTTGTTTTGAGTGAGATACTTTGCTGTGTTTGACATTTGGGTGTCATACGGCTGTGCCAGTATCATTTTATTTTTCTCTTGTGCAAGTTTGATAAAATTAGTTTATAATTTGGAAAACACAAACTCTATTATATTTTGAGGAAAATTTGCCTCAAGATTTAATAATGTGGTCATCAACCAAACTATTCTATTTATTTAATTATTTGAAATATTAATTAAATAGATAACACTGTGAAAGAAAGTTGGGATACGTCAAATTTTATTTTACTCCTATCTTCATTCTTATTTATTTGAATCATTCATTTATTCTTTCAGCTCAGAGGGGCTAAAGGAAATGAGAAGTAATTTAAAGTATATAGGTTTCTGAGTATACATATTTGCATACAAACGAACAGTAGCAATGGCATTATTACTTATGGCCAGGACTTCACATTGGGTTCAACCTGGTGTCTGAAATACAAATGTTTTGATTTGCCTTTTTGCTAAATAATGATCAGAAATTGTTCATAGATTTTAGAATGTGACTGTCGTATTCTCTATTAGTACAGCTGACCCTTGAATAACATGGACTTGAACTGCATAGATACACTTGTACATGGATTTTGTTTTCAATAACTATAGTACCTATATTTTCATTGTACATATCTTTAATTGTAGTAAAATGTTTTCAATTAGAGATCACAGTATGTAGAATCCAAACAACTAGAGTTTGAGTCATGGTTCTATTCAAATTGTTTCAGCTTCCTGCCTCTGGGAGTCATTTATCAATTCTTTTGTTTCTGAGGCAGAGACAGCAGTAGGCAGATATTTTACAGTGTAGGGGTCAGTGCCCCTTTGCGCTTTACCCCTGAATTATTCAAGGGCCAGTTGTATAAGTTTAGACATTAGACACTTGTTTAAAAGCAGCTGAATATCTGAGTTAAATTCTTTTTAGAAAATACAGGTCTCCTCTGTAATTTTTACCTTCCACAGACGACTTCTGGAAGTCTCTCCTGTTGTTCCTGGTTAGCACACAGGCCATTCAATTCAGATACATAAAAACAATGCATGAGAACAAAGACTGAAAATAAAAGAAAACTAATTTGAACTCAAGGGATTTTCTTGGGCAAGGCCTCAGAGAATGTGCCAACTCTTTTTAAGAAAGGCATTGTATTTAAAGGCCACAGTTAGCTGAATAGATTGAAAAATCCTTATTATTTTGATTAATGGTTCAATTGTTGTCTCAATGGTAAATATTCAGAAAAAGTATCTATTCACTCACATTTTAAAAAGGAGATAAATTAAGGAAAAAGTAGGTCAATGTGCTGAGAAATGAGCTTTTCTTTATCAAATGGTTAATTCTGTGCTCTTTTAAAAGAGCAAAGATCAGTTCGGCAAATAAGGTACTTGGAATAATGAAAGTACTGTACACAGGGAAACTGTCCTTTTGTTTTGAATCTAGAACTGATTAATTAAATTTCATTGTAGAAGCATTGCATAAAACACATTTCACGCCAAAATTTTTCCTCATTACACAAGCTAGTGAAGATCCAAATTTCAATGACTAACTCAAGTGTAGGTGGGAAAATGTGCTCCCAAACTTTATGCAGATTGTTAGAAAAATCTACGTAAGGTCACTGGAAATAGGCACTAGGGATGTAGCTAGGAGTCAGCAGCCTCCATTCACTCTTGATGCTGCAGAGCTTTGAGGGTTAGGCTCTTTGCACTGAGATAGACAGCAGCGTGAGGAAAGCTTTCCTTACCATGTGTGCCCAGTGGGATTTTTGTGACTGTTAATGAGCATAGATTGAAGCTTTCTACCATTCCCCAGAACATACATGATCAAACAGTAATACAAAGGGAAATATTAATGAAATCGGTCTTAAAAGGAAAAGAAAAGAATTGTTTTTAAAGTTATCAAAGAACAACACAAACAATAGTCAATATCTATATTTTTATTCATTGATTGACCCAGATATCTGTATGAGCCAGATATCTGTATTAGATTGACCTCCGGTGATGTGCATGAATACCCACTTGCTATAAGTCAAACTTGGAGACATACTGCTGACTAGTTTTCATGGTACGTGTGACTCCTGTCTGATACTATACTGAGGAGACCAGAAGAATCTATACTGAGCAATGCCTGATGAATGTATTTGCCAGGCATTTAGAAAACTCTCCCTCCTGCTCAAGAATGTAGGGGAATCCCTGCCAGTCAAGAGCACAAGGTTTGCAGAGGTTTCTAGGAAGAAGACTCGATTCTCTACCCAGGAAAGCAAACATATTACTGCTCAGTGGATGATGCAAATTTGAGGCTGAACTTTGCATCTCAGGTTGTTTCTAAGTTGCTCAGTCTCCAAAGAGCATTAAGAGTCTCAGCCTCAGGTCTAGCATTGCTCAAGGATAAGATTGCAGAGCTTGTTCCTGCATTGTTTTCCTCCAGCCTAAATTGTGAAGATTAGTTTTGCTGTTTAAGGATTTACATTAAAGAAATCATTCATGTTATTTTCTTTCTCCAGATGAAATGGGTTTATTTAAAAAAAAAAAAAAAGAACTATGAAGGAAGGGCTTTTCCTTCAGTCTGGTGAGCAGCTGCCTTGCTGACTACCCTGAGAGGTCTTTACAATGACTGAAATGAAGTTATAGCAGCCCTAGTATACAGGGCTTACCTGTCTACTCTGGGTGAATATGTATGAATGAGCATATTGGGATATAAAGCATATTCATTCATTCCCTAGCTCATTCATTAATTGTTAGTAAATACTTTTGAGCTTATATGCCTGCCACTGTTTTAAGCAGTGGAAAAAGAGGAATGGACAAGTCTTTGGTTTTGTGATGTTTTCATTTTTGAATGAATAGGGATCAGGGAACAAGTCAAAGAGCAAGGACACAAATCAATCCACAAAATAATTTTGTAGTGATAAGGAGTGGGAAGAAAATAACACAGGTGTTGTGATAGTTCATGGGGTAGAAGTCAGTTTGGGTGGTCAAGAAAGGCTTTGCTAAAAGAGGCAATAGATTAACTGAAGCTCAATTAAAGGACTTCCCAGCTATGAGAAATCTAAGGTGCAGGTGGTTTTGCATGAACAGAAGATTCAGAGATCCTAAGATGTGAAAGAATGTCTCATGTGGGATGAACAGAAACAAAGCCATAAAAGCTATAAGACTAAGAGTCAGGGCAAGGGTGGTTAAGAGGTAGAATCAAAAGACATGCAGGGGTCAGATCGATACTGTAGGGTTTTTTAAATGGTGGGGCTTTGAGTCTTGTTATAAGTACATGGGAAACCAATAGGTTTTGAAACTGTATTTGTTTAATACTGTATTACTTTGCCTGCTCTCTGGAAATCATGTTATAGGGAGACAAAAGAGTTAGAAGCAGGCAATGCTGCTGCTGCTGCTGCTGCTGCTGCTAAGTCACGTCAGTTGTGTCCGACTCTGTGCGACCCCACAGATGGCAGCCCACCAAGGCTCCTCTGTCCCTGGGATTCTCCAGGCAAGAATACTGGAGTGGGTTGCCATTTCCTTCTCCAGAGATCTTCCCGACTCAGGGATTGAACCCAGGTCTCCTGCATTGTAGTCAAACTCTTTACTGACTGAGCTACAAGGGAAACCTAGTTGAACAGGATTAATGGAACTATAGGGAAAATGACAAAAGGAGATCTTTTATTTATTAAAAACAAAAGCAAAAAACTTTGTCTTTGGTCTCTACAATATACAGTAACTTTTTAAAATAATCACACTTGTGCAATTTAACAGAACTTTTGAAATCTTAGTTTATCACTAATATTCCAGTTTCTAAAATCAGTTATTTGAGAATATATTTTAGTTATTACAGCATACTGTGTAGTTTTGAATACTTGGGTTACTACTTTTTATTGTAATGAAAATTAACATTCTGCTTACAGAAGCTGTTGCTACAATGTTATTATTTGCATAGACAAGGAAAATCACAAGTGCTCTGTAAGTGGAAGGTATCACATTGGTGTTGCCACAGAGCTGGGTTCAGGTCTAAAGCTGGATGAAGATCAACGCCAAATATAATTACAACTGGTATGCAGTTATTTTGAGGTCCAGAAAGAGATAATAAACGTTGAGAATCTGCATAGAGAATTCCTAGAAATAATTTTTATTTCAGAATTAAATACCTCGAATGAAATAAAGAATCTGGTATTTTGGGGAAAAGTATAATGCTATTTTCTTTAAAATGTGTAAGTTATAAGCTGCAAATCACTGGTATTATGGCTGCAAATTACCAAGTTTAATTCTTAGGAAAATTGAAATAATCTTCTAGTCCCACATCATATTTTAGTCACAATTCTTTTTGTTTTGTTTAATAATCAGTTCTTGAAAGAATGCAAACTTATGGTGACTTTCATTATGCTACAAGTTATTTTTAAAAATTTCCTTCTGGATAGAATATTGAATTCAGGAAGTAAAGGTGGAAATTGAAGTGTGAAGAGCCTTCAAATATACTGTCACTTTAAATAGTTCTCTTCTATGTTGCATGACCGACCAGTGTTAAGAGTCTGTATGAGTTTTTGCAGCTGCATTTGATTTTACCAACCGCCTGTGGGTACAGTTAAGAAGATGGCTTATTTAGGGCTTATAACTGAAATTGGATAAGGTTCAAAGGTTCAATTGATATAAACACACTTTAATTAAGAAAAATAGTATATTAAAAATTATTCAAACAGCTTTTCTCTAAAATTCATTCCTGAACATTAACAAATAAACTTGCATTCATGATAGAAAATTCAGTTGTTAAGAAATCATATTCTGTCTTATTCTGATAATTTATTTCTCTTTACTTGTTAGGATACTTGTTCTTAAAATATGATAGATGATTAATGATAATTGTCATCACTAAGTTGATCATTCCATGTGATTTTATCAATACTAACTAGCTATCTTTTGGTGAAATAAATTAAGTTGTAATTTAGAATGACAGTAGCAAGGTGGCTCAGTGGTTAAGAATTCACCTGCCAGAGCAGGAGACACAGGAGATTTGGGTCCAGTTCCTTGGTCAGAAAGATCCCCTGAGGGAGGAAATGGCCATCCACTCATGTATTCTTTCCTGGGAAGTTCCATGGACAGAGGAACCTGGTAGACTACAGTCAGTGGGGTCACAAAGAGTCGGACGTGATTGAGCACACACAGGCCTACAACTATGAAAACAGGTAGCTAAAGTGTCTCTTGTGAGAGGTGCTAGCTTTGTTTTGCATGTCACTTTAAGCAGGATTCGTTTGCTGAAGGGCTGGTTTTATTAATGACTGTGTGGGAAGGTCTGAATAGGAATCCAAATTGCTCCTGTCATTTCCTAGCAGTGGTATCCTGTCTTCTAGTCTTCCCATTGACTCAGGACAGTTTGGGTACCCAAGGGTTTTGCAGTCAGGAGGAGCCCATTTCCTTTGCCTTCCTTAACCTGGTACTGGAGAAACATAGTGAAGACGAAAAGAAAAAAATACTTAACTTTCTTGTATGGAGAAAGCATTTTACAGCATTTTGTTTCCTGTATATAAGATTCAACATGATACTTTATTGTTAACCTAAAATTCAACACATTATATTTTAGCAGGCACTTATTAACATTTTATGTACTTAAAGTTGTTGTAGGTATAAATGAAGTAGGTTACCTACCCTTAAGAAAGTGTACAGTTGACTCTTGAACGACATGGATTTGAGCTGTATGGGTCCACTTATACTCCCATTTTTTTTTTTTCTATAAGTACCTGCTATTGTTGATCCATGAACAATGAGTTGGTGGGGCTAGGGGTAGAGATCTCCAAAACAGTTGAAAATCCACATATAACTTACAGTTAGCTCTCCTTATCTGAGGGTCCTCTGCATCATTGGATTCAGCCAACCCATGGACTGTGTAGTACTGTAGTATTTACTGCTGAAAAAGAAACTCCTCCTGTAAGTGGACCCTCACTGATCACACCCCTGTTTTCAAGGATCAGTCGTATAGTAGTGCCTGATCCTTGGCTGGTTGAATCCACAGATGCAGCACTGAAGATAGTTAGGAACTGTGGCTATGGAGGGACAGCTGTAAAGTTATACATGGATTTTTGGTGCCCCTAACTGTGGTGCTGTTCAAAGGTCAGCTGCATAATTATATTATGGATAGGAAATAATGAGTGTTCACAGGACACTCAGCCTCAGCTTGTCCCATGGTGTGATCTGGAGAGAGAATTGCATCAAGGAATGGGGTGTCAGTGTTCTATACTCATATCAGTCAGCCACTGGGTGCAAGCTAGGGGATGGGGTTAATGCAAGTGATGTACCTCTCTGGGTGTTGCAGGCCAGGTGACTCTAGCCCACAGAGGACAGGTCTCTGGAATGGGCACAGCCTCAAAACACTAGCAGCCAACCCTGGCTGCAGCTAGGAGAGGAGTTCTCAGGCCTGGCTAAGTGTTCTGGGCATGGCATCAATGGAATTTCCCATGCTGGGGAAATTCATGTTGGGAACCTAGAGTATTAGGTGTAAGAGATGAGTCCAGCCTGCTGGGCAGTATCCATTAATGCAGGTTTGTCAAGGCTTCTAATTGATAATACTATAATACTATATTAAACATTAGTTACTGTTCCTTTGTGCATTTTGAAGAAAAGAGAGTTTAAAAAAATTTACTTTGTAAAAGATCCATATCATTCCCTTCCTTATAGATCGAATGGCTTATTGATTAAGAACATTTTGCTTAGACCCTGGCTTATCTCTGTATAAATAACATTCTGTATAATATTTATTGCTGTATAAATAACTTTAGGTGAGTTACTGAATTATGCTGAACTTCAGATTCCATCTGTAATGTGTGGGTGATTATGTCTGCCTCCAGTTTGTTGTATTAAAGCAGTAATCCATGTGAAGCATTCAAGAGAATGCCTGGTACATAGTAAATGTTCAATGAATGCCATTTATTACTTTAAGTGAATAAAAACTTTATTCTTTCAATAGTGGGTATTTGGAGCCACTATTGATTCTTTCTGGAGCTTTATTGGCAAAGACTGTGACCAAGGTGAGGCAGATGAGATGCCTTGGGCATCTGCCTTCTTAAATTTTGTGTCATAGGGTACTTCCCTCAGCTCATCATTGAAAAGTAAATCTTTATGCTGAATTAGAAAAAATTACACTGACAAGGATGGTTTATTGATATGCTAGAGCATCCATAAAATTCATTGCAAAGGTAAAAATATTAATAATGAGATGATTTTAGTGATACTTCGAGAATAGCTCTGATTCCAAATGATCTCTGTGCCTCTGGTCTGTCTCTGTGTCTGTTTTAATGATCTCTTTAGTATTAATATACTTTCATTGCTGAGATACAAAATTTCAACTGAGTACAAGAGTTGAGAATGCGTAGAAAAATAATGGATACAATGTAATCAACTAGCTTATTAATTTAAAGGTGGTTACTAGTAAGTTACTATATTGCAGTAGAAAAAAAAAAAATTGAGACTGGTGATTCAACGATTGCTGCCCTAATAGCTGAAGTCATTTTTATGTGGGGCAATCCTAAACCAAAGTCCTCGTAAGACATTACAGATCTGTTAATAGCTTGGCTCATGTGCTAATGAGCCCAGGACATTAGAGCTCATTTGAGAGCAGGATTCATGATTTCTTTATTGTGCAGTGCTCCTACCTCTGGCTTTGGCTCAAAGACATAGCCGTACAGAGAAGGACACTGATAACAATAGAGCTTGACATTTTTATAATTTTTCTTCTCTCAGCAGCACTTTATAATTCTTGAGTCAAAAATAACAATGAAGTTACTTTAAAAAAATAGAAGCCTAATTTGAAATACAGTATTTTGTGCCTTTTTCTTTCTTTCAGAACACCTTTAAAAACTATTTTGGTGACTACAAATATTGAAAGAACAACAGTACTTATGGCATGATTTTAAAATCCTCCATCTCACTATATGCTTCTCTAGCTAAATGATTTAATATTTGCTTAATTGTCTCTAGATAGTATTAATTGTAAGAGTTTGCTGGGTTGCTTCATGGGAATTAGAAGCTGAAGGAGGGAGACAGGAGGTTTGGATGAAGGAAGAATGGAAATGGCCTTTTTGACCCTTGACAGAAACTTCAAGTGGCAAGAGCTGAAAGGGTCTCTCAGACAAAGGACCCTTTAATTATAGGGTTGGGGCTTCCCAGGTGGCACTAGTGGGAAAGAACCCTGCCAATGCAAGAGATGTAAGAACTGTGAATTCTATCCCTGAGTGGGGAAGATCCCCTGGAGGAGGGCATGGCAACCCACTCCAGTATTCTTGCCTGGAGAATCCCATGGACAGAAGAGCCTGGAGGTCTACCGTCCATAAGGTCGCAAAGAGTCAGACATGACTGAAGCAAATTAGCATGCATGCATGGTATAAGAAAAATATAAAAATTTTTATATTAAGCTATGTTCAAACATATTATGGTATATAATTCTACACTCATATGCAATTTTCAGATAACCCTCCAACTTCATAAATTTTCTGAGGTACTAATTCAGACTCTTCTGCCAATAGTATTAATGCAGAAATGTTTGAGAAGCGTTGTGCTGAACATCATTGATTTTCAGAGAAATATTTGCCGAGTAAGTCAATTAGACCTGCTAGAAATGAAGCTATGGATTCACTGATTCACTTATTCATCCGTTGTCCATTCCATCCGTCCATCCATCTATCTGTTCATTCACACAGGATATATTTATCAAGTCACTCTATGGGCTAAATCTTTTTCTTGCTAACTTAGAATATAAAAATTAATCAAATAGGAATTCTGTCTGCTCCATGGTGCAATCTATTGAGAAACTATTTTTAAAGTAAACAGCATATGGTGAGCAAAGTACAGCCATAAATGAAACAAGATGTTGTAGAAACATATGACAGGAGAATAATATGTTTTTAGAAGAGTTAGAGAAGATTTCCCAGAGGAAGTACAACTAATCTGAGATTTTTAAGGGTGAACAGAATTTCAAGTAAGCAGAATTTGCAGTGAGGTTGGGGATTGGAGGATGGGGAAGAATGTTTCAGGCAGATCATTTAGCACTTTATCTTGTGAGGCGATCCCTTGGTGAGAAAGTGTCTAACTTTTCCCAGAACAGAGAGTAGTTTGGAATGGTTGAAATTTAAGTGTGGGGACAATGATGGAGACAGAGGAGGAGCAGGGATCAGAGGGAAGAAGTGGAATTATATGAAACAATCTGATCATGAACTACTTTATAAAACTCTTGATAAAGAGATTCAGGAAATCCCTCTAATGGTGGTGAGGAAAATGAGTCAGAGGGGTCAGGATGGGACAACCCATTAAGAGGTTATTGAGGTAACTGAAGGAATTGGTGATAGTGATCCAAATTATGATGGCGACAAAGGAGATGGGCAGGTATGGATGGACTGGCAGATTGTTTTTTAGTAGTTTGACTCAAAGAAACTTGGTAACTGATTAGATGTAGAATATGAAGAAGAAGGGGTTAGGCATGACACTCAGATGTCTAAGTTGGTTTAAAAAAAAAAAAACACACATAAAGATTTCAAGAGGAAACAAGAGTTTCCACTTGGGATTTTTTTCCTTTTTATTTCCAGTGCCTGATAGATACTCACAGGCAAGTATTTAAGTGTTGGTTGAACAGAGTCAAAGCTTAGGGGAGAACTCTAACTGGTGATAATGATTTGGGAAATTTCAACATATAGTCGTTGGAGCCCAGGGGAATGGGAGATGTTGCCCAGGACAAATTCGTAGGGTGAAAGAAGTCATGATAGGGGCACTGTGAAAGACATGAACATGGAAGAGGAAGATGCTTTGCTTGAGGATATAGTCTGCATCTTGATTTTTCCCGTTGAGAGAAGCATCATCACAAAAGAAATTATTTTACTTCCATATTTCAGGGTATTTTACAGCAGTATCTCACTGATGAAGAAAGTATAATGTGAATGCTGTTAGCATTCATGAGAAATGTGCTGTGAGGCCTTCAAATCTGTAAATGTCATTTTCGTAGACATGAATCCCAAGAAATTCTAGGTTTTAGGTTCATGGTTGTATTGCAAGATAGTCTTCCAATATATAACTTATGAAACTTATCCATACAGTAGCCTGTGATCCAGTGCCAATATGTGGACATAAGTTATTATTTCTATAACCCCAAACTGGGATTCCCAGTATGATAGATCAAAACTACTATGTGCTACAAAATAGAAGACATAATTTGGTTATTTCTCCTCTTTGGATTTGTTCAGAGATGTATTTTATTCTGGCGATATCTGTGATGAATGCTGTTTTTTGGCCTATAACCCTTTCCTGTATGATCAGTTTTTGTGAAAAAACTTCACAAGTCTACAGGATCATGTTTCAGCCTCTCTTCTTATTTATTTTTTCATTTTTGAGAGAGAAAGATCCTCAAACTATGTGAACTAAATTTTATTAATACTTATAATAGTCAGTGAGTTATTGGCTTCAATATTACTTTCAGCTTCTGTTGCTTCAGAGGAGTGATTACGTATACTTTACATTTCACCTGATTTAGATTTCCGTTGAGACAACCCTTTTCTGACTGTGTCCTCACTTCTCACAATTAATTTATTTTCAACCTCTCTATAGTTTTACCATTATTTAGATAAGTAGTCTTATAGCAGAGGAAAACATATTGAAACAATTTCAAGACTTAAAAAATTTTTTCTTGTTTGCCTCAGATAATATGTTTTATTTACTCCCCCTCCAGACTGGAAATACTGTAAAATCAATGTTTTAATTTTGCATAAATCCCACATGTATCTAGTCTAGTTAAGAAGCTTTACCACTATAGTTGACTTTCTTCTAAGGGGAACTTCTCTTTTAAAAAGAACCCATTAAAATTATTTCCTGTTTTACTCTGTAAGGGAAGATGAATATGGAGTAGCAAGTCTGCAATAGAAAAAGTGTCCTGGGTATCAGCAGCTTCACTGACTAGCTAATGAACTCACACATTAACCAAACAATTTTGAGATTCAGAGTAGGGCCTGAGAGGAACTGCCAATGAATATTTGTAATAGATTATTGGAATTGCTTGTAGATAGTTGAAACTTCAAATAGGTCTGTGTATCCCAAGAATCCAAGTATTCTTTCAGCAGTTACTTTTTGGAGCACCTACTCTGTGTCTTAAGCACAGACATGGAACTAAAACCAGAACTCTTCTTTCTTTAAAGACCTTTGCAGCCTATGGGAGAAACAGGCTATACCCAAGCACTCAAGCTAACAGAAGTATAATTCAGCATAATGTATGATGAGAATTGGGGTTCTCCAGAGTGTGTCACCAAAGAATATGATCTTCGGGACAGGCAACAGAAATGAGTCACTTCTCTGAGAAAGTGACTCTTGAGTGTGAGTAGAAACTAGGGAAGCAAATTGGGACAGCGGGTTGGGGAAGAGACAGTGTTTAGAGAGAGATGTCTTAAAGATTACCTTAAGGATTTCTTTCATTATCCTAATTAAATAACATTGACCATTTAGGTCCGGGTAGACAATGGGGTCGTGAAGAGTCAGACACGACTGAGCGACTTCACTTTCACTTTTCACTTTCATGCATTGGAGAAGGAAATGGCAACCCTCTCCAGTGTTCTTGCCTGGAGAATCCCAGGGATGGGGGAGCCTGGTGGGCTGCCATCTATGGGGTCGCACAGAGTTGGACATGACTGAAGTGACTTAGCAGCAGCAGCAGCAGACAAGCTTACTTTGTGTAGGGTCAGATAATAAACATTGTTGCAGTTATTCCACTTTGTTCTTGTAAGGGAAAAGCAGCCATAGACAACAGGTGTGTGAGTTGTGTGGCTGTGTTTCAATAAAACTTCAAGAGTAGTATCTTGCATACTCCCAAACTGGGTAAAGTTCCTGCCTTATTTCCAAGTTTCTCCACTGGAACTGGCCCAGGGATATTTGGGGGGACATTAATAGTGCATAGTCAGCAAGCATAAATGCACTTTATATGTGGAAAATTGGGTTAAGAAAAAAAAGTTGGACTCCTTTGATTTTCCTTTGAACTCATCTTGCAAGAAGAAAGAGGCAACCTGATTCATCTGTCAAGAGAAAGAGCATAAGAGACAAAGTGAAATGCCAGAAACTGGATTACTAGAGGGAATGAATACTAAGAAAATGTTTAAAAGTTTTCTTGAAAAGCAAAAATCAGTTGGGAGGTGAACTTGTTCAAAGCATGCATTAACTTGCCTCTCACAAGAACAAACTGTTACCAGGCTGTGCTTCAGCTTGTCTGTTATACAGCACCTATGGTCTCCATAGATAGCAGACTCTGTACTTGAAAAGTATTGAGTTTAGTGCTCATGCTGTAGAGAATGATGTAGTGTTCAGATGAAGTCTGATAAAACTAAAAAGACTTTTAAAAAGTGAGTTTGAGTTACCCTTATAATTATAGTACTAACTTTTTAGAGTAATTTCACAAAACTTTTTATGCTCAAGTGCCCAGTTCATAAAATGCTTGTCAAAATCACATAGTAAAGATATTTTGGAGTTAGGACACTGGCACAATGTAAAGTAGACATTTATTACTCTGGATGGCCTAGGTTATGCTGCAAAAACAAACAACCCTAAAATCTCAGTGGCTGTAAGCAACCAAAAAAATTTTTTTTGTCCCTCACAATATATGTTCATTGTAGTCAGCACGGGGCTCTATTAATCTTAGTCACTCGTGGAGCTGTTACCATCTCAGTGTTGCAGGTGGCCACGGTGAAAGAGCTGACTCTGGAGCAATTAAATGCTTAGCCAGGAAGTGACTCATACTGCTTCTCACAATGCATTGGCCAGAACTAGTTAAATGGCCCCTACTTAACCATAGTGAACCAGGATATACAGCCTTACTATCTATATGCCCAGAAAGTTTAAAGCTGGGAATATTTGGCAAACAAGACTCTAGGCCATGACACAGTTTTATAGTTGCCTGTACAACTGTTTTATTAATGCTTAGCTCTTTAGCTTGATAGGGAATAACATAAGGACAGGGGCTGTAGTTGATTCTGCTCAGTTTCCTTTATGTGATACATTAAAACAGTGCCTGGCACAATAAGGGGCTCAAAAGATAGCTATTAAGTGGGTGAAACTATTTATCTAGTTTAGCCCTTTGATAATAGATCGTGCAAGATAATGTGCCCTTTCTTGTCATCAAAGTCTTCAGAAATAGTTCTGTGTAATATTATCCTAAAGTAGATGTAAAGTCACTATTGAAAATTATAGCCCTATAGTTTCTCTTCAAAACAGATGTTTTTTAGAAGGAATTGAGGTTAATTTTTAAAAATATCCACCTTTTCCCCATGCTAACAAGGGAAACAGTTGAGATGGTGGCACATTTGACCTTATGGGGTTTGCTCATGCTAATCAAGATTATTCTACTATAATAAGCAACCCCTCAATTTTAGCCGCTGAATATAGCAAGGGTTTTATCTCTGTCTCCCTCTCATTACTGGTCCAACTTGGATTACTAGGGAGGTAGAAAGAGGAGCTCTGCCCAGTATGGCCACATTAGGACTGAAACTAATGAGTGCTCCACTGAATGGACAATTGCTGGACACCTTGACTAGTGTGGGGACACTTGGAGGGTCCCATGCATGTCCTCCTTTCTTGGCCAGGATGATAAGTATCACTTATACCTGTAGGTCACTGGCCAGAATCCCATCACATGACCTCACCTAATTCAAGGTATTTGAGTGACATGGAAGAACAGATGAGATATTTGGAGAGCACCACTTTTTCTACCACACAGATCATCTCTACAGAGATAGTTGAAAGGTCTAAATAGTAACATGTAGGTATGTGGAGGATTCCCTTTGTAACTGAGGGGGTTTTATTTTGGATATGGAATTCCCTAGAAAACAAACACATGTTCAGATCATAAGGGATAGCATAGCTCAGTCATGGCTTGCAAAAACTTTCAATGTAACTGATATGATAATAAAATGATAGGAAGAGTTTCAAAGAGGAAATGAATTGGACTTTTAGAGTCATGGCGGGTCCTAATAAATACAGGCTGTTGCTGCTGTTACGGAACGAAACAGTGAAAGGTCTGTCTGCTATTAGGGAACACGTTTTAAAAATTGATATCAAATAGTCATTTTTGATGTCATATATTAGAATAGTGCTAGGGAAAATGGTTTTTTTTTTGTTTCCTAGATTGGTGTCATAGACAGTAACATTTGTTGTATGTTTTAAAATGTTTTGTTGTTTGACCTGTAGATCCACAGACTTCCTGCACTGTAGCCTACTTGAGATGACAGTACTTCAAGTACATGAATAACATGCCAGGTTCTAGACTTTCATATTGATTAAAGAGGTCCTCTTTGGTATTTCATTTTCTTTGTAACCAAAAAAGTCCATTCATTTTTTTTTTTGAGGGACATTTCTCATGGAATAATGGGTCATATTAGGTTAAGTTTAGGAAATTTGTGTTTATCAAGCTGTCCACATATCTGTTAAAAGAATTTCACATCTATAAATAAGTAAGCTTATTTTTCCATGGTGCCAGAGAGATAATGGAACTTTTATGTAAAAATATTTCTACCAGCTGAAATATCATGATTGTTATTCTGATATTTTCTCCACAAATAGTTAGTGAACTGTGTGTCTGTTTTAGAAAGTTGGAGTAGATATTTTTTTTTTCTTTGCTTGAAGACATTCAACAACAACAAAAGCAGATTTAATTTTAATGTGTATATCTTAAGATTTCTTTGGACCAGGACTAATAATGTGAAAATAAATCTGGGATACCAATCATTGAACAAACGTAGGATTGGATAAGAGATAGTATTCAGATAGTCTTAGTTCTTATTCTTCCAGTTTACAGTCGTGATCAACACTTTCCCCAAACCTCAAGCTACATACTTTTTCCCATATTCCATGTTTGGTGAAGGAAATTTCATTCATTCAGATGCCTAAGCCAGAGTCTTGCGTCATCTTTTCTTTCTTTCTGCCCCATCCAGTTGCATGTAATTTAGTTCTGTAGTTTTCAGTTCCTAAATACTTCTTGATTCCCCTCCCTTTGCCCTGCTTTTTCTCTGCCAGTACAAGTCGTGTTCAGTCTCCCTGCAGTGATCTTTCTATCTTCTATACCTAGTGTTATCATTCCTCTGATTAAATGGCTTTGGCTGCTCTTCATTTGTCAGGATACAGTTCAGATTCCTGAGAGCTGGATATATTTCCTTTCAGGATCTCATCCTTGTTTGTTTTTCTAGCCTCAACTCTCTTTACCTGTCTACACGCTATCTGAACCTAAGACATTAAAAATGACTTCTGGTTCCTCCGAAATATCCTGTTCTTTCTTGCAGCCTTTCCTTTGTAAATGCTATTTGTACGGCCTTCAGTGCAGAAACACAACCCCCAGCTCCCAGTTCTTCAACTTCTATTCATCGTATATTTAAATTTATAATGACTCGTCTGGAAGCTGTCCTGTAATTCTTGGTCAATTAGATAGCTACCTTCTCTGCTATCACAGCTCCGTCTAGCCCTCTAGCCTAGCATTAGTCACACACTTTCAGAATTGGGCTTTTCCTTGTGTTCTTCCCTGCCTTGCTCTTTGAGGATATTAACTGTGTTTTCTTTGTTTATTCATTTTTTATACTGAGAAAATTTAATACTACAGAAAAAAGAAATACGTTCTTCTTAGAAATAAGAAGTCTTGACGTGTCATGTTTCTTTTTTTCTTACAAAAGGATCAAAACACAAATAACCTCTATCTCTATTCTAAATCTGACTCCTTTTCTGCCTCCCTTACAGGAAAGCCCCATCATGAGTTTGTGGAGATTTTCCATTGCACTAAAAATACCTTTACATATATATTATGTAAACATAGTAAATATTGTACATTTATATTTTTACAGTTTTTAAAATGATTTTGTACGTTCCACAAGATACCATTTACAGTTTTATTTCAATATTATGCACATATGTCTTTGTTGTTCAGTCGCTCAGTCATGTCCCACTCTTTGCAACCCCATGGACTGTAGCACTCCAGGATTCCCTGACCTTCACTATCTCCTGGAGCTTGCTCAGACTCATGGCCATTGAGTCAGTGATGCCATTTAACCATCTCAACCTCTGTCACCCCCTTCTCCTCCTGCCCTCAGTCTTTCCCAACATCAGAGTCATTTCCAGTGAGTCAGTTCTTTTGCTTCAGCATCAGTCCTTCCAATGAATATTCAGGGTTGATTTCCTTTAGGATTGATTGGATTGATCTTGCTGTCCATGGGACTCTCAAGAGTCTTCTCCAGCACTACAGTTTGAAAGCATCAATTCTTCGGCGCTCAGCTTTGTGACCTTTATTTAATATGTACCACTGACAGTTATTTTTCCTTCATTAAACTGAAAATTAGGGTAATCAGACCCTATTAAACATTGTCCTCTGTTAATCATTTTATATCCAGGGCATAGAAAATGCAGTGCATTTTATATCCAGTGTATAGAAAAAGTATATAATGAAATAATATAATAGACACGGCACAACTACTTGCATTTTGTAAATTGTGCTTATCCTTGCAAGTTCCACCTTTTCCTTTCTTCTCAGTCCTTCTTATTTCCCCATGCTCCAGATATGGTTCAACAAACACATCGTTCTGTTTTGCTTTCTTTCTTTCCTGCTGTGATGCTGGGACAATTCAGAACTACTAGCAAATTCTCATACTTAGTCTGACATGATCTTTTTCTGTTCATCAGCTGCTCAGGCTCTTGCTGTGCTATAGTTATTATGTATCAGTATAAGCTGTTTGACTAATGCTTCCTCATTCCTGCCAGATGTTTAAAAACTTACTTCTCTCCTTGAGGACATATTCATATGTGTTTAAACATGAAGATCATTATAAACAGGTGTCTGGATTTGAACTCTCTTCTGCTTTCCTTTTCTCCAAGCTTCTCATCTTCTCTGTTCAAAACATGGCCATCTTTCAACTTTCTGGATACCTCTAAAGGAAAAATGCTGTGCCTTACAAATTCTCCAGGATCAAATTACAAATTTCTCATGGTGAAAAGCATTTTTCTATGGAAGAAACAAAGTACCTTTGTAGAGATGAAAAAGTTAATGTAGTTTTTGCAATAAGAAAGACATTTCTCATGAAACTTACTGGTTTCCCTCTGAATTTCCTGGTAATTTAATCTTCGTAGTCACTTTAGATGACAACAGACATGGCTTAGTTACATTTTATTCGATTCCTTAGTTTTTGGGGGGAGTGCCTGGGCTGTGTTTGTATTACAAAACAACATAAATTGCCTATATACACCTTGAGCATCACTTGACTGCATTGAATCGGGATGGAAAATAAAGATTCATGAATATTTCAGAACTTTACTAGAAACCATCATTTTCTTGCTCTTCTGTGTAGATCTTCTACAAATTAATTAGTAGGTCTGAAATTCATGATTTTTATTATGCATTCAAAGACTGTATCACTTTTTATTCATTTGATGTAAATCATAATGTAGTGTCTTGTAAGTACAGCTTTTAAAAAACGCTTGTTCATAGCCTGCTTCATTCCTTTTAGATTTATATCCATGACGTGCATGGTCCTGAATGTGGAATGGGTCTCTCTGAGGAAAAGTGGGTCAGACAGTTGCTTGTGCTGATTGAAGAGAAACTGATAGCTTCCCAGGCTCTTTTGAAGGGCGCTGTTTTATAATATGGATTAGTCAAGGCTTATAGTGCAGTTACCAGCCTGAACACTTCAAACCACTGAGCAATTTTAAACTATTCCATGCTTATGGCAAAATTCTGGCCTTTTGATGTTGGGGAAGGGGTGGATGTTGTATTGGAAAATGAAGCGAAAATAAAGACAAAAACACTGGGTGGTTTTGGGGAAGGGGATTGACTTTAATAAGAAATTTTGACTCTTAAGATCTTGAAATATCAACAAATGGCACACAAAAGCAAAGCAAAACTTTACTTTTTGCTTTTTGTATCCCACTTTTTGTTGCCCACTGGATAAGCTGATTTAATCCTCCAGTATTTAAAAAATGTTTTATCATGGAAAATTTCAAACATTAAAAATAATGAATGTATATACAGAGCTCCCCAAGTATACATTGTGTTAGTCACTTAGTTGTGCCCGACTCTTAATGACCCCCATGGCCTGTATCCCACCAGGCTCCTCTGTCCGTAGAATTCTCCACGCAAGAAGACTGGAGTGGGTAGCCATTCCCTTCTCCAGGGAGACTTCCTGACCCAGGGATTGAACCCCGAATCTCCTGCATTGTAAGTCGATTCATATAAGTAAACATTCAGTTCAGTTCAGTTGCTCAGTCGTCTCCGACTCTTTATGACCACGTGAATCGCAGCACACCAGGCCTCCCTGTCCATCACCAACTCCCGGAGTTCACTCAGACTCACGTCCATCGAGTCCGTGATGCCATCCAGCCATCTCATCCTCGATCGTCCCCTTCTCCTCCTGCCCCCAATCCCTCCCGGCATCAGACTCATTTCCAATGAGTCAACTCTTCACATGAGGTGGCCAAAGTACTGGAGTTTCAGCTTTAGCATCATTCCTTCCAAAGAAATCCCAGGGCTGATCTCCTTCAGAAAGGACTGGTTGGATCTCCTTACAGTCCAAGGAACTCTCAAGAGTCTTCTCAAACACCACAGTTCAAAAGCATCAATTCTTCGGCGCTCTGCCTTCTTCACAGTCCAACTCTCACATCCATACATGACCACAGGAAAATCCATAGCCTTGACTAGACGGACCTTAGTCGGCAAAGTAATGTCTCTGCTTTTATCTAGGTTGGTCATAACTTTTCTTCCAAGGAGTAAGCGTCTTTTAATTTCATGGCTGCAATCACCATCTGCAGTGATTTTCGAGCCCCCAAAAATAAAGTCAGCCACTGTTTCCCTATCTATTTCCCATGAAGTGATGGGACCAGATGCCATTATCTTCGTTTTCTGAATGTTGAGCTTTAAGCCAACTTTTTCACTCTCCTCTTTCACTTTCATCAAGAGGCTTTTTAGTTCCTCTTCACTTTCGGCCATAAGGGTGGTGTCATCTGCATATCTGAAGTTATTGATATTTCTCCCGGCAATCTTGATTCCAGCTTGTGATTTTTCCAGTCCAGCATTTCTCATGATGTACTCTGTGTATCAGTGAAATAAGCAGGGTGACAATATACAGCCTTGACGTAGACCTTTCCCCATTTGGAACCAGTCTGTTTTGTTCTATGTCCAGTTCTAACCGTTGCTTCCGGACCTGCAAGTAGGTTTCTCAAGAGGCAGGTCAGGTGGTCTGGTATTCCCATCTCTTTCAGAATTTTCCACAGTTTGTGAGCCACACAATCAAAGGCTTTGGCTAGTCAATAAAGCAGAAATAGATGTGTTTCTGGAACTCTCTTGCTTTTGTGATGATCCAGCAGATGTTGCCAATTTGATTCTGGTTCCTCTGCCTTTTCTAAAACCAGCTTGAACATCAGGAAGTTCACAGATCATGTATTGCTGAAGCCTGGCTTGGAGAATTTTGAGCATTACTTTACTAGCATGTGAGATGAGTGCAATTGTGTAGTAGTTTAAGCATTCTTTGGCATTGCCTTTCTTTGGGATTGGAATGAAAACTGACCTTTTCCAGTCCTGTGGCCACTGCTGAGTTTTCCAGATTTGCTGGCATATTGAGTGCAACACTTTCACAGCATCATCATTCAGGATTTGAAACAGCTCAACTGGAATTCCATCACCTCCCCTAGCTTTGTTCGTAGTGATGCTTTCTAAGGCCCACTTGACTTCACATTCCAAGATGTCTGGCTCTAGATTAGTGATCACACCATCATGATTATCTGGGTCGTGAAGATCTTTTTTGTACAGTTCTTCTGTGTATTCTTGCCACCTGTTCTTAATATCTTCTGCTTCTGTTAGGTCCATACCATTTATGTCCTTTATTGATCCCATCTTTGCATGAAATGTTCCCTTGGTATGTCTGATTTTCTTGAAGAGATCTCTAGTCTTTCCCATTCTGTTCTTCTCCTCTATTTCTTTGCATTGATCGCTGAAGAAGGGTTTCTTATCTCTTCTTGCTATTCTCTGGAACTCTGCATTCATATCCTTATATCTTTCCTTTTCTCCTTTGCTTTTTGCCTCTCTTCTTTTCACAGCTATTAGTAAGGCCTCCCCAGACAGCCATTTTGCTTTTTTGCATTTCTTTTCCATGGGGATGGTCTTGATTCCTGTCTCCTGTACAGTGTCACGAACCTCTGTCCATAGTTCATCAGGCACTCTATCTATCAGATCTAGGCCCTTAAATCTATTTCTCACTTCCACTGCAGAATCATAAGGGATTTGATCTAGGTCGTACCTGAATGGTCTAGCAGTTTTCCCTGTTTTCTTCAATTTGAGTCTGAATTTGGTAATAAGGAGTTCATGATCTGAGCCACAGTCAGCTCCTGGTCTTGTTTTTGTTGACTGTATAGAGCTTCTCCATCTTTGGCTGCATAGAATATAATCAATCTGATTTCGGTGTTGACCATCTGGTGATGTCCATGTGTAAAGTCTTCTCTTGTGTTGTTGGAAGAGGGTGTTTGCTATGACCAGTGCATTTTCTTGGCAAAACTCTATTAGCTTTTGCCCTACTTCATTCCACATTCCAAGGCCAAATTTTCCTGTTACTCCAGCTGTTTCTTAACTTCCTACTTTTGCATTCCAGTCCCCTATAATGAAAAGGACATCATTTTTGGGTGTTAGTTCTAAAAGGTCTTGTAGGTCTTCATAAAACCGTTCAACTTCAGCTTCTTCAGCGTTACTAGTTGGGGCATAGACTTGGATAACAGGGATTTTGAATGGTTTGCCTTTGAGACGAACAGAGATCATTCTGGGTTTTTTTGAGATTGCATCCAAGTACTGCATTTCAGACTTTTTTGTTGACCATGATGGCTACTCCATTTCTTCTGAGGGATTCCTGCCCACAGTAGTAGATATAATGGTCATCTGAGTTAAATTCACCCATTCCAGTCCATTTTAGTTCGCTGATTCCTAGAATGTCGATGTTCACTCTTGCCATCTCTTGTTTGACCTCTTCCAATTTGCCTTGATTCATGGACCTGAGATTCCAGGTTCCTATGCAATATTGCTCTTTACAGCATTGGACCTTGCTTCTATCACCAGTCACATCCACAGCTGGGTATTGTTTTTGCTTTGAATGTGGTCCACTGGAGAAGGGAATGGCAAACCACTTCAGTATTCTTGCCTTGAGAACCCCATGAACAGTATGAAAAGGCAAAATGATAGGATACTGAAAGAGGAACTCCCCAGGTTAGTAGGTGCCCAATATGCTACTGGAGATCAGTGGAGAAATAACTCCAGAAAGAATGAAGGGATGGAGCCAAAGCAAAAACAATACCCAGCTGTGGATGTGACTGGTGATAGAAGTAAATATTAGTCACTTAAATAAGTACTACTCATCACCTAGTTTTTTTTTCAGTCTGAAACCTGCCTGACTATCCTCTTTCCTTACTGGATTCTCTTGAAAGAAATCCCGAATAACATGTCATATATAATCTATAATCTGAAAATATGTAAGAATGTCTGTAATCTATAAATATGTAAGAATCCTAAGAGACAAGGTTTATTTTTTTAAATATAATCCCAATATCATTACACACTAAAAAGTAAACAATGATTATTTTGTATCATAAGTAGTCAGTGATAATCTAATGTTCATTTTTAATGTATTTTGCTTGAATACTTATATTAAAGAAAAAACTTTTCATCAGTAACTATTTACTATATGGTTAGTAATAGTAAACCCTAACCTTAACCCTAACGCTAATAGTAAATAACCTAACCCTAACCCTAATAGTAAATAACCTAACCTTAACCCTAACCCTAATATTAACCCTAACTATTAACAGGTGGAGTTCACACAGGAAAACTGATTAAATATTTGATATTTTCTCTTTATTTTCCAAGTTTCTGGAAATATCAGTTAGTTGGTTCATTAATAACCTTAAATGGTGGGCAGTTTGTTTTATGTATTTTTTGAAAATTTTTATTGGATCATAGTTGATTTACAATGTTGTGTTATTTATAGTTTTAGATGTACAGCAAAGTGAATCAGTTATATATATATATATACATATGTATTCTCTTTTTCTCATATAGACCATTACAGAGTACTAAGTGGACTTCCCTGTGCTATACATAGGTCCTTGCATGCATGTGTGCTAAGTCGCTTCAACTGTGTCTGGCTTTTCGCCACCCTGTGGATGGTAACCCAATAGGCTCCTCTGTCCATGGGGTTCTCTAGGCAAGACTACTGGAGTGGGTTGCCATGCCCTCCTTCAGGGGATCTTCTCGACCCAGGGATTGAACCCATGTCTCTGATGTCTACCTGAACTGGCATATGGGTTCTTTACTACTAAGGCCAGCCTTACTGGCTATCTATTTTATGTTTGGTACTGTATATATGTCAATCCCCTGGTAACCATAAGTTTGTTTTCTGCATCTGTAACTCCATTTCTGTCTTGTAAATATGTTCATTTGTCCCCCTGTTTTTAGATTCCACATATCTTTTTGAACTCATGGATTTTGAACATATTTGATGTCTTTCAGTTTATTGTAATTATCCTTTTCAATGTTTAAATTGTCTCTCCCTTGTCTAGTGGGACTTCCCTGGTGGCTCAGAGAGTAAAGCATCTGCCTACAATCCAGGAGACCCGGGTTCAATCCCTGGGTCAGGAAGATCTCCTGGAGAAGGAAATGGCAACCCACTCCAATATTCTTGCCTGAAAAATCCCATGGATGGAGGAGCCTGTAGGCAACAGTCCATGGGGTTGCAAAGAGTTGGATGTGACTGAGCGACTTCACTTCCTGTCTAGTGGGAGTGTCTTCGACTTAGCTTTTTAGTCTTTTAAGCTCAATTTCCTTTGCTATTTTCCGTGCTTTCTGGCATCTGAAGATGTTGCAGAATTGTCTTACTGATTTCCTGCCCTACTCTTGGAAACAGTCATTTCACTGAGGAACTCTGGTCCTTAGGGAATGATGTTTAGAGGCCACAGCTAGGCCTATGGACCTCCCCACATGGTGCAGTGGTAAAGAATCCACCTGCCAGGGCAGGAGACATAAAAGATGGGGATTTGAACCCTGGGTCAGGAAGATCCCCTGGAGTGGGAAATGGCATCCACAACAGTGTATTCTTGCCTGGAGAATTCCATGGACAGAAGAGCCTTGTGGGCTATAGTCCAAGGTGTTGCAAAGAGCTGGACACAACTGAGTGACTGGGCATGTGCATGCAGACACTCTGGGCCTGGAGGGCAATTCACTGTTAATATGTTGGTACGTTTTAGGTCTTGTAGTGGACCATGTGGGAAATATGCAATACATCATGAGTTCATGCTGGTGTGTCCATTTAGGATTATGAGGCTGTATTTAACCTTTTATATTTTATATTTATTTTCTCATCTGAAAGTTTTCATTCCTAATAACTTATTTGCTCTGTCATGCTCTCTGTCTGTATATGTGGTTTCAGAATAATACTAATAATACTGAAATTATTATTTTCATTTCCTAGTCATTAATTATTTTGTATTTTTGAAACATCTAACTAGGCATTTACAGTCAAAGCAAATTTTTTTTAAAAAGATTCACTTGAAAAAATTCTTTTATAGTTAAGCTACCAACTCTATAATCACAGCTTCATTTATTTTATGTAATTTTTTTTCATTAAGGCATTACAATTTTTAAAGTTTTATTTCATAAATATTTTAATAGTTCCAAAGTCAGAGAAATCTTGACTCCATCTCTCTCCATCCATCTTGTTTGTTCCCTCCCTGATGTGTAACCATTTTCTTTAGTTTTAGATTATTTTTCCAGTTTGGGGGGTTATCTCAAAATAGTTATGCAAAGAGTCCACTTAAGGGTATGTTTTCCAGTCTTTTGCTCCTACAAGCAGACTGCAAGCAATGTTTAGTGTATGTCTCTCTCATCTGTTTTTCAGTATCTGTTTAGGTAGATTCCTAAAAATGTGACTAGTCAAAGGATAAATGTGGATATAAATTAAATACTGTCAAATTCCTTTCTATGTGTGTAGGACCATTTTCCAAGGTCAAGATCAGTATGTGATAGTGTACTTTCTCCTGCAGATTATCTAACGAATCGTGTATCTAAACTCTACGTTCCAACGATTCTCAGAGTATGTTTGATGGTGAGGGGAGAGGAAAAAGGGAAAACTCAAATTTGAAAGGAATAACTTCAAGTTAGAAGACCCAGGTTCAATTCCTGGCCAGTCAATTTTGTTTTCGACCTTAGACGGGTTATCTTTTTTCATTTGCCCCATAGATATGTGGTGAAGATTGTGCTGACTGAAGGAAAAAAAAAGCACAATGTGAGAGTTGTGAGTTAAGTTTTATTTGGGACAAATGAGGACTGTAGCCCAGGGGGTAGCATTTCAGATAGCTCTGAGACACTGCTCCAGAGAGGCAAGTGGGAAGGTCAGTATATACGTGCTTTTGGTGAATGGGAAGTACACACATTTTTGCAGAAAGTTGCTGTTAATCTCATGAAGACTACTGCTCGTCGTAAGAAACAGACGTCACCATAAAGAATTTTAGTGCTTTTCTAGATATGAGGAGATACAAGCAAGAACTGGGCTTATAAAATCTTCTCCTGAAAATATCTTGATTGTCTGAGGACTTGTTCTGCCAGTTTTCCTCAGAGCACAGAGGGCCTCCTCCCTGACCTCCACCCTGAACTCCTTTCAGGGGGCTGTTGAAGGTCCACAGCTGCAGCAGCTCGTAATTTAATTCTTATAGAGGTAAATGGCAAGTGCCAATTTGTATGTGACAATCGAATGGGCAATATTATCAAATATATGATAGAATCCCTTATCCTAGTAGATACTCAGCATGTGGCTTTTAAAACGTAAAGCAACTGAGACTTTTTTTTTAACTATCTGGAATTTTCCAGAAGTCTTTTGATGAGAACAGGCAAGGTAATGTCTACTACTGACCAGTGATTTTAGAATCACCACTGTCCTGGATGTTATGATAATCTCTAGTGCTGCCTCAAAAGGCCAAAGTCCACGTTGAACAATAATTAAAGTAATTATTTTAAATACATAAAGTTTAATTATTACTTGTGCATTTTAAAAGTAATACATGTTTGATAAAATAATAATAAATATGTGTTACTTGTAAAACTTACACACCAAACACTTTTCCTGAATTAAAAATTATATAATTTATAATTATCACAGAACTCTGTCATATAGAGGGTGTTATTAACCCCATTTGACAGATAGGTAAACTGGGATAAGAAAGGCTTAGCAATTTCACAGATTCATAAAACTACCATGGTTGAATCAGGTTTTGAAATTGACAGTCTGCAAATGTACGTACATGAGTGAGTGTGTGTGTGTGTGTGTGTGTGTGTGTGTGTGTTTGGGTTTAGGGGAAGAAAAAAGTTCATTTCAACAAATCAAAACCAATTTAGTGCCTTATAAGTAGTATGACTGTTATGTCCTTGCTTGCCCAGGACCATGGCACCCCACTCCAGTACTTTTGCCTGGAAAATCCCATGGACAGAGAAGCCTGGTAGGCTGTAGTCCATGGGGTCACTAGAGTCGGACACGACTGAGCAACTTCACGGTTCACTTTTCATTTTCATGCATTGGAGAAGGAAATGGCAACCCACTCCAGTGTTCTTGTCTGGAGAATCCCAGGGACAGGGAAGTCTGCCGTCTGTGGGGTCGCACAGAGTCAGACACAACTGAAGCGACTTAGCAGGAGCAGCAGCAGCATGCTTGTATAAGCTTGATAACCTATTATACCTGCTAGCAGCACCAGCTCTCATTCTTAGAAATGACCCTACTTATGTGTGAAAAGAGACTATAACCCTGTAGACAGTTTGTGGTTTAATGTTATAGTTGTTCAAAGTGTTTAGTGGAAGAATCTTCTCTCCTAAATTAAAGGAAGACCTTTGGATACATCACCCTCCTGGTGGGTGGTCTGTTAACTTCTTTATGGTAGCTGGGGGTTAATTCAGCCTGCAACTGTGATAAACATCCCCTTAGAGTTTGGGTCCCTGGTGGGGCTGAGTCTGAAGGAGAGAAGAAACAAAGCAGGCTGCTCTGCATGCTGGTTAATGATTCCTCACATTTTAACAGTTTATATATTCCCAGGGCTTGGATTAGTGCTCGGCACAAACTGATCACTTAATGTTTTTTGAATGAATGAATGAGACTCTTAATTGGTCTCATGCTGCTTTGATGGACATGGGCTTGGGTAAACTTCGGGAGTTGGTGATGGACAGGGAGGCCTGGCATGCTGCGGTTCATGGGGTCGCAAAGAGTTGGACACGACCGAGTGACTGAACTGAACTGAACTGCTGCTTTGATGAAGATAAAAATTTACTTAACCAGAGTACACACTTAAGTTGAATACTCACCTAAATAGTTACATTCACATCAATTCACCCTCTTCTTTCAGAGAAAAATGTCACCATTTTTACATGTATGTATCAGTTTATTTCAGTCACTCAGTCGTGTCTGACTCTTTGCAACCCCATGGACTGCAGCACACCAAGCCTCCCTGTCTATCAACAACTTCCGGAGTTTACTCAAACTTATGTCCATTGAGTCAGTGATGCCATCCAACCATCTCATCCTCTGTCGTCCCCTTCTCCTCCTGCCTTCAATCTTTCCCAGCAACAGGGTCTTTTCAAATGAGTCAGTTCTTCGCATCAGGTGGCCAAAGTATTGGAGTTTCAGCTCAACATCAGTCCTTCCAATGAATATTCAGGACTGATTTCCTTTAGGATCTACTGGTTGGATCTCTTTGCAGTCCAAGGGACTCTCAAGAGTCTTCTTCAACACCACAGTTCAAAAGCATCAATTCTTCAGTGCTTAGATTTCTTTACAGTCCAACTCTCACAATGATACATGATTCTCTATAGTCCAACTCTCACATCCATACATGACCACTGGAAAAACCATAGCCTTGAATAGATGCACCTTTGTTGACAAAGTAATGTCTCTGCTTTTTAATATGCTGTCTATATATATAACTGGATACACACACCCACAGACACACAAACATACTCTTTTTCATATTCTTTTCCATTATGTTTTCTCATGGTCTACTGAAAACAGTTCCCTGTGTTGTGACAGTAGGACCTTGTTGTTTAGTCATAGCTTCATTTTCTTTGTTACTTTTAATTTGTGCAAGTTCTGCTGAACATTTGATCTGGTAATTAACACTTGAAATGTTAGTTTAGAGAGTGCACCATGAAAAGACACGTGAAGGAGTTTTAAGAGGGGGCACGCCCAATGCAAATTTAGTGGGGAAAAAATAAAATGTTCACTTGTGTAACACAATAGGCTTGCTAATGCCAAATCCATGCATAGGCTGTGAAAATGTGATCCTTGTCAAGTAACATTTTATTTTCCCCATCAGATGCATTTTTCAATAAAAAATAAAACACACGATGTAAAGATTACTGATGGACAAATGTTTTAGTTTTAGTTTTTTAACGAAACCTGCTAGGCCAGCCTAAGACTAAGGCACTAGAATAGCATACATGACATCTGCTGCTGTGGGCACAAGAAGGGCTCAAGAGGCCTGAATACCTAAGCGTTGAGTACTGAGCCTAAGTCTGAATACTGCCTAAGCATTGCCTGGGCAATTGAGTAGGATTGGTATTTTCACAAGTTATCAGAATTTAAACTCAATTAGAAATTTTTCTTTAAATTTCTGAAATCACAAGACTAAGAGAAATTTGCTTCTCCACATTTATTTTTGATATTAATGGAGAATAAATTTCATCTGAGATGAGCCAAATAAATGAAAACTGAAGCATTTGATTTAGAAAACTCAGAGATTTCTTTAGGCTAAATTTGTCTAAATAATGGCTAAACATTTGTGGCTAAATAATGGCTGAAAGTGTCTAAATATTTGGCTAAATAATGTCTGTTACATTCAATTCAAATTAATAGGTTATAGAATTAAAGTTAAATTATCATTTCCTAGACAATTAAATGGAAAAAATAAGATAAAATTATTTTATAAAGTAATACTTATTTAGTTTCTAGAGCAGAAAGTATTGTCTTCACACACACAAAAGCATTTTGTAAAGAATGGCAGTGGTAGTGATGTATGGATGAAGCCTGCTGAAGAATAATGATTCTACAGAAGACATTGTGACTATGTTTGAGTCTGGCTTCTTGAATTCTGTAGTATTTAGTTAAACAGCTTTGTTGATACTTTATATTTGTTTTTATTTATTTTAATAGCTGAAATAGGGTCCATCAAATTTCTAACAATTGAATTGTTCAGTTCAGTTGCTCAGTCATGTCCAACTCTTTGTGAACCCATGGACTGCAGTATGCAAGGCTTCCCTGTCCATCAGCAACTCCTGGAGCTTGCTCAAACTCATGTCCATTGAGTCAGTGATGCCATCCAACCATCTCATCCTCTGTTGCCCCCCTCCTCCTCCCACCCTCAATCTTTCCCAGCATCAGGGTGTTTTCAAATGAGTCAGTTCTTCGTATCAAGTGGCCAAAGTATTGGAGTTTCAGCTTCAACATTAGTCTTTGCAATGAATATTCAGGACTGATTTCCTTCAGAATGGACTGGTTGGATCTCCTTGCAGTCCAAGGGACTCTCAAGAGTCTTCTCCAACACCACAGTTCAAAAGCATCAATTCTTCAATGGTCAGCTTTCTTTACAGTCCAACTCTCACATCCATACATGACTACTGGAAAAACCATAGCCTTGACTAGAAGGACCTTTGTTGGCAAAGTAATGTCTCTGCTTTTTAATATGCTGTCTAGGTTGGTCATAACTTTTCTTCCAAGGAGCAGGCATCTTTTAGTTTAATGGCTGTAGTCACCACATGCAGTGACTTTTTAGCCTCCAAAAATAAAGTCTGCCACTTTGAAGTCTGTCTGTTTCCACTGTTTCCCCATCTATTTGCCATGAAGTGATGGGAATGGATGCCATGATCCATTTCTGAATGTTGAGTTTTAAGCCAACTTTTTCACCCTCCTCTTTCACTTTCATTGAGAGGCTCTTTAGTTCGTCTTCACTTTCTACCATAGGGTGGTGTGATCTGCATAACTTAGATTATTGATATTTCTCCCGGCAATCTTGATTCCACCTTGTGCTTCATCCAGCCTAGCATTTCTCATGATGTATTCTGCATATAAGTTAAATAAGCAGGGTGACAACATACAGCCTTGACATACTCCTTTCCTGATTTGGAACCAGTCTGTTGTTCCATGTCCAGTTCTAACTGTTGCTTCCTGACCTGAATATAGATTTCTCAAGAGGCAGGTCAGGTGGTCTGGTATTCCCATCTCTTTCAGAACTTTGCACAGTTTGTTGTGATCCACACAGTTAAAGGCTTTGGCATAGTCAGTAAAGCAGAAGTAAATGTTTTTCTGTAACTCTCTTGCTTTTTTGATGATCCAGCGGATGTTGGCAATTTGATCTCTGGTTCCTCTGCCTTTTCTAAAACCAGCTTGAACATCTGGAAGTTCACGGTTCGCTTGTAGAATTTTGAGCATTACTTTGTCATCTGAGTTAAATTCACCCATTCCAGTCCATTTTAGTTTAGTCCAGTTGAATTGTAGTTAAGAATATACATGTGAAACATTTGTTCTTAATTTAAGAATTGTAAAAATTAAATATAATTTATGAGAATGGAGTAATGCAGAGAAAGATCATGTGAATTTTTTTTGAGTGAATGAAAATCATGTATGATGCTCATATATGCTCAGGTTATAAAATGTCAGTTTACAAAATAGCATTCAATTCGCCTGAATAGGTTATGTAGGCATAGACCTTTGAATTTGTGTTAAAATTTGTGATGTATCTTTCTTAGCTGGGCTACTAGAAAGCGATACACTTTCCTCTCATGCCTCAGGTTCTCTTTCTATGAAATCTCTGCCTCACAGTTCTGTCCTAACGATTACAGATAATATATACAAGGACCTGGCACATAGTAAGGGCTTATAACTTAACTATATTTCATTTGTTTCCCTTGTGGCTCAGCTGGTAAAGAATCTGCCTGCAATGTGGGAGACCTGGGTTCGATCCCTGGGTTGGGACAATCCCCTGGAGAAGGGAAAGGCTACCCACTCCAGTATTCTGGCCTGGAGAATTCCATGGATTGTATAGTCCATGGGGTCATAAAGAGTCAGACATGACTGAGGGACTTTTATTTTATATATATATATGTTTCATATATATATAATATATTTATATTATAAATATATTAATATATGTTTCACCTCACATCAACTTCATTGATACTTATAAAGCCAGCCTTCTTGATAGTTCACTGAATAGAACTCAAAGTTCTTACAAATATTTATTATTTTAAAATGCTTTCTATTTATTATGGTCCCTGCTAAAATATTACCAAGGTCAAAGTTGCAGCACCAGCCAGGATATCTTATATAACCATGTTTCTGAGGAGTTCTACAGTATAAAATATGTAGGTAGCTTTTTTTAGTTTTCAGCTCCTCCTCAGCCTGTGCTGTTTTGAAAAAAAAAAATTCTCTTTTGTATTTCCTATTGGTTCCCTGAAGGGTGCAATTATTGATTATTTATGGTTTAATGGGGGAACATTTTATTGTAACTCATAGGAATGAAACAACAACAAATGAGATGCATGTGAAACATCTCAGAAATGTGTATCCAACAATGAAAACATACATCTTCAAATATGAATATGCATTTAGAGGCTGGCTGGCTGCCCAAGCTCCTAAGTTGTTCTGTGCTTCAACTTCCTATTATAATAGATTCTGCTAATGGAAGCTTTGGGTCTACAGATTGAGGTAATAACACCCGCTAGAGCTTTGTGTTTGGGAATAAGTGGGCTTCTTTGTGGTGAGGTATTAAATATTTATCAGTTTGCCTTAAGCCAAGTACATGGAAAAAGACTAGTTTGTATTTGTGTTTTGTTTTCAGGCAGGCCACTTTCAATCTTATTTATCTTGCTTAATCAGAGAGTTCATTGTTGAATGCTTTAGTCTAAAATACTTTCATTGTGTTGTATGTTTGCTACCTAAAACAAATAGCTAAAAATAGTTTTTAATTGAGCTGTAAGTGAAGGCCTGTCAGTGCATAAATCACAGAATATTGTATACTCCTATATAAGCATAAAGAGGATATTTTAATTAGCATGTGTTCCAATATTTAAAGATGGAAAGAATTACTCTACAGAGCTAAGACTATAGGTGTTAAAAATGCTTTGTAATCATTATAAAAAGAACAGTTTCAATATTGTTTCTTTATTATTGGGTAGAAGGTTGTGATTCAATCAGTTTAAACAAGTATAAATATAGAGATGATCATTTAGGTTGAATTTTGATTCACAGAGTAAATTCTTGACATCTGGACTATTGTACAATCTGTCCCATACAAGGAGAAAATCTTTTTTTTTTTTTTTTATGAGTAGCATCCTGCTGGGAAGCTTATTTTATTCTCCTAGGTTTGCTTCCTTCTGCTTCCGCCCCCCCCCCCCAATAATGATTACTGGTTTGCAAATAGAAATTTGTATAAATTGACACAGTCCTTTTTCCTTCTGCTGTCCTCAGATGTGAAACAGTATTGCTATAGTACTCCCCAAAATGTAAATGGATGAAAATGCTACAGTCTTTCATGGAAGCAAAAATATCTTCATACTTGCTGTACAATTTTTTCAAAGTCAAATACAGTCATGTTTGTATCATCACATAAAATTCATTTTAGAATTCTTCACAATAAATTGATGAAGGTAAAGCAATCTGCTTCTTATATTAGTGAAGCAAAAGGCGTGATTTTAAAAAACTCTTCTTGTGTGGTTAGGTGCAAAAGTCTGTGACAGTTGCTGACTTCAGGAGGCCTTTCAGGAGAATCTTATGGTTGGCAATGAAATTTATTTTAGGACAAAATAAAATGATATTGGAATTACATTTCTAATTAAGTAGTGAAATATTTGAGCAAATTGACCATTTAAGTCTTAATTTTCATAAGCATTTTCTATGTACTCTTGATATCTGTACATGTGTTTAATTTCCAATGAATGCAAAATCCTCGAATTAGGCTTATTTGAGTATTAACTTGAGAAATTCATTCATAGTCTGTAATATTCTTTTATGTCCATATTATTTTAATCACAGCATAAATTTGCCACTGTGTTTTATGTCCAGAGGATATTTATTTGTGAATTACTTAACCCTGTTTATGTTATAGCTTATAGTATAGAACAATCAACGTAATCAACTTAAAAAGTTTTAATGCAGTGATAGAGCCTTGGCATTTATAGATTTATCCTTTACAGTTGTAAATCTTTTAGTTTCAGATATTTGTGAGAAATCGCCATGGTATGTAAAACAGTTAGAAATTTTCTAGGCCAGTAGTTTGTGCTCTTGACTTCAGTCACTAAGAGCCTGTGAGACCAGCTGACTACCCAATGTCAGTATAGCAGTGTGGTTGTGAAGTAATTGGCACCTTATATTAACTTTTAAAAAGTAATAAAAACTTTGTTTTATAGCAGGAAGTGATACTGAAAAAGTTCAACTATTAATGATTTAACGTTTTATGTGTTATGAGATTTGTGATCTCAAGATATACCCCTCAAGAATGCTACAGTTTTACTAAAGTTAGTGGTGGTGGTTTAGTTGCTAAGTTGTATCTGAATCTGTCCATGGAATTCTCCAGGCAAGAATACTGGAGTGGGTTGCCATTTCCTTCTCCAGGGTATCTTTCCCACCCAGGAATCGAACCCCATTTTCCTGAATTGGAGGCAGATTCTTTATCCACTGAGCTACTGGAGTTAAAGACATTTATTATTCTGTGATCAGATTATTATAGTAGTTGGAATGAGAAAGTGAAAGTGAAGCCGCTCAGTCGTGTCTGACTCTTTGCGACCCCGTGGACTGTAGCCCATCAGGCTCCTCCGTCCATGGGATTCTCCAGGCAAGAATACTGGAATGGGTTGCCATTTCCTTTTCCAGGGGATCTTCTCGACCCAGAGATCGAACCCAGGTCTCCCCTCTGAGCCACCAGGGAAGTTGGAATGTAGCTCTCTATTAAATTAGAAAACTTGAAAATTAGAAATAGTTTGCAACTACAAAGCATTCAAGTACTTATCATCTGTGATAAAAATCTTAGGGTATCTGTATATGAGACCCAGGAAATGGCATTTAAGCAGAACCACACACATGCATGGGGTTTTCCTGGTGGCTCAGTAGTAAAGAATCCACCTGAAATGCAGGGATGCAGGTTTGTGCCCTGGGTTGGGAAGATGCCCTGGAGAATCAAATGGCAACCTAATCCAGTATTCTTGCCTTGGAAATCCCACAGACAGAGGAGCCTGGCAGGCTACAGTCCAGGGAGTCACAAAGAGTCAGACACGACTGAGCAGCTACATGACAACAACATATATGCGTATACACACACATCATGCTTTCACATTGAAATGTAAATAAAATGGCTATATTCTGCAGTATCCAATTACATTTATGTTTAGTGAAGAGAATGATGAGTATAATTCTTGCCTGGCTAGGTTAGGGTAGGAAGAAACCGACTGTATATTTTGTACAGTAACATTTCAGTGTTTCCTCATGGCCTTTGTCCTTTTTGTCTTCACTTTTTATTGACGGTTTTGTTGTAGGTACTTCACGTACATTATCTCATTGAATCTACTGCTGTGAAGAAAAAGCTATAACTAAAGTTGAGACAATGTCATAGTAAGGTCCAACTCTCAGTTATATATAGGGCTATCCAAAAGGAGAATGGATATTTCATTTAGGATAGCATAATATTTTGTCTTAAGTAAAGATAGTTTGGGTTTCATATGCCAGATACATCGATGGTACTGTTTGATTTCTCTACCTTTCAATGAGAACCATCCCTGAGATACATTGCAAAATCTTTCTGTAGATGAGATCACTTAACCCCAGCCGTGAGTGCTGCGGGTTATTTATTTTAAATGACAACAGCAACATACACATATATTGATCATGCCAAAAACATCTTGACTGGGAAACTGAAAAGAAAATGAAAAAGCACTCTCTTTTCCCTATGAAAACATTACTAGCAGCAGAAACTGAAAGACTATCCACCAAGAATTTAGATTTAATGTAGATAGTTCCTGACTTAACAATGAGTGAATAGTTAACTTCTCACAAATTTCAGTAACATTGTCTTGACAGTGGTTCTGGGTGCCTTCAATGTTCCTAGGCAACTCAAAAGGGGATGGGAAATTTACACTCAAATTTACGCATATATGTTAGATTTTATATATTATTATATTGAGGATATATTACAATATATATTACAATATATATATATGTACAGGCTAGCTGTACATTTCTATTCTCTTTCCTGTGAGTTTCTCAGGACTTGCATCCTGAGATGCACTCTTACTTGCATCCTTGCTCCCCTCTCTTTGTTTTTGAAAATTAATATAGGCCTAATATATACATTGTTATGGTTGAGTCTCCTGGTTACATGAAAGAAAATGTGTAGACTCTTTTGATGCAGAAAATAATTAAAAAAAAATAAACTTTACAGTGTGTTTTTGTGTGTGTGTAATGTGTCTGTGTCTGTGCATACACGAGAGAGAGATTCTTAAACAAGAAATCTATGAAAGAAAGGAGCGGTCTCTTTTATTCCATGTGCTCTTTTCATTTAATTAATGTGATTTATAGATTCAGAAGAAAAATTAATAGAATGTTTAAATCCAGTGAGATATTAAAGGTCCAAATTGTGGATATTTGAATTAAATCCAAAACTAATCAACTTGGATTTTTTGAACAATATTCTTTGGCATTTAGTAAACTGATAGCATAATTTCTAGCAGGAATATTATGCTTGAGAAATACAGCAGTTTTGTGAATCAGATTTTAAGGGTTAATGCTATGTCAATGCTGTGAACTAGAGAATTAGATATTTATAACAGTACAGCTTTAAGGAATGATGCATAATGGATTGTGATAGCTGAAACTGCTAAAAATTGATGGTCCCAATCAAAGAGATAGATTAGGAATCTTTGTGGTATGACTGCATACCTATAACTCTGTGAGAAATACAAGTGAGAAAAGCAAGGAATATGAAAGATTTTTCTTTGAATAACTCCCAGGATTTGGGATACTCATTTTATTAGTTTAGTCAGTTTCCCACTAGTTGAATGGTCCAGATTTGTGAATGAAGATGTTTTTATTGTATCACACCAAGGTTATGCAACCATTCCAGGGCCTTAGGCTAGAGTTTGTAATATGAATGCTAAAGGAATACCAAAGGGTTGAACCTGAGCTGTTTAGAGTCTGCTACACTTTGAGTTCCTTATGGATAGTTTGAATCAGTGTTCAGTTGAGTACTTCTTGTTTATTGATTTATATTATTCCCATTTGATTGAACCTATGTAGTTTTATCTTTGCCACTGAAGATTAAATTGAATGTAGGTTCTACTGTATATTTTGCCAAGGTTACTTTTATTGATAACACTTATACAAATCCTGATAATGTATACAGTATAATCTTCTATCCTGTAGAAATTTAAAGATAGTTAAAAATTATCATTATAGGAATAGTTTTTTGGCAGAGGAAATGAGCATGTAAACGTTTATCACATTGAATTATATAGAGAGCAAATAGAAATTTGTGAGTGAAAATTCCCATAGATATCATATGTAAGATGACATGTATTTAACATACTTTTATTATACTTAGCATAATATTGTATTTATCTGCATACTTGAAGAAGACTTCTGTAGGATAAGTTCGAGAGGTGTTGTTAAGAACCCAGTATTTAATAAAGGAATCCCATGTTTCTTTAGATTTGTGACTCACAAATGATATATTCAGTTACTTAACATTTGTGAATCTCAGCATTTCATGGAAATATGATTTAGCATATCTATCTTATTTAATAATTTAAATCTGATTCTCTTATAGGTGAATTTCTGATTTCTATTATATATTTTTCATACTTTTGATTTTAGTTTTCAAAAATTAAATTTAGATATCGCTTCCTTATTATATGCTATGACACAACCCCCATTTGGCTGATTTTTCTTTTTTATTAGTGAAATTTTATGTCCATTATAACCAGTTTTTGCATAAAACTACATTTATATGGCTTAATTTATTCTTTATAGTAACCAAAATAAAAGCGTAGTTAGTGGATTTGGTGTGTATACTAATTTGAGGGGGTATTGATGGGTAAATAAATATTGAACTCTTTTAATTTTTAGTTTTTCTTTCTAAATCAGTTTTTACTTGTTCACTTATTTTTCTTCCAGTTATGTTGAGATTTAATTGATATAAAGCACTGCATAAGTTTAAGGTGTACAGCATAATAATTTGACTCACATACATCATGAAATGATTATAATAACAAGTTTAGTGAATATCCATGAGATAAAAAGTTAAATAAAAAAATTTGTATGTGAAGAGAACTAACAACTTTTACATTTAATATAGTGCCTTGTTAATTATATTTTTCATGTTGCTTACTTTCCTGGTACTTAGCTTATAACTGGAAGTTTTTATTACATTTTGATTGCCTTTATCCAATTTCCTCCCCCCTCCTTTTCTTTCTTTTCTTGTTTTTTACTAGTTTTAGATTTTTGAGAGGTATATAATAAAATCTTACCCTTATCTTGGTGCTGCTGCTGCTAAGTCGCTTCAGTCATGTCCGACTCTGTGCGACCCCATAGATGAGAGCCCACCAGGCTCTGCCATCCCTGGGATTCTCCAGGCAAGAGCACTTGAGTGGGGTGCCATTTCCTTCTCCAATGCATGAAAGTGAAAAGTGAAAATGAAGTTGCTCGGTCATGTCTGACTCTTTGCGGACCCCATGGACTACAGCCTACCAGGCTCCTCCATCCATGGGATTTTCCAGGCAAGAGTACTAGAGTGGGGCGCCATTGCCTTCTCCATACCCTCATCTTACTTCCCTTTTATTCATTCTGTTAATTGTATATGAGTTTAATATCTGTTAATATGTAGTATTAAAGTGAACAAAATAAGGCCCTTGTCTTTATGGAATTTTTAAGTCAAGTGCAGGAGATAGCCAGTAAGTAATTAAACAATATAGCCATATACTCAGTATGTGCTATGAAGGAAATAAAGCAGTGTAATAGAAAATCATTGTGTCAAGTTATTTTTTATATGAAATGGTTAGAGAAGACTCTGTGTAGAGGTGACATTGCAACTGACACAAAGAATGAGAAAGAGGCTAGCAATTCAAGAGTTAGGGAGATAAGCTCATAAGACAGAATGGTGAAAAAGTGGATAGGCATAATAGTAAGAAAGGCTTTGATGGGTTCCAGAAATGGCCAGTGTGGCTAAAGTATTAATAAGTGAGGGGAAGAATAATATGGGTCGAGATTGGAACTGTAGACACAAGCTGGCTATTTGAGAGTCCATACCTATAAAAATATGTTCAGAATTTTCCATTAGTTTTAAGTAAATGAATAAAGTAGATTTCTTAGAAGAGAAATAGAAGTGGGGAGGTTTGTAATGCAGTGATTTTAATGATGGATCTTGGAATCATTAAGCCACAGGAGGGATGATGGCAGGAAGGAGGAGATGGAGAATAGAAAGGAAGGGCCTGTAATGGGGTAGAAGAGTGAGTGAGCTGAAAGGGTGAGGTGGAGTGGTGAATGCCAGGTCTAGGAAGGAGCCCTGAGAAATGGGTACCAGAGATGGATAACAGTAAAACTGTTCGAGGAAGTCAGGGACCTGAATACTGGGTGAGTCACATGTGTGGATTTTGCAGCAGAGGTGGGAAGGAAGGTGAACTGAAAGCTATATCTTTGAAATACCTGAAAGGGTGGTTTTTTGAAAGCAAATGGGGGACATACTAGGTGGGATAGCTTGATTATAGAAGATTCAAATAAAGTGAGATTTGTGGAGGGAACGAGAACATTGATTTGGTAGTAGCAGTAAAGAGGAACACGATGGACATGTAAACTACTGCTAGGTCTTGAAATATCTTTTAGAAAAATCAGTTTCCAAACCAGGGGTATGATGATGATGGTCATTTTCAGTCAAATAAACTTGTGTCTCAGTACTCGCTGATTTATACCCATATGTATTTCTGAACAATTTAGCATGAGGCATTCTGTGAGAGCAGGAATCCTGTTTGTTTTGTGGACTGTTGAATTCTTAGAACCTGACATACTGTCTTTTTAGTAAATACAGTTTGACCTAAGTTAATTGACTAAATTATAGACTGTTTCTTGTTTTTCTTATTTGATTTTAATTTGAAAATTAAGAACAATGTACTTTTGCTATTTCCTAGCTTCATTTCTAAATTTTTTGTATCCTGTTACAGTATATGCTCATGTTTTGACACATTCTAATTATTGTCAAATTATAAATACTATTGCTATCTTTGACAGTTCATAATCTATTATTTGAAATTTAACATATTTCCTACTAAATACATTTGGGGACATACTCATAATTAGTGCTATTGACATAATTTCATCGTGATTTCAGTTTATGTGATCCAAATTTTCAAGTAAAACCTTAAGGGATTATCAAATTCCTCAATAACATTAGAAACATATAAAATATCTGCTGAATTTTTAGAAATTTATTTTGGAAAGACAAAATATAATGGAAATAAAATTCTATTTAATGTGGTTTATTTTGGGTAAAAACTTCTGTAAATTATGTATTTATTTTTTGTGTGTGTGTACAAACACTAGAGTTTCTTTCCCAGAGTTTATTCACAGTGTTAATGTTGGCCACTGTGTTTATGTTGATTAGATTTGTATAATGCAGTGAGTTTAAATTCGCCTTCATTTTCCTCTCCCCATCCTTCTTTCTTTGTTTTCTTCCTTCTTCATTAATTTTTAAAGATATACATCTCACATATTTTCCTTGGTGGAGTGGATAGTGACTGCCTCATTCTTGAGTTAGTGAAGTTGCTCAGTCGTGTCCGACTCTGTGATCCCATGGACTGTAGCCTACCAGGCTCCTCTGTCTATGGAATTTTCCAGGCAAGAGTACTGGAGTGGGTTGCCATTTCCTTCTCCAGGGGATCTTCCCGACCCAGGGTGCAAACCCAGGTCTCCCACATTGCAGGCAGATGCTAGGGAAGCCCTCATTCTTAGCCCACTCAAATAGCTCAGCCTTGAAATTTGAAAAAAAATGATTTACTAACGCTATCTATTGTTTTCTTACACAATAACAATATAAAGAAAACTTGCTTTTTTCACATTTTAATACTGGTATTTTACCACATTTGGGGGTAATCGATACCTTGCTGATTTCTCATTACTTTAAAATATTTCCAGTAATAGTAACTATACAATTTTAATTCCAGCTCCTATGCTAAATACACAGAGACTAATAAATTGTTCTTGAAGGAACAGTTGCAATAGTTTCATTCTGGGTAATATTTCCAGTCATTCTGAAGTTTTATAGATTGACCCAATGATGCCTCAATGAAGGGAAAGAGTATATATAAACATATGTGTGTTCAGTCGCTCAGTTGTATTCTGGCTCTTTGCAACCCCCTGGACTATAGCCCACTAGGCTCCTCTGTCCATGGAATTTTCCAGGCAAGAATACTTGAGCTTGTTGCCATTTCCTACTCTACAGGATCTTCCCAACTCAGGAATCGAACTCATGTTTCTTGTCTCCTGCATTGGCAGGCAGATTCTTTACTACTGTGCCTCCTAAGTATTGTGATCTCTTATTTCTTCTTCGGTATTCCTGATCTAGGTGAATGGCCCCATTCACACATCATCCACACCACAAGCCACACCATGGAGCTGGTTTATACAGCTGCCATCCACTCAGCCACCAAATGCTGTGGGTATTGCCTCTAGCGTCTTTCTAAAATCCATCTGCTGCTTTCCAGTCCTACAGTCAGTACCTTCATTCAGAATCTAAATATATTTCTTCCTTTGATTTCTGTACAGCCTAAGGTAGTTATCTACCACCCTGTCTTCCTTCTCCCATTAAAATATCTCTCTTGCTTAGTATTCTGTGGGTATCATGATCTTCAATATAAAATTTACATTTGGACTTTTAATAAGACATGCATCCCCTTTATAATCTGGACCTTTGTTCATCAGCCCAAGCTAATCTTTGACACGCCTCCCATTGACACATTGAGCTCTCATCATGCTGAGCCCTTTGTAGTTATTGTACAGTCAACTTGTGTGTACTTTCTCAAAGGCTGCCCCTTCTGCCTCCCTTCTCCTAAATTTCCTCTTATTTACATTGGTAATGTGTCCTCACCCTTTAAGAATTTCCTGAAATTATCCCCTGACATCCTAATCCCTTACTAGTCATCACTCTACAGTGGTCTTTGTAGTTATGTCATTTATCCCATGATATTGCCACTGAAAGTTTGTGTCTGTTTCCCATCATGGGCTTAAGTGGCTCTGCAGAGGGCTTAGGGGAAGTAATCTGGTGGAAGGAGGCCAAGGAGACTTGTCTCTAAGATACATTAGCAGAGCAGTGTTTTATTTAGATCATATTTATTTGAGATGGTTTTAGTGAAGCTCAGAGAGAATACTGGGGAAAGGCAAAGTATGAGGATCCTAAGCAACTCTTGGTACCACTGCTGATGTTTCCTCTACTGTAGATGATTTCCTGGAAAACAGAGACTGTGCCTGTCATCTCTGTGTCCTCTGAGCATTGCATAGTGTTGGGCAAATAGATTGCATGCCTGGTACGTAGTAGGTTCCTAACTGTTAAGTGAATTGGGAATTCTAGATGCTATACATGAAACTTAGTTGCTTTCAAAATGTAATTTCCCTGTAGCATTGGAATCTATTGGAAATACATCCTTTTTCCTAATGAAATATCTGATCACCACTATTTGATTAAGATATGTGGACTCAAACAGGATTATCAAAGTGTTGCCATATATATGTAAATCACACATGAAAACTAGTCTAACATTCTGTCCACTAATGGAGATTTAGTGAAAGGAATCTCTTTGGCCAGTGCTTTTGTGGTGGAGGGATACATTAAAAACATTAACAACCAGCTCTCTCCATTTTAGACTGCCATTTTTTTCCTAAGAGCTGCTGCACATCAAGTATACCTAAACTGCCTTTCTGAAAAACGGGAACACAAGGATATTGTCAGTAAAATGGTCTGTGTTGATTAGTTTGTCTTTGGGGTGCAGTTGATTCATCAGATGATGGAGATACTGCTGGCGTTTCATGCAACCTGCCATGGTGCGCTGGCTTTATTGGCTTCCCAGCAGCGTCGCTGACACAAATTGTCAGATTTTATGGGCAGTTTTAAACCTAATGAAATAGATCCTCTAGAAACTTCCCTTACTGTTTTAGTAGCTGTACTGTTTGAAAGAAAGGAACCAATGTATACTACACAGGATAGTTCAGGACTGAAATCATGGAAGATGGTGACAACATGCTTATTTTGTTCATGCACATACTGTCATTAACTGCGCGATGGGATGCTGATGTTGCCTTAGAGGCTGGTATTAATCTTTGTGGCAGAGCTTGCAGAAACCCTGCATGCCTTCACTGACGTAAGTGTTGCTGTCCATCTTTTTGATCGTAAGATTACTCCTTTAGGATATAAGGTAATATAAGGCTGCCAACCTTTAAAAAAACATTCCAAGTTAGTAAAGGTACAAGACATTCGTTTTCTTCCAGTACTGAAAATTGAGTACAAAGTCATGTAAGAGTTGACATCCATCATCCAATTTCATCATAGCTTTGGGAGAATGGAAATAGTTAGTCCTATTATATCCATGAGAACTATAAGTTTTGCTTGTATTTGATCCTAGGTCTATAAGAATCCAAGATACTGCTTTAATTCATACTATAGGGAGTCTCCTAACAAAGCAGTTGTTTACTAAATTCTTGCTTTTTATTAAACCTAGATACAAAAAAAAAGAGTTCTATTTCCACAAGTAAAGGAATGCCGACAAAACATTCAAAGATAGCTAATCTTTTCATTTTTTTTTCCTACCTTTAAAATGTTCCCTAAATAGTGATAGAGTCAAGGTCTGTATATTGCCAGGATCTTTGTCAGGGAACGATTACATTTTGGATAGAATCACATGTAGGAATTTTCCAAATGATTCACACAGAATCAACTTAATCTTCTGGAAAACATGGTAGGGACTACAAATACACATTGTACCCAGAATGTAGAGTGCTTACTGCAGTGTGGTCTGTGAGTTTTCTTTGGCATGCATAACCCAAAGACTTAGACAGGAATGGCTGATTTTATCACTTCTACTGTAAAACAACTTCCTATAGGAGGATAACTTCATTCTTATTAAACATACCAGTATCTACCAACTACAATTAATTACGAAATACATGCCATTGAAATCTCACCTGGTGGTGTTGAGGAAACTATCTTCTCACTTGGATGTCTTTGGAGAGTATAGATGTTAACTCTTTAGTAAAATAAACACTCATTTAGTATAAAAATTGCTTGTAAAATACTAGAGTCAGTGTAGAAATAAGTTAACTATCTTCCTACCCAGACCAAAATCTCTGAAGTATTAGGAATTCTCTTTTTGCGTCCAAGCACTTTGGAGATAGTGAAAGTTTTTAAACACTAAAAATGAAATTTATTTTTAAAATTAGGGTATAAAAGGATTCTTCACTTGTCAGAAGGATTCATCTTGAGGTTTTTTTTTAATATTGACTTTTTCCCCCTAATGTGTTCAGAGCTTATAATTTTATTTTTCAAATTTCAGTTCACACAAATTTTTAAGGGTACCACAATTGCAGAAGGTAAAGCATGCTGGTGTTACTTCTGTGTCATAGATAGTAAAAACTGAGTCACCAAGTCTTGCTGAGAATCACAAAAACTCAATAATAGAGTCCCCCAAATTTTGACTAATATTCCACAATCTCCTCTAATTGGGACAATTATTTTAAAAAGTCACAATGTACTTACTCCAGAAACCCCAGCTGGAGATAGACATTAAAATGAGTCTTCAGAAAAATGAAGAAATTTTTTGAAAAGCAGAGTCATTAATTAAATATTTGACCTTTTGTGGCTTCTCAAATGTCCATTTCAAAAAGGTAGAAGCAGTTAGAAGGAAAAGATATGAAAGTAGATTTGGGGTCAGAGGACAAAAAGAGTTTAAATTGCCTTAATATATGTTCACAGATTGCAAATGAGCTCTTCTTAAAATTTAAACCTTTGAATATGATATCTCAGGCACTGAGTTTTTTACATATACAATGTGATTCTCACTGCCTTCCAGCTGCATTCTGATTTCAGAAAATGACCTTCCCTCTAAGTTTTATATGTAACTCATAAAATGCATGGCTCTGGAGAACAATTATCAATGACAGGGAGTATGCTTTCTTGATTATACGGTGGGGTCCTGTTCCCTACCTCTGTTTTTAAAGGATATTAAGGTAAGATTAAAAATGCTCCAGTTGTTCGGCTTGCTTTAACAGTGAAGGAGACAAAATTGATTCTAGATTATGGCTCAGTGTTTCAGTGTTATTTGGCTGCACCTGTTGGCCAGCAGCTGTTGGAGATTATTGCAAGTTTCTTTGTAAGGAACAATGTGGCAACAATAATAAATCAGATTTAAACTGGTTACTGAATTGGTTTGTTTAAAAGGTTTAAACATCATTTTATAATCAAAGATGTTAATTCTAAATGGTGAACTCTAATGAACCTGCGTATATCTTGGGACCAAATTATATTTTCTAAATCTGGGTAATGACCGATCATATACATGTACTAAAGCCAGGACAGTTTTCTCCCAGAAATATAGCAACATTGAAAGTATCCCTATCAAACACTCCTGAAAAGATGGGAAAGGTACAATATTCCTTTAATTTTTTTTTTCTTTTTGGTTCAGGATATGGAGGATACAGCTCTGATAATTAGATAGTTAGATATGGAGGATACAGCTCTGATAATTAGAATTTTTATATGGCAAATTCTCTCATACATAGTAGATTTGAGGAAATCAGTTTTCACTAATCTAGAAAATTCTCTCAAGAGAGAAGGGATTTAAAAACTTTCATGATCTATTTAAATCCAACATACCTTTCTCCTATTTCAAATAGGGAAATATGACTCTAAGGTCATCATGTGGAATTGACTTCTCCCTTCCTAGTATATTATGACATTTCACATTAAGGCAAAATAGGAAGAAACATTCATGGGTGTAGATGGAGGAGACAAATGTAGTTTCTTTATTATTTTTCATGGTGATGCATATTTTATGCAATCCATCATTCCTGGTTCTCTAAATATGTGTCTTCCCTAAGGTAGAGTCTCAAAACTCTTGAAAGATGTTTTAGTAGTTCTGCCGGGAAGGTAAATGATCTAGAGCTGAAGCAAGTGTCATATGACTTTTTATTTAAAGTATTTGTTTCCTAGTCTATGACTTTCTCTCTGCATACATGTACATCCATATGCCAAAAATTCATGTTTTTTTCATATTCAAATTTTATTCGTGAGAAAAGCAGATTTATTCCTAACTCCATTTATCTGTGTGGACAATAGCCCTTACCCATTTTACTTTGCAAACCCACTCCCTTTTCTTCTTACCCCTCCTTCTCTTTCTTTTCATTTTTCACTAATAGACCCTTCAGCTTCTAAGGCCAGACATCCAGGACTACTTTCCCAGAAGTAACAAATTAAACACATACATCATTTTGGTGGCAAAGTTGGCAGTCACCAGTCGTTTATAAAATCAGGTCCCTGCTCTTTTGGCAACTGGTGTCAAGAAATGCTTCACCAGCTCCTCCTGTGCATAAGAAAGATCTGCTGATTGTTCTGTTTGCAAGACTTAGCCCACCCCTACATCTTTGCACATTTATGAAATTACTGTGAGTTGTCTTTTCAGGTATTTATGTAATTAGGTTAGGCTCCACCTAACAGAGGGAAGTTGCTCTTATTCTCTGCCCAGGTGGTTCATCCATCTCTGTGTCTTTCTGAGCAAGCATCAAAGGTGGCAATAATGTGCCTGGTATCAAGACTGAGAGAAGAAAAGACCTTCATGAAGATACACTCTTGAAATCTGTCCTGAGAACACCTGTTTTTCCTACCATTGTTTACTACAGGACTTTCAGGGTTACGAGGAAAGCTTTTCAACAAATCTGATTCATTTACAAAACTATTTTTGGTAGTTTTTTTTTTTTTAACATGTGCCTGATAATTCATTTTAAATGGTAAAGGGAGGGAGATAATGAATAGATAGAATTCTAAATGCACTGAGGCTCTTTTATCATTCTGGTTTTTTTTTTTTCCTGTAAATTTTATCTAACATTCAAAAGTTGTAAAAGTGAGTAGGTTTAATGTTGAATACAGAAAATTTATTGAACAAGGGCAAGGCAGTACTAAGCTCCTAGGCTATGGCTTATGTTCTCCTTTTACTTCCTCCAACCCAGGACCCAACTATAGACTTTCAAGGTTAATTTTAGTCATTTGATGCAATACCATACTGTACCTTGTCTTTCTGCAAAGCAAAGATAATATTGTAGTTCAAAACTCAGCCATCCACAACCCTTACGTAATGTGGTTTTTTAATTTCTCAGTAGGTGACATTTAAAATTTCTTTACCTACATTTTACTCCTATTTGAAATTCTCAAACACAGAATGTAGATGATAAATTTACTGATTTTTGTAACTCATTTACTATTAGTATAGTTATAGCTCTGATTTAAATACAATAGCATTATGCACTATTAATTTATTTAAAACTATCTCTCTCAGCAAATAACTCCAGTCTCCAGTACTATTGTCCCCCTTAAATTGTTTCCTTAAAACTGCTATAATTTGGAATTAAAATTATTGAAATTGTTATAATTATTTATGAAGAAAAGAATTTATCCATTTTCCTATTGATAAAATGCATACTTATTTTGGATATTAATAATATTTTGTTCATTTTTGGAATACTTCTTCTTAGATGTTCACTGGAAATAGTCATCATTTTTACATGTCTCTCAAAATTATTTCAATTTCATTAATGATAATGGGTTTTTGTCTTAGTGAAAGATACTGTGAAAATGATGTGTGTTCACTGAAGGACAAGAATAATACTGTATTTTTTTTCCTGGTTCATCAAGGTGGTGGCTTATAAAGAATAAATAATGTTCCATTGACAATGTTAGTTATGTATTTTAGTTTATTAAATAAATTAAAGCACAATGGAAAGAAGATAATTTTCAAACCTGCTGTGCTTGGCTCAAAAACTCATTATGTTTTTGTCTTTGGGATATAGATTTTAAAGGCTTTATTTAGAGTCAGTGACAAATGCACCACTCATATGTAATAAAATATAAAATGTTTACCTTAAGTAGGAAGGTGCTGTTCTGTCCCCTTCTCCTTCAACATAATCATATTACAAATTTCCATCTCTTCTTGAAGTATTATCTATAGCTATCAGACTATGGTATGAAACTCACTTTTAAAAATGAAGCCAAGTATGTCCAAATATCACTAGTCTTTCAACCTTTTTTTATGTTCTTAGTTTTATTAAGTTTTTAAATATGTAGACTAATAGGATAACAAATGACCAAATAGTTTTTAAGGTGATCAGGGAAGACCTAGTAAAATAATTACTAGGAAGGAGGAAGTAAAATAATCCACCCTTGCAAATTATTGGAACCAGTAGAAAGCTGTTATGACCAGAGCATTGAAGGTATGGGTTAGAGAAATGGAATGTTCCTGTTCTAGAAAGAAATGTCCAGAGAAGTGAAGGCTAGAGTACATAGGGCTTTGTAAGCCAGGAGAGACATTTGCACTTTATTCTAAATAGATTATAACTAGAGATGTATATTATTTCTGACATATTTTAGAAATATTTCTATTGCTACCATATGGTGAACTTATTATTAGGACACAAAAGCTGAAGTAGGGAGACCAGCTAGGACACTGAAGGAACCCAGATGTAAGGGTGGCTTATATAGGGTGGATTTCATGGAAATGAGAAAAAACAGGTATGTATGGGATACTTTAGCAGGCAGAATAAACAGTAGTTACTGCTGAATTGGATGTAGGTGATAAGAGGAAGGCTATTTAACTTATATGCAGAGTACATCATGAGAAACGCTAGGCTGGAAGAAGCACAAGCTGGAATCAAGATTGCTGGGAAAAATATCAATAACCTCTGATATGCAGATGACACCACCCTTATGGCAGAGAGTGAAGAGGAACTAAAAAGCCTCTTGATGAAAGTGAAAGAGGAGAGTGAAAAAGTTGGCTTAAAGCTCAACATTCAGAAAACTAAGATCATGGCATCTGGTCCCATTACTTCATGGGAAATAGATGGGGAAACAGTAGAAACAATGTCAGACTTTATTTTTTTGGGCTCCAAAAATCACTGCAGATGGTGACTGCAGCCATGAAATTAAAAGACACTTACTCCTTGGAAGAAAAACTATGACCAATCTAGACAGCATATTCAAAAGCAGAGATACTACTTTGCCAACAAAGGTCCATGTAGTCAAGGCTATGGTTTTTCCAGTGGTCATGTATGGATGTGAGAGTTGGACTGTGAAGAAAGCTGAGCGCCGAAGAATTGATGCTTTTGAACTGTGGTGTTGGAGAAGACTCTTGAGAGTCCCATGGACTGCAAGGAGATCCAACCAGTCTATCCTAAAGGAGATCAGTCCTGGGTGTTCATTGGAAGGACTGATGCTGAAGCTGAAAGTCCAATACTTTGGCCACCTCATGCAAAGAGTTGACTCATTGGAAAAGACTCTGATGCTGGGAGGGATTGGGAGCAGGAGGAGAAGGGGATGACAGAGGATGAGATGGCGGGATGGCATCACTGACTCGATGCACATGAGTCTGAGTGAACTCCAGGATTTGGTGATGGACAGGGAGGCCTGGCGTGCTGCAGTTCATGGGGTCGCAAAGAGTTGGACAGGACTGAGCAACTGAACTGAACTGATAAGAGGAAAAGGATAAAGTTTAATTAAGGTAGTTAGGGAAGGAAAATCAAGGATAGATCCTGATTTTCATCTTGAGCAATTACACAGATAAGGATGCCATTGAAAGTGCTGGGATAGATTGGGAGGAGAGTAAGATTTTATGGAGGAAAGGCTGGGGAATAAAGAGTTGAATTTGAGGCATCTTTTAGACATCAGAATAGAGCAAGATTTCTTTGAGAAAGTGGGAGAGGCTGTAATACAGACTTTACAGACCACGTGTGGAGAAGTTGGTCTTTGATAAGAAGAGTATTGTTTCCTCTGTAGCAACAGTGGTATAAACATGGGAGGACTGTTTCATTCCTTCTTATTTCTTGAAGGGATATGAGGCAAGACCAACACTGGAAACTAAGTCAGAGGAAAATGGAGTCTAGAGCACTTGAGGAGAAAGACGTATGGATCCCTCAGCTATGCCTTTTCTGGTCCTCTTACTTTGTAACCAGGGCTTCCCTTGTGGCTCAGCTGGTTAAGAGTCAACCTGGAATGCAGGAGACCTGGGTTTGATCCCTGGGTTGGGAAGATCCCCTGGAGAAGGGAAAGGCTATCCACTCCAGTATTCTGGCCTAGAGAATTCCATCAACTGTATAGTCCTTGGGGTCACAAAGAGTCAGACACGACTGAATGAATTTCAGTTTCACTTCACTTTGTATCCTATGTACTTCTCACGTTTGTCTGCAGTACCTAACAAAATCAGGAGCTAGGTGTGTCCGCTCTGCACTTTTACTACTTCAGTGGGCAGGTTTGGTTTTAGATTCTACATCTTTTGGTTCATTATTCATTCATGCACAAATGTGTATTGTTTCAACTTATTGAGTACCAGAAACCACATTTAATCATTCCAACTTCAAGTTTTTCATCATTACATCATCTAGATTTCAGCGGCGTCAGAAGAATTCATATAAAATCTGCCTTCAGATGGCTCCTTAGTGTTACTAAGATTCCCTGAAGTTATGTTTTCTGAGTACAAAGCAGAAGAAATACACCATTCATCCTGTGCACACTTTCTCAATATTTGACTATGGCAGAATTATTTAACTTCCCATATTTAAAACAAGGAATATAAAATCTAGCTAATAAGCAGATAACATAAATATGAATGAGTAAGGGCATAGGGATACTATGAAATAATGTGTGTGTGTGTGCTGAGTTGTGTCTGACTCTGTGACTCAGTGAACGGTAGCCCACCAGGCTCCTTTGTTCATGGGATTCTCCAGGCAAGGATACTGGAGTGGGTTTCTCATTTCTTTCTCCAATATGAAATAATAAGCATTCAACATTGTCATTAGAGTCTAACCAATAATGAATATATCAGGTATTATGTTCTGTCAGGAAGAATTATCAAGCCTTAATGGTTTGAAATATAACTAAGGGAACTCTTCAAATGATCAATAGAATTTACTCCAAGGTAACTAATTAATGCTTTTCGAAATAGCTGAGAGCACTCTTGTCTGAGATTGAACTCAGTATAGATCATTTATCGTTAAAAATGTAAACATAGTAACTAAATGATACCAATTTAGAGGTTAAAATGCATATAATCTTATTTGGAGACACAGGTCAAGTATAGATATTAAGGAGAAGTTATCTTAATTAAGCATATCAAATCTTCAGAGTTTGCCCCCTTTCCCTTAAAAACGTGTGTGTAAGTTTAGACTGATCAGGATTGTCATTGTCTTTACTATGAGATCATGAATGTCATGTGTAAATGTATGAAGCATTGGTGACAAATGAGAGGCAGAAAGGAGGAGGAGGCTTGTGAACCCCTAAAGAAAAGGAAACAAGCAGCGTCTCAGCCACTTTTGCTGCTCCCTACAGTTTATCTTTATTACAGATTGTAAAGATACTTTTAAAAAAGTATTTTGTTTAGTGTAATATTGTTCACAAGTATTTCACCATGAAAAGTACTAAACATTTTAAATGTATAATATGAAATATACCATATTTGATAGTTATTTTTATTGACCATATTCTTGTCAACTCTAACTTTATTAAGAAATTTAATACCCTAACACTCAGAATTTTAAACTTTTTCTAGTTTTTAAAATTTTTGTATGACTAGGAAAGGAAGGTATTTCTTTAAATAAATATACTTCTCCTCATATTTCCTAATCAAAAGATATTTTTTATGTAGCCTGCACAAGAAAATGGAAATGATGCACAAAAATACAGCTTTTTATCTTGCATGTTATTTATGCATCTTGGGTTTGCTTATTTTTGCAATAGTATGCATCTTAAAAATCACCATTTGTATTTTGTATTCTAGCTTTTGACTGTAGTGGAAATTTGGACTGAAGACAATGGGAACTAGATGTACACTATATAAGCTTGCTTCCAACTGAGAAAAACCACCACTCTTGTCTGTACCTCAATCAGCAGGAGATTTTCTTTGTTTAGAAGAACCAGGTCCTGTCATCTGCATAGAATACAGTATTTGACAGGAAAACTTTCTTTTACCTTCCGTGGCTTAAATGCTGAATGCCACAGAAGCTTCTGTCTAGCTGAAGAACAGTTTAAACTATCATCTAAGATGATGGGTAACAATAAAACCAAGTAAAATTTTAAATTACTATGTATAATAGACCAAGAACCATTATCTGAATACCAAACAGAGCCAAAATTTCTCTAAGATTCAGATTAGACATAAAAACATTTTAAAAACAGGTAAGCAGATATGTAGTATAAGCCATTTTGGAAAACTCACTGGCATTATTTATTGAAGGTAATAAATAATACTCTGTGAAGCTATAATTTAACTTGTAGGTAAGTAATCAAGAAAAATATGTACTCCAAACATGCATTCTAAGATGCTTATAACAGCGCTATTAATAATGTCTAATGCTAGAGCTAACCAATGATGTAAATATTAGTGTGGGTAAATATTTTTGGCATAATTATGTAAGGAATGCTTCCCTTACGGCTCAGCTGGTAAAGAATCTGCCTGCAACACGGGAGACCTGGGTTTGATTCCTGGGTTTGTTTCCTGGGTTGGGAAGATCCCCTGGAGAAAGGAAAGGCTACTCAATCCAGTTATTCTGGCCTGGAAAATTCCATGGACTATATAGTCCATGGGGTGGCAAAGAGTCAGACATAATTGAGCGACTTTCACTCACACACATGTAAGGAATACAATTCAGTTGAGTTCAGTTGCTCAGGCATGTCTGACTCTTTGCGACCCGATGGACTTCAGCACGCCAGGTCTCCCTGTCCATCACCAGCTCCCGGAGTTTACTCAAACTCACATGTCTATTGAGTCAGTGATACCATCAAACCATCTCATCTTCTGTCATCCCCTTCTCCTCCCACCTTCAATCTTTCCCAGCATGAGGGTCTTTTCAAATGAGTCTGTTCTTCATATCAGGTGGCTAAAGTATTGGAGTTTCAACTTCAGCATCTGTCCTTCCATGAATATGCAGGACTGATTTCCTTTAGGATGGACTGGTTGGATATCCTTGCTGTCCAAGGACTCTCAAGAGTTCTCCAACACCACAGTTCAAAAGCATCAATTCTTCAGTGCTCAGCTTTCTTTATAGACCAACTCTCACATCCATACAAGACTACTGGAAAAACCATTGCTTTGACTAGACAGGTCAGGTGGTCTGGTATTCCCATCTCTTTCAGAATTTTCCACAGTTTATTGTGATCCACACAGTCGAAGGCTTTGGCGTAGTCAATAAAGCAGAAATAGATGTTTTTCTGGAACTCTCTTGGTTTTTCGATAATCCAGTGGATGTTGGCAATTTGATCTCTGGTTGCTCTGCCTTTTCTAAAACCAGCTTGAACATCTGGAAGTTCACAGTTCCCATATTGCTGAAGCCTGGCTTGGAGAATTTTGAGCATTACTTTGCTAACATGTGAGATGAGTGTAACTGTGCGGTAGTTTGAACATTCTTTGGCATTGTCTTTCTTTGGGATTGGAATGAAAACTGACCTTTTTCAGTCCTGTGGCCACTGCTGAGTTTTACAAATTTGCTGGCATATTGAGTGCAGCACTTTCACAGCATGATCTTTTAGGATTTGAAATAGCTCATCTGGAATTCCATCCCCTCCACTAGCTTTGTTCGTAGTTATACTTCCTAAGGCCCACTTGACTTCACATTCCAGGATGTCTGGCTCTAAGTGACTGATCACACCATCGTGATTATCTGGGTCATGAAGATCTTTTCTGTATATTTCTTCTGTGTATTCTTGCTACCTGTTCTTAATATCTTCTGCTTCTGTTAGGTCCATACCATTTCTGCCCTTTATCCAGCCCATCTTGGCATGAAATGTTCCGTTGGTATCTCTAATTTTCTTGAAGAGATCTCTAGTCTTTCCTATTCTATTGTTTTCCTCTATTTCTTTGCATTGATTGCTGAGGAAGGCTTTCTTATCTCTCCTTGCTCTTCTTTGAAACTCTGTATTCAAATGGGTGTATCTTTCCTTTTCTCCTTTGCTTTTCACCTCTCTTCTTTTCACAGCTATTTGTAAGGCCTCCTCAGACAGCCATTTTGCTTTTTTGCATTTCTTTTTCTTGGGCATGGTCTTGATCCCTATCTCCTGTACAATGTCATGAACCTCCATCCATAATTCATCAGGTTTCTCTTGAGAAACCTGTATGCAGGTCAGGAAGCAACAGTTAGAACTGGACATGGAACAACAGACTGGTTCCAAATAGGAAAAGGAGTACATCAAGGCTGTATGTTGTCACCCTGCTTATTTAACTTATATGAAGAGCACATCATGAGAAACACTGGGCTGGAAGAAGCATAAGCTGAAATCAAGATTGCCTGGAGAAATATTAATAACCTCAGATATGCAGATGACACCACCCTTATGGCAGAAAGCGAAAAAGAACTAAAGAGCCTCTTGATGAAAGTGAAAGAGGAGAGTGAAAAAGTTGTCCTAAAACTCAACATTCAGAAAACTAAGATCATGGCATCTGGTCCCATCAGTTCATGGCAAATAGATGGGGAAACAGTGGAAATGGCTGACTTTATTTTTGAGGTCTCCAAAATCACTGCAGATGGTGATTGCAGTGATTTCAATTTCATGGATTGATCTATGAAATTAAAAGCTGCTTACTCCTTGGAAGGAAACTTATGACCAATCTAGATAGCATATTAAAAAGCATAGGCATTACTTTGCCAACAAAGGTCTGTCTAGTCAAGGCTATGGTTTTTCCACTGGTCATGTATTGATGTGAGAGTTGGACTGTGAAGAAAGCTGAGCGCTGAAGAATTGATGCTTTTGAACTGTGGAGAAGACTCTTGAGTCCCTTGGACTGCAAGGAGATTCAACCAGTCCATCCTAAAGGAAATCAGTCCTGGGTGTTTATTGGAAGGACTTATGTTGAAGCTGAAACTCCAATCCTTTGGCCACCTGATGCGAAGAGTTGACTCATTTGAAAAGACCCTGCTGTTGGGAAAGATTCAAGGTAGAAGGAGAAGGGGACAACAGTGGATAAGATGGTTAGATGGCATCACTGACTCAATTGACATGAGTTTGTGTAAAGTGCAGGAGTTGGTGATGGACACGGAGTCCTGTCATGCTGCGGTTCATGGGGTCACAGAGTCTGACACGACTGAGAGACTGAACTGAACTGACTAGAGCTTTGTTAGCAAAGTAATATCTGTGCTTTTTAACATGCTATCTAGGTTGGTCATAACTTTCCTTGGAAGATATACTATAAAGCAGTAGAAATGAAACCATATGTGACAGCAGGGGTGAATCCTTGAACATAATGTTGAGCAAAATAAATTAGACATAAAAGGGTATATACTGCATGATTCTACTTACGCGACATTTAAAAAAAATACAACTGGGCTATCATGTTAGAAATCAGAAGAGTAGTTACATTTAAGGAGGGTGAATATAGGAATTGAGAGGGTAGACTCGTGGGAAATAGTCTGTCCTTGGCCTGATTAATGGTTATTTAGGTTTTTACTTATGATAGTATATTGATAATATTAGTATGATAACACATTAAGATTTTGCATTTAGATTATGCAAAGATAACACATTTGTACATGTATAATGTTTATACATGTATAATGGGCTTCTCTGGTGGCTCAGACAACAAAGAATCTTCCTGCAATCCAGGGGATCCAGGTTGAATCCCTGGGTTGGGAAGTTGCCCTGGAGAAGGAGATGGCTACCCACTCCAGTATTCTTGTCTGGAGAATTACATGGAAAGAGGAGCCTGGTGGGCTCTAGTCCATGGTGTTGCAAAGAGTCAGACATGACTGAGAATATACATAAAATGCATAGCATTTATAATATATAATGTGTTGTTGTTGTTGTTCAGTGATTAAGTCATGTCTGACTCTTTACAACCCCATGGATTGCAGCACACCAAAGTTCCCTATCCTTCACTATCTCTGAAGATTTCTCAAACTCAGGTCCATTGAATTGGTGATGCCGTCCAATCATCTCATCCTCTATCGTTCACTTTTCTTCCTATCCTTGATCTTTCCCAGCATCAGGGTCTTTTCCAATGAGTCGACTCTCATTGAAATGTTGTAATGTAGCATGTACCAATTTTAAAAATGCTTTAAAAAGAAAAAAAAAATCAGGATATAAGAAAAATTTCATTTTCTTTTCATTAGAGAGAATTCAATTATGTACAAGTTGTGTATATAGTAGGTATATATAGTAGGTGTATATGTGTAAATAAGCAATTCAACAACCCCATTTAGATTTTCTGATGGATCACAAAATAGAACTTAGTTACATTTTTTAATCACTAAAAATTAAAGTAAAAACTGTTTTCTTCTTAAGTCTTCAAGTACTTTAAACAAATTTAACATGATTTAATATTAGTTTAAAAGTTTATAACTCAGAATCTGTTAAATTTATTCCAATTTTCATTAAGTTCAACAATTCACTAAATTTTAACTAAAACATTTTATTTTGCTCCTACTCTATGTGAAGCACTATGGTTTTTATATAATAAATGTTCCTAGTGTGGCATTCCAGTTAGAAAATTTTGAACATAAGTACTCTTGATTTCAGCAAGTGAGTGTATATATATATACGTGAATCAATGAATTTGTCACCTACTGTTCAGAAAGTACACTATGAAAAGTAGAAGATCTGTGTAAATGTGCCTGGCATCTGGCAACTGAACTTGGTAACATAAAGTCTAAGAAAATTTTATTATTCAAATGTATAATGTATTACTAAACATACATTCATAATCCCTTAGTGTGCATTATGTAAGAGGATGATAAAGGTGGTTAGGTCAGTTCAGTTCAGTCGTTCAGTCGTTCATTCATGTCCGACTTTTTGTGACCCCATGAACTGCAGCACTCCAGGCCTCCCTGTCCATCACAAACTCCCAGACTTCACCCGAACCCATGTCCATCGAGTCAGTGATACCATTCAACCATCTCATCCTCTGTCGTCCCCTTCTCCTCCTGCCCTCAATCTTTCCCAGCATCACGGTCTTTTCAAATGAGTCAGCTCTTCGCATCAAGTGGCCAAAGTATTGGAGTTTCAGCTTCAATATCAGTCCTTCCAATAAACACCCAGGACTGATCTCCTTTAGGATGACTGGTTGGGTTTCCTTGCTGTCCGAGGGACCCTCAAGAGTCTTCTCCAAGACCACAGTTCAAAAGCATCAATTCTTCGGCGCTCAGCTTTTTTTATAGTCCAACTCTCACATCCATACATGACCACTGGAAAAACCATAGCCTTGACTAGATGCACCTTTGTTGACAAAGTAATGTCTCTGCTTCTTAATATGCAGTCTAGGTTGGTCATAACTTTCCTTCCAAGGAGTAAGTGTCTTTTAATTTCATGGCTGCAGTCACCATCTGCAGTGATTTTGGAGCCCAGAAAAATAGTCAGCCACCATTTCCACTGTTTCCCCATCTATTTTCCATGAACTGATGGGACCGGATGCCGTGATCTTAGTTTTCCGAATGTTAAGCTTTAAGCCAACTTTTTCACTCTCCTCTTTCACTTTCATCAAGAGGCTCTTTAGTTCTTCCCTTTCTGTCATAAGGGTGGTGTCATCAGCATATCTGAGGTTATTGATATTTCTCCCGGCAATCTTGATTCCATCTTATGCTTCCTCTAGCCCAGTGTTTCTCATGATGTACTCTGCATATAAAATAAAGGTGGTACTAAGCTGCTATTTTCTAGGCAGTCATGTGCCAGGAACTTAGTACTGTGGTTGATAATATACATGATACCTATATTTCCAGAGAGAGTTAATTTAAGCAAGGATTTTTTTTCCTGCTTTCCAAATTTGTTAAGTGGTTTTCCTGAAACCATTATTTCCTTTATCATTGAAAGAGAAAATTGACCATTTTTAAAGAAGAATGCCATCCTTGGATAGTTATCATCCCTGATCTTTAAAAATTCATTTAAAAAGTTAGCATTAAGGGAGGAGAAAAGCAAATGCAGTTATCTTACCTTAGATCTTATAGATCTAATACATGGACAGAAATACCTAATATCCTGAAACTAATAGTTTTATTAACTGACAACATCTTTTTCCATTGCATGATTTGAAAATTTAAAGGGATGTTCCTGTCTACTTTGCATGGAAAAAAATAGATTGAGAATATTTCTTTGCCAAATCTATTTGCCTTGGAGCAAGAATGAATGAGTGTGTTGGATACTGTAAAGTGTTTTTGTTATTTCAAGTTAGAGTTGATTGTGAAATAATAGTGTCACACTGAATAACAGATTTTTCTTTTAAGAACCAATAATTATTTTAGAAAAGGACCTACTCAAAGAAAGCACATGATGATCTTTTATGTAGCTTTAAGAAGCATAATTGTTGTTATTATTGTTCAGTAGCTAAATCATGTCCTAATCTTAAAACTTTTCTATCATTTGTCCTGTATTTTTTATTAACTTTTATTCATATTTTTCAATTTGTCAAGTTTATATCCTATCAATTGATATTCTGTTTTTATAAGTCACAACTTAGCTTTCTTACGGGCTGCCCTGGTACACACCATCTTTCTGGCCCATTTGTTGTTTAGTCACTAAGTTGTTGCTGACTCTGCGATCCCATGGACTGTAGTTAGCCAAGCTTCCTTGTCCTTCACTATGTCCTGATGGTGGTTTCATTGTTAAGTTGTGTCCAACTCTTGTGACCCCATGGACTGTAGCCCTCCAGGGTCTTTTGTCCATGGAGTTCTGCAGGCAAGAATACTGGAGTAGGTTGTCATATCCTTCTCCAGGGAATCTTTCTGACCCAGGGATCAAACTCGAGTCTCCTGCATTGCAGGCAGATTCTTTACCCACTGAGCTACAAGGGAAGCCCAGTCTCTCCTGGAGTTGGCTCCAGTTCCTGTCCATTGAGTCAGTAATACTGTCTAACCATCCTCATCCTCTGCTGCCCCCTTCTTTTGCCTTCAGTCTTTCTCAGCATCAGGGTCTTTTCTAATGAGTCCTCTCTTCGCATCAGGTGGCCAAAGTATTTGAGCTTCAGCTTCAGTCTTTCCAGTGAATATTCAGAGTTGATTTCCTTTAAGACTGACTGGTTTGATCTCCTTGCTCTCCGAGGGACTGTCAAGAGTCTTCCCCAGCACCACAGTTCAAAAGCATCAATTCTTTGGCACTCAGCCTTCTTTATGGTCCAACTCTCCCATCCATACATAGTTTTGGCTTGGTTGGCAAAGTGATGACTCTCTTTTTAATACACTATGTTTGTCATAGCTTTTCTCCCAAGGAGCAAGCATCTTTTAATTTCATGGCTGCAGTTATCATCCACAGTTACCTCATTATTTTATTTAATATCTTTTTATGACATATCTTAAATAGCTTTTATGATGTAAATATGGTTCAGTTTAAAAATATCTATAATTCTGTTTACATGCCTGATCTTGAGAGTTATTTTTTATTTGTTTGTGTTTCCTGGGTTTCTAATTCTTCTACTTCTTGTACTATGTGCAGTTATATTGTTCCATCTCTCAAAAATATGTGACACATTAGTTTGCTTCTAAATATTCCTACTTTTCTTTAGATCTGCTTGCCCAGAGTCCTCTGTATTTTGCCTGAACTTGAATTCATTACTTCCTAGTGTACTGTAATGTTTTCCTATAATGAATCCACTTTGTCTAGGAATTCACACCTTCCTCTTTCTTGGTTTATTTTTTCATTTTGCTGGAGTACATCTTCAAATAGTTTCTGAAGAAATGTTACATGAACACTAAACTTTCTGAGTCCTTCTAATAAATTTTAAATCATTGTCTTATATAAAATTTCAAGTTAGAGTAATTTATCTGTTTTTTCTTAATAGAATTTCTTCCATCTAGTTTCTTCATTGTATCTTTTTGAAGTTCCTTTTCTTCAAGCTTTACTTTTTTGTATTGATTTTCTATTTCATCTTTATCCTATTTTTTAATTCATTTATTTTAATTGGAGGTTAATTACTTTACATTATTGTATTGGTTTTGCCATATATCAACATGTATCCGCCACAGGTATACACGTTGTTCCCTATCCTGAACCCCCCTCCCTCCTCCCTCCCTGTACCATCCCTCTGGGTTGTCCCAGTACACCAGCCCCAAGCATCCAGTATCATGCATCGAACCTGGACTGGCTATTCGTTTCATATATGATATTATACATTTTTCTTTTGTTTTTCTTTTATAGGCAGTGTATTCATATCTGTCTTCAAAAGTTGTATTGAAACTTTATTTTAGACATAATTATAATATTCCTTTTTCGCCTTATTCTTTTTCTCCTCTCAAATCTCTCCAGGAATATTAATTAGATGTTTCTTTAAAAAAATAGTATTATCAGTCCTTTGTATAATCCATCTGTCTTCCAGTTTTTTTTCCTGCTTAATCTTGGTTCTTCTTTTCTATGAAGTACTCTTTACTAAAAATCTGCATATCTATATTCCTTATTAATATTTTGCTGTAAGATGGTCTGCTTGAGGAGCTAATTGAGAGGGTTGAGGCCCTGGGCTATGAGGGTAGGACATCAGGGTGATTAAACAGGGTATCAGTTCTTCTGCAGGGGGCAGTGTCAAATGCAGGAATATGATTGTTTTCCTCTGGGATTGCATCATTTCCCCAGGAGGTAACCTTCATTCTTTTTCCTGGGGGAAAAGTAGCTACAGTTATTTGGAGCCACAGCTGTTCCTTGGCTGCAAGGAGAAGTGTTCACCTATAGAGAAATGTTTTCATTACATTTGTCCAATTACACCTCTTAATAGAATCAGATCTTATGAATAACTTATTTCACATAACTGATTCATCGAAAAACATTTCATAACTTGAATCCCCCAGTAACTCTTTGAAGTGTCTCCCTTTGGGAGTCAAACTTCAGTGTGTAGTAGGCTTAAATCTTAGTGTTTGCAAAATATCCGAGTTTTTGAACTATAATCCACTTAATGATGTGGAGCCTTGGTTGCTAAATTATAGTATCTCATGCACTGAACAAAATATTGAGTTGTATAGCACATTATATCACTTATTCCAAAATATTTTATCTATAAGTTGACTGCTCTTTTATGTTGACTTTTCTTCATACAAAGATTAACAATGGCAAATCATTCTGAAATTGCTGAAATTGCATTTTCATTGATTTCAAGTAAATTATAAACTGAGAATTATATGCATACTATATATAACATAGCTTATTTCTTAAAATTATATGGTAATGCACATCATTCTGGAAATAAAAATGTTCAAGTACTACTTGGTATAAAGGGGTGAAATGGGAGTCCCACTGGAATACCAGCAGCTTTGGGACCTGTGGTTCCCAGCCTTCCTGTCACTGCTTATCTTTCGGCTAGCTTCCTGTGGTGTTTTCTCTTTCTTTCTTGAGTTTATAAACGGTTATTAAAGTTATTATAATATACTTTCAGAAAAGCACACGTGTTATAAGTGTATCTTTTGCAAACTGAACACATCCATGGAGCTTGTACTTGGACGAAGAAATAGAATATACAGCAGGACAGCATGGCCCTGGCGTCCCCTCAGAATCAGTGTTCAACTGCTAAGATACTCTCTCCTTTTATTTTGTCGTTTTTCTTCCATTTGCTACACACACAGACACACACATACATATAGTATATTTAGTTCTGCAGCCATAAGAATTAGCAGCAGTTTGGGAGAGAACAAGGTGAGAGAAAGAATGCCCTGAGCATCCTTTTGAATAGCTCAGGTAAGAACAGGTGTTATTATCCCAGGAGGAAGCTGGAAGTGACTTTTTTGTAATTGGAAGTGTGTCCTGCCCTGATAAGAACTTGTGGATCAGGAAGCAAGAGGCTGGTAAATAGCCAAAGGGAATAAAGCCAGAAGAGCTTGCTGTGTTCCTCCACTTAAATATATGTCATTTCGTTAGAGACTGCAGGTTTTACAAAAAGATAGGGGCTAATTTGGAATGCTACTTACCTCTGTTTCCAAAAGAAAAAGACTCCTCTAAAATATGATTTTTAAGTAGGCCATGGACCAAAAGTAGGCCATAAGGCTTGTCAGGCAGCTTTATGAACTTCAAGGTTCTAGGAAATTTCCTCCATTGGAGAGTTCCCTCAATGTTTTAAATAATACTAGAAAGAAAAGCAGAAGTGAAAACTCAGCCATGCGAGTAAAAACCTCTCCCACAGGAAATTATGGGTGGTAGAGTCAAAGTAGTCTCACTGCTGCTTTGTTGTTTAGTTGGTTAGATGGTTTGTTCTGGATATTTGCTTAATTCTTGGCTTGTTAATTTTCCATATTTAAATAAAACTTTGCAAAGCCACCTCTTCTTAATATCTTCTGCTTCTGTTAGGTCCCTACCATTTCTGTCCTTTATTGAGCTGACTTTATTTTTCTGGGCTCCAAGACTGCTGCAAATGGTAATTGCAGCCATGAAAATAAAAGATGGTTATTCTTTGGAAGGAAAGTTATGACCAGCCTAGACAGCATATTAAAAAGCAGAGACATTACTTTGTCAACAAAGGTGCGTCTGGTCAAGGCTCTGGTTTTTCCAGTAGTCATGTATGGGTGTGAGAGTTGGACTATAAAGAAAGCTGAGCACAGAATTGATGCTTTTGAATTGTGGTGTTGGAGAAGACTCTTGAGAGTCCCTTGGACTGCAAGGAAATCCAACCAATCCGTCCTAAAGGAGATCAGTCCTGGGTGTTCATTGGAAGGACTGATATTGAAGCTGAAACTCCAATACTTTGGCCACTTGATGTGAAGAGCTGACTCATTATAAGACCATGATCCTGGGAAAGATTGAGGGCAGGAGGAGAAGGGGACAATAGAGGATGAGATGGTTGGATGGCATCGTTGACTCGATGGACATGGGTTTGGGTGGACTCTGGGAGCTGGTGATGGACAGAGAGGCCTGGCATGCTACTGTTCATGGGGTCGCAAAGAGTTGGACACAACTGAGCAACTGGACCGAACTTGCAAGGCCAGGAAGCTTTAAGATACCATACATTTTTGAGGTTTTTAAGGCTGAGATCCTACTGATATTTTACTTTACCAAAAAAGCCTCTTGATGAAAGTGAAAGTGGAGAGTGAAAAGGTTGGCTTAAAGCTCAACATTCAGAAAACAAAGATCATGGCATCTGGTCCCATCATTTCATGGGAAATAGATGGGGAAACAGTGGAAACAGTGTCAGACTTTATTTTTGGGGGCTCCAAAATCACTGCAGATGGTGACTGTAGCTGTGAAATTAAAAGATGCTTACTCCTTGGAAGAAAAGGTATGACCAACCTAGATAGCATATTCAAAAGCAGAGACATTACTTTGCCGACTAAGGTCCATCTAGTCAAGGCTATGGTTTTTCCAGTGGTCATGTATGGATGTGAGAGTTGGACTGTGAAGAAAGCTGAGCGCTGAAGAATTGATGCTTTTGAACTGTGGTGTTGGAGAGGACTCTTGAGAGTCTCTTGGACTGCAAGGAGATCCAACCAGTCCATTCTGAAGGACATCGGCCCTGGGATTTCTTTGGAAGGAATGATGCTAAAGCTGAAACTCCAGTACTTTGGCCACCTCATGCGAAGAGTTGACTCATTGGGAAAGACTCTGATGCTGGGAGGGATTGGGGGCAGGAGAAGGGGATGACAGAGGATGAGATGGCTGGATGGCATCACAGACTCGATCGACGTGACTCTGAGTGAACTCCAGGTGATGGACAGGGAGGCCTGGCGTGCTGCGATTCATGGGGTCGCAAAGAGTCGGACACGACTGAGCGACTGAATTGAACTGAAAAGGAATGTTGTAATGCTGCACATTTTCACTTATTCTACATTTTTGCCTATTCTTGAAACTCAGAAGAAATTCTGCCTATTGACAAATTCTCATTGTGTATTAATCAGGACAAGAAACCCTCATTTATTCTCAAGTGTTCAGTGCTATGCATGTTATAAATTCACTCTCGGTGGCAAAATTTTCTTGGTACTTAAGATATTGTATTATTATCACTTTTAGCCAAAACATTTAGCAAAAATAGTACTTTGACATCAATGTCAGCATGTTCTTAGATTTTGATAAATGCAGACAAAAATTGATAGATGTAAGAAGAGTGTCCATAAAGAAGCATCATACTTCAGAAAACTTTTCCTAGGCTAACTTTTCCTAGGCTAAAACTTTTTCCTAGGCTAGTCTAACAGTTGTAGACTTTTCCCTTCAGTAATAACAAAAAGTGTTGATAACTAAAACAAACAAACAAACAACAAAAAAAACCCCACTAACTTCAAAGTACTCTTGTTCTTTAAAGTATTGTGAGTTTTAAAATTGTTTAGTGTTTCCAGTTTAGATATTTAGAAACACTATTTGCATCTACATGCCAACATTGAATAACACTTGGGTTTGAATATTCTCCATAATCTGATCCCATTATTTTTTTAATTCTCTTTTAGTTATACTTTTGATATATTACTCTGTTATTTCTTTTCCTTCAACATTTCATTTGTTTAAATGTTTCCCTTTTAAAAGATAAAAAAATTATACACTATCCCCTGCATCTGTCTCCATATTTGCTCTCCCGTATCCATCCGCTCTTTGACTGATGTAGTCTGCATTCTTTCCATCTCTCTATAAAGCAGTTCTCATTAAACTCACCAGTAAGGGCATTGGTATATGAAGAGTGAAGTTTTTTATTTTCCCTGAATTCTTTGTGGCATTTAACCTGTCTAAGCACTCCCTCTTTCTTGGAGAACTCGCTTTCATTGACTTCGGAGATGACAGTTTCTTTCACCTCTGTAGGGTCCTCTGTGTAGTCCTTACTACAGCTGTTTTTCTGAATTCCATGGTGTTTTTTTTTGTTATTGTTGTTGTTCAGTTCCACAGAATTTCTCTGTGTATCTGCAAACATTTTCTTGGCTTCCATTGCAAGTGTATATTGGAGATTCTCAGGTCTGAACCCTCAACCTTATCTGTCATTCTTTCATGGATGCCAGCAAAGAAACTTGGGGATCACCTTTAAGCCTCTTCTCCAGGGGAAGGAAAGGGAATCACTTCTCTTACACCCCTATTTAAGCAGTTACCAATTTCATTCATGTTACTTTCTTAATATCTCCTCAATTGTTGGTTTTTTCCCTCAACGTATTATTGTCAGTATCCTTCAGACATGATTATATTCCACCTGCATTGCTAGAATCGCACTCCAGTTTGCTGTCTTGTCCCCAGTCTTGCCAACCCCATTCAGTCTATTGCTTTCATCTCGATCTCTTTTAAAATTTATCATATCACTTATCAATTTTTAGTATATATTTGATGTTACTTATTCACTTATAAGTCATGTTTTTTGTTAGCTTACTAGGTATCAATTTTATATCAATATTATTTTTGTCTTTGTCATTCATTCCATATCATAACACTTGCTATAAGTACTTAAAAATACATTTTTTGGTAAATAGTTAGATGAATGGAGCTTCCCAGGTGACACAGTAGTAAAGAGTCTGCCTGCCAACGCAGGAATGCAGGAGACACAAGAGATGAGGGTTCGATCCTTGGGTCATGAAGATTTCATGAAGTAGAAAATGATAGCCTGCTCCAGCATTCTTCCCTGGAAAATCCCATGTACAGAGGAGCCTGGTGGGCTACAGTGCATGGGGTCAAAAGAGTCGGGCACAACTGAGTGACTGAGCATACACACACACAGAGACAGTGAATAAATACAGTCTCACTGCTCCAAACCTAGTTGATAATGAACATGTAAGTAGCGGGGCATGGATAAGAGCTAGTCACTGAAATTGGAAACATCATTCAGTAGCTGTTTTAGCAACAATCTGGGAGAAGTTCTTTATCTCTTCCTTGCATCTGTGAAAGTTGACTGTGTTAAAAGTAGGGTTATTCATTATTTAATAGAGAACTTAAATATAATTCAATGCTGAATCTACTTAAGTATTTATTATATAGAAAGTATATAAATGAAATCATGTGAAAAAATTTAGGAAGTATGATTAACTTATTTTCTAATTTCTAGAATAGTATGTCCAAGGAAGGGGTTCAATCCAATTATTGTATAGATAAATATTTATGTAACTAAATTGACATTATGTCATGATGTTAGTGGTATGTCCAAATGTCTTTCCATTTCTTGATTAGGCAGAAGTGTGCTTAAAGTCAGTCAAAATAAAAGGTTAAGTGCCACAAGAAATAATTCCTTTTAACTTCAGAAAATTTAAAAATTAATTTAGTACTAAATATTTTGGGCATCACAGTGTAAATATTTTGCAGTGACAAAAATTACATGCAGTATGTTCATATCTGACTGAATCTATTAGTTTGAATCATTGGGAAAAGAGAATTGAGGTATTATAAAATGTAAAAAATTAGATGAAATGTATATATTTCTAATATTTTTGCATATTAGACTTTCTGGTGCCAATTAGGAACACCGCACCCCCCCCCCCCACCCCGTAGCTTGTCATCTTTAGCAAGTAAATTTCTGAGACATGTGCAAATATTCATATACATTTTCTTTACATTTAAAAGAATATGTAGTCAGACAATGCTACCATTTAAAAACTTAAATGCTTAAATCATGAGTTTTGTTTTATTAAAGTTTTTTTTTTAAAAATAGTGATCTGACAATAGTTATTGCTCTTTTATAAAGGTAGAAATATCACATTTAGCTTTAATATAGCCACGGTTACTCTTTTCATCAGTAGCTTTGTTAGTAGGTCAAGGAGAAATCATACTTAAGGAGAAGGGTCCATGGAGTAAAGAGATGAACCATATCAGAATTAAAATTAAATTGAAAAAATTTAAATCAAGGAAGCCATTTTTGCTTCTTTCAAAATGATGTGCAAATTCATGTATTTTAAATGGGAAATGGGAAATTTCATAGCCACTGAGCAGCAGTGATGTTAGAATGTGAGAGAGGGTGCAGTGTACCTGTGGCAGCTTTTGCTCATTTAACAAAATTACATTTGAAACGTGTATGGAGTCACAAGAAACTTTACAGTGATTTCTTTTTAGTGGAACAAAGTACTTGCTCTTTTTAATCTCAGAATCATTTTTCCAGTCTTGCTACTCTTAAAGGGGAGTGCAGATTCAGTCATAGATGTATTTACTATACACATACCTGCACACACAGTCACGTGTCAAAGTTTACCAACTGTCTATATATTATTCGTGTGTGTCAAATTTAGCCATCAATTCAAACTTATGTTTTAGTTTGAATATTAATTTATCTCATCAGCAAAATGCTCTTCACTTTCTTTTTTTCTAGACTGTCTTATCTAAGATGTATTTGTGATTTTTATTTAATAAAATTTGGAATAGAATGGAAGGTTGTGGGAAATTAAAATCATGGTATCGATTATCTTTCTGTCATGCAGAAGATGATAAGTATTTTGACTAGATATAAAATGTACCTATGACAAATACATTCACACTATAGCAACTGAGTTTGTAGAATATTGATTTCTCTGCTAAGTTATATAAATTTTAACTGGGCTATTTGCAACTTGATAGTGCAAGTATGTCCAGTGGCAAAATTTGCATTAAGACAGCTGCATAAATGTGCACTAAAATTGAATCTAACAGCAAAAATGAGTACAGTGTTGACAAATTTAAAAGAAATCTAAAAATAAAGCTGTTTAGAAGCAATTAGTATATATGTATTTTGTGAATAGGTATGTAGTAATTCTTTCAGATGTAAAAATTATGTTTCCCAAGTGACTCCATTCATGTAAGCGATATGCTTCATGTGAGACAGGTTTCAGCTTCCAGCTGTTTTCTGATATTGGAAAGTAAAGCACTAGGACTTGAAATGGTTCTGGGGACACAGCCTTTCCTGTCAGTGATTCTGGCAGATGCTGATATAATTTAATATTCGTGGAAGACAGAGCAAATATAGAATAGCATCAAATTGATTTTGCAGTTTTCAAGGCAGATGTCCCTTGGCATTTACATGGAAAACGTCTACAGTGTACCAAGTTGCATATTTTTGTGTGCAAGTTCTCACCCATGGTATGTAGTCACTGGTGTTTTGACAGCCATCTGCTCAGGCCCTACTTTCTCTATTCAGCCATAGCTAAAATTGAACATTTCGAAGTGGAAAATTCCAGGTAGTTTTCATTATAAGACAACATAAAACTAGTATTCAATATTAAAAAATAAAAGTAATATATATCTTTTGCCTGGCACTAACCCTTATATTAAGAAGAATGTCATAAATAGCTGTGAAAAATAAACAAGCCCTTTAACAGAGCACTTAACCTCTTATTGATTGAGTTTATTTTAATTGAGTAAGACAATATATATCTTTTGTTGACTCATTGGAAAAGACTTTGATGCTGGGAGGGATTGGGGGCAGGAAGAGAAGGGATGACAGAGGATGAGATGGCTGGATGGCATCACTGACTCGATGGACGTGAATCTGAGTGAACTCTGGGAGTTGGTGATGGACAGGGAGGCCTGGCGTGCTGCAGTTCATGAGGTCGCAAAGAGTCGGACACAACTGAGCGATTGAACTGAACCCTTATATTAAGGAGAATGTCATAAATAGCTGTGAAAAATAAACAAGCTCTTTAACAGAGTGCTTATCTTCTTATTGATTGAGTTTGTTTTAATTGTGAGTAAGGCTCTACTGCTGCTGCTGCAGCTAAGTCGTTTCAGTCATGTCCGACTCTGTGCAACCCCATAGACGGCAGCCCACGAGGCTCCCCTGTCCCTGGGATCCTCCAGGCAAGAACACTGGAGTGGGTTGCCATTTCCTTCTCCAATGCATGAAAGTGAATAGTGAAAGTGAAGTCGCTTAGTCATGTCCGACTCTTAGCGACCGCATGGACTATAGCCCACCAGGCTCCTCCATACATGGGATTTTCCAGGCAAGAGTACTGGAGTAGGATGCCATTGCCTTCTCTGGAGTAAGGCTTTAGAGAGACAGTAAGTTATACAAATGAATAATTCCACAATGATTTAGGCCATGGCCAACCTTGTCTTGTATACAAAACCTCCATAAATATTTGCTGAGTGAATGAATGAATGAACATGTTAGAAACCATATGTAGTAACCAGTTTATTGTAGAAACTCTTACCCAGTAACTTACAGGTTTTAATATGTGGAGATATATGCCTGCACACTCATACACAAGTGTGTGTGTGATAAGTATGTTTGTATACTGTAAGTTAATGAGAGAGAATTTAGTAAGAACTTTTGAGCACTGTACCTAGGCTAGACATTCTGGTGATTTAAAACAATTATGTAAAATTTTTTGTCTAATTTTATAAGTATATTTTTGTAAAAAGTATAAAATAAAGAACATTTATTTAAAATGATAAATTGTATGGTAAAGATTAATTGTTTCTTTTTTAATTCCAAAAGATTGAGAAAGGATGGATATATTGTTTTAATCAAGATTTTGAAGGAAATGTTAAATTTAGACCCATGGAAAATAAGTCATGTAGGGAAATTAATACAACCTAGGCAAGTAGGTAATGAGATAGTGTTTTCAGAGTAAGATACAGAAATTACTTAAGCATGAAATTTTCACTGAGAATAATAGAAAAATTTAGAAAAATTTAGGTAGAGAAAGTGGATTAGAGTAAGATTATGGCAATAGCACCCCACTCCAGTATTCTTGCCTGGAAAATCCCATGGACGGAGGAGCCTGGAAACCTGCAGTCCATGGGGTCTCTAGGAGTCAGACACGACTGAATGACTTCACTTTCACTTTTCACTTTCCTGCATTGGAGAAGGAAATGGCGACCCACTCCAGTGTTTTTGCCTGGAGAATCCCAGGGATAGCGGAGCCTGGTGGGCTGCCATCTATGGGGTCGCACAGAGTCAGACACGACTGAAGCAACTTAGCAGCAGCAGCAGCAGCATGGAATACTTGATACCTAGATGAAACAATTTATTTAATCTTAGAGTCAAGCAAGAGTTATTAGAGGATCCAAAATTGAACAAGACCTTGAATAAAGTGAACTTCTGTGAAGGTTATTTTAACAATAATGCACAGGAATCTAACACATTATTATAGTCTCTGCTTTTAACAAAAATTGGATTTAGGTTGTATTAGTGCAGATGGAGGATAATGTAAATTTTGCTTATATTTTGAAAAATAAGTATAAGACCTGATGATTTAAAGAAAAAGAGAAGACTTTGTCTTAGATCACTCTAAAACAATGTGAATACAGATACACAGTTAAAATTAAATTGTAGACTTAATCTCTCAGATGTAAATTTATCTAATTCATATTGGAAACCAGCCTTTTAGGTTGAATTCGTACATTACTTGATTTATTTATCAGCTGTTTTTTTTGAATATTTTCTTGGGTCCTGCATTACATTAAGCACTTATGTTTATTAAACAAGTTTTCAGTTTAGTTCAGAAGGATGGAGGCAGTAAGCAACTATTATTATAAATGTCTAGAAATCTTAAATCCCTAAATCCATCTATCAGTTTCATGAACATGATTTACAAGCCTACTTCATTCCTCACAAGATTGATAAAGTATACATCTCTAAAGAATAACATTTTACTGGGCATGTTTGTTACAGCCAAGCAAATATATAGTATTCTGAAAGTGTTGTTTAAATCTCTTGTTTCTACATGTTTAGGACCAGTTAATGTTTACAGTTTTGTGAGTGAATAAATCTATGTACTGAAAACATTTCATTCAATGAGTTTTTAATAAATATTGAAGCCTTAAGTTTAATCTTTTTTATGTGTCTACATTTAATCTCTTTGTATTGCTAACTCTTTATCATTAATATTTTAAGTAAAATAATTACCTTTTGGAATATTTTACTCTGACCAGTAACTTCTGCCCATAAGCCAGTCTGGTGGCAATGATGAGATTCAGTATGAACAAGAAAAAATAACCAAAAATGACCAACCCTTGGCTGTCTTGACATGACTGAATCCCGTGATACATATACATACATATATGTATGTATCACTTCTAAAATGATTCAAGACATATTATCTAGATATGGTTTTAGATGATGTATATTATTAATAGTGCAAAAATAGATTAAAAATATTGAAGATACAAGGAGAGAAGTTAGAGAAATGGGCAGACAGAAATCATATGTTTCTTATATAAAACTGAAGAGCAATTTACTTTAGAAGCAAAAATCTCATGACACTAAAATAAGATGAGGGAGAAATTACTCTGTGTGCAAGTGTGGAGAAAAAAATAGCTTGTGATACCATAGTGATGTGAGAGCTCATTATACATCAGCAATGAACAGCTCTAACTACCATGCAATTAAAATACTAGAGAGTATAAATAAGAGTGCATCATGTGTGGTGGCATATAAAAATTCAGAAGTGGATGGAACTTTAGTAGAATGATACTCTTGAAAAGCAAGACTGATTAGGAATATTTAATTAGATAACAGTTACACAGACAACTTCTGTAATATCTTTCAAGCAAGAATGTCTCATTTGGGATATCATACTTATAGTAAGAATGATAAGCCAAAGATGCATCATCCCTGGATGGTGATAGCGATGTTCTTGTTCACGGCCAGTAGTGTATATCCTAGACTCCATTAACATCTCTCGGTCACTTGACTGCCAAACAAGATTGAGAACTGAGTAAGTTTCAACGTGGATAACCAGTAACTGTTGCAAATCATCCAGAATCCTATTCCTCTCTTCTCTGTGACCCAAACTCATGGATTCTAGTGGCAATAAAATACTTTTTAAAGATCTTTGAAATACATATAATGGTATTTATTTGGGGGCAGGGGCAGACTCTAAAGAAAATTAAAACATTTAAAGGTGACTGAAGTGAAGTTATTAAAGAACATAAAGTTGGTGAGGATGATGTCTTAATGTCTACTAATAATTGAAGAAAAAAGACATGCTTCCACATAATTGTGAGAAAAACTGAGGAAAAGCCCCCACAAGACCAAAGGCAAGTTTTGAAAATGTTTATAACCTGCAAGACTAAGCTATTTTGGATCATATTTCGACAGTAGCTTTTCAGAAATTTTCAAGTTTTGAAAAAGGTAAGTGGATTTTTAGGAATGGGATGGTTACTTTTTCCTCAGATTTCTAGAGCAACTAACTGTAGAGCTTTTTTGCCTTTACCCATTGCAAAGGCTCCCTCTTGAGCAAAAAAATACAGTTTTTCCCTTTGAAAGTAGCTGACTCAGAATCAGATGGGCTTCTCTAAGAGCAGTAGCTTTAATAGCTTCATCGCCAAACTCAGATTTCAAGTCCTTGCCCACTTGTCTAAGGTGAAGGTTAACTGACTCTGGATTCTCTGGGCTTGTATCCACTTTTACCTTGGGACACTCTCTAGGCTTGACCTCTTGACCTCTGGCCAGACTTATCTTGAATATCTCTGAAATTCTCTCCTTCCTACCTGTTGTCACCCCCTTCTCCAGTCCTTCATTGATTGTTTCCAAGGTGAAAATTTTTCTAATATAACTTATACAAAAATTCTATTATATAATTCTCTTGTACTAGTCTGAAGCTCTGTGAAGGTGAGAGGGCTGCCTTGTAGTTCATTCTTAAATTAGCTGCCTCGTTGAGTGCCTGGACAGTTGGAGAAATTCAATGAATATGTTACATGTAGTCAAAGAGAAATCGGGATTGGATTTGAAAAATACAGGTTCTATATTTAGGAAATGGTCTATCATTACTGATGTTCTATTATTTTCTCTATGTATTCAAGCAAATAATACCTATGCTATCTATTTTATAGTTTTGTTGTGAGAGTTAAGAGATAAAATATTTTATAAAATTCAGTGCTACACTTTAAAAAAAATTTATTTATTTTTGTTATTTGTGGGAATGTAAATTGATATAGCCACTATGGAGAACAGTATGGAGATTTCTTCAAAACCTAGAAATAGAACTACCATATTACTCAACAATCCACTACTGGGCACATACCCTGAGAAAACCATAACTGAAAGAGACCCATGTACCCCAATGTCCACTGCAGTGCTACGCTTTTATTATGATCAATGAATTGCATTACTCAGACAAACATTAACAGTACATACTATGCAACAAAGGAAAGTTCATGGTTCTTAGTTTTGTTTTTGTTTTAGATCAAACTAGAACAAATATACTTCAAAATTTTAAAAAAGAAATTAGAACTGATATGATGAAATCAATTCACAAATGTCATTCATTAATGAGATTCATTAATATCTGAATCTTAACTGAGCATTTGTTTGATGTCATTTTCACCAGTTGTCTCTGAGAATGGAACGTTTTGTGAATTATGATCTCGGCCCTCAAGGAACTTAGAGTTTAGTGGTCAAAGAATGCTGGTAAAAAGGCAAAAGCAAAATTGAGAAAACCTCATTATATCTGAGTTTATATGTGCTTGGTAAATGAAAAGTATTATTAGCAACACTATGCTAAATGACTATAAAATGCTGATTTTTTTCACTTCAAGTATTTACAAGAGCAAACAGAATATTTGTGAGTTTTCTTGCATATTTATGTGTGTGTTCAAACAGCTGCTGGAGAACAAAGTGTTTTGCTATAAACACTGTCAAATCTCACTTTGAAAAAAAAACTGTCTATAAAACAAGTATTTCCATAGATATACTGAAACTGCATAGAATTTGCTTTTAAAGCATAAAACTGAATTAGATGCTTGAGTCAGCTGTGAAGTGTTTTTTCATGCAACTCCCATTCTAAATCTTCACCCTATGGATCAGGCTGAGAGCCTGTACAATTTGGAAGGGAGGAGACAGGATAAAGTTCCAGCAAAGAGCATAAGTTTATACTTATTAGAACGTTTATATTCTTCTAAAGGGTTTATTTTTGTAGGGAGACTTTTGGAGGAGGATGGACATGGACTGGGATATTGGGAAATACATCATTCAATAAATCTAACTTCTGATTTATCAACCAAACCAATTGAATCCCAGAGAGAATTCACAGTGTCTCACACAAAACACAAAAGACAGTTTGTTTATTTTCCAAGACAGAAAATAAGAACCTACCCAGAACTTAGGGACATGGATTTAAGAAGATAGTTAACGAACTTTATGAAAATAATGGTTTTAGCCCTGGATGCTAACATTATCTTGTGAAGTCATTAAAACATTAAAAGAGAGGTATCCATTTTTTGTATGTTGTTTTTGTTGTGTTTTGCTGTTTTCCATGTTTTATTCTTTTGTATTTTGACCAAAGGAAGTTCTCCACTTCTTCAGAACGTGGCTATACCCTAAGTTCTAAGATGAGTCTCCTTCTAGAATATTTTGAGCACCTTTGTGTGTCCAGCCATGGCTGGGCTCAGAGAATATAGTGGCACAAAGTAAACAAAGGACCTTGTTTCTTCCATCATGGAACTTCAGTTCCAGCAAGGGAGACAGACCTTGGGTAAATAATCATTATGTAAAATTACACATGGGAAAAACATGGCATAATTAGGAATTATAATGGGGAGTTGTTTAAAAACTGTTAGGAAAGATATCAGAAACTTTAAGGTATAAGGAAGAAAGATTTGTGAAAGGTAGGAAGGTATGAAGAGTGGAGGAAAATTAAGGCACAGGGATTTCTAGGCAAAATCCTGAGGAAAGAAAAAGCAGATCCTTGTTTTAGAAGCCGACTGAAGGCAATATTCTTTGAATATGATGAAAGAATATTATATAAAATAGGATAATTTAAAATTTTAACCGAAATGCCATGGTATTCCCATGAATTTAAGAGGAGTGACTTGATCAGATTTCCATTGTTGGAAAATCCATCTCATTGAAATGGATTGAAGAAAGGCGAAGGGTAATGAAGAGCTATTTAAGAAGCCATTTAAGAAACTATTGCAAAAGTCCAGATGTTACAAATGCCTGTGGCTTGGTATTGACACTAGGGAGAAACATGTGGATCTGAGATTAATTTTGGAGTTAGAATGGTGTTTGGTGATGGAATGCATCAACAATGACTCCTAGCTTTCTGTATGAGACACTGAATGAGTGAAATAAAATGTGTTGAGCTAGTGAGAACTCAGGAATAACTAACTCAGGATGCTATTAGGGGAATGGTGGTGGTGCTTGGACCCTGGAAATCACAAGCTCTTCTTTGGGTGAATTAAGTTTGAGATGCTAGTGAGAGACGTCTAAGTGGAGGTGTCAAAATGGTATTTGGAAAATTAAACCTGGAACTTTAAAACTTATCTGGCCTGGTGATATAACTTTGGTATTATTGACTATGCAGATGGTATGTAAATATCTTAGAAGTAGATGAGATTACTGGGGATTATTTGGAGATTATTTGAGGATGAGAATGAAGTAAGAACAGGATTTAAGATCAAGCCCTGAGGAATTCTAATATTTACTGACAAAAACAAATGAAAAAGGAGCAAAGTAAATGAATATGACTTTTTCTTTTGGCTAGATCTTCTAAGCCAAAGGAAGCCCAGTGTAGAACAATTTTTTAAAAAACTGTTTCATCATTAGAAATAAGAAATTGTGCAGCAGTTCTTAAAGAGCTGGACCCATGGGGGACCGCATCTTTCCTACTGTCATTATGTGCATCAAAGCTTACATGAGTCCCTTCTGATATTTTTGTTTGAGGGACATAAATACAAGCTCATGCTATTTGCATAGCAGTTTATTTAGAGATTTGTTATACTTTTATACTTTGGATTGTCAACAGCAGACACAGAGGTTTTTAAATTTGTTTTCTATATTATAAACACCTCTGTTTAGGGGTAATTGCCAATTTAAGGCTTTAAATTTAATTTTCAATGACTTAAAAGTGTGTTTTGCATTTCCTCTCCTTTACCATTTTTACTTCTCATTTTGAATTTGCAGACAGGCCTGCCAAAGAGACATCTAGTTTATAGGCTTGGTTTTGGAAGCCAGGCAGGAGAGAAGAGAGGAGATAATGAACATATGCTCTGCTGATATTGATGAAGTGAGGTTGGAGGAAGCAAGGAAACAGTCTATTTCTCCCCAGCTTCCACCTCCTCAGTGACTATTTTGGGTACCCTTATGTTAGTATATACTAAATAAATGCCCTAGCTGTAATAATTATTTTTATCATGTGATTTTGAAAACCTCGAGGATGATTCCAGATTTTTTTACAAGTGGAGCATAAAAAAAAATTAAAGCAGTTTGTGGATACTAATTTTAAATGGATAATGGGTGAGATTTCTATGCAGATTAAAAGGACTAGGAATTCTGTGACCAGGGCAGTGTCCACTAGGTCCTCAAAAGATAATTGAAATGCCAATAGCGAGGACCTGTATTTTGGGGATATAAATTTAAAGTTAGATAAAGAATCTATTCAGTCTAGGCCTACAGATGATATTTTGCTGAACAAAGATCATCTAGTCAAAGCTATGGTTTTTCCAGTGGTCATGTATGGATGTGAGAGTTGGGCTATAAAGAAAGCTGAGCACCGAAGAACTGATGCTTTTGAGCTATGGTGCTGGAGAAGACTCTTGAGAGCCCCTTGGATAGCAAGGAGACCCAACCAGTCCATCCTAAAGGAGATCAGTCCTGGGTGTTCATTGGAAAGACTGATGCTGAAGCTGGAAATCCAATATTTGGCCACCTGATGTGAAGAATGGACTCATTGGAAAAGACCCTGATGCTGGGAAAGAGTAAAGGCAGGAGAAGAAGGGGACGACAGAGGATGAGATGGGATGGCATCACTGACTCATTGGACATGCGTTTGGGTAAACTCAGGGAGTTGGTGATGGACAGGGAGGCCTGGCATGCTGCAGTACATGGGGTCGTAAAGAGTCGGACATGACTGCGCAACTGAACTGACTGAATGAATATATCCATTTCAAGAAGTCTTTATTGATCAGATGCAATGTGGTCAACTTCAATTTACTGTGTATTCAGTAGTTAGAGATTTGATTTGGAGGCGTTTGAGAAACTTTGAGTACAAATGCCATACTTCGAGTCAAGGTGATAGAAATGTCATGTCCTCCCTGATTTATCTGTTAGTGTACTTAACAGAAATCCATGTCATAGTAGCAGTTATTTTCTTATGTATATTGTTTTAGATTATTGAAAATTGATGATGTATTCCTACCTTAATAAGATCAATGATTATCCTTTGTCTGAAATTCAATAAAATCCTATAGCGCTTGGTTAAGAGGCTAAGATGGCACTTGAGTTCACTATGGCTCGTGGAGTCCTTATTTTAGCAAGTCCTTATTTTATCTGTACACAGAGTTGATATTCTAAAAGCAAAACTTGCTAAAGACCCATTGGAGTATGTGCATTTGCATCTGGTTTATTTTGTTTCCTGTGATATTCAAAATACTGAAATGTTCATCTCAATTTGCTTAGAATGAACAAAGTAAACAATTTTTAACATGAGCTAAGTAAAAAATGTACTTTTTTGATTAAAAAAGTAGAAAGGAGACTAAACCAACCCTTAAGCCCCCAAGAATATCCATTTATTTTTGGAGAACCAAGCTGAAAAGTGGAGAAATAAGCAACAGTATAAGACACATGTGAAAGGCTGGGTAGGACTACAATAAATGCCTTTTTTTTTTTTTTTTTAAATTCTTAACAACTGGATTTAACATTCTTTTTTCCTCCAGCTTACAAACATTGTTTTGTCTAGATGGCTATTAATTCAAATTGGACTGATTTTCTAGTTCTATAAAACTCTTCATCTGCATCATGGATCAAGAGCATTAAGTTGCTTCCTGCGGTGCACAGCTGGAAATCATTCTCTTCAGCAACATTTTGTTTTGTCCCATTTTTGTTTTATACAAATCTGATCCTACACACCCACATAGCTCAGGATTTCTGTCAAGTATCTTCCTTTTTTCCTTGACAAGTCTTAGAACATTTTAAATTGGCAGGTTCTCTTTTGTCTTTCAAATGCTGAATTACTTGCAAACATCTCTGTTTGCCTGCATGAAATTTTTAAAAAATGCTCCACAGACCTAGAGACTGAAATGGAAAGTTAGAAACATTCAAACAGACAGTTTTCTCTTATTCTTTTGAAAGGAGAGAGATGCTTAGCCTAAGCAAGCAAGAGAAATTTGTGAACCAAGACTAGGATGACAGAGGAGGAGAAATGTGTATTGTGTTGTTGTAAAAAATGTGATGATTTTTAAAAAGTTATTTATAAATTGAATATATTGGAGAGAATTCATTGATTGGATGACTTTCCCATAGGAAACCTTAGGTACTGTCTTTAATCAATTACATTAATGATGGCTGTTGTGAGCTGAACTGTAGATGTTGACAAGAAACATTTGAAATTAAAATACAATATATAAATATGTTTATCAGCATGTCTGAATGTTAATAAAAAAATATTGTAATATGCTAGGCACAGGCAGTGAAGACAGCTACTCGACGATATTCATTTAGTTTAGACTGATGAAAACTAGAAAATGTGTTTAGGAATTCTTTTAGGCAAACTACATTAGGAAGATTTTAAGATATGAATTAGATCACTGTCATTTTAAAATGCTGGTTTACCAAACTTCACACAAAGGTAATCAAAATAAAGAGCATGTTGGAAACAAAACAACTTAGAAGGAAACTTTCACCAGGAAACATTTAAAGTGATGCTGTGGCCACTTTTGGAGATGATCATTAATCAGCCTTGGGTCTTTGTGTAAAAGTTGATTGTTTTCACTACTATTGTTTCACACTTTATCCTAAAAATGTTTAGACAAAGTAACTATGTATATATATTTATTCATACTGTTACTTTTAACAAAGTTATTTTCTCAATTTTCCTATCTTCACTGTGTGTGTGTGTGTGTGTGTGTGTGTGTGTATGTATGTGGAGACATCAGTTCAGTTCAGTTCAGTCGCTCAGTCGTGTCTGACTCTTTGCGACCCCATGAATCGCAGCACGCCAGGCCTCCCTGTCCATCACCAACTCCCGAAGTTCACTCAAACTCACATCCACCTAGTCGGTGATGCCATCCCGCCATCTCATCCTCTGTCATCCCGCCATCTCATCCTCTGTCATCCCCTTCTCCTACTGCCCCCAATCCCTCCCAGCATCACAGTCTTTTCCAGTGAGTTAACTCTTCGCATGAGGTGGCCAAAGTACTGGAGTTTCAGCTTCAGCATCATTCCTTCCAAAGAACACCCAGGACTGATCTCCTTTAGAATGGACTAGTTGGATCTCCTTACAGTCCGTGGGACTCTCAAGAGTCTTCTCCAACACCACAGTTTAAAAGCGTCAATTCTTCGGCACTCAGCTTTCTTCACAGTCCAACTCTCACATCCATACATGACCACTGGAAAAACCATAGCCTTGACTACATGGACCTTTGTTGGCAAAGTCCTGCTTGGCAAATGTCTCTGCTTTTGAATATACTGTCTAGGTTGGTCATAAGCTTCCTTCCAAGGTTTAAGCATCTTTTAATTTCATGGCTGCGGTCACCATCTGCAGTGATTTTGGAGCCCCAAAAAATAAAGTCTGACACTGTTTCCACTGTTTCCCCATCTATTTCCCATGAAGTCATGGGACCAGATGCCATGATCTTCATTTTCTGAGTTTTGAGCTTTAAGCCAACTTTTTCACTCTTTATTTTCACTTTCATCAAGAGGCTTTTTAGTTCCTCTTCACTCTCTGCCATAAGGGTGGTGTCATCTGCATATCTGAGGTTATTGATATTTCTCCTGGCAATCTTGATTCCAGCTTGTGCTTCTTCCAGTCCAGCGTTTCTCATGATGTACTCTGCACAGAAGTTACACAAGCAGGGTGACAATATACAGCCTTGACGTACTCCTTTTCCTATTTGGAACCAGCCTGTTGTTCCATGTCCAGTTCTAACTGTTGCTTCCTGACCTGCAAGTAGGTTTCTCAAGAGGCAGGTCAGGTGGTCTGGCATTTCCATCTCTTTCAGAATTTTCCACAGTTTATTGTGATCCACACAGTCAAAGGCTTTGGCATAGTCAATAAAGCAGAAATAGATGTTTTTCTGGAACCCTCTTGCTTTTTCGATCATCCTGCAGATGTTGGCAATTTGATCTCTAATATATGAAATTTATATCCCTCTGACTTCATGATCACAAGCCACAGAAATCACTGAAACTGTTTAACTTAAGCAGAAATGTATTTCAAATCTATCATAGAACTGGCACAATTGCTGGAAGGATTTGAAAACCAGGCTTAGGAGATGATGAACCTCAGTGTGATTCCTACTTTTCACTGCTTGAAAAGTCTAGTCAGGGTCCCTTTGTACACATTCCTGTCATCACTTCCTTTCCTACTCGTGCTGGTTCTATTTTCTCTTGCACTATTATGATCTTATTTTCCTTTTCTCCCCAACTCTGTGTGTCACGTGCTCCAGAATTGGAGCCCAAGGCCAAAATCACGTGCACAATCTGCCCAAACTGCTAGAGGGAGGGGAAAAGAAAGATCCTTGACTTCCATATCTTGGCAAATGTAGGGTACTTCATACCTTTTGTACTGAATACAATGCCTGTTAGCTAAGAACAGAAATGGAGGCTGGGTGTTGGACAAATAAGCAGTGATAGAGATCTACTGCATTTTTTAAAATAGCTTGGGTTTCTTGAATTATTTAAAACAGAGTTCTATATTTTTACTAAATCAAGGATCTGATTAGTTTATTAGTTTTATTTGCCAGATTTCTCTCCAGAAAGATTGTACAAGTGTACAAGCGCATGAATTTATTCTCATTCAATAAATTTAAATTTGAGTGCTATTATATGCTACTAGTGCTATCCCTGTACTCAATAAAGTTATAGACTAGAGATCCACTATAAAAGATATTAAAAGTTTCAGTGTGATAAGGGTTATAATAAAATATAAACTAAGTACTATGTAGACACCAGGAAGGAAATAACAAATATCTGTGTTGGAAAGTCAGGAAACACTTTCACAGAAAAGTGGATATTTGAGCAGGGTCATGCAAGATGCTTTTGAACTGTGGTGTTGGAGCAGACTCTTGAGAGTCCCTTAGACTGCAAGGAGATCCAACTAGTCCACTCTGAAGGAGATCAGCCTTGGGATTTCTTTGGAGGGAATGATGCTAAAGCTGAAGCTCCAGTACTTTGGCCACCTCATGCGAAGAGTAGACTCATTGGAAAAGACTCTGATGCTGAGAGGGATTGGGGGCAGGAGGAGAAGGGGACAACGGAGGATGAGATGGCTGGATGGTATCACTGACTCAATGGATGTGAATCTGAGTGAACTCCAGGAGTTGGTGATGGACAGGGAGGCCTGGCGTGGTGTGATTCATGGGGTCGCAAAGAGTCAGATGTGACTGAGTGACTGAACTGAACTGATGCAAGATGAGCAGATGACCATGTATGCAAAAAAGGAAAACGTTCTATGTAGGATGGACAACATAATGTCATGACAAAGAATTTTCAAAACATCTGATGCATCTGTAAACAGTAAGATGTCAGTACTCTGGACATGTAGGAAGATATTAAAGAAGATGGAAACTGTTGAGTTTCCTAGAGTGGTAGATAGTGGCCTGATTACAAACATTCAGATTATCAAAAAATTTGGCTGCTTGTCTTCTTAGGTAACCAGCAACTCATAGAAGTTTATACAACAAAATGATGTAAGCAGACTTAATTTTAGGAACATAAATTCCCCAGCAGTTTGGTAGATGAATGGACGTGGAGCATGAAGGAAGACTAGTGTGTGATGTTGCATTGGATGTATGGTGAGGTAGTATTAATATATGGTTATCTGAGAGTAAGGATAGATAGATAACATTAAGTTGCAGACAAAATAATTCATTGGAAGCAGAAATCTTAGAATTAAGATTAGCAGTAAGGCATATTTATCCTTAAACTACCATATTAATATTTTCTGATTTCTATGCAAAAACATTTTATTATTTTATGTTCACTTATTTAATAAGAATGACAGATTTGGAGGACAAGGATTATTGTGAATCAGTTATCAGTGTTTTTGTTGATGGTCTTCATGAAGTCAGTTAACAGGGATGAGCACTTAGAAAAGTTGGATGATTTGACTTTTTAAAAAGTTATGAGTGACAGTGAGAGGAACCCATTTATAAGTAGTGTTTAGAAGTCAGAAGGAGGCTGTTTTTCCTTCCCAGTGATTTTAGGGATCCACCAGGGAGATCTACGGAAGTGTGCTTGTCAGAGGAAATCAAGGCTTCAATTACAATAAGAAGGTTGAAGGAGTGCTTTCTTAAAATGGAAAATTTGAAATAGAATATGGACTTGTAAAACTGTGATGGAAGTTGGCTTGTGGTGTGCATATAGAAGAGAAAAGGAGAACTAGATGATGCAAATCTCAAGAATGACACAGGAGAAAAGATTTTCATTTAGATCAGGAAGGGGAACGAGACAGGGTGGATCTTTAATGCTGAAATTAGTTCTAACTTATTTGGGTTTGCAATAATTGTATTTGAAAACCAGCTGTGCAACTTAGTTTCTGGGAATTATTTTCCTCATTTGTAAAATTCACATTTGAAATAGACTTCTTTTGCCTACTGAATAACAGCATTCTAGATCATCACCTAAAGAAACATTGCCTAAATCCTAAGGAATGAATGAGTTGTGCCACATGATAGGTCACTTACTGATATGTTTAATGCATTTCTCTCTGACTCACTTGTAGTTCTTCAAAAGACAACACATACATATTAAATATGGTGCTAAGTCAAAGTTCTTCATTTTTATGAAATAAAAGGTGGAAGGACTGGAAAGCTGTATAAGGAAAATAAATTAACCTGCTAATTGCCAGTCAGTAAGTGTCTTGGAGCGACATTCTACTGTTTGGCTAATCCAGTGCTTTCTTTCGCTCAGTTTTTCTGATTCTGAGCAAAACTGAAAAGACTATTTCCCTTTATACTGTCTAACCAGATTTTCCACATTTGATTTGAGAAGTGTCAAGTTGAAATTTTATTGTTACTGGTATTGCTAACGTATAAAACCCAAATAATGACATAAATCATATATATAGAAATGTATATATATATATATATATATGTATATGTGTATATATGGTTATTCACAGGTATATACTTATATGTGTGTGTATATATAATATTTTTATATATTGACAAATTTTAAGAAAAAATTTCCCCATGTAGAAAAGTTGTAAGAATCATACAATAAATACCCATATACTTAGCCTCTAGATTCTAAAATTAGTATCTCTCTGGATATGCTTTATCATACTTTTGTCCATTCATATGTAAGTATCCATCTTTATATTTTGATCTGTTGCACACTTTGTGCCAAGCACTTCATCATGAATATCATAAATTAAGTTTAATATTGGTTTACGTTTTTATGGTAGAACTTACACCCAGTAAATGCATAAGTGAGTACAACATTCATTCATCAGTTTTAACACTGTTTTAAAATATATATATATATGTATAATATAAACTTAAGAATATTACCATAAGCCCAGAGATTTGTTTTATGCCTTTTCCCTCTCCCCTTAAAGTCAGCCATTTTAAAAATTCTGTTTTATTTTCACAATATGTTTGCCTGTTCTAAAAGATGGCGTAAATGAATAACAACATATGAACTGTTTTGTAAACTGTTTTGTCTTTTACTTGGCATAATGCTTTTGGGATTCATCTTGTGGCATATATCAATAGTTTGATCCTTTTTAATGCTGAATAATATTCCATTGTATATCACAGTTTCTGTATGAATTCTCCCATGGATGGAAACGTGACCTGTTTCTATATTTGGCTATTATAATGAAAGCTTTTATGGACATTCTTGTATAGGGCTTTTCATGGTCATATACTGTTATTTCTCCTGAGTATTTTCTTAGGAGTGGGATTTGGGGGTCATGAGGAAGATCTAGGTTTAGATTTGCTTAAAAAGGCCTGTTTTCTAAAGTGGTTGTACTAATTTACACTCCTAACAACAATGGAGTGGAATTCCAGTTGAACCCCAAAACATTTAAACATTTGGTACTGTCAGTCATTTAAATACTGTACTGCTTAATGTAAAGCATAAGAGCCTTACTGATTTGTGTGTCCATTTATTGTGATCCCTCCACCCACCATTGCTTTGCTCTAATTGTCATGTCTTACATTGTACCTCCCATAGGGTCGCAAAGAGTGTAATACAACTGCACAACTGAGCATGCACATATGCAACATTACAATTTTTCTTAACATTAATGTATGTTTAAACAACTTGGGAAAAATCTGTTAAATTATATTCAAGTTTAGTTATTTGATTCTGACTCTTGCTGATCTCATGTAATGATTTTTTATTCTAGATAATGCATTTTTTAGTTTTAGAATGTATATTTGGTATTTTTGTAGTGTCTAGTGACTTTTATTTTTTATTATAAGCATTTGTGTGTGTATGTCTGTGATCATAGTTATGAAAGCTGATTAAAATTGTTTGTATACTAATTTCAACATCTGGTTGATATCAGTGCTGTTTTCCATTCACCGCTTTTCTTCTAAGTATGGGTGGCATTTTGTTCATTGCATGTCTATCTAATATCTCGTTTATACAATTGCATTCTGAATGTTATAAACAGTCCATGGTAGAAAACTTGGGATTCTGTTATATTCTTTTGAAGAATAGTCATCAGTCTTTTAGTTTTATGTTATATTAGTTACTTATCTGGACTCCAATTCCAAACTTTTGGCATGCCTATGGAATGCAGCAACTATGATCACTTGTTCTAATCATTTGTTCATTTATTCCCAACCAGTGAACTTGGAGCCTGCCTAAGGCATATATGTATATCTGGTATTGATAAGAGACTTGGGAAGAATTTATACGCATATTTTGAGGTTCTTGTGGCTTTCTTTTTTCTAGTATTTCTTCTTCACTTTATAGTAGCTGAAATTGTCCTTAGTTCTGTTTCTGGTTCTTCAAGACAGTAAAGTTAAAAAAGACAGTGAAATGTGGGTTTGAGTTTCAGTCACCTTGTGTGTGCAGTCTGAGACATCCATTATCTTCCTTCTAAGCATATACATCCCTCCTGGTTTACTTATCTATTTTGCGTTGCTCTTCAGTGTCTTCAAGTATGAAATTTTAAAACACGTATTTTGTTTAGAATTCATAGCTGTTATCTGTGAACAGTTTAATAGTAGCTATTCCACGCTTGGGCTTTCCTGGTAGCTTAGCAGTAAAGAATCCGCCTGTAATGCAGGAGATGCAGGTTTCATCCCTGGGTGGATCTGGAAGATCCCCTGGAGAAGGATATGGCAACCCACTCCAGAATTCTTGCCTGGAAAATCCCATGGACAGAGGAGCCTGGCAGGCCACTGTCTGAGGGGCTGCAAAAGAGTCAGACAGTGAGTGACACAACAACTCCACATTAATAAAGTAGAATCTCCATGTGCAGGTTTTAAAGATGTCTCTGCCATTTGAAACCAAAATGTGGGATTTTAAGTCAGATCATCAAGATCATACAAAATTCCATGAATATAGCATAATGTTTGAGCAAGCAAATATAGTCTAAAAACATTCAAATAAAAACAGTGAAAATTTGGCACATTTCTAACTGTTTACCATATGATAGCAGAATTTCTATTTTTCACATTACATAAACTTAGCCTTTTTCTAGATTATTTACTAAATGTATATATTCCAGAACAGAGTATGTTTTTTATTCTCTGGTGTACATATTCTAATCTCTAATGAAATATACAGTATAGTGAAAATAAATATTATTTGTTTTCTGTTTAAACTTGGTTTTTAAAGCTACAAATCCATCTAAATTTATTTAGTCTAGATACTATTCAGAAGAAAAATGTCAGTCATAATTATGTGGGTAATGATGACTGGCTTTTATGTCATTAACATTATATGACCTCAATTTGAATTGAGGTTGTAAGTCAATACTCTATAAAGGTTCACCATCTACTTGTAGTTCATTTACACTTCAAATGTTTATATAATCTTTAAGTAACCCATATTGCATATAGCAATAAATATTATTCTGCTGCTTTTGAGTGGAAATAAATAGGTACAGTCTAACAGATTTAACTTATAATGCAGTGGGCTGCATTCTATAATACAACCTGCTGAAGATTCAATAAAAGCTCAGATATCGACTGACTCTTCAAATTGATCATTAGCAACTAATTGGGGACGTTCCTTGACCAGTACACTTTACCAATTTTTAAAAATAAACAACAAAGTAGCTAATAAAATTTCAAAAGGCCAACTGTTCCTTCACCACAAAGCAAGGCAAGTAAATTATGAAGAGGTTAATTTCAAGCACATGATCAATAAGTGTAAAAGAAACAAATCAATAGAAAGAAGTGAAAGATAGTAAATGTAAATTTTATTGATGTCTTTAGTTTATGATTGGAAAACTCTATGAAACAACAAAGGGGTGGAGGCTGGATAAGTTATTTCTTTTAATAAGTATGTAAATTGATAAGCTCTGCTGAGAACCAGGTTTTGGCTCTTCTTTAAGTCCCAATGAGAATTAGCCTTCTGAGTTAAAGAGCTAAGTTCAAATCTTAGTTATTGGTCTTTCTAATTCATAACTTGGTGCATATTGTTTGTCTTCTTTGTGCTGCATTTTCTTCACTTATAAAGTGGGACTAATAAAAGTACACATGGCGTTAGTGGGGATTAAATCATATTATTTAATGAATATGAAATAGCTTCTTAATCAATGTTACCTCTATACCCATAATCCTTTCATAACCATGTAATTTTGCTCACATTTATATATTTAATATGTGAGAAATTTAGTATATAATTCAGTTCTATATTTTGGAACATAACAATATATAGAAAAATAATTTTCACCAGTCATCTCCTTTTGGCTTCCTCCCATGATTCCTCAGATCTGAAAAACTCCAGGCCTAACCAACTCCAATTAAGCCCCACAGTTCAGTTCAGTCACTCAGTCGTGTCTGACTCTTTGTGACCCGATGGACTGCAGCACGCCAGGCCTCCCTGTCCATCACCAACTCCCAGAGTTTACTCAAACTCATGTCCATTGAGTCAGTGATGCCATCCAGCCATCTCATCGTCTGTCTTCCCCTTCACCTCCTGCCTTCAGTCTTTCCCAGCATTAGGGTCTTTTCAAATGAGTCAGTTCTTCGCATCAGGTGGCCAAGGTATTGGAGTTTCAGCTTCAGCATTAGTCCCACAGGGGTGCACCAAAGCAGGGCATGGAGAGTCTCACCCATACCTTCAAAATAGAATCCGAAGTCGAGGTCAGGGTCAGGACTAGTCAGAAGTGAGGGAGACAAATATCACAAAGTAAAACTGACAGTATCCTGGGGCAATTTTAGAGGTATTGGCTCCTGCCTGAGATGAATTGTATGTAAATAACATTGTTTTGTTTGTAGAAGCTTGCTGTTTAGTTGCTCAGGCATGTCGAACTCTTTGCAACCCCATGGACTGCAACACACCAGACTTCCCTGTTCTTCAGTATCTCCTGGAGTTTGCTCAAACGCATGTGCATTGAGTTGGTGATGCCATCCAACCGTCTTGTTGTCTGTCTTCCCCTTCTCTTCCTGCCTTCAATCTTTTCCAGCATCAGGGTCTTTTCCAATGACTCAGTTCTCTGCATCAGGTGGCCAAAGTATTGGAGCTTCAGTCTCAGCATAAGTCCCTCCAATGAATATTCCGGTTTGATTTCCTTTAGGCTTGACTGGTTTGATCTCCTTACTGTCCACGTTACTCTCAAGAGTCTCCTCCAGCACCACAGTTTGAAAGCATCAGTTCTTTGGTACTCAGCCTTCTTTATGGTCCAGCTATCACATCCATACACATGACTTCTGGAAGAACCATAGCTTTGACTATACAGATCTCTGTTGGCAAAGTAATGTCTCTGCTTTTTAATATGCTATCTAGGTTTGTCATAACTTATATGTATATCTATATCTATGTATGATCACATAATCTAATAGATTAGAATATTTACAAACTCAGTCCTCTGTCAGTCACTCAGCATCCACATAAGCTTTCAGAATAAAGTCCATACTCATATAATATTCCCTCTGCCTGGCATGTTTGTTTTTTTTCCCTTCATTTTCTATACCAAATACATTTCTATTTTTTCTCCAAGATACAGTTCAGGATCACTTCCCACAGTAAGCCCATCTTAATGGTATTTTCATGCTCAAATCTTTTATGGTATCTGGTGTAGTGTGTGCTCAACATATATTTTATGAAATAATAATTTTACAGCTAGATGCAAAACTGGAGTAGGAAATGGCAAGCCTCTCTAGTATTCTTGCCTAGGGAATCCCATGGACAGAGAAGCCTGGCAGGCTACAGTCCATGCAATCGCAAATGAGTCAGACACGACTGAGCTACTAAAGCAAAATCAACAGACGTAAAGTAGTGATGAAAGACAGAAGAGAAACCTTGTTTATTTAATCACATATTATTTACTAGCATAGAGAACTTAGTGTATAAAGGTAGATAGAGTATGTTCTGGGATGAGCTAATTATTTTAAAAATTGTAACCTGACAAATTTCACAAAACAGCTGAAATGCAGGATGGAAATTTCAGTAAGACTTGTGCCAATAACATGAGCAGACTTTTTAAAAGTGTGTTTTAGAGACAGGACTTTCTAATTAAGTAGTAAAGGTTAAAAATTAAGAAGATAGTTTTAGAATTCATATTTAAGACCCAGAAAAAAATGCTAGTTTGATAACACATGCTATTTATGTAGTATACTTAATTAAGTCAGATATTTAATTATCACTGATTATTCTATTTTCATTTAATGATTTGGAAAGCATCCTATCTTAATTTCATTTTAAAATGCAATAAAATCATCCCACACACCTTCATTTGTTCATCTTTTTCAGGTTTATTCCCTGCTGTCCTGAACCTTGCTTCCAATGCCCTCATCACCACAAATGCAACATGTGGAGAGAAAGGACCTGAAATGTATTGCAAATTGGTAGAACATGTCCCTGGGCAGCCGGTGAGGAACCCTCAATGTCGGATCTGCAATCAAAACAGCAGCAATCCATACCGTATGTATTTAGGATTAACTTGTATGGACTTGGGTGGAAGATATCACTGAGAATGTTGAGACCAAAGTGCATTAAAGTCAAAGGGCTTGTCTTCTCAATTTCTAGATCTTTTCTTCCACTGTGAGCTTTACAGCCCTTCTCTGTCTCTTGACAAACATTAGAATTCCCTACGTGTAGTGTTTATGGTGCTTGCGGAGAGTTTTCTAGCTGAAGACCTGTGGCAGTCATTGAGTTTACTGCCTGTGGAAAAGTATCTGAGGGTGTGGTTATTAATAAAGGCTTTAGTAGGTTAGTAGTCACTATGTCCAGGTACTGTACTAGGAATAGCAGGAGTAAGATGTGGTCTCTGGCTCAGTTGAAGAAGTGGCAAGAAGCAGATTATTGCTGTAGAGTGTGGTAGGCATCAAGGAAAGAATCAGCATAGGGGCTTCAGGGAGAAGGAGAAGAGTCACGGATTCAGTCCTGGTATAGCTGGAGGCTTGCCAGAAGGGCATCTGAACTGAGATCCAAGGGCAAATATGAGCTGAGAATATAAAGAGGTGACAGAGGGAAGAGAAGGAACACCAGGAGGAGGGGCTCAGAATAAGATAGAAAACATACTTGCTGGGAGAACTACAAGTAGTTAGAAATGGTTGCAAATTAAAGTGTCAGAGGGCTGGAACAAGTCTGTATGCTTAAATACCACAGGAATAGTGTTTTAAGGAGAAGTGTCATACAAAGCTCTCTTGGTTGGCCTCTAGAAACCACACTCATATCTCAGACTCATTCATGCATTTATTCGACAAGCATTTGAAGACAGGCTCCTGGTAATGCATTGTTGTGAAGCAGAGTGTTGAATCATACATAGCCCTTGACTTAAAGACTTAGGAACGGAAATAGGGGAGACGAAAAAGTAAACTGAGTGCTAAGGGAACACCTAGGGATTCCTGGGGAAAAAATGACCCATATGCTTAGAAAATAAGGGTTAGTAAGATGAAAACGGGAAAATTAATATATATATATATATATATAAAAGCATACAGAAATTTGAAGATAGGAAACATCATGATATATTCAGAGAACTATAAGAAATTAGGTTCACTAAGTAAAGAATTTATATGGATAAGGGGAAAATGGTGTGAGATAATTCTAGACATGGGAGTTGATTTGTAGACATACATTGAGAAATCATCAAATATTGGAGATATTAATGCAGTGAATACTTACTATCAGTGAGGCAAATTACAGTACAGTTACAGTTTTACAATTGTATTATTTAAAAAATTAGTTTTTCCTCTCTTTTGGTTTAAAGTTGAGATGCTTATAAAGTGAAAAAGCTTTTTCTCAGAATTTATATTTTTTAACTTGAAAGAAAGCTGGGAGGTACCCTGCATTCTTTCTTGAAGCTGGTTAAAGGGAAGATTGCATAGTCCTGTCTCTATTATACAGTTTAGAGATGCTGAAAACTTTAATATTGTTATGTTTGAAGAACTGGGACTTTTGTGAATACGATTGCTGGTCTTATATATCGCAGAATGTTTTCAAAAAACAGTTAAGAAACCAAAGATGCCAAGCTTCAGAAACCTTTCTTACCTTTTAAATGACTCTCATTATTTTATAAGATGTAGATTGTTATTGGTATAGGAGGGGGAATATTAGAACACGTCCTATCTATTTGCTATTCTTATATAGAATAGTATGGGCCAAAGCTGAGGTCAGAGTAAGGGGAGACATCAGGACAAGAAAATTGAGGTAAAGGCTAGAAAATAAATGAATTGATGGACTATGAACTGTAGGTTCATTAGGGAAGAAGATGAAGCTTCATGGGAAGAAAATTGCCTTTGGTGCAAGAATCGGTGGCCTTGATTTCATTGAATGTGAGAAAGCCCAGAGACATGAAATGATTGGGAGGGGATTATAGGGGTGGTTGAGGGTGTTTTGAGGATGGGTCAGGCAGAGAGAGAGAGTTAAAGTTTGTAAAATCATACATATGTGTATTTGTGTGTGTGCATATATACATGCATGTGTATATATGTAGGACTATCTAAACATGTATGTATATAAGTATATACATATATACTTATATATATATGTATATAAGTATATACATATATACTTATATATATATGTATATAAGTATTTATAGTTCCTGTAGAATGTTAGGATAAACAGCATTTGGGTATAAAGGGCAATTTAACAAATATTCAGGGGAGTAAACTCAGGTCTATACCTTAGGGTACATGTCATTAATGATACAGAATTTTGAAGAAAGAAAACATCAGTGGGACCTGAGGTAGCAAAAGAGTTCCAAGAAGGTTGTCAGACTCAGAAAGGGTTTAAAAACCTGAATTAGAGGGAAAGGCATTCCAGAAAAGGAGAAACTGAAGGAAATGTGTATACAGATACAGATGGAAGGAAGGTACAAAGATTTAGGTAGACCATAATTGAGTAGACATTTTGTTAGGAAAATGAGTGAGATGTATTCACCAAGTTAAGTCCTTGCGTGAATGTCACTCTGCTCTTCAGAGTTCCATATTCAGGGTCTCTTGTTTCTCAATGGACGACATCTATATTTTCGCAAGACAAAGAGTGAATAATTGTTTTAGCAAAGCAAGACAAATATGAGTTACATTTCCCATTTCCCATTTTATTTACTTGTGGTAAGTTTTTAAAACTTACTACTACTACTACTAAGTCACTTCAGTTGTGTCCGACTCTATGCGACCCCATAGACGGCAGCCCACCAGGCTCCCCCGTCCCTGAGATTCTCCAGGCAAGAACACTGGAGTGGGTTGCCATTTCCCTCTCCAATGCGTGAAAATGAAAAGTGAAAGTGAAGTTGCTCAGTCGTGTCTGACTCTTAGCGACCTCATGGACTGCAGCCCACCAGGCTCCTCCACCCATGGGATTTTCCAGGCAAGAGTACTGGAGTGGGGTGCCATTGCCTTCTCCATTTTAAAACTTATCACATCCTAAATCTACTTCATGTGACTAATTTTGAATGAAGTGTAATGCTTCATTACATTTCAAAATAATGGTTTTGAAATCAGAAATTTAGAAAGAATCATACACCACAAGAATAAAAAAAAAATTAGCAGTAATCCACATGGATATAGTTTAGTAAAAGTTGGAGCAACAGATGATAAAATTCCACAAACTGACTGAACAGCTAGAATGAATCTGGAAGGTCTGTACTTAATTACCACACAAAGAAAGGGAAATTTGAACCTCCTGGCTATTAATGGATTGTGCTTTCCAATTAAAATAGCAGTTTGAAAGTTTTACTTCATCAACAATTCCCTTGCCAATTTTCAGTTGCAGTTAGCCTTTGGATTGACTTGAGAAACTATGAGAATGTTAGAAGTTTCTATCTCTTTTTAAATAAGGGAAATATGCCAACAATTAATCAGTACTTGCAAATTAATTATGATTAAGCTTTCACAATAGGGATTATGGTTAATTGTTGATTCATCTCCCAGTCTTCCTTTTCATGACTAATTTTCATATCAATTTAACCTGAGGTGGTAGATTTCAAAATTTCCAATTAGATAGCTCCTCTCACAATTACCTACAAGCCACAAGTGTGATTTGGAAATGTGATTGTGTGCATATTTTTCTATCACATGTTAAACCCACAATCTGGAAAGAAGGTTTTGGAGGATATTTAAGGAACATATGCTGTGATATTTATTTTTGTTCAGAAGCAATGCAAGTAATATTTCATTATGGTTCTGATTACTAAATGTGCCGATTTCAGCACCCACTCATACCACCAAGGGCATTTATTTGATATTTGGTTATCTTCAGGTATTTGTTGTTATTATAAAGACCTAACACTTTCCCTGTCTTCAGCAGAATAAGTTAACTAGTGCTAAATTATTAAATTTATTCAGCAATTTCGGTTTTCATTAATGAGATAAGGTCTCTCATCTCAGTGGACTGCTATTATAATAAGACGTGGTAGAAAACAAAGTCCATCAAGCTGTTCATTTGAATTAAATAATTTGCCAATATAAATAGATTATTTTTGTCTTGTCCTGTAAAGTCATATTACCATAAGTAAATCAAAGATAAAAACCTTTTATTTTCAGTTAAAGAAGTTATAGCAGACTATGTTAATAAAATTAATATATAAAAAAAATGTTCACAGTCTGAAAATGGCAAATTTAATAAATATTCTGTTTTTTTATACATTTTTTGAAAGATGGTTTTATTTTACCCTCAGATTTCTTTTGCATTGAGGCCTGATTGGTTTTCATTTTAAAAATTTTTATTAAATATAATTTATCCCCAGTAAAGATTCAGAATCCTGCATATTTTGAACAGATACATAATTCATTCTATGTATATGCTTCAGTATTTCTTGGAGAATTCAGTGTACAAAAGAGCCTGGTGGGCTACAGTCCTTGGGGTTGCAAAGAGTCAGATACAGCTAAGTGACTTTCACTTTTCACATATACATAATAATGGTTAGAATATTAATGACTATAATGTTCTTCTCGTGGTTCTGTGAGTTGACATTCCCATCCAAAATATTTTTACGTCCATGGCAAAATGAGAAAATGAGAACAAAATTCCAATTTTTTAATGAAGATAAAATGAATACCTGTTGAATAATTTTCTTTCATTTTAATATTATGACTTTTTAAACTTTTGTTGTTTTTAAACATCCTCCATTTTATGAAACAAGTGATGATATCTTAAATAGCCGTAGTAGCAACACTAGTCTGGATGCTACTATTACTTGGAGAAATAAAGAACTGTAACTCTGATTTGAGTTATACCACCAATTGTACTATAACTCCACAATTGGTATATATTTTGGAGTCATATCAATTCCACAAATCTCTTTCACATATATATTTTTTTAACTTTTTCTGAAAGTTAAGATTTTGGAAACTTGTACCATGAATAGAGTTTTATTATCCTCACTTCAATAATGACACAGAGTTTAAGTGACTTGTCCATGGGCAGTTAAATGCTAAATGGTGGATCCAGGTGGACTATCCAGCTTCTCATTCTCCAGAACTTCATGATTCAAATCTTACGTGCTTTCATCTCTAATATCTTTAAAACACCTGGCTATATTACTGCATTATGTCCACAGATTGAGAGTCCATGATTGTTACTCATAGTGATATGGTTTGTTCATTATTTGAAATAGTCCTTCAATTTGCAAAAAAGATTATGTTCTAATAAAAGAATATTCTTAAGCCATTCATTTGAAACAGCCTTCCAAAGGATTAATGTTATAAAAGTTCTCAGGACTGACGCTCCAAATAATTAATCCATATTTACCAGAGAGTAACAGGGAAGCTAACCTCTTCCCGTTTACATTTCTGCACGCAAATAGGCTGACTTCCAAGTGGGATGTTAGGGAGTTAAGAACTCTTACTGCAGCCCTGGGAATAGAAATAGGAACATCCTCAACAGCCTTTCACTCCTGCCTCCTCACCCGTTCCTGAGCTGGGTCAGATTAGGAGCAGAACTTGTATTACTTGGGAAATAAGTAGCACAGATAACAGACAAGAATGAATGACTGCAAACCAAAAAGGAACAAGAATTTTGGCATTCCAGAGGCAGTGGTTGCTGTTGCGAGATGCATGGAACTAAGTGGGAGAAGCAAGGAATCCGTGAGTTTTGAGGATTATAAGAAGGAAGGAACTGTAAGAACGGACTGTCAAGGGGGGTGGCAACAATTATCCACACCTCCTCTTTTCTGTCTCCAGTCTTGCTTTACTTCGCACAATAGGTCCTGTTCTCATCTGTTTGGAGTAAAGGCCAGGGAAGACCCATGCTTTATTGGTAGGATGGAGGTTCATGTGCCGTCCTATCCTTGTCTTTATTGTCCAGAACCCCACTGTTAGTGATTATGGGGATGAATGGGTATCATCCTGAATGGAAGATTTGGAGTATCTTTCATTTTATTTTTAAATAATGGTTTAAATACAAAGTTGGCAGATTGAGGACTGACTGCAAAAAGCCTCATAAGATGGATTTGACAGCATTTTATATTAAAACCAGATACACATTGAATTGCCCAAGCCTTGGTAATAATGTATGTGTCAGAAGGGCAAATCTTCAAGTACCTTTCAACCACAATTCAGGATTTTATGTTTCTGTTCACAAAGTTGATGGCATACTAGAGCCACCTCAAACAGTAGAGTTTTTGCTTCTGTGAATGACTGACACATCAATTAGATTTCAATATTATTTTTTCACACTTAATTTCTGTAGTTATCTTTAAAGTTGCCCATTTTAGTTGATAGCCAGAGTGCTGAACAGCATCTTCTCATATAGTTTAAGTATTTAACCATTTCATACTACCTTGCAGAGTGCTGTGAAAAAGTCTACATTAAGCCAGTTGCTCTCTGTTTCTATTATTTTAATGTTTGACATTCATATGGTGATAGTTTTAACTTAGTTTTGCTTTTTGCTTGTAAAAACAGCTATAAATTCTTTATATGATCTTTTCTTCTTTCATATGTTGCTGCTGATTCAATAGAGAGGCACCCGATTACAAATGCTATTGATGGCAAGAACACTTGGTGGCAGAGTCCCAGTATTAAGAATGGAATTGAATACCATTATGTTACAATTACGCTGGATTTACAGCAGGTATAGTGCCTCTTTTTATTTATTGATTTTATCATTTTCTTCTTTGAAATTGTATTTGCATTTACTATTTTGTATACTTACTAGTTCTTGAGTGAAAGGATACTCTTTTATTACCCTCCATTATTTTCTTGACACAGTGACAAAAGGACTTATTCATTTAGTATATTGTTATTTAAAAATATTTGGCATTTATTTCTAAAGCACAATTAAAATGAATTCACACGAGGAATTTAAAACTGAATTAGGACCTGACTAATTAACCCTCTAACTAATGAGGATTAATGATAAGAATATTGATCAACAAAATTTCACAAAAAATATAATAGTACCATTTAAATTTTATTTTTGTTGATCACACCACATGTCTTGTAGAATCTTAGTTCCCCAACCAGGGATGAAATCTGCACCTTCAGCAATGAAAGTGTGGAGTCCTAACCACTGGACCACCAGGGAATTCTCATGTTTTAACTTTTAAACTAATAGAGTGCTGCTACTCTGTTCATGGTGTATATACTAAAAGGTTCTTGGATAACAAGGCTCTTGAGTAAATTGCCTCTCTTTACTGAGAGTTAAACAAGCTGTGACAGTTGATTCTTAACTTAAACTTGGGCCAGTAAATGAGGTAACAAGCATTGTAGATGTATAAAAGTTGATGTTGGAGTTTGTGTGTTTGTGGCACACAGGTCTAGGTGCCTTCTATGCTTAATTTCTTTCTCCTTTCTGTTCACCATATTCAGCTCAGGTTGAAATGTTTAGTCAAAAGTAACCATAAGCCCAAATTGTCTAGGGTTGCAAATAGGATGGAAACTGAAAGAATATTCCCATAATTTACTGTTATTCCAAATACAAATTTTCTTTGATTGACTGAAGGCTGAGACTGGAGATATTGAGCCTAGAAGGCTTCTTTAAGTCAGCCTATTCCTCCCTCACTCTCTGCAGTCAGCACAGGAAAGACTCTCAGCCAGTCCTCCCTGACACTGTGGACGCAGAGCAGCAGAGGAGTTTGGGGTTAGTGGAGAAGATGTAGTTAAAATAGCTAATGACAGACACTGTACACTGTAGAGGTTGTGTTTTCACGTGTGGTCACAGTGGAGGAATGCACCAGCCAATGGGAGTTAGTTACGTTCTCAGGAGGCCACATGGGCACCAGGCATCTCCCTAATGGATGCTGTTTGTCATCAATGGGAGTACAGACTGTCCCCCTTAGGTTCAGGGCCCATTATGGCCAGGGTCCCCAGATCCAAGAATTGCAAAGAGCTATTTGGTGGGCCTCAAGGCAGACACTCTTTCCACCTATCTGGAACTCATTATGACCTGAGCAGCAGGGTAGTGGCAGGGACTCAGAACTGTAGCAATTGCCCACAGGTGTGGATTTATTTCTACTCATCGTGCTAAGTTGTTTCAGTTGTATCAGACTCTGCAACCCCATGGACTATAGCCCTCCGGGCTTCTCTGTCCTTGGGATTCTCCAGGCAAGAATAAGGGAGTGGGTTGCCATGCCCTCCTCAAGGGGATCTTCTTGCATCACAGGTGGGTTCTTTACCTCTAGCGCCATCTGGGAAGCCCTTGCTCATTTTCTACTCATATGGGCAACTGAATAGCAGCTTCGAGTCAATAGTATTTGTCAGGAAGTTTCAGAGTACAATCAGGGAAGGCAGGCAAACTACTACACTGATGAATTATGCTTTAGTGAAATCTTGTACATGAATTCCCTTAAAATCCTAGGGTCAAAACGGCCTTCATCCCTCTCTGGATAAAGACAGCTTCATCCTTTGCCAGTCACAGCAGTCGTCCCCTGTCATATGGTCACTATAAGTTGCAGTCTAACTTTCCAGTCAGTAATGAGTCTGCTGTCTATTGTCTTGGTTCATCTCCTGGGATAGAGAATCGATAAATAGTGATGTTTCATTGCTCAGGTTTACTCTCCACCTATGCTTTTAGATCACACATGGAGCAAGACACTCAACTATTAATATAATTTGTTCAGATCATGTATACTATTCTTTGAGCTCAACCACAGCAGTGTTAACAGGCAGAGCTCATTTGATAGTGATTCATTTTATTGTGTTTTGCAGGTATTGCATTTTTTTTTAAATTGGAGGATTGTGACAACTCTGTGGCCAACAAGTCTCTTGGCACCATTTTCCCAACTGTCTCTGCTCACTTCATGTCTCTGTGTCATATTTTGGTAATTCTTACAGTATTTCAAACTTTTTCATTATTATTATATTTGATATGTGATCTGTGACCGGTGAGCTTTGATGTTGCTATTACAACTTTTTTTTTTTTTTTCTGATGAGTAGAAAATGAGTAAGGGCTTCCCAGATGGCCCTAGTGGTAAAGAACCCACCTGCAGTGAGCTTGTTTAGATGAGGTGTCCTGCACAGGGTGGTTAGGTGCTGCCAGATCTTTTATTCAAGTGGTTTCCTTTCTGTGAGTTCTCACTGTTTGATACTCCTTAGGGTTAGTTCTCTGGTAGTCTAGGGTCTTGGAGTCAGCGCTCCCACTCCAAAGGCTCAGGGCTTGATCTCACAAAGGATTTTTTCTCCCTCTTGCAACATGATTGTAAGAGTCAGCTGTGGCTTTCCTCTGCATCGTCTTCATTCTGTGACCCAGGTGGAGGAAGAAATACCCTTGCATTCCTGACTTGTGCCAAGTTAAGACTGCCGCCCAGCTGATGAGACTTCTCATTCAGTGTCCTTTCCTCCATTCCATTTCCCCAAATGTGGCTGCTTATAAAGGTGTTTACGAAGTGGCTGGCACTCTGCCTGAGCCAGACGTGGAGGCCTGGGCTCTGGTACCCTAGGGCAGGGGATATGAAGGTGAAGGAAGCTGGCAGCCTTCCTTCCATGGAACTCACCCTAGGTATGGTGGCAACAGAAGGAATGCTTGCTACCCTAGAAGCAGAGAGTATGACAGAGCCTCTGACACGCTCATGACACAGTGGTAAGAGGCCTTGTGTTCCAGGTGCCAAAGCCACAGCTCCCCAAAGATGCCAACCTGGTGCTGCAAGTAGTGGGGAGAAACCTCTTCACCCAGACCCTGTGAGATGAGCCGGGTCAGGTGGGAGGGAGAGGACCAGCAAGGTCTATTACAACTTCTGGGGGTCCATGAACCATGGACCTATATAAGAAGATGAATTTAGTAACTGTTGCATGTGTTTTGAGTGCTCACTAGTCGGTCATTTCCTCATCTTTCTTCCTCTCTTTGGGCCTTTTTATTGCCTGAGACATGCAACATTGAAATTACTAACCCTGCAGTTAATAACCTTGCAATAGCTTCTGAGTGTTCAAATGAAAGGAACAGTTGCATATCTCTCACTTTATGATCAAAAACTAGAATTAAATAAGCTTAGTGAGAAAGGCATGTCAAAAGCCAAGATAGGCAGAAGGCTAGTCCTCTTGCAACAGTTGGTCAAGTTTTGAATGCAAAGGAAAAGTTCTTAAAGGAAACTAAAAGTGCCACTGCAATGAATACATAAATGATTAGGAAGCAAGGTAGCATTATTGCTGACCTGTGAACATTTTATTGATATTGACAGGAGATCAAACTAGCTATAGCCTTCCCTTAACCCAAAGCCTAATCCAGAGCTAGGCCGTCAGTTTAGTTCAGTTCAGTCACTCTGTCGTGTCTGACTCTTTGCAACCCCATGAGTTGCACCACACCAGGCCTCCCTGTCCATCACCAACTCCCAGAGTTTACCCAAACTCATGTCCATCGAGTTGGTGATGCCATCCAGCCATCTCATCCTCTGTCGTCCCCTTCTCCTCCTGCCCCCAACCCCTCCCAGCGTCAGGATCTTTTCCAATGAGTCAACTCTTAGCATCAAGTGGCCAAAGTATTGGAGTTTCAGCTTCAGCATCAGTCCTTCCAATGAACTCACAGGACTGATCTCCTTTAGGATGGACTGGTTGGAGTCTTCTTGCAGTCCAAGGGACTCTCAAAGTCTTCTCCAACACCGCCCTAGCTCTGTTCAATTGTGCAGAGGCTGAGAGAGGTGAGGAAGCTGCAGAACAAAACTGTGAAGCCAGTAGAGAATGATTTATGAGGTTTAAAGAAAGAAGGCATCCCATAACATATAAGTGTCAAGTAAAGCAGCAAGTGCTGATGTAGATGAGATGCAAGCTGCAGCAAGTTATGCAGAGGATAATCATGAAAATGGGGACAACAGATTTTCAATAATCTTCTATTGAAAGAAGATGCCATCTAGGACTTTTATAGCTAGAGACAAGAAGTCAGTACATGGCTTTAAAATCTTTAAAGGACAGGCGACTTTCTCTTAGCCTGTAAGGGCTAATGTAGCCAGTGACTTGAAGGTAAGGCCAATGCCCATTTACAAATTCCAGAAATCCCAGGGCCCATGTGAATCATGCATCTGTTAATACTATACCTGTGCTGTATAAACTGAACAACACAGCCTAGATGATCACAAGCTGTTTTCAAGATGGTTTACTGAATATTTTAAGCCTACTGTTGAGAACTATTGCTCAAAAAAAAAAAAAAAAAAAAAAGATTCTTTCATAATATTACTGTTCATTGACATCACATCTAGTCACCCAAGAGCTCTGACAGAGATCTACAGTAAGATTTATGTGGTTTTCATGCTCGCTAACACAAGATCCATTATGCAGTCCATGGATCAAGGAATCATTTCAACTCCTCTGTATTATTATTTAAGAAATATATTTTGTAAGACTACAGCTGTCATAGATAGTGATTCTTCTGATGGATCAGGGCAAAATAAATTGAAAATTTTTGGAAAGGATTCAACATGCTAGATGGCATTAAGAAATTAGTGATGCCTAGGAAGAGCTCAAAATATCAACATTGATAGGAGTTTGGAAAAAGTTGATTTTAACCCTAGTGGATGACTTGGAGTAGTTCAAGACTTTACTAGAGAAAGTAACTACAGATGAGGTGGAAATAGCAAGAGAACTGGAATTAGAACTGGAGCTTGAGATAATGACTGAATTCCTGCAACCTCATGATTAACAGATGGGGAGTTGCTTCTTATGGATGACCAAGGAAACTGGTTCCCTGACATGGAATCTACTCCTGGTGACAATGTCATAAGGAGTGTTGACATGACAAAAGAACGAATTAGAATATTACATATCTTAGTTGACAAAGTAGCAGCAGTGTTTGAAAGGATTGACTCCAATTTTGAAAGCATCTGGGTGAAATGCTATAAAATAGCATTGCATGCTACAGAGAAATTGTTCATGAAAGGAAGAGTAAATCAATGCAGCAATGTTGTCTTATTTTAGGAAATTGCCACAACCACCCAACCTTTAGCAACCACTACCTTGATATTCAGCAGCCATTAATTCCAATCGAGACTCAATACCAGCAAAAAGATGGTGACTCACTGAAGGATCAGCTATATTTGGCATATTTTAGCAATAAAGTATTTTAAAATTGAGATATGATATTTTGTTTTTTTTAAGACACAGTACTGTTGCTCCCTTAATAGGCTTCAGTATAATGTAAACTTTTATATGCACTGGGAAACCAAAAAAATTCATATGACTCACTTTATTGAGATATTCACATTATTGCAGTGGTCTGGAATTGAACCTGCAGCATCTCCAAAGTATGTCTGTATTTGTTATTAAAAATAGCAGCATTTTTCCTTCTGATTCATAACTGAATGATGCAATCATGAGTTTTTACTAAATCATTTTTATTCAACATACTGATCATTATTCTGCAGGTCAAAGTGTGCATCTGAAAACCCAGTTTTTTCAGTAAAGTTATTGATATTTTCCCATTTTCTTTGCATCTCCCCTCATACATCCCCACATGTTATCTCAAGAGGTATTGTGGACGTGTTTTCCTGTTCTCTCATTTACCTCTTTCGTTTAATGGCCTTAAGTTGAGTGAATACTCAGACATCTTTTATGGTTCAGTCTTCAAAACAAGTGGCAGAAATATGTTCATAAGATTGATTTAGCTGTCTGAAATACACCTAGTGGAAGTGGTATAGAGATGTGTCCCCATATGGCCTCATAACCCAAGATGGCGCCCACCCATGTCCTTATTCACCTCAGCCCTTCTTACCGCCTATAAATCAACTCATCATGTGTTCAAGAGAAGGGGAAAGCAATCTACAAAATGAAATAAATCCTTATTTCTGCTTGTTTCAAGGTTTTAATTTAGCCAATGATTTAATGATATAAAAAGCTAAACAGGTTTTGTTACCAGATTTTGTACGGGAATTCCACAGACAGGAAAGGACTTTAGACCTCTTGTTTGGCTTCAGGCTTTGGAGTAACAAACTGAATAGGTTCTTAGAACCTATTCACTTAAGGAGCAAAGCTGCAGGAAGGCATATTATAATGCATTGGCAACATAGAAAATGTGAACATCTTTATTACTTCATTTATTTCTCACAATTAGCCTATAAGGTAGCTAGTATTATCCCTTTTAATAGTTGAAGAATGCTGAGACTTTAAAAAGTTAAGTAACTTGGCCTTTTAATAAAGCTTGTTACAGGTAGGACTGGAATTTCATCCTGAGTTGTCTGAATTCAGACTCCAAACTATGCCAGTATTTACTAAATTGGTATCTGAAGACCTAATTTAGGGAAAATTTTTGGTATATAGTTTCAAGGGGTCCATACATTGTTTGGGTTCAAGAAATACCAGATTATCCTCTCACTTATATGGGAGAGTATAGCCAACATCTCTTTTGTCATAAAACAGATCTCATTTTCTACTACACTTCAGCATGTCTTCAAAATAGCATAACTTCAGTCTTTTTCACCTACAGCATGAAGGATTAAGAGGTTATTCATCATTATATGGCTATTAATCAGCTGGGAGACAAGGGCATCAGTTTTATAATGAATAGGTAAATATCACTAAATGTTTATTTGCCATTGATTTGGCAAGAGGTTTGACCATTTATTAGTTCTCCTTTTTATTTTGAAATGCATGAATTTCAACAAGTGCCAGTTTTAATTTTTTCATCATCGATATATAGTTGGCTTCTCTGTGAAATACTTTTAATAAATTGCTATTTTAAATAGCAGTCACCATTACATTTCCTTGATTACATCATTACAGATTACACTGGGGAATTTCTCTGGTGTTTTAACATTCAAGGTAAGTACTAGAAAAATATAATACTTACTGAGAAGAAAGTAGGTACTTATTTTACAAATTGTTTTAAGTTTTTATTACTATGGAATTATTAATTTTTCCCAATTCTACTATTTACTAACATCATATATTGAGCAAATAATTTAATCATGCTGGTACCCTGATTTCTAGATTAGCATAATAAATATTATAACATCATGGCAAGAAATTGAAATAAGGATAATAGCAATGTAACAACTAAATTCCGTCTGACAATTACAGTTATTGTAAACAACCTAGTATCTGCATAAACTTGAAAAAAAAATCCCCAGTATAATGGCAAAGAAAAATATACATCAATTTAAATGATAATAATAGGGAAGTGAAGATTAATAAGATGTCTATCTAACCAGATTTTCACTATAATATGTGTTAGAATATCTAATCTCATTTTGTGACTTTTTAAAATCTGGCCAGTTTCTTAGACCTGCCCTTTGGTGTTGATTGGCAAGTAGGTTAAAACACAGAGGGGCAGCTTTTTAAAAGACCTTTAAAAAACAGATTTATATTCATTCCTATATAATCCAGGTACGCCACAGAATTAGTTATGTGGGAATCTCCATTATTTCAATAAGTAATTCCCTTCTCTTCCTGGTTTATCCCCAAAACTAAAAATGCATTTGTCAAGAAAGATTGTCTTCCAACTGCAGAGGTCAACTCTATATCTTATTGACCTGAATATTTTATTCATTGACCGTATAGAACCATATCTAGTGAGAGTGGTTAACAGTTTAAAGAGACAGCTATGTTTTAGAGGAGATTGAATTAATATTTGTATACAAATATTACTATAGTTTTGAAATCTGTGTGAATAGTATGTTGTTGTTTAGTCACTCAGTCATATCTGACTCTTTTGTGACCCCATGGACTGTGGCCTACCAGGCTTCACTCTTCGTGGGATTTCCCAGACAGTAATACTGGAGTGGGTTGCCATTTCCTTCTCCAGGTGATGTTCCTGACTCAGGGATTGAACCCATGTCTCCTGCGTTGGCATTCAGATTCCTTACCACAGAACCATCAGGGACTCTTGTGAATTACATAGAACCATTTTTTCTAGAACTGTTGATGTAATTAATCCCTTATGTAATAGTAAAGCATGAAAAGCATAGGATAGGTACAGTTAACAGGTAGAAAGGGGTTGTAAATGATATTCCTGCATTTAATATCCCATTATATAAATAAAAGGGCTTCTTAGATGGCTCAGTGGTAAAGAATCTTCCTACCAATGCAGAAGATGGAGGAGAAGTGTGTTCAATCCCTGGGCTGAGATCTCCTGAATTAGGAAATGGCAACCCACTCCAGTATTCTGGCCTGGAAAATTCCATGGTCAGAGGAACCTGGCAGGCTGCAGTCCATGGGAGCTCAAAGAGGCAGGCGTGACTGAGCACACACACGTCTATAAATAAGGAAGACACACACGTGATATATTAAAAAGTCAGGCAAAATTTACATAATCCTGTTTGAATATGGTTCTCTTCAACAAAGTCTGTTTGATCTGTCTCTTGGAGACCTGCTAGATTGCACATTCTTGAAGACAGAGTTCACAGACTTTCTATCCCTCATGGCACTCAGCATCTGTCAGGAATTCAGCAGATGTGATGAAAGTATGGTTCATGATTGCTCTTCAAATCACTGAATTTTTTTATTGGTATTATTTGTGTCACTGCTAAATTGATGAATATATAACTATAGTGGAGATTATAATCTATACATTCAAAATGTCCTATATGACATGTCTTATTTAGTATAGCAGAATGTAATTAAATTCACAGTTCCTTACTTTAGTGTTTTTTTAAGATCATTGATTCATGTCACAAGTAGCATATGTGGTTAATTAGAAAGCATATTCTCTCTCTAAATGAATTTGTGCTGACCTTTTAATCACTGCTTTCCTGGGTAGCTCAGTTGGTAAAGCATCTCCCTGCAATGTGGGAGACCTGGGTTCAATTCCTGGGTTGGGAAGTCCCCTGGAAAGGAAATGGCAACCCACTCCAGTATTCTTGCCTGGAGAACCCCGTGGACAGAGGAGCCTGGCAGGCTATAGCTTATGGGATCGTAGGAGTCGGACACGACTTGGTGCTATATTTCCTTTCTTTCTTTTTAATCACCAATAAAGGTGACTACCAGCTTTAGTGTCTGTATTGTGTAGGACATTAGTTCTGGTTGTCTCCCCTTCACTTTACTTTCAACACTGCACTCACATTGATCTTAGCACAAAATCAAATCAGATCTTACAAAATCAGGTCAGATCACTCCTTCCACAAAAGCTTTAATGGCACTTGATGGAAAAAGCACAATTACCCACATGGATTTATAGGCTCTTTACCTTACCTGCTTTCATCTCTGGTCTCAATCTCTCCTTTTCAGTTACTCCACTGGCTACTTTACTGGCTCTTGAAATCTCTTGCACTTGCTGTTTCTTCTGTCTGGAATCGTTTTCCTCTATTTTCATATAGTCTGTTTCCCTATTTCCTTTGGATTTTTACTCAAATATCCTGTTCTTTGCAGGAATTTCCTTGATAATCTTATTTAAACTTGCAAACCCCTCCCTACTTCCTAACCCATTTCCCTGCTTTAGTTTTCTTCATAAAATTAATGGCTGTCTTGTTCATTTGCTCAGTCATGTCCAACTCTTTGTGACCCCAAGGACTGCAGCACGCCAGGCTTCCTTCTCCTTCACTATCTCCCAGAGTTTGCTCAAACTCATGTCCATTGAGTTGGTGATGCCATCCAACCATCTCATCCTCTGTTGCCCCCTTCTCCTCTTGCCCTCAATCTTTCCCAGCATTAGGATCTTTTCCAGTTGGTCAGTTCTTCACATCAAGTGGCCAAAGTATTGGAGCCTCAGCTTTCAGTGAATAGCCAGCATTGATTTCCTTTAGGATTGACTGGTTTGATCTCCTTGCTGTCCAAAGAACTCTCAAGAGTCTTCTCTAGCACCACAGTTTGTAAGCATCAGTTCTTTGGTATTCAGCCTTCTTTGTGGTCTAACACTTAATCTGTACATGAATACTAGAAAACCATATCTTTGACTATATGTACCTTTGTTGGCAAGGTGCTGTCTCAGCTTTTTAATACACACTCTTGTTTTGTCATAGCTTTTCTTCCAAGGAGCAAGCATCTTTTAGTTTACTGGCTGTAGTCACCATCCATAGTGATTTTGGAGGCCAGTAAAATAAAATATGCCACTGTTTCTACTTTTCCCCCCGTGTATTTGCTATGGAATGATGGCTGTCTAACTTACTAACGTGGCTGCCTAACTTACTGCATTTTTTTTTGTAGCTTTTCCTCAACTTACGATGAGATCACATTCCAATAAACCAGTAACAAATTGAAAATATTATAGGCTGAAAATGTGTTTAACACACCTAACTTACCAAACATCATAGCTCAGCTGAGCCTGCCTTAAACATGCTCAGAACACACACTGAAAAAAATCACCTAACACAGGCATTCCTAATAATAAAGTGTTAAATATTTCACCAGTAATTTGTTGAATGCTGTACTGAAAATGAAGAACAGAATGGTTGTGTGCATACAGAATGTGGTTAGAAGCGTGTCAGTTTCTTACTCTCCTGATCCCATGACTGACTTGTGACTTGCCGTTCCCGGCCCTGTTCAGCATCATAAGAGAGCATCATTCCACTTATCTCAAGGCTGGAAAAGTTCCAAATTCAAAGTCTGAAGTGAAGCATAGTAAGTCTAGGACCATCTGTATTTATGTTGAATGTTGTTTATCTCGCCTTTTAAAATTTTCATGAGAGTGGAGATACTTTTCTGTTTTTGAATTGCCACATTCTAAACCCTTGGAGTAGTACTCAACATATAAGAGATATTCTATAGATTTATATTATATTTAATAGATTTATATTAAATGAATAAATTATTGAGTGAATAAATAGTTAAAACATCAGTTCATAGTATAAGAATTTTATTAAACCTGATACTTGAAGAAATATTCTTACCATGTTTCTTATGATAAAACATGCTATGCGTTTTTAAATGTATGCTTTTTCCTTTAAGTCTCAGGTTAAATAGCATGAAGTAAGTTTTCTTACTAATCCTTTTACTAAACATTCTAAATTTCAGTCATATTTGTCATAATCTGTGTGACTTTACCACATTTATAGCTTTATTGGGGTAAAGCAGATTTTAATAAATTTTAAGTCTTCCGTTGTAACATAGAAGTCTAGAACTGTAATTTTTTAATTGATACTTTAAAATTTTCTAGTGGAAAAATGTATATAAGGGGGAAAATGCCATCAGAGTGCTGTTTAAACAAGATTCTAGACAAAGGATATTTTGTGTTTTGATGTAAATAGCTAATAAACTAAACTCTTGCAACATCATGAAAATGTAAATTTTTTGGAGATGCAAGTCCTCTTTCAAATAGTGTCAAGATGACTGCCCTGGGAAATGATTCTTGAAACCATGGAGTAACTTAGAGAATTGTTTATTTTAAAATAGAGATAATAATACATGATGAAAAGATCTGTTAAATATCTGTGGGAAACTGTTAAAAATTTTAAATCATACTGATTCTGTTATGGAAAGTCTGAACAGGACTGCCTAAAATAGACTGAATGTGGGCAATATTTCACAACTGTCTGATGACTTCCACACATGAAATACAACTATTTCCTCGTGTTGGTAGAATATAGTGTATTCTCCCACTATATTCTTGGTGTCTAGTTTTCACTTACTATAATAATTATATATAGTTATACATTATATGCTGTGCTTAGTCATTCAGTCATGTCCGGCTCTGTGATCCCTTGGACTGTAGCCCAGCAAGCTCCTCTGTCCATGGGAACTCTCCAGGCAGGAATACTGGAGTGGGTTGCCATGCCCTTCTACAGGGAATCTTCCCAAGCAACGGATAGAACCCAGGTCTCTGCATTGCAGGTGGATTCTTTGCTATCTGAGCCACCAGCGAAGCCCAGTTATACACCATCAGTCAGTCAGCTCAGTCTCTCAGTCGTGTCCGACTCTCTGCGACCCCATGAACTGCAGCACACCAGGCCTCCCTGTCCATCACCAACTATCGGAGTCCACCCAAATCCATGTCCATTGAGTCGGTGATGCCATCCAACCATCTCATCCTCTGTCGTCCCCTTCTCCTCCTGCCTTCAATTTTCCCAGCATCAGGGTCTTTTCCAATGAGTCAGCTCTTCGCAACAGGTGGCCAAAGTATTGGAGTTTCAGCTTCAACATCAGTCCTTCCCATGAACACCCAGGACTGGTCTCCTTTAGGATGGATGGGTTGGATCTCCTTGCAGTCCAAGGGACTCTCAAGAGTCTTCTCCAACACCACGGTTCAAAAGCATCAATTCTTTGGTGCTCAGCTTTCTTCACAGTCCAACTCTCACATCCATACATGACCACTGGAAAAACCATAGCCTTGACTAGATGGACCTTTATTGGCTAAGTAATGTCTCTGCTTTTTAATATGCTGTCTGCTGCTGCTGCTGCTAAGTCGATTCAGCTGTGTCTGACTCTGTGTGACCCCATAGACAGCAGCCCACCAGCCTCCTATGTCCCTGGAATTCTCCAGGCAAGAATACTGGAATGGGTTGCCATTTCCTTCTCTAATGCATGCTGTCTAGGTTGGTCATAACTTTCCTTCCAAGGAGTAAGTGTCTTTTAATTTAATGGCTGCAATCACCATCTGCAGTGATTTTGGACCCCAGAAAAACAAAGTCAGCCACTGTTTCCACTGTTTCCCCATCTATTTGCCATGAAATGATGGGACTGGATGCCATGATCTTAGTTTTCTGAATGTTTAGCTTTCAGCCAACTTTTTCACTCTCCTCTTTCATTCTCATCAAGAGTGAAATATACACCATATGCACATATAAATTAGAGGTTTTTTCCTAGAAGTTGACTATATATTTAACTATATATTTAAGTTATGTGATAGCATGTGTATTTTAATTTGTAGATAATACTTGTTTTCAGTATGATCCTGAGTCTTAAAAATACAAAAATGGCAAGAAGTATGGGTATGAGGCTAAGAAGGAGTAGATATAATTTTGCCCACTTCCATTTCCTGATCTATCACTTGTCAGTTCATCTACATTTGGTAAATTGTCCTACTTTTATACTCAATTTGGTCATATGGAAAATAGAATTAATAGCACCACTTCTTTCCGAGGAAGACTGTTATAAGAATGAAGTGACGTAATATAGGCAAGTAGCCAGTATGCTGCCACACAGTAGTTGATAGTAAGTAATGCTTCCTGGCCTTCTACACTGGTAATAATGCTGAGCAGAGAACAAATGGGCTTCCCTGGTAAATCAGCTGGTAAAGAATACACCTATAATGCAGGAGACCCTGGTTCAATTCCTGGGTCTGGAAGATCCTGTGGGAAAGGGATAGGCTACCCACTTCAATAAACATGGGCTTCCCTGGTGGCTCAGATGGTAAAGAATTCTTCTGCAATGGGGGAAACCTGGGTTCGATCCCTGGGTTGGGAAGATCCCATGGAGGAGGGAATGGCAACACACTCCAGTATTCTAGCCTGGAGAATCCCCATGGACAGAGGAACCTGGCAGATTAAAGTCCATGGGGTCACAAAGAGCTGGACACAACTAAGTGACTAAGAACAGCACAGAGAACAAATGGGCTAGAATTGTAATGAGCATGACTTAAAAAAGCAAAAGGAAAGCTGGTTTAACAGTTCAAAAACAGCTTAATTGTTGGGGTATTTGAAGGCTACCTATAAATTTCACTTGGCATGCAACTTGAAGAAATTATGTCCCCTCCCTCTTGAACCTCCCTTTACCCCCACCCATTCCCATCCCTCTAGGTTGTCACAGTGCACTGGGTTGACCTCCTTGTGTTATACAGCAACTTCCCTGGATAAATAAACAATTCAACTACATACTACTCACAACATATATCCCTTCAATATAAAGACCACGGAATAAACCAAAAAAATTGTATTATGTAAACACTAACAAAAAGGAAGCTAGTGAAGCTACAAAAGTAAATCTTCCATATGAGAGCATACTATTGAAACATACATTACCATATGGAAGGTTTACTTTTGTAGCTTCACTAGCTTCCTTTGTTAGCATTTACACAAACAATATAGATTTTTTGGTTTACTCTGGGGTCTTTATATTTAAGAAGTGTCTCTTGTAAGCAGTATGTAGTTGAATTGTTTATTTAACTAGCCAGTCTAGTGGTCACTGCCTTTAAATTGGATATTTAATTATTTGCATTTAATATCAATCACTATTAATATTTGGGTTCAAAATGCCATATTCCCATTTGTTTCCCATTTGTCTTATTTTTGTTATATTTTTCCATCTGACTTTAGTTTTTCGGGATAGTGAAGATTTTTTCCCATTTACTCTATTTGTCCTTTCATTAATATGTATCCAATGCAATCTTTTATTACTTGCATTAATTACCATAAATATTACAACATTCATTTTAGATTTCAGAACTTGCTATAAATTGGTATTTTTACCACTTCCCAGACAAGGCAAAAGACCTTATGACATTTTAACTCTATACTCTCCACTCACCCCCATTTTCCCTCACTCCAGTTAGATTGTGACCTATAGTTCTGGTGTGTTTAATCCTATGTATATATTAAGCTCCAGAAGTAGTCATTATTACTATTATAAACAGGCCATATTCATTTAATTTTAAGCACATGTTTAACTTTTTCTGTTGCTCTTTGTTAATTCTTTTGTTAGCATACTTTTGTATAAGGTCATTTTCCTCTTTTTACTTTTTAATGATTTGCTGGTGACAGATTCTCTCAATTGTTTTTCCCAAAAGTGTTTATTTTCCCTTTAATTTTGATTTATATATTTCATTAGGAATAAAATCATAATTCAGAAGTTTTTGCCAACACTTTTACAATTTTATATCATTGTTGCCTGACTTTGATAATTTATATGGTGAAGTCAGTAAGCATCTCATTGCTTCTTCTTTGAAAGGAAGGTGTCTTTTTTTTTTACTTTGAAGGTTTTATTTCTTTGTCTTTGGTTGTCCAAGTTTTACTACAGTGTGTTTAGGGGTGATTTCATTTGTATAAATAAACTGGTTTGGATTCAAAACCTAGATTCTATGGTGGATGTATTTCTCTGGTTTGTTAATCTCCCAGCCAGTATTTCCTCAAATGGTGTTCCTGTCCACTTTTTCTCTTCTATTTCTGGGACTTCAGATGCACATATGTTACATTTTTCCTAATGTGCATTATATGTTTTATACTTGTCTCGATTTTCTTCTTTTCTCTCTCTCAGGCTTTTTTTATACATTTTTCTGGTGTCCTATTTTTTCAGTATATTAATGCTTTCATTTGTTTGATCTCATCTTCTATTAAATGCATTTACTGAATTCTTAATTTCAATAAATCTATTTTCCAGTTCTAGAGTTTCCATTTGACACTTTAAAAATAGATTCCAGACTACTTTTTCATTTAGTCATCTGGAACACATTAATTGTAGTTATTTTTAATTACATTTCTGATTACTAACATTTGAAATATGTGTGAGTGTGTTTCTATTTCCTTTTTCTCCCTTCTTGGTTTACTGGTTCATGGAAAGCTTGGTAGTTTTTTTAAATTTTAAGTACTATATATTTTGTCTGAAAATTTCTAAAAATTGTCTTAAATGACTTTATTTTCATTCTGGCAAGAGTTAGAGTAGGATCAGATTGCCTTAATTGAATCAGCTATTTAGATTTTTGTGGCTTGATCAGGAATTCTGATGACTATTTCTGATTTTCCCTTATTTCTATGGGTAGAACTTCAGGGTTCATAATTGAAAGGTTTTTCTTTTTTTATTGGCAGACTCTGAGCTTTAACTTTTGTTTTCTCAGCTCTGTGAAACTCACCAAAGATCTGCTTAGCTTTTCACCTCTTGTGAGTTAGTTTTTGCATGGTGTTTATCTTCTGGCTCCTTTACCACTTAACTTGTCAAATCTCTTGAAGACAAAAGCTGAGCAGAATGTGAGGTTTATTTCTCTATGGCTCATGGCTCTTCAAATGCTAGCTGACTTTATAACCTTGATCTTCAGTGTTCATCTTTTCATCCTGTGAGACTGAGGAAAGCTCTAGGATGTAACTTTGTAGAGCTTTGAAGATGTAGAAGAAAATGCCCAGCTCATCTTGATTTGTGTCTCTTTAATCAAGTCTGGCTGCTCTGTTTACTCTGTGATGCCTTAAAACAGCTGTTTTTAGTATTTTATTCAGCTCTTACACGGAGAAGGCAATGGCACCCCACTCCAGTACTCTTGCCTGGAAAATCCCATGGATGGAGGAGCCTGGTAGGCTGCAGTCCATGGGATCGCGAAGAGTCGGACACGACAGCAACTTCACTTTTCACTTTCATGCACTGGAGAAGGAAATGGCAACCCACTCCAGTGTTCTTGCCTGGAGAATCCCAGGGATGGGGGAGCCTGGTGGGCTTCCATCTATGGGGTCGCACAGAGTTGGACACGACTGAAGTGACTTAGCAGCAGCAGCAGCAGCAGCTCTTACAGTTTTTCTATTAGAAAGGAAATATTTGTTTGTTTTGTTTATAGTTAAAAATCAGAAAATATTATCTGATAATAATTTTTCAGGGTTTTTGGGTGAATTTAAGGGGCAGTTTCAATTATCACTTCAATATTTAAATATACTAATTATTTGAATATTGTGATGGATTATGAAAAAAGCAAGAAAGCATATTTAAAACAGGGATCATCCTGAAAAACCTTAGAGGCATAAAATTATCATCTGAAGCAATCCTAATCAAAGTAGGGGTATGATCATAGGTAGGAAGCACCATAGGGTAGATACCCCCATGGTATCTGCCCTAAATAATACCTAAAGAAAATAATTTAATAGTAATACACTTGAAAAATAGTTATTGAGTACTACATGATGGGCACTTTCTAAGCCTAAAAGTCTGATTATGAAGGAGACAGAGATTCTTGTTTTCCAAGCTTTTGTATTCCAATTGTAGTGGTTGTTAGGAAGAGGGAAGGGACATGGAAAATTAAATAGTTTACAGTAGTGAAAATGGCATGGAAAAAACAAAACAGGACAATGTGATAGTAATACAAGTGGCTGATTTATTTGTATGGTCTATCTATGCATTAATTTAAAAAGTGATATTTGAGGTAAGAATTACATAACAGAAAGTGTCAGTCATGAAAAATGCCAAGTAAAGTTTACACCATGACGGGATAAACTTGATAGGCTGAGGAATGAAAAGAAAATCAGTGTGGCTAGATCATGGTGATGAATATCAGAAGTTATATGAAATGATATCTGGAAACTATCCAGGTCTACATAAGGTAGGAGAGAGTTGCCCATCACTATAAGGAGGTAGATTTAATTCTAAGTGTAATGAGAGAACCACAGTGGGATTTAAGAAAGAGGTACTATGATTTCATTGACTTTGTTAAAAATATTATTATGCCTGCTAAATGGAGAATGTTTATAGTGAAATAGCAGTGAAAACTCAGTGACAGGTAGGAAACCATTGAAATGTTCTAGCCAAGAGGTAATGGTGACTTGGACTGTAGTGGTAGGATCACAAATGGACGGAAGTGGTAGGTTGGGATTTACTGTGGAGGATGATGGGACCAGATCTAATGGTGCAGTGGAGAAAGGAGTGGGGCAAAGATGTTGACTCCTGGGACATTAGCCTGAAGAAATATAACTTACTGAGATAGTTATAGACTCAAAGAGTAACAGGATAGGGATAGTAGGTAGTAAATAAGGGCTCTGTTTTAATGTGTTATGTTTGAAAAGCGTATTAACCATCCAAGTGGAAACATTAAAGGCATGATTGAAATTATGAACACTGTATTTAACACTAAGGCCCTATTTAAGATCACCTAAAAAGAAAGTACAGAGTTAAAAGGAGGGATTGGAAATGAATCCTAGGCACTCCAAAGTCCGTGGTGAGTGGAGTAGGGAGGAGAGAAAGTCAGAGAAACCAAGATAAAGTCTATCAAGAAAGAGGCAATGGTCAACTGTGGCAATGTAGCTGCTAAGAGGAATGAGTTCAACCACTCACGTATTGGAAATATCAGAATATAGGGGGAAAAGGTCCCATATTAAATTTCTGTGAGTGACAGCATTTTTTTTATTAGGTTTAATAAAATTTGAACGGCTCCAAACACCAAGATTTAATTTGAAAACTTTCACGACAGCTGCTGCTGCTGCTGCTAAGTCGCTGCAGTCATTCTATGCGACCCCATAGACGGCAGCCCACCGGGCTCCCTGTCCCTGGGATTCTCCAGGCAAGAACACTGGAGTGGGTTGCCATTTCCTTCTCCAATGCGTGAAAGTGAAGTCGCTCAGTCGTGTCCGACTCTTAGTGACGCCATGGACTGCAGCCCACCAGGCTCCTCACCACAGCAACACTTACCAATGTTCAGTTTATTTAAACACACGTGTTGATTGTCTCATTTTCAAATTAAGGTGATAGCTAATAAGACAGTACAGAAAAAATAGATTACAGCATCCTTTACTTATTAGCCAGCTTGTGTCTAAATAGTAAAAGTAATACGTGTCCTGTCAAAATACTTCAGTTTTCTTTGTTTTTACAAATATTTTAATGCGATATTTCAGCCAAGTTTGCTGTTTGAAGGTCATGGTAGATTAATCTCAAATTAGCTGAAACAATGAACTCAACTAAAAGAAAAATCAGTACCATAATGTAGTATAACCAAGGAAATCAGTCCCAAACCCTAATGAGCAGTTGCCTCTCTGCATTGGGTCATTATGATTATATTAATTTAACAAGCCAGGTGGGGAAGCACAGATGAATAATCTTCCAAATGCACAGTAAATACTTAATTTATTGCAATCTGCCCTCATAGTATTGACTCTTTCTATAATAAAATTTTGCATTTGAGAGATGGAATATGTCATCTTCTCAGTAATAATACATAAATAGTTTCCATGTTTGCTTCATCATCATCGTCACTGCCACTTTCCTCAGTTAATTCATTTCAGATGATAAGCTTTTCCATCCATCAGTGTTAAGAATGATTTATTTAATGATTCTGGAAGTATAGCACTGTTTATAAAATGAATTAGGAAATGGAGTAAGACATTAAAAATATATTTTCCACTGCTTTTAGAATATACTCAGGAAACTTTGTACCCATTACATAGTAACACTGCCAGTTCCAGCCCTGGCAACTACTCTTCTACTTTCTGTCTTTATAAATTTAACTATTCGTAGTCAGCATATTGAAAAGCAGAGACATTACTTTGTCAACAAAGGTCCGTCTAGTTAAGGCTATGGTTTTTCCAGTGGTCATGTATGGATGTGAGAGTTGGACTATAAAGAAAGCTGAGCACTGAAGAATTGATGCTTTTGAACTGTGGAGAAGACTCTTGAGTCCCTTGGACTGCAAGGAGGTCCAACCAGTCCATCCTAAAGGAGATGAGTCCTGGAAGGTCCTGGAAGTCCTTCATTGGAAGGACTGATGTTGAAGCTGAAACTGCAATACTTTGGCTACCTGATGCGAAGAGCTGACTCATTGGAAAAGACCCCGACGCTGGGAAAGATTGAGGGCAGGAGGAGAAGGGGATGACAGAGGATGAGATGGTTGGATGGCATCACTGACTCAATGGACATGGGTTTGGGTGAACTCCAGGAGTTGGTGATGGACAGGGAGGCCTGGCGTGCTGTTGTTCATGAGGTTGCAAAGAGTCAGACACAACTGAGCAACTGAACTGAACTGATTCATTTAAGTGGAATTATATAGTATTTGTCTTTTGGGCTTTTTATTTCCTGGCAACCAGTGTTCTACTTTCTGTTTCAATGAATGTGACTATTCTAGGTACATCATATAAGGGGAAATATACAATATTTGCCTTTTGTACTGGTTTATTTCATATAGCATAATGTCCTCGAGGGCCATCCATGTTGTAGCATGTCAGAATTTTCATCCTTTTAAGGCTGGAAAAAGTCCATTGTATGTATAGACCACAATTTGCTTGTCTGTCCATCCATCTGCTTATAAAGACTTTGGTTGCTTCCTTCTTTTGGCTATTGCTAATAAGACTGATATAACATAGATGTACAAAAATCTTTTTGAATCCATGCTTTTGTTTCTTTTTTGAGTATATACCCAGAAGTGGAATTACTAGATCATGTGCTAATCCTGTTTTTAACTTTTTGAGGAGCCATCCTAGTTTTCCATAGCAGCTACACCAATTTATATTCCCAACAGTACATGAAGTTTCTCATTTTGCATACCCTTGCCAACCCTTGTTATTTTCTGCATTTTTCTTGAGAGTTGCCGTCCCAATGATGTGAAGTGATAATGGTTCAGATTTTCTTTCACAGTTTTTAATCTTTCTTGTGATAATTCAGAGAGAAATTTTAGACCATATGCTGTTGGAAAGAATAGCTATAAAGAGTGCCCATGTAAAATTTGAGACTCTTGAAAAATGACAGATAAAAGAGTTTTGTTCATGTTGCTGAAATGTGTCATCAATAAGAGGCCTATGATAAATCTGAGTCAGTTAGGAAATCAACTGTTTTGCTTATCATAATTTATTTGTATAAATTATGCTTTTTATAATATAAATAATTTTATAATATAATATAATATGTAGAGTACCTGTGTTTAGAAATACAGCGGAGGCATTTTTATCTAGGGAGTTACTACTGGTACTTTGCAAACCTGTTTTGTCCAAGACATGGGGCAAAATGTTTTCCATGGGTCATCTTCAACTTTATAAGACACTATTACAGATGAGAGATATAGTAGCTTGATCAAAATTTCACAGTTGGCAAGAATAGAGCCAGAATCCAAACCCAGTTCTGCTTTCAGAGCCTGCCTTCTTTACTCCCAATAGACATTCATGTAACTTAATTCCTTACCTGAATCTTAGAGTAATTAAGAGCATAGAACTTCTCTGTATACCATATACAGTTGCATGTAAAATGGCATGTGTATGGCAGTTATTGCATTATTAAATGCTATTCATTGCTCAATTTAAATATGTTTCATCTAAGGAATCATGCAAAGTTCATGGACCTCTATATGTTCATGGGGCAGTTAAAACTGTAATAGACTAAACGCTGTGCTAGAAGATTTGAAAAAGATTATCATTGATTCAGTTTGGTTAAAATGACTTCTAGAAGTTTAAATCCTTATTTCTTCATTTTTAGTGTTATTCATTGATTTTCCTAAGGAAGGGCTTTTAAACTTCTCTCCTGTAATCACAATGAAAGCCTGCCTGAATATTTGCATATCAGCATAGCTTTTAAAGTTCTTAGTGCTTACTTACACCAGGGCTTCCCTGGTGGCTCAGACAGTAAAATAATCTGCCTGCAATGCCTAGAAACTTGGGTTCAATCCCTAGGTTGGGAAGATCCCCTGGAGGAAGGCATGGCAACCCATTCCAGTATTCTTGCCTGGAAAATCCCCATGGACAGAGGTGCCTGGTGGGCTTCAGTCCATGGGGTTGCAAAGAGCTGAACACGACTAAGTGACTAAGGACATAGCACAGTACTTACATTAAATAGAATCCCATACTCTGAATTTTACATAAGAAGTATCTCTGAAGGTACATAAAGTATAATTTTTTAAACAGAAAAAATGACATGCTTTGTTGTATCATTGTTAAATATAGAAAATGAAGGTTAATGTGCTAAAACAACTTGCTAGGAAACAATGATCTATTATAAAGTTTTTTGACCTGTATATAAAATAGTTGGGGTTTTGAAAAGTCATGCATATCAATCAAAATATTTCTAAAAACATGGTGATACCTTTGACAAATCCCAACAATCTGTGGAAAATGCTTAAAGAGATGGTGTTTAATACCAGACCACCTTGCCTGCCTCCTGTGACACCTGTGTGCAGGTCAAGAAGCAACACTTAGAACCAGACATGGAACAGACCGGTTCCAAATTGGGAAAGGAGTACCTTAAGGTTGTATATTGTCACTCTGCTTGTTTACTTATATGCAGAGTACGTCATGAGAAGCGCTGGGCTGGATGAAGCATAAGCTGGAATCAAGATTGCTAGGAGAAATATCAATAACTTCAGATATGCAGATGACACCACCCTTAGAAGGTGAAGAGAAACTAAAGAGCCTCTTGATGAAGGTGAAAGAGGAGAGTGAAAAAGCTGGCTTAAAATTCAACACTAAAAAAAACGAAGATCATGGCATCTGTTTCCTGTCACTTCATGGCAAATAGATGGGGAAACAATGGAAACAGTGACAGACTTTATTTTCTTGGGCTCCAAAATCACTGCAGATGGTGACTGCACCCATGAAATTAAAAGATGCTTGCTCCTTGGTAGAAAAGCTATGACAAATGTAGAGAGTGTATCAAAAAGCAAAGACATTTCTTTGCCAACAGAGATCTGTCTAGTCAAAGCTATGGTTATTGCAGTAGTCATGTGTGGATGTGGGAGTTGGAGCATAAAGAAGGTTGAGTGCTGAAGAATTGATGCTTTTGAACTGTGGTGTTGGAGAAGACTCTTTGAGAGTCCCATGGACTGCAAGGAGATCCAACCAGTCCATCCTAAAGGAAATCAGTCCTGAATATTCATTGGAAGGACTGATGCTGAAGCTCCCATACTTTGGCCACCTGACGCAAAGAGCTGACTCGTTGAAAAAGACCCTCATGCTGGGAAAGATTGAGGGCCAGAGGGGAAGGGAGCAAGAGAGAATGAGGTGGTTGGATGGCATTACGGATTCAATGGACATGAGTTTGAGCAAGCCCCGGGAGTTGATGAAGGGCAAAGAAGCCTGGTGTGCTGCAGTCCATGGGGTTGCAAAGAATTGGATATGACTGAGTGAACAACAACCTTTGACAAGATAATATTTTATACTTGAAATAAAATGTATACTGAATGATTGGGTTAAAAGTCATAATTGCATATGATATATTTAAATATAGAAATATGTAAAGAGTTTTTGGTAATTCCTTTACAAATTTTCATTACTCTCTAGGATCTGTGGATATTGGTGACTGACAATAATAGTTGCCTAGTAAATAGCTGATGAGTAAACTGATGGCTTTGTTGAATCCTTTGGTTTCTCTGATAACTCAGTTGCTAAGGAATCTGCCTGCAACGCAGGAGACCCCAGTTCGGTTTCTGGGTTGAGAAGCTGTGCTGGAGAAGGGATAGGCTATCCACTCCAGTATTCTCAGGCTTCCCTCGTGGCTCAGCTGGTAAAGAATCGCCTGCAATGCAGGAGACCTGGGTTCTATTTCTGGGTTGGGAAGATCCCCTGGAGAAGGGAAAGGCTACCAATCCAGTGTTCTGGCCTGGAGAATCCCATGGACTGTACAGTCCATGGTTTGCAAAGAGTTGGACACGACTGAGCGACTTTCACTTTCGGTCTCTGAGCTTTCTTCTTTGTGTTGCTATGTTATTACCTTCTATCACTCTTTTATAATAAGATTATATAAATTATTCCTTGCTCAGGAATAACATAAATTGCTAAGCCAGCTTCTTAGACTTAACACTGGTTTTCAGTAATCTAAGTGTCTTAAATGCCCAATAAAGTTAGGATATCATGTGTGACGTCTGTAGTAGGTACCTACTCTCAAGTTTCCAAAAAAAGTTCAATTTCAACAAGAAATAGTTAAACATTCATATCTATTGATTATGTAATGTCAGAGTTCTGTTTTGGGAACACAAAGTAGATAATATTTTAAATTGTAAAAAATAGGACTCATATACAATCCTTTCTAAATAAGTCTATTTTTAGTTTCCTAGGAATAGCTTTTTTAATCTGAATACTGACTGTATTGACTATCTTTAATTCTTTTGATTTTCATTAAAACTCTGCACTCCAGATTAATTTGTAAACTACATGACAATATAAAAATATACTTCATCAAACATCTTTTTCTTTATCTCTTCAAAATCATTTCATTTTACTATTTCCAGTATGGACAATTTAAAATTTTATTCTTGAAACATTTTCTTTTTTCCATCTCTAATTTCCTGTTGATTGTTTCTCTCTTGTACTTATTAGGATTTTTTACCTACGTTTCATAGCAAGCTTGATTATACTTACAGATGTTTTTTTCCCATGAACTAACTTCTTGATGTATATATTCTACTTTATTAATAAGAAAAGTTAATAGCAATAACAGTCAGTTTTATTTTCCTTCAGTTCTCTTCTACACACATTTACATACTCACACATACACCAACACATGTGCACATACAAGTACATATACATTTTAAATTGGTAGCCTACTGTAGATAAGTTTTATCTTCCTTTCAACTATGTGTTTTTTCAGCTGGATATTACATTATGGGCATCTTCCGCAATTATATATTCTTGAAAATCTAGGTATTTAAAAATTAAATAGCAAATATATAGTCTCATAAACTGCCTTTTTCCAAACTTCCTAGAAGGTGTGGACTCGGTGAAGTACAGGGGTAATATTAGTGTGACAGAACAGCTAGCCAGATCTCAGGAAAACCATAGACTTTATGGCGCCTGCAGGATCATGGGGGTGAGCAATACAACCTTTCAAAACAGGTACTGAATCTCAATAGGAAATCAGTTTAAAAGTGCTTTCTACACATCTGTGTCTCTTTTGCTGTCTCGCATACAGGGTCATCATTACCATCTTTCTAAATTCCATATATATGTGTTAGTATAGAGCGGACTTTTGGACTCTGAGGGAGAGGGTGAGGGTGGGATGATTTGGGAGAATGGCATTGAAACATGTATACTATCATGTAAGAAACGAATCGCCAGTCTATGTTCGATGCAGGATATAGGATGCTTGGGGCTGGTGCATGGGGATGATCCAGAGAGATGATCTGGGGTGGGAGGGGGGAGAGGGGAGGGGGGTTCATGTTTGGGAACTCATGTACACCCGTGGTGGATTCATGTCAATATATGGCAAAACCAATACAGTATTGTAAAGTAAAATAAAGTAAAAATAAAAATTTTTTAAAAAGTGTTTTCTACCTTTGCATTATTTATAATCTCTTTTCCTCATTTTTTATTTCTTATAATGGTAAAACAAAAAGTGAAAATGTTAGTCGCTCAGTTGTGTCTGACTCTTTGTGATCACATGGACTGTAGCCTGCCAGGCTCCTCTGTCCGGGTAAGAATAACCGGAGTGGGTAGCCATTTCCTTCTCCAGGGGATCTTCCTGAACCAAGGATCAAACCTGGGTCTCCTGCATTGCAGGCAGATTCTTTACCATCTGAGCCACCAGGGAAGCCCCTGAATACATACCTAGAATACATACATATTCTATGTTTTGGCTAGGAAATGGGTGAAAGTATGGCTACCTAATATTTAATGAGTATGTACTATGGGCTGGAGACTGCTGTAAAACTTTATTGGACTGTGTAATTTTCACAATTTTGTGATGGAAATGTACTATTATTTCCATTGTCCATATTTAAAAAAATGAGGCACAAGAAGGATATGAAATTTTCCAGGTGGCAGTAACTCATTTAATACTACTCTGTCTTGCTCTCTCAACCAGTGACTCCACTTGAATCTCCTGTGGAACACCACATATTTTATAGTTCGAAACAGAGATCTTGATAATTTACTTTCTCCAAACATATACCTTCTCAGGAATAGCACCCATTTTAATCCTGTTTTTTCAGGCAAATAAATAAATACAAACAAAAACCTTTGGAATTATTTTTGACTATCCCTTTTGCTTCATCCCGCTTATCCATGTTCTGGAAACTCAACCAGTATTATTCACAATAATCAATATGTGCAAAATATTGCAGAATGTATCCTGAGTTCGGCCACTTCTTATCTGTACCACTACCACCCTAACCTAAGACACCATAATCTCTCAGTTGGACTACTAGACCAGTCTCCTGACTAGTCTGCCTGCTTTCCCATTCCCTATTTATGACCTCCTCACCAAGCAGCAGTCACAGTAACCTTTTAAAAATATATGTTGGATGTCATTGTCTCATTGCTCAAAATTCTATAATGATTTTCTGACATACAGAAAACAGAATCCACACTTCTTGCCACATCCTGTAGAACCTGCAAGACCAGGCTCTTGTGTGCTTCTCCAGCATCACAGTGGACAAGAATCTGTTGCTGCTATTTTGGTCTAGCCGCGTTGGCCTTCTTGAGATAAATCAAGTTCATTTCTGCATCAGGCTCTTTATATGTGCTATTTGCTTTGCCTTACATGCTCCTTCCCCGGATCTTGATGTGGCTTCATCTGTCATGTCCCTGGTTTCTGCTCAATTCAAACCTTTTCTCTGATCATCATCTATTATAGAAATCCGTACCTAAAATTGCATAATTGATTCATTTATCTTGTTTTTTTGCAGTGGAGTCCTGGCAGATGTTGAACAGTTGGTTCTCTGGGGGGTACAAAAAAGCCTTGATTTGTAGTGTTGGCCAATGTTCATGGTGTAAATATTCACATTGGGACTGATTTCAAGCTACCAACATGATTTCCCTAAACAAGGAATTAGGAAGAGATAAACACAAATGGCTTTTTAAAAATTTGAAGTATATTTGACAATGTTGTGTAAATTTGATATGTACATGTTAATTTCATACATGTATATTTAATGATATGAGTGACATGGCAATAATTAACATCTCTATCATACTATATAACTATTATTTATTTTGAGTGGTTGTAATAATTCTAGTTTCTTTGTAAGTTTGTTGATTATAATGCTCTATTGTCTGCATTCACCATATTGTATGTTCTATCTGTAGGACTTAATTTGCCACATGATGGAAGTTTGTACCTTAAACCACATCTGTCCTATTCCTTTACTCCCCATCCCCTGGTAACCACCATTTAACTTTCTGTTTTTACTAGTGTGGCTCTTTTAGATTCTATATATAAGTGATATCATATAGTACTTGTCTTTCTCTGTATGACTTTTCTAACTTAGCATAATATATGTACACAAGGTCATCCATGTTGTTGCAAATGGCAGGACATCCTTCCTTCTCATGGAGAAATAACAGTCCATTGTGTGTTATGTGTATATATATAAAATCTCTTCTTTATGTATTTATCCATCAGTGGACACTTAGGTTGTTTCCATATATTGATTGTTGTGAATAATCCTGCAGTAAAGATAGGAGTGCATATATCTCTTCGTTACTCTGTTTTCAGTTCCTTTGGGTATATACTCAGACGTGGAATTGCTAGATCATATGCTACATGTGTTTTTAATTTTTGAGGAATCTCCATGCTCTTTATCTGATTTATATTTCCGCCAACAGAGTACAAGAGTTCCCTTTTCTCCACATCTTTACCAAAATTGACTTTTGCAAGTCAGTGCAGGCTGGCTCCAGCAGACTACTGGTGTGTTGTCTGGTTTTCTGAGCCACCAGAGAATCCCCATATAATCCCCATGAGAGAACAATTTTGCTATCCTCGTTGCTGTATTTCAACTCTTTGGGTGAGGGCTGGCACAATAAATAATGTTTGTCTTAATGATATTGTAGAATAAATGAATCAGTGAACTAATTTATATATCATTATGTGAGCCTTTAAAATATGTATGGAAGTACAGAATCTTAGAATCCATAAAAGGAATCTTGGAACAAAAAGGTGAGAGTAACACTAGCGCAAGTGAATTTGACTGCATTTATAACTGTCTTTCCCATCCTTCCTAATCAAGTCATCCCAGTTCTCGTTTGAATATATTCTTTTAAGCCTCTAAATAGATTACTGAGAATGTGGACATTGAAATGTATTCTGTTTATATTTAAATAATTTCATTTATGTTTAGTCTGCAAAAATTTACCTGAAGTTATTCCAGTATGTTGTGTTCTTTAAGCACTTGATGTATTTTTAAAGTGTTGTCCATGTCAATAATATATACAAGTCAAATCATGACCTTCTTTTGGTTTGTACTATTATATTAAAGTGACCTAGACACACAAAGGATTAGACTAAAAATTGTTAGTGCTCATACAGCTATTCTTCATTTCTTTCACTTCTTGATACTTGATAGTGTGCTATGCTGAAAAGGCAAACAATGGGAAAAGGTCTCCTCCACACACACAACATGGTAAAATCTGCTTTCAATAAGGAACTGTATTTACTTCCTGCTGTTCATGGTCACTATTTGTAATACCGTATTTATACTCACTGTAGACATGAAGCCTGGAAAAGAAAAAAGTTCCTCAGTCTTCATACCTCTTATAATGCTTTGCAAATAGCTGCAGTTATTTTGCAGTAATCCACAGTAGAGTGTAATAGTTGCTCAGTCGTGTCGGACTCTGCGACCCCATGGACTGTAGCCTGCCAGTCTCCTCTGTCCATGGAATTCTCCAGGAAGGAGTACTGGAGTGGGTTGCCATGTCCTTCTCCAAATCCACAGTATGTTTAGGTTTAATGGAATCCTGGCTTAGTAATGAAGCACTTCATTAAAGTGTTGTTTATAGTGTTTCTATTCACAGTGTTTCTATTCCATATATGCTTATGGTAGAATTGTATGGATGTTCTGCTCTCATCCATTCTCTGCTGTTTAGACAGATTCAGTTTATAGTGTCAGATTTTACTCTTGATGATTTTGTAGCTTTATCATTTGACGTTGAATAATTGTAGTCAGTCAAACTGTATAAGAAGCTGTATGGATTCTGTTTTATGCCTTGGGTATCATAAATGAGATAGAGTTTGATTCCATATTGATGAAATACTACTTCTGTTTCTCCAAGATATATTGTTCTTTACAATTTGTTTCTAGACATTGTGATTAAATGTTCTATTGGATAGCAATTTCAGTATCAGAGTACAATGACATTTTGTCGTGCTTTAAATGGAAATGTGTGTAGGCTTTTTCTAGTGAAGGCTTTTATATAAATTAATCATGTTCAGGGCTGATAGAATGTTCACAGCAGGACATGTAGTATTACAGAAAATGTCCAAAGCCATTTGCTCTTTTTCAGGACAACTATAACCATGACTTTTTGTGACATTCATAATCTGCTTAATTGGATGAATTTCAGTGTCAGAAAATTGTTCTATGTCACTTTTTAAACTTTTTTATCTCCCTCCTGTGCTGAGTTGTAATTTGATTAGACTTGATTTTCCTCAAGGGGGTGAGAGTTTAAAAAAAAAACAAAAAACTTTCTACTTTGGTGCAACCAATTAATTAGTCCTGCATGGAGAGGTTTGGAAAAATCAATGAGCAGTCAAACTTGATGACAGAGTAAAACACACGTTTATGAAGGCAGCATAGAGAAGACAGTGGAATTCCCGAAGTGTTAACTAGGCCCCATGGATTCTTTTGGAGCTTTGGAAATCCGCACTTCATAAATCATTTTTGCCTTGATACCAAAGTTCTATGATGACTTGGTGCATATCTAACTCACTGAAAATCAAGAGCTATCTAATCAAGATTGCGAGGAGAAATATCAATAACCTCAGATATGCAGATGACACCACCCTTATGGTAGAAAGTGAAGAGGAACTAAAAAGCCTCTTGATGAAAGTGAAAGAGGAGACTGAAAAAGTTAGCTTAAAGCTCAACATTCAGAAAACGAAGATCATGGCATCTGGTCCCATGACTTCATGGGAAATAGATGGGGAAACAGTGGAAACAGTGTCAGACTTTATTTTGGGGGGCTTCAAAATAACTGCAGATGGTGATTGCAGCCATGAAATTAAAAGACACTTACTCCTTGGAAGGAAAGTTATGACCAACCTAGATAGCATATTGAAAATCAGAGACATTACTTTGCCAACAAAGTCTAGTCAAGGCTATGGTTTTTCCAGTGGTGATGTATGGATGTGAGAGTTGGATTATGAAGAAAGCTGAGCGCCTAAGAATTGATGCTTTTGAACTGTGGTGTTGGAGAAGACTCTTGCAAGTCCCTTGGACTGCAAGGAGGTCCAACCAGTCCATTCTCAAGGAGATCAGTCCTGGGTGTTCTTTGGAAGGACTGATGCTGAAGCTGAAACTCCAATACTCTGGCCACCTCATGTGAAGAGTTGACTCATTGGAAAAGACCCTGATGCTGGGAGGGATTGGGGGCAGGAGGAGAAGGGGACAACAGAGGATGAGATAGCTTGATGGCATCACCGACTTGATGGACATGAGTTTGGGTGAACTCTGGGAGTTGGTGACGGACAGAGAGGCCTGGTGTGCTACGATTCATGGGGTCACAAAGAGTCGGACATGACTGAGTAACTGAACTGAAATGAACTGAGGCAGGATAAAAAAAGCAAAGAATTTAGAGTGGGTTTTGTAAGAACTTTGTCTATGTCCTCTTGGAATGGTACCCTTTCATACATATTTGTCATAACTGTTGGCTTTCAATCTTTAGAAAATGTCCATACAGTTAAATGAGTGGCATCTATCCTTATTTTAAAATCTTAGGCAAAAGAATACCAGGCTCTGCATATCTCTCATTTTTCATTTCATTTACACTCTTCATATTTCACTGGCAAGTTAAGTCACCTGTTTAAAATCTGGAGTAAAGGCCACTTGACAAACCTCAACAGAATTCTCTTTTTTGCAGATTTTCATTTCAGAGGGAAAATATGTGAGTTAGACATATATAAGATTGTTATCTTGGTAGCAGTTCCCAAGGAAATTGGGAATGATGAAGAATATGCCATCTGTACTTATTGGTATTGAATGGTGCTAGATAAGTTCACTCTTCAGGTGCTTGTAGAAATCACTCTTGAGGTTCCTTAAATTATTCCAGAGGTGGCATTCCATTTTTGATCACCTATTCTGTTGAATTTTAAAAATAATTGATAATCTATTATGTGTAAGGCATTAAAAGACATGTGTAAAATATTCTACAGTTTCTACTGTTAGCAGCCTTAGTTTTGATGTTAAAACAAGGGCAAAATTAATCTTTTAAGAAGCAAAATTAAGTTGTTATCACAGATGTTAAGTTTTTAGAAATATAAAGGGATGTGAGAATGTGGTTAGATTAGAAATTGATATATGGGAGGGGGTTTCAGGATGGGGAACACATGTACACCCATGGCGATTCATGTTGACGTATGGCAAAACCAATACAATATTGTAAAGTAATTAACCTCCAATTAAAATAAATAAATTTATATTTAAAAAGAAGTTAATATATGGGAAATATCTGTGTGAAGGAATTACTTGAAATAGTCATAAACATGGAATGTATTATTGTACAAAAGCAAAATTTATTATTATACAAAAACTAGATCTCTAAAATTCATCCATAATTTACTAGTCATGTGAAATGGAACAAGTTACCTAATGTACTGGTTTTCCATTGCTGTCATAACCAATTGCACAGATTTAGTGGTTTAACACAAATTTATTATCTTACATTATAATAGGTTAAAAGTCTGACATGAGCCTCACTGTCCTAAGGTCAGGTGTGGGCAAGGTCATATTCCCTTTTGAAGATTCTAGAAGGAAATTCATTTCCTTGATTTTTCCAACTTCTGAAGATTGCCTATATTCCTTGGCTTGTGTCCTCTTCCTTCATCTTCAAAACCAGAAATGGGTTGGAGGTTTATCATGTTCCATCACTCTGCCCACCTCTTTCACTTCCCTCATTAAGGATCCTTGTGATTATTTTCGGAGAAGGCAATGGCACCCCACTCCAGTACTCTTGCCTGGAAAATCCCATGGATGGAGGAGCCTGGTAGGCTGCAGTCCATGGAGTCTCTGAGAGTCGGACATGACTGAGCGACTTCACTTTCACTTTTCACTTTCAGGCTTTGGAGAAGGAAATGGCAATCCACTCCAGTGTTCTTGCCTGGAGAATCCCAGGGATGGGGGAGCCTGGTGGGCTGCCGTCTGTGGGGTCGCACAGAGTCAGACACGACTGAGGCGACTTAGCAGCAGCAGCAGCAGCAGTGATTATTTTGGGCTCAATCATACAATTCAGAATTATCATTACATCTCAAGGTCTTTAACTAAATCATATCTACAAAAGTCCCTTTGACATATATAATAATGTATACAAAGGTTTCAAGGGTTAAGATATAGACATTGTTGAGGGGTCATTATTCTTTGTATCACACAAATTAGCATTAACTCTCTCATTTCAATTTCTAATCAGTTCCTACCTGCCTGATAGAAATCTTGTTAGCAGAGACAAACTTCTGCAGGCTGAAGTGCTTGGCAAAAACTAGGTACTAAATAAAATGCTACTTTCCACAAGAAAAGATTATTAAGATATAGAATACTGGGATACGACAATAAACTCAAATGAAAATAACCCACAGCAGGCACACCCCCCACAGTGCTCTCTTCTGAATATTCATTTTGTCTTCTCTCTCTCCTCTCCTATTGTTTAATTTCCATTTTGGGAAAAATATCATCTTAGGAAAACTTGTTTTTCTTTTTTTAAAAAAATGCCTGAATTACAAATAAATATCATTTTTCCAAAGATAAAGGGAATTTCAGAGAGGGGAGAGCAATATAGTGAAAGGCTATAGAGATTTCAAAGAAGATGAGGATGGAGAAACTAAACATGTATTTTCTGACCAGGTAACTCTTTTGAAAATAATTCAAGTAGGGTGGTGAGTGGTGCATGCGTGGTAGAGGGTTAAATAGAGAAGAGGTGCTAAGGTGATAAACAGTGGAGGTTACAGAGTACTCTTAAGAAAGTCCCTAGAGAAGGACAAGGAAGCTGGGCAGTATATAAGCATGAAAATAGCTGATGCTATTTCATTTGTAATAGCTAAAATTGAAAAAGTGTTAAGTAACTCTGATCTGTTGAAAGAATTCATGAGCTAAGATCAGAAAGTTTCATCTGTCTTTGATTTGTTATTCTCTGCTGTTAACATTATATTTCCAACTCTTCTCATTACTACAAATCTTTGCTATTATTCCCCAAATGCTTTGAACTAGAGTGATTCATTCATGTCTGCAATGTCATAAGTTGAAGAATGCTAGGTTCTTCTTACCCTGGTAACTATAGAAGCACAAAAACAAAGGCAATGCTGGGTACTTCTCCAGGGTGAATAATTTTTAGAAGGGAGGCTTTTAACTGTCACATTTCTGATTGTCTGTGATTCACACCCATATTGTGTTCTGTGATGGCTTCACTGAAAGGACTGTCGTGTTCTATGGGGGACTCAGCCTACCTGCTCTTTTACCAGTGGCTGGTGTGAAAGCCATGCTGTGCCAATGACTTATTCACAGGAGGCAGGTCAATCTTTTGAAACCATGGATTGTTTCAGATGAGAGAGAAATATGTGAGGAGAGAATAGATGTCAAGGGCAGTGCTGAAGAGAAGGAAAATGCTTGTCTGAGTTTTACCTGCCGCTGACATTGTTAAAAATGATAGCAACTTAATGAAGCACGGAGCACTAAATGCGTTAATAAGCTGAGGGAGGACCTTGCTCATTGCAATTTGGATTCTATTTATTCGTGTTCCTAGTTTTCTAAGACAGGACTAAAATTTGGGGCTGGCAATGCCCTTTAGAGTTGATAATTAATTTGAAAGAATTAAGATACATTTCTTAAGCTCTGAATGCAATGTAGTTGCAGTATGAATCAGAATTAATCATTTATCAAGACAGTAAACACATTTTACTGTTACAAACAAATATTTGCTTTTTAAGAGCAAGCACTGAATTACCAATAGTGTAAAATCATTATGTAAGAGAGTCATTTGTTTGTCAAAAAGAAATGTCTTAGTAATCTTTTTAAAAGCTCTGATATGATAATTTCCCAACATACACAGAAGTATAGAGTAGAATACTCTAGACCCACGTAACTGATACCCACCTGTAAAAATTAACTCATGGCCCTTCCTGTTTCCATTCTACATTTGTCCATACCCCATCCCACTCACCAGGTTAAGTGAATGAAGTTAAGTTTCTCAGTCGTGTCCGACTCTTTGCGAACGCATGGACTCCTAACAGGCTCCTCTGTCCATGGGATTTTCCAGGCAAGAGTACTGGAGTGGGTTGCCATTGCCTTTTCCAGGGGATCTTCCCAACCCAGGGATCGAACCCGGGTCTCGCTCATTGTAGACAGTCTCTTTACCGTCTGAGCCACCTTATTTGGAAGCAGACCCCACACATATTACATCCTCTCCATCCTCTATAGTTCCGTATAAATTACTGAACTTTACAGCTCCTTTGTAAACAACATCACTGTCATACCTAAAAATACTATTATTCTTCTTTAATATTAACAGACATTCAGTCAGTATTAACATACATCACGTTTGCCTCCAACCTTTAAAAAGTTGATTGAATCAGGATGTACCTGAAGTCACATACTGCACTTATTTGATATCTCTCTTAAGGTCTCTTAATCTATAACCTCATTATTTTTTAATTGTCTTGCGATTTATTTTTTAAAGAAGCCATACTTTTTGGGTAGTAAAGGTTCTCACATCCTGAATTTTGTTAATTGTATCCCTGTGGTGCTGTTTTCATGATCCTTAGATACCTTATTTCCTGTAAACTGATAGTTAAATGGAGAGACTCACTCTGATTTTGGGTTCACATTTTTGGCAAATTACTTTATAGATGGTGCTGTAGCCTTCCATTACATTGCAGAAAATATCCAGGTGTCTCTCTTTTGGCAACGTTAGTGGCCATTTTGACCGTTAGTGTTCACCACAGATTCATCATTTCAAAAAAGGTCCTCTTAGTAAACCGTGACATCCTGTATAATTGAGTTTTCTCCAGGTTGATTTTTTTTCATTTAATAGTATATTCCTGCATCCGTTGCTCTTTCTTCTCAGGTTCTCTTGACTATTCTTGCTTGTTAATGTTTTCAAATCAGCCTTACAATAAACTTACCCAGTTCTAGGGACTAATAATAAAAATTGTACTGATTTAGATTTGTATATTAACTTAGAGCTGAAAAGTAACTCATGTTATTTTTCAGAATGGGAGGTTGAGATTTTCTTTATTACATAATGAAGTGGAACTGTCCTTCAAATACTTTCCCATGGATAGTTAGGCATTGATTAAAACTCTTCTCAAAAAACAAATTCAGCAAATGAACATTTTATCTTCAGAAGATTATCTTTAGTCATCCAGTTAGATTATTATTTCTTAGAAATTAGATAATGATAGAGTAATTCATTTTCAAATGTATAAACTTTATATGAGCTTAACGTGAATATAAAAAATCTGTTTTAATTGACAGCAAAGTATTTCTGTTTCTCTGAAAACAGAGGAGCCACTTACCCTGAGGTGAAATGGCACGTTTGCTTACCTGCAACTCCTTAAATTCACACTCAGCAACTGTAGTGTACACTGAGGGGAGGGGAATAAATGCCCTGTATATTATAACTGAGTGACAATTACAAGTCATTTCAGTCTTTGAAATTATTGTCAGTAAATTTGTCTGAAGGGACAGGCAGACAAGGGGGTTATCCATATGGACTCCCCACCAATCCTAGGTTTATCGAAGTAAGTGTAAATTTGCAAGGGACATAAAACTCACCCAAAAAGTAATAGTTGAAGTATTTGTAGGTTAATTGCTTTAAGTTTTAAATTTAAAGCATCCTTTAAAAGCCTCTATTCTTTAGTTCAGTTCATTCGTTCGGTTGTGTCCAGCTCTTTGCGACCCCATGAACTGCAGTACGCAAGGCCTCCCTGTCCATTACCAACTCCTGGAGTTTTACTCAAACTCATGTCCATCAAGTAGGTGATGCCATCCAACCATCTCATCCTTTGTAGTCCCCTTCTCCTCCTGCCTTCAATCTTTCCCAGCATCAGGGTCTTTTCCAATGAGTCAGTTCTTCACATCAGGTGGCTAAAGTATTGAAGTTTCAGCTTCAGCATTCCAATGAATATTCGGGACTGATTTCCTTTAGGATAGAATGGTTGGATCACCTTGCAGTCTAAGGGACTGTCAAGATTCCTCTCCAACACCATAGTTCAAAAGCATTGATTCTTTGGTGCTCAACTATCTTTATAGTCCAACTCTCAGATCTGTTGTTTAACCTTGATCCAATAGGTCCAATAATAGTATTTTCAGAATGTGTATAGTGGTCTCTTCAGGTAATTTTTAAGATTATAGTGAGCCACTTGTTTCCTGTCATTGCTTAAGAAATTTTTGCTGGGAAGTAAAAATTTGGTTAAGCTTCCCAGGTGGCACAAAGGTAGAGAATGTGCCCACCAATGCAAAATACATAGGAGACAGGGGTTCAATCCCTGGGTTGGGAAGATCCCTTGGAGTAGGAAATAGCAACTCTCTCCAATTTTCTTGCCTGGAAAATTTCATTGAAATAGGAGCCTGGTGGGGTCACAGAGAGTCAAACATGATTGAGCATGCATACACACAAAAAAAAGTTTGTTTAGGGCAAAATCCCATGGACAGAGAAACCTGGTAGGCTACAGTCCATGGGGTCACAAAGAGTCGGACACGACTAAACAACTTCACTTTCACTTTCCCTGGTTGCTCTGCCAATGCAGGGAAACACAGGTTTGATCCCTGGAAAAGGAAACAGCACCCTATTCCAGTATTCTTGCCTGGGAAACCCCATGGACAGAGGAGTTTGGCAGTCTACAGTCCATGGGGTTGCAAACAGTTGGACAGGACTTAGTGGCTAAACAACAACAAAAGAATTTGGTTACATGTTTTTTGGTAGGGTGGGTCTTTGAGTGAAGCCTCTATTAAACTCAGACCTAAGATGAATTTCCTGCATTCAGCCCCACTTCTCACCCCTGCTTCTGGTCAGACCTGCTTTTGTGAGTTTCTGCTGGTCTTGACCCAGGGCAACAGCCACTCTGAGTACTTTTGGCCATGACCTCTACTCTCCCTCTACAGCTGACTCCCATGGACCTTCCAGAAAAAATAATGAACCCACTTCATCCTCTTTGTTTTTGTTTTTTTTTTAATTTATTTATCCTTCTTTTAGGTCTCAGGTAAAAGATAAGCTAATTATATGAACTATCAACTCAAACACAGAGACGTGTGTGTGCACTTCTGTAAGGTTTTCCAGATTATTCTAGTGGGTACAAAGCTTGAAATTCTTGATTCCAAGGATCCTTTTTGGTTCTGACATTGTATAGTTCTCATTGCTTTCTGAACGTCAACATACCCGTATAAATGAATGAGTATTTGACATACATAATGCTAGAACTAATAATACACAGAAGTGTCTAAAACAGAGATGGCATTGAAGTTTGTGGAAATGTTTAAATTCATAACATTGGCAAGAGCAGGCATTAGAATATTGCAGAGCCTCTTTCACAATTAAGCAGTTTTGTTATGTGGACAGCTATTTGCTATAGGGAGTTCACAGACAGCAATAAAGGGATAAAGGCAGAGCTTATCTGTGGCAGAAGTTAGACGGCCATGTGTTTTTCTCTTGACAAATTAGGAAACAGAAATGGAAGAGAGTAATTCAGGTTAAGTTCTGTGAGAAAGATGAAGTACCATCTTCCACAGAGAGTGAAAGTGAAAGTGAAAAAGTTGCTTAGTTGTGTCCGACTCTGTGCCAACATGGCCAACACAGTCAAGGGAATTCTCCAGGCCAGAATGGTGGAGTGGGTAGCCTTTCCCTTCTCCAGGGAATCTTCCCAACCAGGGATCACACACACACACACACACACACACACACACACACACACACACACACGAATGACATGAAGCTTGTTTTTCATGTTTAAAAAATGTGGCCATTTCATTCATTGTGACGAACCATTTTACAGTTTTCCCCTCCATGGCTGGTGATAGAAGTTGCAAATAGTGCTGGCCATATATATCCAGTTGTTTAGTTTCAGAGGTGTGACCAACTCGCTGTCCCATGGACTGTAGCCTGCCAGGCTCCTTTGTCCGTGGGATTCTCCAGGCAAAAATACTGGAGTGGGTTGCCATTTCCTCCTCCAGGGAGTGGTTTTCATTTCCTCACAGAGAGTGGTTTTCATTAATACTTTTATGTCTTTCATGGGCGTTCAGCCTATAGGAAACTGAGGCCCTCTGTCCTTTGTACATCTTTGAGGAGTCCTCCTGTAGCCTAGCTCTTTTAACTATGTTCCAGTGACACTCAAAAGAATCAGTAAAATCTCCAAAACACAGTACTATTTGGTAGCATTTTTCTAGATCCGTGATTCTCCCGAGGACAAAGGAACTGGGATAAAGTAGGTTCCTGAGAGTCATAACAGAGAGTTTTTTTTTTTTTTAATGCAGACCCAGCAATGCATGTGCTAGAAATCGATCCTGGAGATCAGACTTACCCAAATGGGTTATGAATGAGCCAATATATATTCTGCCCTAGGACGGTGTGTAGAGTGGCCAACACTCCTAGGCTGTTCATTCCCGGCTGTGAGGTCTCCTCCAATCATGTGAAAAAGATGGGAAAACATCACCATATATGATGGTCATTGTAGGTTGCTTGTTATTTTGGGACTGAAGGATTCTTCAGAAAGGCTATTCTCCATTTCCACCTTAAATGAGTTCAAGTTCTTAAACACTCGACTGCTGCTGCTGCTGCTAAGTCGCTGCAGTTGTGTCCAACTCTGTGCGATCCCATAGATGGCAGCCCACCAGGCTTCCCCTTCCCTGGAATTCTCCAGGCAGAACACTGGAGTGGGTTGCCATTTCCTTCTCCAATGCATGAAAGTAAAAAGTGAAAGTGAAGTCGCTCAGTCGTGTCTGACTCTTAGCCACCCCATGGACTACAACCTACCAGGCTCCTCTGTCCATGGAGTTTCCAGGCAAGAGTACTGGAGTGGGGTGCCATTGCCTTCTCAGCTTAAACACTCTAGGAACATCTACTTTAATGCTACATTAGTGACATATGATTGTGATTAATGATATTTTATTATGTGATGCACAAATGGAATGTGAAATAGAAAGTTCTCTATGTTACTATAAACTGTCAACCATTTGGCTTTATTTCAAAAGTTATTTGGAATTTTTAAGCCACCAATATATAAAAAGTGCCTTCCTACAACAAAAATTGGATATAGTGTATTGAGATCTATGATTTATAGAAGCCTAGCCGTCTTACTATTTTTGTGCTTATCATAATGTATTTGCTTGCCTTGTTGCATCCCATACAGATTTTTTTTCCCACCTGGAAATAAGATTTTATAACTAGTGATTTTGAATAGTCTTTATGCTGAAAACACAAGGCAGAATTAATTAAACTAACATAGGTACACTAGAGAATTATTCTGTTGGAATCATTAAAAATTTGGCATACTTAGAAATTCAGTTAGAGTTTTTACAGTCTTTTTCTGACACCTTCAAAGAATACTTCTATTCATTGTGTTTTTCAATAATGCTGTCTACCACATTTTAAAAAGTTTATTCAAAATACTATATGTCAACTAATTTAATTAATTTTGCATGAAATGTGAAAGAATCCATAGAAAATAAATGAAAGAAGGATATTATTTTGAAATGAGGTGACTTTAATATTCTTGAAGGCAATGACTGCTTTTCCATGTCACTTAATGCTGGCTGTTATATTGAATTATAGAAAGAGTCTGTGCGGTTTCTAGTACAACTTCTTTTTTAGAGCCAACACAGAATCTCTGAAGTCATAAATCCATGTTGTAGCTCCAAGACAATTTGGCCTTTTCCTATATTTGCTTGCTGAGTTGTTTCTAAACAAAGTTTTTTATTCATACATCAGTGTATCTTTATTTTTCTTATTTGTACCTGTGATCTGTAATTATGCTTTGATATTTCTCTTTTGGTTTTCCACTAAAAAAAAAAATCTCTGTGCACTTTTTTTTTTTCTGGATGGGAATTTGCTCATTTAAAACATTTATAGAGATTCTTTTTTCCAAAGAGCACATAGTACTTTATTATCTCTTCCATGGTTCTTACTTTGAAAAAGATACACTGTGAAACAGAGGGTAAAAGAGTTTAAGAAATTTTCTCAACTCATAGAGATATTAATTGAATGAACATGCAAGAAATGTATGTCTTAGTTCCTGCAAGTGACAAAATATGCTGGTTGACTGGAATTCAAGTTCTAACAAACAGAAAGAATAGTATTAATCTAGTAAGAAGTCATATGGAAGCATGTACACTGGTTTTGATTATTCAATTAAAACTAATAAATGTTAAATATACATTATTTCAAAAGAATTTTACTAAAGATTATAGCACCTCTGCCCTTTAGGAGCTCACAATTTAGTTATTTATATTCTTTACTAGTTTACAGATTTTTGTCATGAATGATTTAGAATTACCAGAAATTAGGAGCATTTAATTTAATTTACCAGAAATTAGTGTATCAGATTTTCATAGAAAAAACTATCTTTCTGTGTTCTATCAGATTACTCAGTAGGGTTTGCCTTTTAGTGAATTCATTTTTAAAGAGGTTCCATGTGTATGTATTGAATACAGAGTGTCTAAGAGAAATAATCCATAATGAATAGCACCTAAAAATGCAGAAATAGCAAAAACTCTAGCTTATGTTTGGTTGGCTTCTGTACATCTTTTTTTCTGCCAACATAACCTGTACTGGGGGCTTCCCAGGTGGTACAGTGGCAAAGAATCCACCTGCAATGCAGGAGACAGGAGTTCCATCCCTGGGTCTGGGTTGGGAAGATACCCTGGATGAGGAAATGACAACCTGCTTCAGTATTCTTGCCTGGGAAATCCCATGGACAGAGGAGTCTGGTGGGTTACAGTCCATGGGGTTGCAAAAAGTCAGACATGACTGAGTGACTGAGCATGCGTGTGGGCACATGATGGATAGAGTATGTTCCATCTTACTCCCACTCTTGTCCTTTCTTTGATGTTTATTTTTTAAAATATTTCCTTACTTTAAAAATAATTTTATTAAAAACTGAGACATTTATGTTAATGCAATTAGTATAGCAGGGTAGTAGAAGAATTTTAAAGTTCTTTTTCTCTCCTTGACTCCTTATCCCCAAACCCCACAGGTCACGTCTTAAATATGTCCATGTCTGCCCTTCCCCAAAATGTCTAAGTGTATTTCAATAATTACAAATTCATATGTATATATACATGTCTGTCTACAGTTATCTGTATACCTCTGTAAATAAAAATTCATAATATTTCCCATATGGAGTGATAATACATAAAATAGAATGGTCAAAGCCCAGACTAATCAGAGTAGGTGTCTTGGCTGTTCCTTGCAATCCCTAGGTTACCCAGATGTTCTCTGGAAAGAGAAGGCATTTGAGAGGCTTGGACAGCAGTTATTTACCAAGTACAGAAGTATTTCAGTATTTTAACTACCAGTATTTCCTTAACTGTGCGTAAGAGGCAAATGGTATCTCTAGTTTCGCTCATTAAATGGCTCATGATTTTCCCCTCAGTGCATACAGATAGAAGTGCTCACGTTCCAGTAAGGGTCTCAAAAGACCAGCATCTGAGTCACCTCTTTCATCTTAAGTACAAACTTTTTATGTTTTTAAATTCAGTCCCTTAGAGTTTGTCATAGACAGTGTGCATGTATTCCTGAAAGTCTCATGTCAAAACTATGAAGCAGATAAGGTATATTTTCAGAACATTACTTTCAAGCTCCCCTCTAAACAGACCCATTAATTATCTTTTAACAGGTTTTTCCTTCAATTATGTATTTTCAGTGACTCCAATCACCCAGAATTTAGGGTTGGCAAACTCCCTGTGTCTCACTGAATGTACTAAAAAGACCACATACTATTGCTTTCTTACTAGCATACTTTTAATGTATCTCATTATTGCAATTTATTATCAACTCATAGCTGGTGGGACTATACCTTGAAAGAAAGTTGCTCAGTTGTGTCTGACTCTTTGCGATCCCATGGAATGTAGCCTGCCAGGCTCCTCTGTCCATGGAATTCTCCAGGCAAGAATACTAGAGTGGGTTGCCATTTCCTTCTCCGGGGAATCTTCCCGACCCACTAAAGACATATACTATTGCTTTTTTACTAGTGTACCTTTCATATATCTCATTATTGCAATATATTATTAACTCATAGATGGTGGAACTATATAAACTACCTTATATTTATCTTTCTACCAAGGACATCGCAAAAAATGTCACTCGGTAATGTTTATGCATTGTTCTTTTGGACTTTTGGATTGGATTGGTAAAGATGCACATATGTACCATCACAAAACATCTAGAATATTTATTTTGTATGTGTTCAGATATTATGTAGATTTGAAAGCAGAGGATTGCCATATTCCCCTCAGTGGTCACTCTGTTGACTTGTAGTAACTTGATGCCTTTATTTTCCTTTTCTTTAACACATATTTACCTCTTATACAGAAGGTACAGAAACCCTTCATTTACTATATTCCAATTTCAAACAGCTGCTGAGTGTACTAGAATTTCGTCTCCATTATTTTCTATTTGGGAATGTGGAGGAATTGACACTTACTGAGTATTTACAGCCAAGTCCTTTGCTAGGTACTTTGCATACATTATTTCATTTAGTCTAAACTGTCCCTCAGTTGTATACTTAGTGTTCATATTATTGACCCTAATTAACAGAAATGGGAGTGAGAGTTGACGAAGTAAGTCACATGAATGTTGGCATCACAATTTAAATACAGGACTGTGCCTTCAAAGTGCTATGTTTTGTTTTGTTTTTGTTTTTTCCTGTACCACAGTAATGCCATCTAAATGGTACTTGTCTGAGGATTAGGTGATACAGGTAACTGTTTTCTAAACTATCAAGCACTATTCACACATGGAATTTCTAACTCATAATCTCCAACAGAGTAATGTGAGTAAATTGGTATGTACCAAATACTGTAAGTGATTGTGATTACAATGGAACTTCAAAAATTAGATGAAATGATGTTAATGAGTTGTTGGAGAACTAAAATCCAATTTTAACCCATTTCTTTTATGGGTGTCAAAATGGAACATATCATTTTAGTAAAGAGATATTAAATATGGACATGTAACTGTAAAAATATATTTAGAGGATACAATTTTGTTGTTGTTTAGTTGCTAAGTAGTTTCTGACTCTTTGCAACCTATGGACTGCAGCATGCCAGGCTCCTCTATCTATGAGACTTTCCAGGTAAGAATACTGGAGGGAGGTGTCATTTCCTTCTCCAGGGAATCTTCCTGACCCAGGGATCAAACTATGTCTTCTGCCTTGGCAGGTGGATTCGTTACCACTGAGCCACCTGGAAAGTCCAGAGAATATAATAGGAGCATGAAATAATATCCAAAGTAAAATTATTGTAGCCTTAGGCCTTATATTTGATATGCATTCCATGGGGTCGCAAAGAGTTGGACACAACTGAACAACTTCACTTTCACTTTTCACTTTCATGCACTGGAGAAGGAAATGGCAACCCACTCCAGTGTTCTTGCCTAGAGAATCCCAGGGACGGGGGAGCCTGGTGGGCTGCCGTCTATGGGGTCACACAGAGTTGGACACGACTGAAGCGACTTAGCAGCAGCAGCAGTGAGAAACTTTGGAATTCAGAGTTACATGTTGTTGTTGTCACACTTCCCAGGTGTTCCAGATTGCGTATGTGATTGTGAAAGCAGCTAACTCCCCTCGGCCTGGAAATTGGATTTTGGAACGCTCACTGGATGATGTTGACTACAAGCCCTGGCAGTATCATGCTGTGACGGACACGGAGTGCCTAACCCTCTACAATATTCATCCCCGTACTGGACCACCGTCATATGCCAAAGATGATGAGGTCATCTGCACTTCCTTTTATTCCAAGATACACCCCTTAGAAAACGGAGAGGTAAGATGAGAAAATTCACCCTCAATACATTTAAGATGGCAAATAGGCCTGTCAGAAAGACTTGACTATATCAGTCACTGATGTCAGGGAGATTTTAAAATAGGATTCAGCAGAAGTACATTTAAAATAACTTATTAAATAAAAAGGAAAAACTGAAGGGTATTAGAATTTTAACTGCCTTCATCTAGTATGTATCTTGTGTGTCCAATAAAGATCAGAGAAGAGGAAATGGGCTCAAGTTGGAGAGTCAGTGATTAATTTTAAAGAAACTTTTCTGACAGGGAGTCTTGCTAATTATTGAAGGATTGAGACCTTAGAAGAAACCTTAAATCTGTGTGCTGTAGTCTGAAGATAGGGACAAAAGAGATAAATTCTGGAAAACATAATTCACATATGTGAACTCATAATTTATGTGTTTTTCTACTGTTGCCGCATAGGGCTGCAGTGGGCTTTCTTTCCTTCGTTCAAGTTTTGCTTATTCTATGCTTAATTCAAATCTGTTCAACTTCTCCATAGCATCTTTTTTTTTTCTTGTGGTTAACATTTTAAATTGATTCATTGTTTTTTCAGCCACAGATTCAAACCATGACTTCACTTTTACCAACTGTGTGATCTTGAATCAGTGTCTTAAGTTGTCTGTGCCTCCGTTTCATTTCCCATAAACTAGAAACAATAACAGTAGTTCTTATTTCTTATGATTGTCAAGATTAAATGAAAATGTTTGAAACATTATAATAGTCACTTTGCAGGCATTAACTATTTTTGTTGCTGTTATAATAACAATAACCATCGAGGTCGGTGGTGGTGGTGGTGGTAGTAGCCCCCTCTCAGATACTCAAACCTAGACCTAGAGACCCTCGGATCTCTAGTTTTATTTCCCTAATCAGTCTCTCTTCAGTATATAAGGCCTAGCTCTTTTTGTTCTACTTTCTTATGTCCATTTCTGTGTATTCTCATGGCTAATATTCTCTCCTCACCAGTTCACATGCTTGAAGCTAGTATCATTTTTTACATTTGTATTTTCAAAAAATCCATATTCATACACTATCATGCCCACCTCAACCATTCTGAGATTATTTCTTTAAACACTTCTGGGAGTAAGTTAGATTTGTGACATATATTGATCACACTCTCTTTTGGCACTATTATTCTATGAATGTCTCCCAGTGTCTCACTATATTTCAATTTCATGTTCAAAAATATCAGTTTTGGGTGAAGAAAATTCTAAATGGTGCTCTCAGCAGAGATCTCAATCTGCCAAACAATGAGTCAAAAGCAGTGAGTCAAACAGCTATTCAACCTGCTTGTGCCCAGAGGCATCCACGTCCTGGCCAGAGTGGCCTGAGGATATGAGAGGAGGGAGGGAGGGCAAGGAGAATATATTTGAGTTGAATTTATAATTTTTTTCTTGGATCCAGTGTTTAGCCAGGATTAATAATTATGTAATATTTATAAAGCTATTCTTTATCTTTAAAAAATGAGCCAATTCAGAAATTTGTTTAACAATATAAAATGTACCCAGATATGTAACATACAAGTTGCATGCATACCCCAAAGCATGCTAACACTACATAGATGGTGGTTCTCCATTCTTTAGACTTAGTCAACTTACCAACGTGGAACAGATATTCTATTTGTTTGTGTTTAACTGGCTACAGTGTTTTAGACACTCACTATAAACTAATCATTACTGTTGACTTTTAAGAACAACTTATTCAACTGTCTCTGTGACATGCTTTTTAAAGTCTATTTCTCTCTCATTGGAAAGTGAATGAGGTGAGGAATGGAAAGTAATTCAAAGTATTTGAAGTAGATTGATAGTATTTAAAAATATGAATGAAATCCAGACCTCTCCTGGAATATCTGTTTTATTTTATATCTTAGTCTGTGAAACATGGTACTTTTTGGAATGGACAGGTTCAGCGAAGGTGGGGGATGGTCTCCCAAGACTGCCAGATCAACTGGTGACAAAGTTGAGATAAGAATACAGATCCCCTGAGTCCTACATTAGTGTTTCTTTCATACTCTAATAAAGACTGAAAATTGATTTTTTAAAAATCTTGGTAATTGCTAAACTCAGAAATGATCTAGAAGAGATATTGACCTGCTGGATCCATTAAAGTAGAAAGATTTCTAATCCTGAGATATGGTGATATAGAAGAATGGGATTAGAAGACTGGGTTCTGCTTCTGCTACTAGTTTTTATGGGACATTGAACAGGTCAGTTTATCTCTGAGTTTGAATTTCTTTAATATATGAATTAGTTTGATATATAAATTATCCTAAGGCATCTTTCAGTTCTAAAGTAGTACAGTTTCGGATATCACCTACAATATAACATTGGGAATATTTTACATTTTTAGGATGCTTGTCTCCAATATTTCCCAGACAAGTGACTGTGAAATAAATCTTAGTATCATTAATTTTTAGTTTTAAAAGCATTCACATTTAAGTACCATGTGAAATTTAATTATTAGGTGCTTATATTCAGAACTTCCCAGAGAAGTGGCATTCAAGTAAGAAAAACAAACATATAAACGAGTAAATGCAAAATGATAGTATAAATGCCACGACAGAATTGTTTACAGCAAGTGGTAAAGCTCTTCTGGATGAGTCAAAGGAACCCTGCTGAGAAGATGGAGTCTCAGAGTACAGAGAAACATACAAAATTTCTTAGTATCTCCAAAGTTTTGAAGACAATTGCAAATGTATTGCCAATATGCTTTAGACATATAACAGAATTCACTCCATTATTGAAGGGTATTTTTATTTGGTTTGAATTGTAGGCTTGTTATTATTTTAAATGTACATAAATATAAGAGGATAGAGAGAATCCCTGTATCCCTTTTACCTAGCTCCCACTAAGGATAATATCTTTCATAATCTACATTCATTTGTCAAACTAAGAAATTATTATCATTATTTATAAAGAATAAGTTACAAGTGTTATTGATACTCTATTACCTAAACCACAGATTTATTCAGATTTCATTCAGATTATCCTTAATGACTTTTTTCTCTTCTGGGATGCAGTTTGGAATAGGACGTTGTGTTTATTGCATCATTGTGTCTCTTAGTCTCCTCTAATCCACGACAGTCTTAATCTTCTTTTGTTTCCCTTGACCTTGGTCACTTTTTAAAATTGCTCTTTGTTGTAATGTTTCTATTTATTTGACTGCACTATGTCTTCGCTGTAGCCTGTGGAATCTTGAGGTATGGCAGATGAACTCTAAATCGTAGACTGTGGGGTCTAGTTCCCTGACTAGGGATTAAAACCAGGTCCCCTGCAGTGTGATCATGGAGTAGCCACTGGACCACCAGAGAGTCCCAAGCCTGATCAGTTTTAAGAGTACTGGTCAGATTTTTTGGTAGCATATTCCTCATTTTGAGTTTGCCTGCTGTTTTTTAATGATTAGACTGGGCTTCTGGGTTTTGGGGAAAAATACCACAGAGGTGAAACAACTTCCTCATTTCATCGTTCCTATTTATTTTTATATCCACATCTCCTGTCTATTACCTTTTTATTGGTTTATTAGTCTTACTGTTTTCTAGATAGGATTTTATTTTAGACAATGCTATCTAGATATTTACCATGATTTGAAATGTATGTTCTTGACAAAGCATCAAATGATCATTTGCTTCCAGATCTTGAAAATACTCTTAAACTATGAATTTAAGTCAGAGAATAAGAGAAATAACAGCAGTGTTTTTAAGACTTTGGAGACCTGGGTTGGGAAGATCTCCTGGAAAAGGGAAAGGCTACCCACTCCAGTATTCTGGCCTGGAGAATTCCATGAACTGTATAGTCCTTGGGGTTGCAAAGAGTCAGACATGACTGAGCGACTTTCACTTCACTTGACTTCACTTCATTTCACTTCACTTCACTGCGAATAAGGCATTAAGAAATAAACATACATCAGTTATAACACACTAAGCAATAATGTTTGTGTTATAGGTACAGAAAATTAATAGAAAATAGTCTTCTGTGACTAATATCAGATCTGTTGAGTCTAAGATTTATTACATTGTCACTTGTCTGCAAAATTTTGGAGACATGTGCCAAAACATTTAGAACATTCCAGTATATCATGTTTCAGGTGAAAAGGGCATCATTTTAGAGCCAAACAATACTTTGGGTGAATTCCTTGTCAATATATTAAAGGATATCATAGCTTTGACTTCAGCATCTATATCCAAACTTCAATACTATCTTCTGTCCGTATTATCACTGAAGGCTATTTAGTCTTTCCTTATGGCCTCTTGAGTCTTGGCAGCAGCTTATTTCTTCAGTATTGTTTGTTGCTCCAGCCACCCCCACTCTTCTGCCCCCACCCTCTAGCTTGGTCCATTCTCTGCGCTCTACCTCACATTGCCTGCAAGAGATCAACAAATGTTGATCATGTGGATTCACTGGAAAGGTAGTACAGGGCACATAGCCAGCCTTCTGGATGACTCAGTTCACCTGCATCTAAGAAGAGCGTAGCCCTTCAGGTACCATCCTGGGCTTGCACCCAAAGGGAGAAAAGGAATTCACTGAGTTGTGAGATCATCACATCTCAGGGCTGGCAGAAAAAAAATAATACAAGGCAATGAATTCAATGGTAGACCCAGTATGTTGTTATCTGGGCTGTAAACTGAGACAGACTTTGAGCAAAAGCCTTCCAAGAGCTTTATTTCAGAAAGGCAGTTTGGTGTCTATCAGTACCGAGATGGCTCAGCAGGAACCCTGCTTGCCTTGCTTTGTGGGAATGGTCCTGAGCTCCAGAGTAGGAGTTGTGTGGTGTAAAGTAACAGATGGCAGCAGGCCTCCATCACTTTGAGGCCAGCCAAAGAGAAAAACTGTGGTGGGTACAGCTGCATGGACAGGCATCACCAGCAGTGCCATAGGGTGTCAGCTCCATCCAGAGCTGCTATCTGCCTAAGTGCTGCTTCTGCTGAAAGCACTTGCCCCTGCCCCTGGGTGCTATTAAGAACTGTTAACAAGAACTGCCACTTGAAGGCACCACTGTGTCAAATATGATAGCACCCCTCCGTGTGTGCTAAGTTGCTTCAGTCATGTCTGTCTGTTTGCTACCCTATGGACTGTAGCCCACCTGGCTCCTCTGTCCATGGAATTCTCCAGGCAAGAATGCTGCTGCTGCTGCTGCTGTGGCTGCTAAGTTGCTTCAGTCATGTCTGATGCACTGCGACCCCATAGATGGCAGCCCATCAGGCTCCTCCGTCCCTGGGATTCTCCAGGCAAGAATACTGGGGTGGGTTGCCATTTCCTTCTCCAATGCATACATGAATGCTAAGTTGCTTCAGTTGTATCCAACTCTGTGTGACCCAATGGACAGCAGCCCACCAGGCTCCTCTGTCCACAGGATCCTCTAGGCAAGAATACTGGAGTGGGTTGCCATTTCCTTCTCCACCAGGCAAGAATACTGGAGTGGATTGCTATGCCCTCCTCTAGGGGATCTCCCAGACTCAGGGCTAGAACCTGTGACTGTAATGCATCCTGAATCATTGGGGCCATTTCAAAGAGCTGTTTCTGGGACCAGGGTTTTTAATTCAGTAGTTTGGGAAAGGCTCAGGAAGCTCTATGTATATGTTAAATAAGTACTCCTGGAGACTTTGATCTTCCTTGCCTTAGCTCATTGTTCAGATATTTCTAGCTTTCCCGAATCCTGGAGATAATAGATCGTTAATTATTTAGAGAAAGAGTATCAGACATGCTGCTGCTGCTGTTGCTAAGTTGTTTCAGTCGTGTCCAACTCTGTGCGACCCCATAGATGGCAGCCCACCAGGCTCCCCCATCCCTAGGATTTTCAAGGCAAGAACACTGGAATGAGTTGCCATTTCCTTCTCCAATGAATGAAAGTGAAAAGTGAAAATGAAGTCGCTCAGTCATATCCGACTCTTTGCGACCCCATGGACTGTAGCCCATTAGGCTCCTCCATCCATAGGATTTTCCAGACAAGAGTACTGGAGTGGGGTGCCATTGCCTTCTCCAGACATGCTATCTCCTCCTAACTGAGAAAAGACTGATATTTTCCAGCAGGAAACATCATTGGCTTTGGTGGACTGAGTCCATGGGTGGGTTTGTGTTGAATAAATCAGCATTGAGCTGTCCCTAAGTTATAGATGATTGAAGGAGCATCTGGGAGGGGATAATCGCATTGATAATACTGACAAGAATGGGTCTGAAGAGATGGGACTACTTTAGGGTTCCTAAAATTAAAATTGTAGTGAATGTGTTTCTGTTATATGAGGCTCCTTTTTCTGTGACTGGGATTATTACTTTTAATTTATTTGGATTGTCACTAGACTGAGAACTAAATATTCATGGTTACCATAGTAATTTTTGCTTCAGCTTCCTCATACAGACACCTTTAAGTTATTTACATGTGATTTCCTCTCATTTTTACCACAATCCTTCCCAGCTCTTAGGATTGCAACTCAATTGGAACTTAGATTCGCTTTGATTCTGCTTTTGAAAGATGGCAGGCTTGTATAGAAATTCCCTAGAGAAACCATCATTAATTCTTGAAGATACCTTTTTTCCCTATAAACTGTGTGTAGAGCTTTGATATTATTTTGATTTCATATGTGACAGAGTTTTATATATATATAGACAGAATATTTTTTCCCCTGTTTTCATTACCTGACATTATGGAGATCCTTAGAATTGCAAATACTGGAGAATGAAGAAACAAACCCAACACTGTGTAAAGAAACTTTTTGTGAGATTCTTTGATATGATATTGTTCAGGGTATGGCACGATTGCATGGGTGAGTTTTTGTGGAACTGCAGGAATGGGAATGAAGAATCAACTTTTCTCAATTACCTTTGGAGTTGCTTCCTTACAGAGAAGCAGCAGGGTGTTACTAATTTATATTGGTTATGAATAGGGATTGGGGAAATAATGATTGGGGGTTTCAGACTTCCTTCCTCTAAAAATAGTTCTTGCATTAACCAACATGGAGTCAATTAGCACCTGGAGCAGCAATGTGAAAGTGCCTCATTACAATGAGTTTACATGGCTTCCTTCAAAACCCCGCTGCATATATACAGAGCACTTGAAATGTTTTGGAATTACAAACACAACTCATTTTAGGTAACTGTACTATATTTCAAAAACACACCTTTGACATTATGATGAAATTAAAAGATTGTATTCCTCCTTTCTATTAGTCGGTTTATAGACTCCTGCCAACAATTCGGTGCCTAGAAAATATCAGTAAATCCTTGTTAAATTAATACAGTGTTGCTGAAAAATCAAATCCCAGAGAAATCAAACAAGAATGGTATCTTGATGAGATAACACCAATTTTTAAAAAACTCTTTATTTTGTATTGGGATATATAGCCTATTAGCAATGTTGTTAGTTTCAGGTGAACAGTGAAGGGACTCAACCATGCATATACATTTATCCATTTATCCCCCAAATCTTGAGGAGATAACACCAATTTTTAAGACCTGATTATCTCAGTGTTGTAAAATAGGATCTTCCACGATTCACTAAAATGGAACAGAATAGGCTCATGTTAGGCTGGGTAGGAAAATTCAGAGTTGTGGTGGAAGACACAAAGACACTCTCAGATATAGCTCTGCCACTGATTAACCAGGGGGCTTGGACCGATGAGTCAACAATCCGGTGTGTGCCCCAGATAGTTCACATGACTATAAAGTGTTAGTTGCTCAGCTGTGTCTGATCCTTTGTGACTCCATGGACTGTAGCCCGCCAGGTTCCTCTGTCCATGGAATTCTCCAGGCAAGAATGCTGGAGTAGGTAGCCATTCCCTTCTTTAGGGGATCTTCCTGATCCAGGGATCAAACCTGAGTCTGCTTCATTGCAGGCAGATACTGGAGTAGGTAGCCATTCCCTTCACCAAGGGGATCTTCCTGACTCAGGGATCTAACCTAGATCTCCTGCATTGCAGGCAGATTCTTTACTATGTGAGCCACCAAGGAAGCCTTCATTATGACTATAGTGAAGATGGTAACACCTCCTTGTAATCTATATAATAGGATAGTAAATTTTACTCCTGCTCCGTAGCTAACGTTGGCTTAAGTCCCCCCTCCCCCAGTGGTGAGATGTCTGGTCAGTCAGTGCTAATATCACTGTTATATAAGGAAATCTGCAAAGAACAAAATAAATTTTAATTCCCTGATGGGTCAGGGCTTCCCCGATGGCTCAGTGGGTAAAGAATCTGCCTGCAATGCAGGAGACACAAGTTTGATCCCTGGGTCAAGAAGATCCTGTGGAGGAGGAAATGGCAACATGTTCCAGTATTCTTGCCTGGAAAACCCCAGGGACAGAGAAGCCTGGCAGGCTACAGTCCAAAGGGTTGCTAAGAGTTGGACATGACCAAGCACATTGGCACATTGATGCAGCTTATACATTTAATAATTTTTTTTTCCCACATAAATATTGTAGACACATGTGTACAAGTTTCAAGTTTTGTGAGCACCTTGTAGAGGAATTTCAAGGAAGCTGGGTAACCCAAATTCCACTTGTTGTACTCAATGCAACCTGTAATAGTGAAACCTATGTTAAAGTTCTCTATACTGGAAATTTTATTGTTAGTATTTTGAATTCTAATTCTAAAGCACATTGAAATTATAAAATTATGAAACAGGAATTTGTTTTGTTGTGTACATAAAGAGGAAAAAGAGCTATTAAATGTACAGGACATTATAAGAAGCATCTGAAACCATTGAACCTTATCTTGGGGCTTTTAAAATCAAGTCTGAAGTCCTGAGCAAACATTCCATAATAGAATGGCAGGTCTTACTAGACTTAATGTTGTCATCATTTTTTTTTTCACATTACCAAGGTAGGGAGTCTTTCAGTTAAAATGTAAATCCCATGGGAAGGAAGAGGATTTGTGGGTACTGTTGTTATTGTTATCAATAATGTTGGCAATGACCATTTTGGGTATGGTGCTTCATCAGTTACAAAGTGCTTGTCATATACTCTTCCATCTGAACTCTACCAAAGCCTTAAAGACACTTGAAGTCAAAATATTTATCATTCTCTTTTTATTGATGGAAGTTAAATAACTTGTGTGGTCACATGATGATAAAAGTTCAACATTAATCTCTGATCTAGGTCTGGTTCAAATTTTCTGATGGCAAATCTCATAATCTTTCTACTTCATAAACTGAACCCTTTGGTCCCAATCAGCCATCTTCTAAATGTGTGTTTATTTACCCTTTGTCACCAGGGCTGTGTGACATTGTGTGGTATTTAAGTGCCATGCACCATCTCTACTGGGAAAAACCCGAAGACCCGAGTGGGTCAGTTAATTGGTTTCACATAGTAAAAATAATATACTGTTATTTTTATTGCAGAAGTATACTTGAAAATACAACAAAGGGTCTTGAAACTATTAAAATAAACTTCTGATCCTTAGGGAGACTATTTCAATACTAGAGCTATCATCAAAAGTCCTTGAGACAAGTAACCCAGGAATGGAATAGTTATGATAATACTTTACAAGCAAACTTAAAAAGATATCAGGAGCTGCTTTACCAGGTTCCCTGCTATGAAATGAAACTAGAGAAAAATCTAGTGCAAAGCATTTTAGCCTGAAGATGTGTACTGTTTTGCACTGTGATGGACTGATGGCAGTCAAATATTTTCATTGGAAATACCTAAATGAGTAACTGCTGAATTCTGCTACCTGTGAATCACATTAGACATGCAATTTGAATTCTAATCATGTGTAGCAAAAATCTTATGATATTCATTTTGCAACAGAGAATGGCAACCCTGGCAAGATTACAAGTTAGAAAATTATATTCCTCTTGTATAAATTTGTTCTTCAGGTTCATTCAATAATAATTATTTATTTTCATATTCAGCAGATAAGTGCCTTATAAAAGCAAGCTTACTTATAGGTTGAGCCATATGAAATTGCCAATATTTGACTGGTTTTAGACAATAAATATGCAGTTTCATATGGTTTTAACTAATGTACACTAAAGCATGGATTGAAATGTTTGCAGAGATTTAAAGTGTCCTCAACATAACCTCAGTTGAACACAATATTTTAACAAAAGCATTAAAAGGAAATCAAGCCCCTTCACCGAAACAATAATTTATAGTAACATATTAGTTATTTTGTGAAATTTTTTTAAGTGTGTTAGTTATATGGTAAGTAGTAAGCTAAAATGAGCCATACTGCATTTGTTTCTTGATTTTGAGTGAGGAGGAGAACAGTAGATAGCACTTTGACATGGATAATGAAGGTATCACATCAGGTACCATGGGGAACCATGTGGGAGCTGACGATATATTGGTTACTAGGAATAGGTTTGGGAGCTGAGTAGGTTTGGCTCGTAGAATGTAAAACATGGTTGTGTATATCTGTGTTTCTACACAAACACATTCCAGTGCCCACATATGTGCAGCATAATCATGCAAGTCGATGTTAGTTGTGTCAGGAGTGAGAGCTACCACCTTCTCAGAGGCAATTTCAGATATTTTTAAACCTGGCTTCTGTCTTATAGCAGTTACCCACTGTTCTCTTCAGAGCTTCCATGAAGGCTCAGTTGGTAAAGAATCTGCCTGCAGTGTAGGAGATAAGAGTTCAATCCTTGGGTCAGAAAGATACCCAAAGAAGGAAATGACAACCCACTCCAGTATTCTTGCCTGGGAAATCCCATGGACAGAGGAGCCTGGTGGGATAACAGTCCATGGGGTCACAGGAGTCGGACATCACTTTGCCCCTAAACCACCACTTTCCCTTCAGTATGAATTCCCCTCATAAGATTATTGGTGACAGTTCTTAAAGATTATGTTGTGGGGGATGGGGGAGAGTCATAGCAATGATTCCATTTTACTTTCTTAACTCTACGTTTGCTCTGTTTTTCAGTGTAAGAAAAAACATTTTGTTCTCCCTCCTTATGATTGGTTATGTTGCATCCATTTATCTCATAAAAATAAAATTTGGTATTGAATTAGCTGCAGTAGGGCAGGTTACACGTAAATCACTACAAAGCCAATGCGTTATCAAAAATGATAGGACATGAAAAATATGCCCAGGATATAGTTTCAACCACCAAATGATTTGATATTATGAATAAATGCTGCAGGCATATATAGCTTGTGACGTCCTTAACATTTAGCTGCTTTTTTTTTTTTTCAATTAACAAATACTGATCACCAAATATGTTGCAAAAGTCTCTTAGGTTCCGGGGATAAAAGATATATTTGAGGGGGTAAGATAAAAGAGTCAGTAAACCAGGGTGGTAAAAGCATATGTAGCGCAGAAACAAATCTTCGTTACAGAGGGGGTGGGGGAAGAAGAATGAATGAGAATGAATGGCAGTGACCTGTCACTCTAGGGAATGAATGGTGCCACATAGAAAGTATGGGAGGGAGTGATGAAGACAGGGTTATGCTCATAGCAATTGCTTTGACTCACCATGATTACTTCAGCTATGGAATATCTGAATAAATTGAGTAGAGAGACTGTCTATATTGAACTGTAAAACAGTTTCAGAATAAGAAAATTCAATTTTAAAGTTATACCCAGAAAAAAACCCAAACACCTGCCTTGCAGAAACATATCACAGAAACAGATTTTAGGGCAGCAGAATTCTTCCCTGTACAATAATTATGGCTAAGTGCTTGTTAAAAATAAAAAGAAAAGGATGTTTATCAGCCTAAGGAATGAAAGCATTTTACTTTTATAAAATGTATACTGCTTCATACTTCTTTTCCAATAAGACTCATGTATTGTGGGGTTTACCCTTTAGCACAAGGGACCTTTTACTCCAGGAGATGTCTGAGTCCATTTTTTCTGTGTTTTGATCAGCCTTTTCATCAGGAGGTAACATTTGTATAATTTCCCAAAACAAGTACAGAGTAATTAATAGCCAAGTTACTGCCAGAAATGAAGTAGTCCACTTGGTAATATATCCATGTACCCCTTGTTAGCAGGGCTCTACACTAAGGAAAGCATCTACATTTTTCTTGAGATGATAGGTAACTGAAAGCATCAGAGAACTGAGAAAAATAGAACTAATACAACTGTAGGAAGAAAAGCCAAAATCAAAATACTACCTATAGTGTTCCATATGCATGGGCTCCGACTATCCTGTGTCATTTTATAAGGGACTTGAGTATCTGTTAAGATGCTAAGATCATGGCATCCTGTCCCCCCATTATGGAGAAACAGTGGAAACAGTGACAGACTTTATTTTCTTGGGCTCCAAAATCACTGAAGATGGTGATTTGCAGCCATGAAATTAAAAGACACTTGCTCTTTGGAAGAAAAGCTATGACCAGCCTGCTACAGCTACTGCTAAGTCACTTCAGTTGTGTCCGACTCTGTGTGACCCCATAGACGGCAGCCCACCAGGCTCCCCGTCCCTGGGATTCTCCAGGCAAGAACACTGGAGTGGGTTGCCATTTCCTTCTCCAGTGCGTGAAAGTGAAAAATGAAAGTGAAGTCTCTCAGTTGTGTCCCACTCTTCGCAACCTCATGGACTGCAGCCTACCAGGCTCCTCCGCCCATGGGATTTTCCAGCCACGAGTACTGGAGTGGGTTGCCATTGCCTTCTCTGACCAGCCTAGACAACATATTAAAAAGCAGAGACGTTACTTTGCTGACAAAGATCCGTCTAGTCAAAGCTATGGTTTTTCCAGTAGTCATGTATAGATGTGAGAGCTGGACTATAAAGAATCCTGAATGCCAAAGAATTGATGCTTTTGAATTGTGGTGCTGGAGAAGACTCTTGAGAGTCCCTTGGACTGCAAGGAGATCCACCCAGTCCATCCTAAGGGAAATCAGTCCTGAGTATTCAGTGGAAGGACTGATGCTGAAGCTGAAGTTCTAATATGTTGGCCCCCTGATGCGAAGAACTGACTTATTGAGAAAAATTCTGATACTGGGAACGATTGAAGGTGGGAGGAGAAGGGGATGACAGAGGATGAGATGGTTTGATGGCATCACTGACTCGATGGACATGAGGTTGAGCAAGCTCCGGGAGTTGCTGATGGACAGGGAGGCCTGGCGTGCTGCAGTCCATGGCGTAGCAGAGAGTTGGACATGACCGAGTATCTAAACTGAACTGACAGAGCATCTTCAGATTTTGGTAGGTAGTCCTGGAACCAGTGCCTCGTAGATTTCGGGGACCATTGTTACCCATTTTGTCAGCACTTATATTGTGCTGTCTAGGTGCTGTGACAAAGTTTCTTCTAGTTAGTTCCAGGCATCTGATGTGTACTGAACTACTAACACAGATGGTGTTAAATACAGGCAAACAGACAAATAAAAGCACCTCTCTGTGACCACCTAACGAATATCTAAACTTGGACTGAGGATCATGAACAGTGTTCTCAAGAAGCCAGATCATTAGGGCAGTAGCAAAATGAGGGGAAATGGTATCCAAGAAATGCAATGCTTTATACCCATCTTCTTACCCACAGAGCCATTCTTCTGAAATTGGCCGAGGCTCACCAGTGTCTTCATGGTCCTGAGGGGAGGCGAGCCCAGGATACCAGGCACCCTTAGCCTGGCCCTGATTAAGGCTCTGCATTAGTACTGCGAGGAGAGATGGTTCAGGGCATTTTATCTCTATCAGTGGAAAAACAGCACAGTTGGTGCCTCACTTTCATTTCTGAAAATAGCACAGGTGATTTTTCAGCCAAATGAATTTTTATCAAAAGAGGAAACAAAGGCAGAATGTAGAGAGATGCTGATATCAGCTTAAAATATACTAAGAGTTGTTTTAAAATAATAAGAGAAACAATATCCCCAGGCACTTTAGAGTCTAAAATTGGAGGTAGATCAAATAATGACAAATAGGATATTCATCCTTTAAAAAGAGGAAATGCATAAAGCGTAAGGTAAATGCAAATCAGTCAAAAAGATATAAATAATTGGTCAAGAGCAATCAGTAAAATGTATGCCAAACCAAACAATACTTTGATATTCTGGTCTGGAATGAGGATTTGGGGTTATTTTGAAAAATAACGTCACTATGACTCTGTCCAGAACTCAACAGCTGCAGAAACAGAAGTAAACAAGTCATCCTATTAGAAGACGGGAAGGTTAAAAAACAACTGAAGACTCAAAGCTCAATGAAATTCTTGGTGCTCAGTGATACGGTTACCACGTATTCAATTCCCTATAGGAAAACTGCAAAAGGATGTTTCTAGAGATAGGAATGCAAATACATTTGTTCATCTGTTTGTTTTTAAATCAGATAACAAGAATGAAGATTAGGTAAAAGATGTTTTCTGTATTTGCTTTTAAAAAGTATCTCCATATTTTACATTCCATCATTTAACATAAAATCTTTTCCCACTATCATAGGTCATTAAGTAAATGACGGATACTGCTGTTGTCCAAGCATTGCTAAAAGCTATTGAATTCCACGAGGGAGGGAAATATGACTCATTCCTTTTTGCATTTTCCCATTCCATAGTTTACATCATGTAGACATATGTATAAAGTCTTCCATGCAAACAGCCAAATAGATTTATTCGTGCCTGGGAGTAGAATTTGGAACTTGACTTATCTAGTTTGACTATCTTGACCAATACACCCGATAACTTTCAAATGTGTAACAGGAAAGTAACACTTTAGAATTTTTTAGTATTTGCATGTTTCATTCATTTATGTGCTAAAGTGACATTGAACTCCCAGGAAAATCAAGAACAAATTCTTAATTTGAATTTAAACATTCACATAGGAATATTAATATTGGTCACTCAGTCATGTCTGACTCTTTGTGATCTCATGGACTTAGCATGCCAGGCTCCTCTCTCCATGGAGTTCTCCAGCAAGAATTCTGGGTTGGGTAGCCATTCCCTTCTCCAGGGGATCTTCCCAACCCAGGGATCGAACCGAGGTCTCCCACATTGCAGGCGTATTCTTTACTGTATAAGCCACCAGAATAGATAAAATATATTTGTATAACAGTTTTTATTTTGTGTCTCATATCTCTTGCGGGTACCTATACTTTTTGCAGGTACCTATACCTATACTAAGAGACCTATACTTTTTCTATCTGAAAGTAACACATAAGCAAAATGCTACAGAGACCCCAGAATATTATCTTGAAGACTATGCATTAATTACTCGTTAGGAAACTTAATTTTGCAGCCCAATTCTATCATTTAAGAAAATAATTTCTAAAAAAAAAAAAAAGAAAACAATTTCTAAAAAGCAGAGAAATAACCAGTCTCCTGTAACTTAGCAAAAAATAAAATTGGTCTCTTCACTTTGATTTCTCTTTTGAAATTAATTTCCACTTTGGTTTTCTTTTGCCTCTAGTGCTCTGGATGATAATTTTGTAGCATCTGGATAATTTTATGTTAACATCTGGAATTGAGAGGGTTTTTTTTTTTTTTCTTTCACTTATCTGCTGCATATAGAATACTTCTGTAAGAAATGTTATTTTCCCAGCTTCTGTTTATTCATTTCAAAAGACATGGTTAAGTGACTGTAACAGCCTCTAAAATTCCTGAGGAAACACAAAGCATGTTTAATACAAAGTCCTGCCAGTTGACTGTCTCTCCTACCAGCTTTTCCCATGGCAGAAATGGTTGAGAACTGTAGAGGAGGAGAGTTTTGAAAGGTAACAGGTGGTGTCCTTGAACACATGGGCTTTGAAATCAGGCTTGGTTTGGAATTTTGGTTTGGTGGCCAAGAGCTCTTGTAACCTTGGGCAACTCTTTGAAGTTCAGTTTCCTTATCTCAAAATGGAGAAGTATAAATACATGTCTTCTAATGTTGGTCATATTAAATTAGGCAATTTATATAAATTATCTGGATCAAGGTGGGGACTTAATAGGCAGTAACTGTTGTTAATATTACCATTTAGTTGTGTGCATCATGGAGTGCAACTTAGAATTTCTTGTTTTTCTGACCTCCTCGGGCTTTTATGTGTCTAATCAGCAGTTTGGCAATTTGTACAGGTTTTTGAGAACTGTGATGGAATCTTTTCTTTTAAAAAAATTGCTCTTTGAATGGAAAGAAAAGGAAGGAATCAAGCTAGGTAAAGGCCTTATTGAGAAAGTCAGAGAACACTTCTTTCTCAGCTTGTGTAGCACAGGCTATGATATGTGCTTGCAAAGGAACTTGAATTTTTAACCAATTATTTAGGATTCACATACCAAAATAAAATCTATTAATTTACTATCTATTGTACTGTGAGGTATAAAAGAGTTTTATATTCATAATGACGAGTAAAATGTTGTTTAAAATGTTTTAGAACTCTTATTGGAGTCTATTATTTTATATTGACAACTTCATTATCCACTCTTCAATCTAAATGACATTTCTTCATTCCCCTACCCCTAAATATTCACTTTCAAAGATGGAATTTTGTAATCTTGACTTAGTTTAAAGAATGTACTGATAGTTCCGAACATAGCCCTGAGGAGTTAAAAAGTCTCTTGAGTGCTGTTGGGATATGTATAGAACAAAGGCAATTAATGTAAACTCTTTCTCGTTCATTTCATTGTAAGATTTTTTGATCTCTTTGTTAAAAAATTAGCAGCTTCATTTTACATTCACAGAAGGCAGTTTTCAAAGGAGCATGAGTTAACAGAGGTTCAGAGAAATGATTTTAATAACATGGGTTTCACACATTGATCTGAAAAACCAATGCTTTTCTTTGATATTACCTTCCTTATGCTCCTGTGCTATGGGTTTACAGACTTAATTTTTCATTCTTTCCCAGATACTTAGCAGGGTTGGTGCTCAATAATACTAGGTAATAAAGATGAGTGAATGAATGAAGAGATATGAAACAAATGAATATATTACCATTGTTTTTAAAGCCATGTCCCTTTTAATACCTCCACTTATTTCCAAGAAAAGTTTGTTGTGTTATGGCGTACATAACACAACACCACTTTAAACTGACAAAAAGAGAGAAAATTTAATTGAACAACAAAAATTTCATTCATCCGGAGTTTTACTATTTTAGTTTACTATTCATCTGGAATTAGTTATTGCAGCTGAACTCTTAATTTAGAATTTTCAGATAATTAGGGCAAAAAAAAGAGAAAAATGTTAAATTGTAGAGTTTCCTTGTATGACAAAGGACAGCTTCCAAATTTTCAAGAACATTTTCTTGGCAATGAATTCTCAGAGAACATTTTAATTCAATCCTTATGTAAAGACTTCAGATAGCAGAAAGTGCAAGATCTTCAAGGATAACTAGTACTATTACTTTTTTCTTCCTTCCGCATTAGAAAGGTAAGAATATAGTCTTAAATTTTTCACTCAATAATGATATATGTGTCTCTGAAGAATTAAATTAATATGATTCAATTTCATAGCTTTCTGACATGTGCTCTTGTGCTAAGTTGTGTCCTACTAATTGTGACCCCATGGACTCTAATCCACCAGGCTCCTCTGACATTTCCCTGGAGTGGGTTGACATTTCCTTCTCCAGGGGATCTTCCCAACCCAGGAATCAAGCCTGCATCGCCTGTGTCTCCTCCACTGCAGGCAGATTCTTTACCCGCTGAGCCATTGGTGAAGCCCTTATAACTCTCTGACTGTCTAACTTAACCCAGGAAGAAATTCTGGGGATGGATGGGTGCTGTGCTCATCTTGATGTCACTCTCAAATGTAAAATGCACAAGCAAAGCTTTAGGGTTGAATTACTTGACAGAGACTTAAGCATCCATGTTCTTAATGAATGTTGTTCTGGGCAGTCTTCTCCATGGTTAACATAAAGAAGGAACTCCTAGCCAAGTGGAGAGCCAGCCTCCTGCTACCCAGAAGTGCATTGTCAGGTGGCCTGTGGTTAGAACCGATATATTTCCCCAAGGATTACATTTTGAATTAGAGTTGCTAATGTTTATTGATTACTTGGCACATGCCAGATACCATTCTAAGTGCTTTGCATCTCTTGACTCATAACGCTTCCTTAGTAACCGCATGCCAATGCCATGGACGTTGTCGTCACTCCCACTTTATGAATGAGGAAACTGATGGACAGCATTGCCTTGTTCAAGCTTATACTGCTAATAAAGGGCAGAGCCAGGATTTGAACCCAGGATGATGTGACAGCCTGGGAGCTTAACCATAGTTGTGAACTTAACCTAACTATCTGTGAATCTGTATTAGCATGTAGACTGGACAAAAGCGAGACTTTAGACTCTCATAATATAGAGTAAGGACATGATCAGTGACGGATAAAGGGAGAAATAGCTAAACTTTTCTTTCCTTAACCATGAAAGAACATCACTGTAACTCCCTGGCTGGTATCTGTTTATGAAGAGAATTGTATTATCAGCAGGTTGAGATGAAGAAAGCAAGAAATGTATCCTGAAATAGCCAAATGAATGGATCAACTTATTGCATGGCCTCAGGCTCAAAAAAAGTGCTCGTCTTATGAAAATGGTTGTGGTCTAATTGACAGTGCATTGGATTTGAAGTAGAAGCTAAATATAAACACCGTTTAATTTCCAGTTCTACCACTCATGGTCTCTTTAATCTCCTAGTCTTTACTTTTTCTGGGGCCTTTGATGTGCCTTCTTAAAAGCTCAATTTTCTTATCTGTAAATTGGATAAAGATTCCTGCTCTTTCTACTCTCAAACTTGGTTGCGACAAAACACTGTATATACATACCCTTGTGGATTCTAAAGCAATCTACAAGTGCACAACATTCAAACATTCTTACAGTAGGTGAAAGGCATGCATCCAAGTAATCTACAAGCTGTACTAGAATGGCAACCCGTTCCAGTATTCTTGCTTGGAGAATTCATTGCCATGGACAGAGCAGCCTGACAAAGCTACAGTCCATGGGGTCACAAAGAGTCTGACACGACTGAACAACTACCACACACAAAGCAATCTAAAGTGTACAACATTCAAAATACTTATCATAGGTAAAAAGCATGCATCCAAGTAATGTACAAGCTGTACCAAGTTATTTTAGTTCAGTTAAAAAGACAAGCAGCTTATCTATAGGCCAATTTCATGGTATTTAAAGTTGGAATTTCATCATTGTAAATTTGTTCTTAACTACTCTGATTCTGTCTTTGAGGAAGCTTTAATAGACTGGAATATATGCTGAGAGAGTATAGAGTCAGAATCTCTCTAAGGATCGAAAGCTGATGAGAAACTTTGCAAAACTGTGGAAAGCATGTTGTCATTTTGAGCTACTTCCCCCAAGAATGGAAAAAGAGAAGCAGGACTAGTAGAGCCACTGATATGCTCCTTATAGGTAATGCTTAGGCGTGAGGGATCCAGTCTAAAAATTTCTTTAAAGAGGCAAAAAGTTTTATAGCATGCATCAAGTTTTGTTTTAGTGCTTTTTAAATGCCAATTTGAAAAGCAACAGTACAAAATTATAGAACGTAATTATGTGAGGAGAACTGCATTACGATCAATAGGCCAAGACGAGAGGGAGAGTCCTCCCTTCTCCCCCTGCTCTGTCCGCTACTAACAACTGTTAACAGTTTGGTGTGTATCCTCCTAGATATCACTTGTAATGCATATATGGAAATGTATAGAAAATGTATTGCTGTGTTTAGTCTCTTGGTTGTGTCTGACTCTTTGTGACCCCATGGATTGTAGCCCACCAGGCTCCTCTGTCCATGGGATTCTCCAGGCAAGAATACTGGAGTTGGTTGCCATGTCCTCCTCCAGGGGGGACCTTCCCAACCCACGGACTGAACCCAGGTCTCCGACATTGCAGGCAGATTCTTTACTGTCTGGACCACATGTATTTTTTTTTCCACAGATGGAATTATCCTCTACATGTTATTTATGATTTACTTTTTCACTCATAATGCTATAGACAGTTGTTTGTTTGTTTTTTTTTTCCATTTCAGCATTGGTAAATTTACATTGTTTATTTTAATTGTGATGCAGTACTTCATTGGAAAATAGGAGTCCTACAATTTATTTAATTATATCCTCATTAATGGTTCTTTATTTCCAACTTTTAATGATTATAAACAATGTGTTAATGGACATCTTGTACAAGTTTGGTTATATTTGTCCATAAATATTTCTCTAAATAAATCTGATAAGATGAATCACTAGACAAAGGATATACACATTTTTATTTTTTTATGCACTGGCTCAGGATTGAGTGAATAAACAATAAAAAGATATTTCTAGGGGAAAAAGAAGTTATAAATTATTATAAATTATCACTTTTATTAGTTCTAATTATATCTATGATGCAATCAACTTAAAAAACTTTGTGACATTAGTATACAAGTACTGGAAATTGTATTTTAAAGGTATTCTATTTATAACCAGAAACTTCCAGATCCACAGGAAAATCAAATATGTCAAAAGCCTTTTTAAAGTTGTTGGAGCAGATTACAGGATGTACTAGCCTGAGTCCTTCAGATACATATTTTTGTACATTCAAAATAGTCAAAAGAATTTATTTAAATACCCAAAATTTCATTCTCTCCCTTTTCTCCTTTTTTCTCAAGAGTCTCTGTATTAAGTGAGACGTTATTGACATGGTAATGTAAAGCTCAAAATAAGTTTTAATGTTTTGGGATTTCTGAACCCAATTAGCGAAAATCTATAAATGGGCTAGCATTCTTTAAGTTTTAAAAGTTTACTTTCCAAAAAATGAAGAAAAAGTCAAACTCAAATAAAACAATAGGCTTTGTTCTTCGAAACAGCATCACACATAAAAATTGATATTAGACTAATAAAATTTTGAACTGACAAGATTTTATGAGAATCATACTGACTAAAAATGTGTCATTATTTTGTAAATAATAATTTTAATGATATTTCAGATTAAATCAAGAAAAGTGAAAGAGTTTATTAAAAGATAACGATTACTATACATGGATTTTAGATATGAGTTATATGACATTACAAGTCAGACCTTTCTCCACAGATTTCTTTTGTCTCCTAGTGTTTTGTTTAAAGACTTATTTATCCTCCATCAAGTGGTCTTTCTAAGGCTTTTCAGCATGTCTTTTCCAATGGATTGAGAAATCTTCTTCAAGTAAATTAGTGTCCTCAGCAGTCTCCATTGTCTTTGGCTATTGTGTTTCTGTGACTTAGAACAAAGGCAGAATACAGGGAAATGTGGAAGTGACCACTCTAGAAGAATCCAAATGTACCTAACGTCTCCTCATGCTGCTGCCTTATTGCCTTTGATAAAAAAAATAGCTTTTGAACTGCAGGGATATTTTTAAGCCCCATGAATCAGTATGCTCCTTTAGCTGGACTTTTCAAGGAGACTTTTAGAATGCTGAAATGATTAACAGTATCTGAAGTGAAATTGCGCAAACTGTGGTGTAGTAATAGTGGATAGGAATACATATGAGCCTAGAGGCCCCTGCTGAGCACAAGACGAAAACCTCCTTCGCTGTTGTCCCTCACCGATGGTGGGCCTGGGATTTCAGAAATAATTACTTACAGAGCACTTATAAAAACAAATGACTCAGCCTCTTCATGGTGCTTGTTCTTTTTGGGGAAGTTTGTCAACTAGGCAGTTAAATTGGGAGATTTACCAATTTAATAAAAATATTGGGTATCTTTTTGAAGACCTCAGAGTCTCCTGCAAATACAATTTCAGTTTCTTATTACAAACCTCCTTGATACGATTGTTTTCCATATATTTTTACTTACTCTGGATATTTTAATTTAGCATGAGTCATTCCTGTAATGACTTTTCATCCTAGCTCTGTCTAGCATTATCTTCTATGTGTTTTCAGCAGTGTGTCTGCTATTCCAAAGTTCTTCCTAAACTTTTCACATTAGACCTGCAGAGCCTCATGACACCTGGAGTAAAAGCTGAAAACTCTGGAAGGAGGTGCTAGCAAATAATCTCAATTCTGGAAATAGTATGCTTTAGAAAAATGAAATCCTCTTGTTAGTGAAGTTCTTGATTAAACCTTCTAACAACCAGTGCAAATCAATTTTAAGAAAATTGTATCTGGAACCTCTAAAAACTATAGAAAAGGCTGTGCAGCAAAGAAATTAGAAGGCAGTAGCAAATTGTAAATAATATATTTTGAAATTATAATTAAAATTTACCAGGGTTAATTTTCTGAGGCATTGAGCTATTAAAGATTTATAAGTTACCTAAATCTCAAATCTCTCTGAGGTAATCGCTTCAATTGAGATAAAGGGAAGTTATCTTATTTGCTGCTTCACTGCTTAAAGCAGTATGAAAAAAATCAAATTTATGATTATTACCAATTACTATGTTTATTTGAAAATTATGGTTAACTGTTAACATGAAAAAAAGATTACTAAATGTTGTTTTAGTCTTTCTTTCGTTAAAACTTAGAAACAGAACTTAATAAGTTTCCTATACCAGTTAATCTCTACTTGAATATTCTGCTCAGTGTCCTATGAAAACTTTAGGTTTAACTCTATGTAATACTTTCATCATATCAGATGAAAATTTTAAATGGTTAACAGAATATTGAAGGAAATGTATATTTTTCTTTTCATCACATTTATATAGTCACCATTTATAATACAATATTGAAAAAAATATTGTATCAGAATTGCTTCCCTATTTGTCAAATGTTCCTTCCTGAGATTGCACCGATACAGACAATGGAATTTCATTCTGGAGCACTTCACTAGGAAAATGTGCTCATTATTGGAAACATAGCCTTATTAATACTTGTGGCCCAAAGTGATAATTCAAAGAAATGGGGCTCAGAATGCCTTCATGCTATTTTTTGCTTCATGCCTTTGGAAATCTTTGGGAGGCCTAGTAGCACTAGACAGAACATTGGAAAGCAGGATGATATATGAAGTTCACAACCTGATTTTTGTAAATGGTGCTTATGTGAACATTTTGCAACTTGTGTTTTTGTGGGGATTGAACCATGTATGGGTTTGTGGGACAGGAGTTGTGCAGAGGAGTCGTCTGTGGCAGGTACATTCCTCTTGGGTTGCCTGCCGCAGCTTACCTGCACAGCTCCACAACACATACTCACAGTTGGACTGTCCTATTTCTGTCACTTCCAGCTTGTTTACTCTTGGGCAGGTTATTTAACCACTCTGAGCCTGTTTCCTCATCAGCAAAGATGAGGAACATAGGGAAAGTGAAAATGTTAGTTGATCAGTCGTGTCCAACTCTTTGTGACCCCATGGACTGACTGTAGGCTGGCAGGATCCTCAGTCCATCAGATTCTCCAGGCAAGAATACTGGAGTGGATTGCCTATTTCCTTCTCTGGGGGATCTTCCTCACCCATGGATCGAACCTGGGTCTCCCTCCTTGCAGGCAGACTCTTTACTATCTGAGCCACAAGGGAAGCCCTCTGAGGTAAAATTAAATGATAAAATTAGTATATAAATACCCATTTTAAAATTGTTACCACTTAAAACCTCTTAATTTGTGTGATATTTTCTTGATATAATTGTTATATTTTGGTTAATAGTGGAGATTCGAAGCTTACACCTAAATTCAGATGACACACTTTGATAAATTGGTTATAAATTTTGATACCAGAAGCATTGATCTTTGTTTGGGACTGTCTTTTCAAGACTATGTATAGAGTGAACATTCCTAGAAAGTAGTAATGATTGTCCCCCTGTGACGTCAAGGGCAGATTTGCTTATAGCCATGGAAGATGTAAGTGGTATCTCCCTCCAGAGTAAAAGATTTGGGTTCCTTCTGCTCAGAATTCTTCACTGTAATAGAACCTGCTGGAGCTCCAGTATCAGCTGGTTCTCATTACATCTTGCTGTGTGGCAAAGTGAGGCTCAGGGACTGGCCTCAAATATGCTGATGCTCATGATACCTCCTGTACTCAGAGTGATAAAGACCCTTTTCCTGTTGTTGGAGTTTGGTAGGTCCTGCCAGCATCCAGGAAGCTGTGTAAGCCTAACTTGTCATCTTACAGGTAAGGTAAAGTTGGACAATCTTACCTTAACAGTTTATTTAGGTATAATTCACATACCACAAAATTCAGAAATTGAAAGTGTACATGTCGATTATATTTAGTATCTTCACCAAATTGTGCCACCATCATCACAATCTATTTGTAGAACAGTCTCCACACCTCAAAAAAAAACCCAATACACTTCAACAGTCCTTCCCCTTTCCTGTGCTTCTCGCCCACTCCCTGGCTGTCTTGGGTTGGTTAGCACATAGGTGGGGAGGGTAGAAGCAGGAGAGCAGTTAAGAGACATTTGCAGTACTTCAGGGGTTAATGATAGTGATTTAGAGCATGATGGCAGGACCAAAGGTGCTAAGAATTGTCTGAATAGAAGATGTATTTTTAAAGTAGTGCCAATAGGATTTCCTGACCAACTGCATCTGCCAGCAGGATTTGCAGATGAGTTTTCCATTAGGTGTGTGAGAATGAGATGAGTAAAGAATGAGTCTACAGTTTTTGGCTGGATTGACTGGAAGGATCGAGTTGCGTTAAACTTCTTGGGGAGGACTGTGAGTGTAGCAGATTTTGATGGGCAAGAACAGGAGTTCAGTTTTGGATATGTTAAACTTGAAATGTCTATTAGGCATTATGGTGAGGTCGAATAGGTGGCATATAGCATTCTAGAGTTCAGTTGATATATACTGCTGAAATATATGAATTTGAGAATTTAAAACTGTAAGATTGCATGAGATCACCCAGAAAGTACATGAAAACCAAGAAGAGAAATAGCCCTAGGACTGAGCCCTGAGGCGTTTCCACCTTTAGAGGTCAAAGAGATGAAGTAGAACTAGCAAAATCAAAGCACAAACACACAGTTTTGGACAGAGAAATTCCTCACAAGAACATTGCAAGCATTACATATTCTGTTTGTTGCAGGATGTGAAAATAATCTTTTGGAAATGTGCACTCAGACCTTGGTGTGATTTATATAATAAGCAATGGACTATTTGATAATTTCATTTGATTCCTAAGAAAACTAAAATGTTATTTGTTATTTAAAAAAAAATCAGGGGAAGGGGCTCCAGGCTCATAAACAAGAACTTGATTAGGGTTTTCCAGAAAGGTGTAGAAAGCCCAAATGTTATTATATATTAAACAAAAGCAAACATATACTGATTTTATGTTCTTCAGTCTCCACATTCCAAATTGTTATATCAAGTCATTTATATCATATATTCAGAGCTGTATCACAATGGTACATTCTTCAAATAAGATCTAAAGGATGAACTCTGAATTTAGAGACTTGCTTTGAAAAACTGTTATGATATAAATAATTTAAGTAATTTTGATCTGGCTCTTGGCTGTATTGGTAAAACTTTGAAAGACATTTATTTTTAAGTGCAGTTTCATTTCTCTATCTTCAAAGCCTTGCCAGTCAAATTTTACACATGAAGAAAAAAATAAAGCACCCATCACATCATTCATATTAGTTTGTCCTCCACCATAAAATGCCAGAATTAAAAAAAAAAATTGGTAAAACTAAGTTGGAATCTTCTGTGATGCCTAACATCTGGGTGAAACAGAAAAATATAGTTAGTCATCAATGTTTATTACCATCTTGATATTTTGTGTCATGGAAATGATAAATCATAATTAGCATTTCAATTTGTCAAACAGATGTTTATTGAACACTAAACACAACCTATTCCAGAAGCTGGAAGGACATTTTAGATGACCCATAATTGTTCTTCTGCTTCTCAAAGTTAAAGAGAAAAATAATATTGACATCATTCATCCAATGATTTGTAAAGATAGGGGAAATTATTTTATAAAATGAGACCATACAATAAAATGATACTGTGTTGAAATTAACTCATTGTGTTTTAATGACATTAATGACTGAAAACAGCAGAAAGAATTATATATTACATTTAAGATTCAAGCATAGTGTATATTTTTGTCAGGTTTTCTTCTTTTAACTCTATCTGTTTTTAAATAAGTGACATTGACATAGTAAACCCCTTTCCATCATAAATGATTATTTGTTTTCAATGGGCTAACAAGTATTTGATCTGACAAGTGAAAAGATTTCTCAAGTAAATTCTCTTTGCTTGCCAGTTTCTTTCTTAAATGTTTAATATTTCCCAAAGGCTTTCTGTTGTTGATTCTTTAAGAATAATAAAACTGTAAGGAGTTCTGTAATTCTGGGTAGTGGAGGGGAAATGTAGGCAGGCTTTGCTAGCTGTATCTTTCTCTATTTCCAACTTGAATTTTTTATTTCTATCCTGACCTTTAATTTTTGTGATTCGGTTTTCTTTTCCCCAATAACCTTTGTTTTTGAAGTAGTCGTCCTCCTACCACTTAAAGAAAAACTTCAGGAATAGAGAAAAATGCAAGGAGTGTTAAAATGATTAAGGAAGAGACACTATTGTTATAAATAGAATGCTGAAAATAATTATTTTGTAAGAGCAACATTCATTTGGGTATATAAACTCTGTAATGCTTTTTTTAAAAAAGTTTTCACGAGTTTGTTAACCTACATACATACTGTATTTTTATTTAAAGGAGGAATGGTATTGCTGGTGGTATATGTGTACTTCTGTAGAGATTATAAACTGATGATTTATATAATTCATGATGGTGTTTATAAGAGAATGTTTTCTCTTTGTCAATGCCATTTTTCCTAAGTGGACTATAGGAAGGAAATAGGGATTTACAATTGTGAAGGAAGAGATTTTGGTAAATACAAGGTGGTAATTTAAAATTGAGGGTAATTTTTATTTAAAATATGACATACTTTTGAGTCCCCATTAAAGGGACTTTAAAGAAGCTGAGGTATAGATGTGGCAGTTGAGAGGAAAGGCTACTTCTGTTTTAGTGAATTACTGGAAGATGGAAAGGTCATGAGATAAACCAGTGAAATTGCTCAATTATGATAGAGAAGAAAAAGAAGGGGAGAGAAGGTGAATTGTTAGGAAAGAAGGAATGAATATTGATAAGATTTTCAGAAAAATCTATAAATAAACAACAGCCTGTACTAATGCCAGTCACAGGCCTGAGTTTTCTGAAAACTAGTTCTATTTCATTGTGAATAAAGCTGTTCTTTGAAGCATGGCCTTTGTGGTCTCTGGGCCTGGGCTATGGAGTGTGATGACTGGATAAGAGAAGTCTATATGTCACCTTTCCACATTAAGTAATCAGCCTAACAGGGATGCCTATAGATAAGATTTCAGAAATTCTTCTTTGTGTCTCTCAAAAGGCTGCCATAACTAGTCATGTAATAAGGAATGACATCTCCTATTAATTAGTCTATGTTTTAATAGGCACCTCATCTGACTTAGAGATATTGAAGATGGCAGGGATGCTGATAGTGGTGGGACATGGAAAACCTAGAGAAAAGATAGAGAGAAGTCTGTGATGAGAGAGAAAAGGTAATTTTGGAATGGAGAGATTGGAAACATTGCATTCTGGTCTCGTGAATATTCACCAGACTTACAGTGTTCTTTTATTTCATGGAACCAAGTTCACAGCTGTTAGAACTACAAAGGCAGCATAATCATGTTACATATCATTAGGTATCTTAGGTATCATTAGGTATCATGTTAGATATCACTAGGTATCTTAGGTATCATAAACTATCTCAAAAAAAAGATTTAATGTTAACTTTTTATTTTGGAAATATATATAATAAGAGGAAAGAAGAAATGAAATAGTCTGGTTGCCATTTCTCATTGGAGCCAGTTTAGAAAGAAAACAAACCAAAAAAATTCTTAAGCCCAACAGTGACATTTATAACAATTTTCCTAATTTAACTCCTTTTCTCTTTTGCTAAGGAGGAACAGTTGTATTTTTGTCATTAATAGAAAAGGGAACAGTGCCTAAACAGCCTATTATAAATTCTTCTGGGAAAGCGTATTACAAATAATTGAAAACAAACCTGATTCTGTGAACTTGGCAGCAAATGTGTAACAGAAAGCAATTCAGCCCTGGCCCCTAGATGATTGATTAAATGTTTTATTCCCTGTACCTTTCATTCACGCTGTGTTTGTCAGAGGAAAGAGAAAAGGGTGTTGCAAACAAAATCCACTTTAAGGAAATAACTTAGGATAATGATCAATGACCTCCAATCAGTCATTTATTTTTCTCAAGTTTTAATGTCTCTGAATATTCATTATGTGTGGGCTCCTGCAGAAACTGAGTCCCTGAATTTTAGCACCCTTCCCACCACCCCACCACTCCCCACCCCCTACCCCCAGCTAATCAACAGCACAAGCTGTATTTGAGCTTCTTTGAGGGCAAGGCGCTGCAGCTTCCTGTGGTCAGTTATTAGTGTGAGTCCAGCAAGGGAACAAGAACACTGTGTACTCGGTAAATCTGCAGAAAACCTCCTCTTCCGGTTGTGTGGGAGGAGAGGTCCCTTGGTACATTCTGTTTCTTTGAAGGGACTAGAGATCTGTTGGTGCTATGCAGATGTCAGGGGTGCTCAGAGCCAACATCTTAACAAACCTAGTAAATAAATGATTGTGATCCAGTTCTGTACAGAATAATGGTAAGAACCTGAACTTAAGCTACTGTTGACATGGATCATATTTGTTGTTCAATGAAGAGTGTGAACTTAATACCAAACCTCTTCAATGAAACATTCCCTTAACACCTTGATATTTTCAAATGATATCTAGTCATCTGTGTATATCACATTACTGGGTTGCAAACCTGGTGACTCCAACAAAATTTTAAGTATGATGGCACACTTATAGAGTCTCTTCCTGTATCAGATCCTCTTCCTTTTCATCCTGCTCTTCTCAAAAACTACTGCTCAGATGTTGGTAATTCTGCAGCCTCCTCTTCCAATAGCCTTTGTGTTGGCACTTGGTTACCTGCTCTGTCCTCAGCCCCCAAAGCTGTCACATTAGGGGATGGGAACAGCACTGAGCTGGAGGGGGTAGAAACTGCAAAGTCCTGTGATCATTGTTTCTCTTAATTGCTTATCTGAAATTGGTGATGAGCTAGGAGGCAAAACACAGGCAGAGGTCCTGCTCTTTCTTCTTGATGCATAGTTTCCCACTGAAGTTCAATATTCTCAGCACTTGCAGAACCACCTCTCCATTGTGAGTGGGAACTTTATCACTACTACCTTCTTCATCTGAGACTATTCCCAGGCAGCGCTAGTGGTAAAGAAAGCTTGCCAGTGCAGGAGACATAAGACATGCTGGTTCACTCCCTGAGTGGGGAAGATCCCCTGGAGGAGGGCATGGCAACCCACTCCAGTATTCCTGCTTGAAGGATCCATAGACAGAGGAGCCTTGTGGGCTACATACAGTCAATGGGTTTGCAAAGAGTTAGACATGATTGAAGCGACTTAGCCTGCATGCAGATTGCTGATAGGTAACTACTGCAAAGGGCACAGCACATCCTGCTCAGCGGACACACAGCCATTTGTGTTATTTTCCGTACTCTTTTGAAAGTAACAACAACTAACTCATTTTTCCTGTGTGCCAGGCATTTTCCATTCAGGTTGCATGAATTATCTTCTTTAATCTAGCAAACAACATAATAAGTAGCTATTATTATTCTTACATGCCTTTTACAGAGGAAACTGAGGCAGAGAGCGATTAAGTCAATTGCCTAAATTCACATAAGTAGTAAGTGACAGAGCCAGACTTTGAACCTGGCAGTGTGCCTCAACATATATGATCATCAACTGTGATTAACTGAACAAACAGAACACATGTCCATAGATTCGTTCATACAAAGCACCAGAAATGTTATTAGCCCAAATTAAAAAAGCATATATATATATATATATATATATATATATATATATACACACACACACATATATACACAAAATCCTTGTAGTCTTACAGGCAGACTCAATGATACTCAGATTTACACTTCCACTGAAATAAAAATCCTTCTGTAATCTAAGTATAAAATTTTGCTCTGTAAGAAAAAACAACTTCTTTTGTTATTTTACTCTTTGTGTAATGAAAATTCTTAGGATTGGAGAGGTGGAATCTGTAGTTTCTTCTCACAAATCTAAGGCTGCAGACCATATTTAAAATAATAGAACATGTGACTTCACTTGAAAGCATAGAAACGTGCTCAACTGTAGAAGGACAGTTTCTCTGTAAAGATGAAATAAAATGAAGCAGAGCAAGAATAAGAAGCATGGAAGGTGAGCGGAGAATAAGCAAAGCTATTAAGAAGACATCAAAAAATTAATGATGTGAAGGCAAAAAAAGAAAAAGAGAGAAAGGTGGCAAAAGAAAAGAATATTCAGAGAATGAGCCTGTCTTTGCACTGGTGAGAGGGTGATGTGGGTAGGCAGTCACCCTGGAGTAGGAGGCTAATTTGCATACACAAAGGTTAGGGATGTTAGACATAGGGCTAACCTAGGAGGTGTGCTCAATCTTGAAGACCTTGTGCTATGTTCAGTCCCATCCCATCCCTAAGTATTTCTATGTTTCTGTCCTTTAAAGTCTCTGACATCTTGTGGTTTAACATCGAAACTTTCTGAACATTAAATTAATTGAAATTGCCGATGACCATCCCCATGTGCTCTTCTATGTAAGTGGAAAAAAAAAAAGTAATGTATCTTTACATACTTCATTTATATACTTGCAACATACACACACACACTTCTTTGAGGAAACCTTGAGCCAGAGAAAGAATGAGAGGCTGCATTTCTTTTTCAAGTACACATCTAGGTTTTGTTCCAATCTGATGACGCAGGATCTGGCTTTGTATCTAGACCTCTTGCTCCAAGATTTTATTTTAATTTTCAGCAAGTGTTCCCACACAGGGACTGAAAACAAAACAGGAAAATGTTGCTTAAGTTTTCCTTTGTGCTGTTATTATATGTCTTTCAAGTGTACTGATTGTTCTGTCCCACTAATGTAGGTCATTGTACTCTCAGTTGCTTTTTTTTTATATTTGGAACTGTCTCTAACAGTCCTCCACAGTAAGGAATAGCATGTTAGTTTCACAGATATTTAGTTTTGATATTAACATATTATTTTCCCTTTCTCTCTATAACTTGAGATTTTAGTACTCCCTGCTGCTAAGTCACTTCAGTTGTGTCCGACTCTGTGCGACCCCATAGACGGCAGCCCACCAGGCTCCCCTGTCCCTGGGATTCTCCAGGCAAGAACACTGGAGTGGGTTGCCATTTCCTTCTCCAATGCATGAAAGTGAAAAGTGGAAGTGAAGTCATTCAGTCGTATCCAACTCTCAGCGACCGCATGGACTGCAGCCTACCAGGCTCTTCCATCCATAGGATTTCCCAGGCAAGAGTACTGGAGTGGGGTGCCATTGCCTTCTCCTTAGTACTCCCTACATAGTAGAAATTGCCATGAAGTATAAATTAATTTCTTTTGCATACGAATACGTGGTTTTTATTTACAAAGATGCTTATACTAAACCTGTCATAATCAATTTCATTTATTATGATGTTAATAAGACCTTAGGTGTTGGTTCTTTGAAGAACAATTAATACTTTAGCCTTCAATTCTTAACAGGCTTTGATTCTGGTTTTATTAATATAGAGCTTTGCTTACATTTACCAGAAGGTTATCTACTGCTGTGGATCAATGCCAGGAGACCTGATCTGGACCCAGGTCTGGGACTGTCCCTCTGTTTAGTGATCCTCTGTGCTTTATTATACTTCATTCTTGCCCCTTTGCAGGAGCCTAGACATCATCTGACCTGGGGATGGGTCCTGAGTGGTGGCCTGGGGCATGGTAAACCATTTACCCAAAGAACTCTAGAATGGATAAAACCAGTAGGATAAACCTGGTTTAACTTCATGAAAAAAAATGAAGTTTTTCACTAGGGAAATGAATTTTTCACTAGGGGAAGTGAACAAGCTAGAGAATTCCAGAGGAGGAGGAGCAGGATAATAGAGAGAAAATGAAGTTAAAATCCTGGTGTCAGTCACAGACAGGTTTGGAATGGAAGTGAGACAAATAACTAATGGAGGGAGTGCATGGAGAAGATTGTGTCACCAGCGGTAAGCTTGATGTTGCTGCAAGTCTTCAAATAGTGCCTGGATAACTAGCTGTTATTCATTCAACAAATGCTTATTAAACCCCTACTCTGTGAGACAGTGAAATGGTGAGCTGAGGAACTCAGCCGATGAGGTTGGACTAGAATCAGAACACATCTTGGCTATATGAGCTTAGCCATGCTTGTTAACATTTCAATGTCGGTTTTCTCTTTAAAAAAGAGATCGTAATAACACCAATCTCATGAGATTGTTGTAAGCATTAAGTGAGTTAATACTTTATGTGTTAGTACACACAGATCACCTGCGAGAGTCTCTGCGTGTTTAAATCACTTCAGTTGTATCCGACTCTTTGCAACCCCATGGACTGTACCCCACCCAGCTTCTCTGTCCATGGGATTCTCAAGGCAAGAATACTGGATTGGGTGGCCATGCCCTCTTCCAGGGGATCTTCTGACCCAGGGATTGAGCCCATGTCTCTTTTATCTCCTCCATTGGCAGGCGGGTTCTTTACAGCTAGCACCATCTGGGAAACCCACTGGAGTGTCTGGTATCCAGTAAATACACAATATAACCACTATTGTTTTCATATCTAAGCTCCTGGATATTGCAGAGCAACTTCTTAAATAGCTGTGAGCTGGGAATAGATGCCTAATGATTTATTCTCTCAGTCTATCTTTGGTTGAGGCACACCCAGAACAAAATTTGGAGCAATGCGAATGTTTGAGGAGAGTCAAAGAATTTTTCTTCTTGTGGTTTTCCCTTCATGCTCTTCTCTGAAGCTACTCCTCTTGGATTCTTTCCTTGCTGTGAATATCAGATGATGTCTCTATCCCTGTATAGTCTTAGTTTGACAGCACAAAGATTTAGTAATGACATCTGCACTTGATACAATTTAAATGAGATATTCCCAAAACAGACTGAGGAAACTCATTTTGACAATTTTTCTTTTGTCCATTCAAATATTGTATACTTTAATGGAGAAAGAAAAACACAAATGATAAGTGAAAAGTTTGCAATTTGGAGTACTTATATAAGTTGTGATTTGAAAATATTTATTAATTTTAAAATAAACGTAAAATGAGCTCATGTGAGTCAAGGTTCTTTTAGAGGAAAAAATGGTGATATTTACATTTAGTAATTATTTAATTTAGTAATTATTTCCTTTTTAAGGATCTTAAGTGTCATTGTTTCTTTTATACATCATGACCAATGGGGTATTTTATTCAATTGTGATGGATTACATGTCACCCATCTGGACATGTTCCAGATGTAACTAATGTAAGATCAAAGTACTTAGAATTAAATGCTTTGCTGTATTGTTTGACTTGAACAAAGCAAGAAGACCATCAGAAGCTTTTTGAAGGAAAGACTATACCAATTTTGAAACTTTGAGAAAATTGGAACTCCTAAACTAACAAAGAATTTGCTTCTATTTTTGATCTTTCCAAACCATTTACCCTTCTACATGTTAATTCCATAGGAGTTGGAAACTACTACCACATGAAATCTGGTATTGGTATAAAAACAAATAACTCTAAATAACTCTTGATACAGAGAGAGATATAGATACATAGAGAGACAGAGAGGCTGAGAGACAGAGAGAGGTGCTTTTCTTTGACCAAGAGAGAACCTATACAACATTTAGAGCACAATGTTTTAACTAGCTTCACTAGGATAGGAGAAAAATAAAAACAAGATGATCAATACATTGAAGAAAACTAATTTTCTTAACCTACTGCAGTTTGTTAACAACCATTGCTTTGACAGTGATGAATCTGCGTAAATATTTCTTGGATGGAAAGGAAAAGCTTTCATCCAGAAATAACAATTTCAAGAATTGTAATTCCAAAGAAAAGAAGGAAAGCAATTTAAGTCTCAGGGGCAACTGGAACCAGTTCAGTTCAGTCGCTCAGTCATGTCCAACTCTTTGCGACCTCATGGACTGCAGCACGGCAGACTTACCTGTCCATCACCAACTCCCAGAGTTTACTCAAACTCATGTCCATTGAGTCTGTGATGCCATCCAAAAACCATCTCATCCTCTGTTGTCCCCTTCTCTTCCCACCGTCAGTTATGCCCAGCATCAGGATCTTTTCAAATGAGTCAGTTCTTCAAATCAGATGACCAAAGTATTAGAGTTTCAGCTTCCGCATCAGTCCTACCAATGAACACTCAGGACCCATCTCCTTTAGGGTGGACTGGTTGGATCTCCTTGCATTCCAAGGGACTCTCAAGAGTCTTCTCCAACACCACAGTTCAAAAGCATCAATTCTTCCACTCTCAGCTTTCTTTGTATTCCAACTCTCACATCCATACCTAATTACTGGAAAAACCATAGCCTTGATTAAATGGACCTTTTCTGGCAAAGTAATGTCTCTGCTTTTGAATATGCTATCTAGGTTGGTCATAACTTTCCTTTCAAGGAATAAGCGTCTTTTAATTCCATGGCTGCAGTCACCATCTGTAGTGATTTTGGAGCCCCCAAAAATAAAGTCAGCCACTGTTTCCCCATCTATTTGCCATGAAGTGATGGGACTGGATGCCTTAGTTTTCTGAATTTTGAGCTTTAAGCCAAACTTTTCATTCTCCTCTTTCACCTTCATTAAGAGGCTCTTTAGTTCTTTTCTTTCTATCATAAGGGTGGTGTCTTCTGCTTATCTGAAGTGACTGATATTTCTTCTGGCTTCCAGCACAAGCCGAAATTGGAACAAAGTAGGTGTCAAAAGGCAAATATTTTATGGGAGAGTGAAAGACTGTTAAGACTTAGCTCAGGGTACGTTTGTCAGTGATATAGTCATGTTTCTTAAATAGCTCATTAAGCTGACATTTCCTTGTATTCTTGGAATAAGTTAGTTAAGGGAGTTAATATGCACAGTCTTCAATATTTTATATGTTAAACTATTACTTTTCCAACATCATAGTAGTTATCAACCTTGGAAGTGTATTTGTTTCTGTTGGGCTTATAAACTTCTAATGATAGTGTGATATTTATTAAGGACTTTTCAAAATAATTCAGTACATTGTGCATGAAAAGAAAATCTTTCCAATTCTGATAAGTAGGAATATTGAGGCACCTAAGCATATACAGGTATATTGCATTATTATACCTGATATATATATATTATATAAAAATGTCTCTATTAGTGACTTAAATAATATTTTTGATGATTCATCCAAATGTTTGGACGACAGGAATCCCTATATAATGTTTTTTAGGTACTTGAATTATTATACCCGTAGTGAGATTTATCGAAGAATGGCAAATAAAATATGTACTAGAATTCTTGATGTAAACCCAATAAATCCAATTAAAAAGATCAGTGAATATATACAAAGTCAAAATTTAAATAATATACACAATGCAACATTTGTGAATGTTTGAAGAGTTAATTCATTGGAAATTCTATCACAATATGTAATATTTAGGCACTGATGATTACTCACTCAAATTATTGAATTTATTATACACTATTCATTAGTTTAATCAGTAAAACTGTACTGTAAATAAGACAAAGTTCCTATTCTTGGCAGACAGAATAAAGTAAATGGGCAGTGATAATAGCAGAGCTTGGAGAATTCATAGGAAAATCCTAGACAGCCATGGAACTATGCATGGAAGAAAGAGAACTGACATCTTAGCTGAGACCAGAAGGATGTGTAAAGTACATCTGTGCTAATGAGAGCAGTAGGGAGACATAAAACATGTTTGACAAAGGCTCAGAAATGAGAGAGATTTATGACACAGAAGGGAAAGTGAAAATAATTCAGTGACCTGAAATGTGTTAATAGTAAGCATCTAATAAATATTTCTGAATGAATGAGAGGCTGACTGACTAAATGAATGAGTGAGAAATATTGAAGTATGAAGAGGTAGACCAGAGATAAAGTTTTGTAAGCATGTGTGTTTAGGCCTTCAGAGAATTTCATTTTCTGGATATACAAATGAACAGTATTTGAGTGAGTAAAAATAACCGTAAAACAACAACCATTAGTTGGAGGAAATAAAATAAGGGGAAAAGAAAATGAAAAAAGGACTTCAATACACTGTGCCTGATAGAACTGGAAATAATGGCCTGAAAAATGGTTATAATACCCCATTTTCTCACTAAGATCCTAAAGATTCTCAAAATATCATTTACTTACTTTTGGCTGTCCTGGGTCTTTGTTGCTGCATGGGCTTTTTCTCTAGTTGTAGTGAACAGGGGCTACTCCCCAGCTGCAGTGTGCACACTTCTCACTGGGGTGGCTTCTCTTGTTGCAGAGCATAAGCTTTAAGGCTCTTGGGCTGCAGTAGTTGCAGCACGTAGGTTCAGTAATTGTGGTTTCTGGGCTCTAGAGCACAGGCTCAATAGTTGTGGTCCACAGCCTTTGTTGCTCCATAGCATGTAGGGATCTTCCTGGATGAGGGATCCAACCCATGTCACTGGTATTGGCAGGTGGATTCTTTACCACTGAGCCACCAGGGAAGCCCCAAGAACCTAATGATTCTTGATAGAGAAATCTCTAGTCTGAAATGTTTAAATATTTTATTAACTGGTTTTATACATGACATTTTGTAAATTGTATTATTTATCCAGTGTATTTTTATTACCCATGCATTAATTTTCATATATTCATATATTTTCATATTTTTAAGACTTTAAAAGTATTGCATTGATTTGGATGAGTTTTAAAAACAAAGCACACTGAAACTTCTCTGATGAGATAAGAAAGGTTATTTTTCAGTAACTAGTTGTATATAGTAAACATAATGATAACCTATAAAGATAATACATTTACTAATAAAATTTCCTTCTACAGACAAGGTAGTATGTAACTGTTGATTAACTTTATTGATAGCTATTGCATGTTCATAGGGTTTAAAGAATCTGTAGTTTAAATATACTGTTGTGTTTCCATAGACTCTAGTATAACTAAAAGCACATCAATTTATAGTTTGGACTATGAAATAGAATATCAATGGATAGATTTACTTTTCTTGTGCTAAAATTAAGTTGAATAATCCTTAAGTTGAAATACAATGTCTTATGACATGTGTCTTTCTTGGCTGAAAATAGCCTGTTGAATAAAACTTTAAGTTAACTAATGTTTAACTAATATTAGCAAATATAGTAGACCTTGATGTAAGTAAATTACAGATCAAAGCTGTTAATTCCTAATGATCTCCAAATCAACTTAAAATGCTTTGACAGAAAATGATATAAAGGATTACTGACTTTAAATTCATACTATGGAAATACCATACTCAAAGATTTACTCATATGAAAATAGAAAAATTGATTATTCTATGAAATTGATCTTCAAGTAGGAGGCTAGTTAAATATTTAGAATTTATGTTTCTTTATCCAAATATTTTTACTTAGCAATTATTTTTTTAAGGTGCTGTACTGTTTTCTGGGGATATATCAGTTAACAAAGTAGATTAAAAATCTTGAAATGCTTGAGACTTGTGCCCTAGAGAGTGGAGAGAAATAATCAACAAAGAGGTAAATCATATTCATGGTATGTTAAGGGGAAACATACTGTGGAGAAAAATGAAGCAGGTAGAGGAAAATAGTGAGTGCCAGGATGAAGTTTGCATTGTAATTAGATAGTCTTGGAAGGACTCACTGAAAAGGCCTAATCTAAGCAAGATTTGAAATGAGAAAGTGAGCATTGCAGTATCTGGGAGAATAATATTCCAGGCTAGGGACCCAAGTTTAAAAGCCCTGAGGTAAGATCCGACCTGGCATGCCCAAACAAAATTGGCAGCCTGGTGGGAGCAGTGTGGATAAGGGAGAAAGTAGGAAAAGAGCTCTAGAAAATCATTGTTTTCTTCTTTGGCAGTTTTAGTGGGTAGGGATGGGACGCTGACATTGCAGATAGTATAGGATCTCTCAGTTCATTGTGAAAATTTGGCTTTTATTGACAATAAAATAGAGAAGCACTGGAAAGTCTTACAGAAAAGCATGACATGACCAGGGTTATAGTTTATAAGGAATATTTAGAGAGCTCCCTGAAACAGATACTGACCTCAACACAATTTGAAAGCCCATTTTTGAGGCACCAAATGATGAGAGAATAAAAGCTTTTGTTCTCATTCAGGAAATAATGACTTTTGGGCAGTTTGATGGTGATGAATGTGGTTATGGCTTGAGGCTTGAGATGAGAAGGGGCCTCTTTTGCAATGGTTTACACCATTTTCATAAAGTTGATGACCAGCTTTTAGCTCTTGCATGAACCTATTGAAGAGGAATTTCTTTGCAGAAGTTATTGAAGATCATCTGGCAAACAGAAGGAAAGAAATCATAGACCAACTTGCAGTGTGAGTAAGAGCTGGCTTTGTTTGGTCTACAGTATTTTAAATTATTAATGCTAAACTTGTGGTTTTTGTTTTTAAGAAATACAGAGAATAAATTGATGGAAACATTTACCAAAAACTGAGGGGAAAAAAAAAATACAACAAAAGCAAACAAAAAAATGTCTGCTGTGTTGCCAAAAAACTCCTAAGGAGCTAAGAGCAGTAGCAGGGTGACCTGTTCAGATCATGATTGTAGTACACAAGTTCAAGATGATGAAAGCCTGGACCAAGGTGGCTTTAGGGGAGGTGGTGATAAGTGTTTGAATGCTGGATATGTTTTGAAGGTAAAGTCAACAAGATTTGCAGAAAAACTGGTTGTAGGAAGAAGGAAAACAAAAGCAGGCAAGCATGACTCCAAGTTGTGAGTCCTGGGTAGTTGTAAGGATAAAATTATTTAATGAGATTGGAAACACTGGGAGATGAAGAATAGAACTCAACTTGAGATACAAGTTTGAGGTACCTATTAGACAGTCACATAAAGGGGTTAAGAAGGCAGCTGGATTCTGCATCTGGACCTCAAGAGGAGAGATCAAGCCTGGAGATGTTGAGCGTGGGAGGCATCAGTATAGGTGACATTTAGATCTGCAAGCTTTGGTGAAATCACTATGTGGGTAAGTCTGGATTGAACAGAAGATAAGGCCAAGGACTGGGCACTGTGGGATTCCAATTTTAGAAAGTGAGGGAGGAGAAAATGTAGTAAGTCTTGAGCGGGATTGAGAAGAGATAGCTGAAGATGTAAGGGGAGAAAAAAGACAGTGTAGTGTCCTGGAAATCAGTGGAACAATCAATTTCAAGTATGATGGAGGCTGAAAGCTGATCATTTGGGGGTTTCTCTTGACCACCTAGAGCCTGAGTCAGAGCCTTTGTTTGCTTGCTTTGTGCTGGAAACACAGTGACACACTGTCACCTTTTCTTAACCTTCATATCGCTCATTCCCTGTCTCCAAAGATATGCTTGCTTTCTTTTTTCCCTCCCACTGGATAAAATACAAGTGATTAGGTTCATTTTTCAGAGTTTTTATTGTGATCTTATTCTCCTTCTCTGAACTAATATATTAATTATGATTAGATCTAAGAAGTTCCTCAAGTCTTAGCCACTCATTTACATATACATTCTTTGACCACACCTATAGATAGTTGATCTCATCCTACATATATGAAAATTATTGTTATATCTCCTGATGTCACCTTACTCTCAAACTGTTGTACCAGTTTCTTTGGCACACCTAGAAATTGATGAATCAAAGGGGATTTCAAAATATTCATCAAGTTGTCAGTTTCATCTACTTCCATTTCTCATTTCAAAGAGTCTTATCATTATTAATGATCCTTAAGTAGCCTTCATTCTTTCACCTATCCATTTACTCAACAAACTTGTATCATTGGGAGGGGTATTAGGAGTGTAGCTCTTCCAGTAATCTAAAGCAGATGTAGTAATATAATAGAAAAACATAATAATAATAATAATAATATGAACATAATTACCTAGACTGAAAATCAGATTACTTGCTTCATAAATCATTTTTAGTTAAATTCTAATCCGTAAGGTAAAAATACCCATAGAGGCCCCCAAATCTTAGCCATCTGCAAGTAAATGTGATTTATATGGCATCCTTATACTAAAAAAAGATAATGGTTTCGATGGGTAGAGCATAATATTAATTTGGTCATTTGGTCATAAAAAGAGATTTTTTTTCTTTTTATCTACAAAAACTAATTTCAGAGAAGAGTAACTTTTAAATCTAAGAACCAATTGTTTAATCAGGTTGATATTTTCAGTTGGAATGAATTACTTTGACAGCTTGAACATATATCCACCGACATGTCTGTAATGGAAATCATTTCAGAAGACGCTAGACTGACACAGACTTCCCATGGACTCGCAGCAAGACAGTGGTAGTCTTGAGGAATGATACTTTTCATCTTTTTGAAGATAGACACTCTCCAGTTGTCACTCCACAGGAAATCAGGAAGCATGCTAAACTCCAGTGGACTTGGAATTACACAGCCAAGTGCCAGTGGAAATAGCCTATCCAATATTATGATTTATTTTGAAGGAGAGTTTAAAAAAAAAAAACGGAAAAGGAAAAAAATGGAAGTAAGCTACACACAACATGGCCAAACAGCTGTCTGGTTTTCTGTCTCAGAAACAGCTTGGAACTAACTATTCTCACAAGATCTCTTGGCAGAGTAGCTTGATGAAAATACCAAAGCTGTGAGGAGAAGTGTTCTTTTGCTGAATCCTTTCTGTAGCTATCATATGGTGTATGATATGATTTAGGTGTTCAAATTTAGGTGGTCAAACCTAAAAAACAGTGCACAAATTTGAACATGTGCACCGTTTTTTTTTAAAGTTCCTTTATGTTTAAATGAGGCACTTATTAATTCCATGTACAGAACAAGTGCAGTTCACTGTAGCATTAACACCAAATAAACCTTAATAGTTTTTAGAAACATTAATCCTAGACATGTTCTGATTTCCTTTTTTCAAATGGCTTTTTTAGAAGCAGTCGAGGAAGAGCTTGATAAGACAAATTTCAGTGTGAATTCAAGGACACTGGTGATTTTTGGGGTGCCCAAACTAATCTCTAAGGGGAACTCATTTTAGCTGCTGTATACATCTATTTATTCATTCTTTAATGGATACCGTCTTAAGTAATAGAGACAACTTGATTTTAAACACATTTCTGGCTCACCTGCTAGATGCCAGAACTGTGAAATATACAAGATCTATGTTACTCTTCAAATGTTCGGTGTCAGAGGGAGGACATTCAGCATTTCGAGATTCATTATTTTAGGAGACCTTGAATTTTATCACCCTCAAATGTTGATTAAGTGAATTTATTTTTTATTAAGTATTCAAAGTGGAGTCAATTAGCTGGGACATTTCATATTTTTATCTCGAGGCATTTTGAGTCTATCCTTTGTGACATCAGAATTAGTTTCTCATCTCAGAGCTTGCTGTGTTTATTCCTCTAGTGACTCAGTAGTTTATTGGCAGTCAGTCTGTAAAATGCTCTCGGGGATTATCTAAATGCAGAATGTTAGGAATGGAAACATATTACTTCTCCTGTCAAAAAAATGTAATTAACACACATGATATATCATCTTGCAAAAGTGGATGAAAATTCCAGTGGGTGACCTCAAGTCACAGTTTCCAGTGCACTTACAGACTGTCATGTTTTTGAATAGCTCCCAGCCCAGGACTCCTTTCTTCTTGTAATCCTGTCTCTTTAGCCTCCTGTATGTGCATACACACAGTATGTGCATGTGTTCAGCCCAAAACCCACCACTCAATTTCAGTTTCTTTAACAGTTTTGATTTGATTTGGTTTATTGCATAGGTAAGAATGCGTTAACAAAGTACGAAAAATTGAATGTACTTTTTCCTATCTGTATTTTGAGAGCTTCCTTATTGTTTTGTGTGGTACACATAATTCACTGTATAGATGTATAATTTATTTAACCCATCTCTTATTGATGAATATTAGGTTCTTTCCAGTCTTTTGCTATTTTCAAAAAATATAGAAATTCAGTGCATTTTTACATATCACTAAATACATGTTAATTGTATACACACACACACACACACACATATATTAATAAAACATCTGTGTAGTGTAATTTCCCAGAAGTGGAATTTCTAAGTAAAAAATTCTGTGCATTTGTAATTTTGACAGGTATTGCTAAATTCACCTTTATAAGGATTTATACCATTTTACATTCAACCTGTAAATGTGTAACAATTGCTGTCCCCAGGGAGTATTATTAATATTTTAGGATTCGACAACTTGAAGAAATGGAGAAAGCTTTTAGAGTGGATTTAACTAAGAGTTCTGTTGTAAATGAGGTTCACTATCTTATCAGAAGTTTAATAGCCATTTCTATTTCTGTTTCTTTAAATAGTTATATCTTTTGCCTATTTTTGTGTTATGTCATTGGTATTTTTTCTTGTTGATTTATAGAAGTTCTTTAGGCATTATAAAAATAATTCCTTTATCTGTGATAGAAGTACTTCTTATTTTATATAATGGTTTACCTCCCCCCCACCCCCATTAGAATTTTCTGCTCTCAAAATCCCTGTGAGAGCATGTGGGCCTCAATTCACCTTTGAAGGATAATCATTTCTCTGATTTTTCATGGAAAATGGTATCGTTAGATTTGATTTCTTCTGGTGTCAATTTTGCAAAATTATTTTCCTAAAGAATATTCCATTCTACTCAAGTTTTAATATATTTTCAAAGAGCATATTTTTCATAGAATGTGTTATAGCCTTGATAAATTTTGCCTTCTTAAGCTATCACTTTCTAAAAAAGTAATAACAAAAGCCACCTTACTGAAATGTCTCACTGTGATTGGAGATTTGTGTAATTTTTCTGGTAATGTGTCGATTTTTACTGTCTTTATATATTTTAAGGCAATATAATTAGATACTTTCAAGCTCAGAATAAAAAGAAGTTCGAGTTCCTGATGATTTCTTGTTTTTGTCTGATATTTTGTTTTCTGGTTTCCCACCAGAAAATATATGGGAATATATGCCAGAATCTTAAATAATTTTTGGCTGCAATAATTTTCAGAAAAAAATGACTGATTTAAGAATTTTTGGAAATCCTAGGAAGTTCAAGTAGATGCACTGACTTGGAACATAGAAATATAATTAATTGCAGTATATAGAAAATGCCTGAAATAGAAACAAATAAATTGCAGGTACATGTACATTCATAATATTTCTCAATTATTTCACTGCATTCTAGTAAGTATGAACCTGTATCTGCCTAACTGAGAGAAGGGGAGCTTGACTATTTGTCTAAGAAAAGTTAAATAAAACCAGATATGTAAGTCTTGGTAACCTTAATTGTTAAATTATTTCCCAAATTGTGTAGATTCATATTTCTTTGATCAATGGGAGACCGAGTGCTGATGATCCTTCTCCTGAACTGCTAGAATTTACCTCTGCTCGTTATATTCGCCTGAGGTTTCAGAGGATCCGCACCTTGAATGCCGATTTGATGATGTTCGCTCACAAAGACCCAAGAGAAATTGACCCCATTGTCACGCGAAGAGTAAGTTATGAGGAGTCATATTGGAATCTGTGAATAATATTGGGCCTATTGTTTTAATTGTCTGTTAAATAGGTTTTTTAAATTTTTTAAATGATTGTATTCATTTATAGTTGTGCAGGGTCTTCATGCTGCGTGGACTTTTCTCTAGTTGCCACGAGCAGGGGTTACTCTCTAGTAGCAGGGCGTAGACTTCTCACCACGGTGGCTCCTCTTGTTCCAGATCACGGGCTCTGGTGCCCACAGACCTCAGTAGCTGCGGCTTCCAGGCTCTAGAGCACTGGCCCAGTGGCTGTGATGCATGGGCTCAGCTGCTCTGCCACGTGGGGTCTTCCCAGACTGGAGATTCTTTACCACTGAGCCGCCAGGAAAGCCATCAGGCGTAATTTAGATTCTAGTTTTGCATGCTCGTATCTGGTGAGAGAGGCCTGGGAGCTGGGAGTCCTCAGCCACAGTCCTTGGCTCTGCCATCAAAAACTCTGGGGCCCTGGGGAGCGCCTGTTCCTCCCTCAGTCATGTCTGACTCTTTCAACCCCAAGGACTGTAGCCCACCAGGCTCCTCTGTCCATGGGATTTCCAAGGCAATAATAATGGAGTGGGGTGGCATTTCCTTCTCCATAATAGTCTTTTAAATAGTTTTCAAAAATAGTTTTCAGTGGGGGAATGAAAGACTTTAAAATTTCATGGACCTTCCTTTGTTTAAATCCAACCTCTGGGCCACTTATTAGATGTGTAACAAATATCAAACTTTGTAACATTTCTAAACTTTAGTTTCCTCTTGGTACAGTGGAGCTCATACTGCCTAGTTTATTCTCTTGATTTTGAGGACAAAGTTAGTTTTTTCCACACCTTGGGTTATCTGTAGTACTATTATAATTGGTCTTGTGGGCTTGTAACCCACACTAAGAAATGCATTTTATATCATGACTCAGTACATATACACACACAGGCAGACACTCACACCACATCACATCCTGATAAACTTTAATATGCATGGAATTAACTGGTGATGTTGTAGAAATGCAGATTTGAATTCAGTAGATCTAGGACAGAACTGAGAAACAGCAGTTCTAACAATTTTGCAGGTGATATGGATGCCACTGGTCCATGGACCATTTTATCTAAATAAATAATTTAGTTTCATGCTTCTTTAATGAATCACAATGCACTTCTAGTTCAAAAGAATACAGATATTAGGGAAAAAACTGATTGTATACACTTATATTTTCCTTTATGAATTGAATATCAGGGAAAAAAAATGGTTATAGCATCCTTTCAACATATCAGTGGAAACAGAAGCTAGTAGAGGTGTTATTTTCAATCAGAAATTTGAGAGATTATGACATAGATGATCTGCCCAGTTTCAGGCAGTTCAGTTAAGTCGCCCAGTCGTGTCTGACTCTTTGCAACCCCATGACCTGCACCACTCCAGGCCTCCCTGTCCATCATCAACTCCCGGAGTCCACCCAAACTCATGTCCATTGAGTCTGTGATGTCATCCATCCATCTCATCCTCTGTCATCCCATTCTCCTCCTGCCCTCAATCTTTCCTAGTATCAGGGTCTTTTCCAGTGAGTCAACTCTTTGCATCAGGTGGCCAAAGTATTGGAGTTTCAGCTTTAGCATCAGTCCTTCCAATGAATATTCAGGGCTGATTTCCTTTAGGATGGACTGGTTGGATCTCCTTGCAGTCCAAGGGACTCTCAAGAGTCTTCTCCAACACCACAGTTCAAAAGCATCAATTCTTCAGCGCTCAGCTTTCTTTATAGCTCAGGTTGCTATGAGTCATAACTATGATTCCTCCTATCCATGTCCCGCCAGGTTCTCTGGTATATGTCATCTCCCTTTTATGCATGTATACAACCAAGACAGTATTAGCTAGAGACTCAGTTCAGTAGTAAATCCATAAATCAGATACATGCAAACAGAATATCGACTGTGTGACTAGAAGCAAAGGAGAAAAGAGGATTGTAGGGAGAAACTGAGATTGTGAGACAAAACATTGTTCCACAATGACCCTACTAGGGTTCAACTGTTGCCACCAGTTAGCAAAGTGCTGACCCTACAGACTGAATATTGAAGGGCAGTGCTTTTCACAAATATGTGAGGACTCCTCATACATTTTCTCATTGCTTAACTTCCTCACACCTAACTTCTCCATCATTACAAAATAACTTTTAGTCTTATGTCCTCATACAACACATGTTGGATGTTTCAGTGCCCTTTCCAAACCTGAAATACTTTTGACTTGTGTTATATTTCAGTCTGTTGCAAATTGTCTTCTGCAAAAGTCATCATTATTTTATAGTAAAGTTTAGATTCTTCACTTATTAAAAAATCACTTTTAATTATAATTTTGCCATTACTTAAAAATACACACCAAGGAAGACTGAATAATTTTGAAGTGAAATTTAATCTTTCCTGACAGTATATCTATCAAAGAAAAAAAATCAATGGAAGTAAACATGTTCCTTTTATCATCTTTTGCTGAAGGCAGAGAGGGTGTTGGGGTGCACATCTATTATTTGTAACTTCACTGTATATGAACCTTTAAAATAGTGCAATAAAGTTCAACATATAATTATATTTTTTGAAAGTACTCAAGTTCTGTAAACCCTACATATAAATTTAAATATATAAAAATAGAATATTGAATTTTAACTCTTCTTCATGACTTAGAAATGAAGCATTACACATTTATATTTAAAGCAAATGTTGCAGTTTTAAAAACATCTACAAAACTTCTGTATCAGCTTTCTGAGCAACTGTGCCTGTTTGTATCTGTATTATTAGGTGATGAAGTTAGTGAAAAGCAGAGTCTAACGTCTAAATTAAATCTAAACTTCCTTGCAAGTTACAATAGTGTGAGGTATAAGTATATTAAGTAAGATAAAGTAACACAAAATATTATAAAAGATACTGTATATAAACAGCAAAAACAAAAAGAAAAAATGTTTAAAAAAGAAGTAAATTAGAAAAGAGAATTTGTAGTCAGGGAACTCAGATTTGTATCCATTTATTTATTCTCACTAAATATGTGTGTGTGTGTTTAGTATAAATAATTGGAATAATAGAACTATCTACCACTGTGATGGCTATTTGGATTCCATAAGATAATGTGAAGTACTTTCACAACTAACTGTAACTTGTGATATACAAATTAGTTTAATTTTTTTAATTGTCCAGTTGTATAAATTATGAGTAACCTTTCAAAAATAGCTAGGTAGATGAAAATAATTTGAGGCAGTCCTATGTTAACCTAAACAGGAAGGTAATTGCATGGACATTTTAACATAATAATGAAGAAATAGTGTTCTGCACATCTAGTTCGCTCCTTGCATTATATTAAAGAAGTCTTGTAGTTAATTACTTTTCATGTGCTTCTTGATATGCTTAAGAAATGTGTCCTCATGAGCACCATTTCCCTTACATTTGTTGATTCTTTTCAAATTCATTAGGTAGAAGTCTGCATATGATTCATGAACACTGGCATTCCTAAAATGATTATAAAAGAGGTTTTCTGTCTTTCAGATTTTATGAAGAATTATTGTCCTTGTTTCCCCCACCCCATAACACTTTGCTTTCGATAATAAATGCTCCAGTATGGAGTTTGCATACTGTGCAGCACTTTATGTTGTTGTGGGAAATAAATTTCTAAAATGCCCACCTAACATAAACTATAGAGGCATTCTGCACCTGGGCCATGGTTTTAATGTGAGGAGTTACTGGATACTCTTGTGAGCCTTCAGTTGTTCTCTACAGCGTCCAACTAACGGTAGAAGCATAAAGCCAAGTTTTTAACTGAATGCTCCTTCCACCTTGCAGTAGTCTTAACGGGATTTCTCTCTGGATTGCTTTTTGCAGTATTACTACTCGGTCAAGGATATTTCGGTTGGAGGGATGTGCATCTGCTACGGTCATGCCAGGGCTTGTCCACTTGATCCAGTGACAAATGTATGTATATTTTTAGGCTGCTTAGGTAAAATGAAGCTCTGAACTGTAAAATGCTTCACGAGAAGCTTTGCTGACAGGGACGCTGTGAATGGGTGTCAGGTCCCCACTTAGACGGTGTAACAGAAAGCCATGCCAGGGTGAAATAGAGCTGGCAGTTAGGATGATAGACTTTGAAGGGAGCCATTACAGTATCAGAAAACAGATTAGTTTTTTCCCAAAAAGGCTCCAAACCAGTCTATCTATTTTGAAACCTCTCTAGCTATGACAGCCTGCTGTATGATTTAGCTTTAGAGAATGCCTGTCATCAATCAACCTGTTTCTTTTATGAATTTTCATCAAAAAATATTAATGCAAACAAATGAAAAATGTACCTGGAAGTAAATATAAATGACCATGGAACCAGAGACCGAGGTAAGATGGGGCAGTAAGGAGTAGAGTGAAAGAGAGTATTCAAGAGAGCTTGAAATCGCCAGGCCAGAAAATGCTGGAATGGTTTTGGGTTGCATTTTTCATTAATGACAATGTATTAAGTGAACATAACCTAAGCAAAGAAGATGAATGAGCATCTGTTTTTCTCAGGCATAAACAATCTGGTGAAATACAGAATCATCTACTTTATGTATGGTAGAAATATTTTGGATAGTGAGATCAGTGAATGTAGCTACCTAGGTAAACACTTTTTCCTACTACAACTGTAATACAAATGATATTTCTTTCAAAGCTAGTTTTCTGAGTAATGGATCATAGTATTACCTGCTGCTGCTGCTGCTAAGTCGCTTCAGTTGTGTCTGACTCTGTGCGACCCCATAGATGGCAGCCCACCAGGCTCCCCCGTCCCTGGGATTCTCCAGGCAAGAACACTGGAGTGGGTTGCCATTTCCTTCTCCAATGCATGGAAGTGAAAAGGGAAAGTGAAGTCGCTCAGTCGTGTCTGACCCTCAGCGACCCCATGGACTGCAGCCTACCAGGCTCCTCCATCCATGTATTACCTGGGAAGATTCAAATCCCTGGCATAGTTTTCTTCACAAGGTTGTGGTCCTGTTTTCTGCAGGGTGTGGGCACTGTCTATCAGATGTACTGATGAGCAGTATTTCCCATGATTTGAGAACCTGCACAGCAGCCTTGGAAGGATGGTTCCATGCAGTGAAATAAGACTGTACTCAAAACACTTGCAGACAGGGGATTCAGGCTTGGAGTATTAGATTTCTGCTCTATCCCTGCCTCTCCATGCCTAGCCGTCTACTCTCTCCCCTCTTCCTGTGCTAAATGCTAATAGTTAGTTCACTTCAGTCGTTCAGTCATGCCCGACTCTTTGCAACACCATGCACTGCAGCACACCAGGCTTCTCTGTCCATCAACAACTCCCAGAGCTTGCTCAAACTCATGTCCATTGAGTCAGTGATGCCATCCAACCATCTCATCCTCTGTCACCCCCTTCTCCTCCTGCCCTCAGTCTTTCCCAGCATCAGGGTCTTTTCCAGTGAGTCAGCTCTTCGGATCAGGTGGCCGAAGTATTGGAGCTTCCACTTCAGCATCAGTCCTTCCAATGTTAATAGTACTTTGATGGAAACCTTAAAATGGATTCATCCAACCCAGAAAACCTGTGGATCTCAGGAATTAGAGAAGTGATTCTAGTCTTCAAGACCACTCCTGATTGGGCCTTCATTCTCTGCTCATCTGAGCCCAGTGATTCCAGTACCAGCCTGAACCTCCCTCCCAAAGCTGATGTTGATCAAATATATTCATCACTCCCGCTGCTGGAACCTCTTCCTTCCCAGACTGACAGGAGTTTTAGATTTTGGTACAGAGGCTTCATGTTTTCTCTTGTCTTCATTTATGGTTCCAAAGAATGCTGAAAGTATGCTTCCCCACTGTGCCCCCTGCTTTTTTTTTTTTTTTTTTTCACTAGAAATCCCGCTGTGAATGCGAGCATAACACGTGTGGTGATAGCTGTGACCAGTGCTGTCCTGGATTCCATCAGAAACCTTGGAGAGCAGGCACTTTTCTGACCAAAACTGAATGTGAAGGTATGTTCCAGACAGTCCAACACCATGTGGAAGTCTTCCTTTCCTGGGGCACAGGTGGTATAAACACATGCTGATTGCAGGTGAACTCATGTGTCAAATCCATATGCATTTTATTCAAGACAGTAGCTGGAAGCTCTTTTACTCTCCTGTTTTAGAGTTTTCAAGATTTTATTTTTTTTGACAAATATTTACAAAACACTTATGAATTTACCACTATGTGAGAATTATGAGAAGTAGATAAAAGCATAATATACACTTGCTGTTATCAGGGGTGAATCTGAAGCTTATAGCATAATATATATGAACTTCTGAAAGTGTTAGTCACTCAGTCATGTCGAACTCTTTTGTGGTCCCATGAACTGTAGCCCACCAGACTCCTCTGTCCATGGGGTTTCCCAGGCAAGAATACTAGAGTGGGTTGCCATTTTCCTTTGCTGGTGATCTTTCTAATCCAGGGATTGAACCCATGGCTCCTGAATTGCAGGCGGATTCTTTACTGTCTAAGCCACCAGGTAAGCCCCCATATGAACTTCTGCTGAACTATAAATCTAAACTAGCCAGAAAGCCCAATCTAACTGAATTCAAACATTACCATTTTAGTGAATCACATTTAGTGAATCACCCAATCACATTTTTTCAGTTCAAGAGGTGATTATGGCCTCCAACACAGGCTTGGCAGACATTTTAAACTAATAGTAACAAATTATTACTATTTTAGTAATAGTACACACACACACACACACACATACACATAGAGAGGGAGAGAGAAATGTAAATAAACATACAGTAAAACCGACTGGATATAGATATTACCCTTCTAAATAGGTATGTTTATAAAATGGTTATCAAACCAGTATAGCTGCAGATTCTCTGCCTGTTCCCCTTTTATATAGTTCCTCCCCTAATAAGTAGCTTTTGAATACCTGTCATCTAATAAATGGAGAAAACCAGAGGGGAGAGATCATACCCTAAAGCTTGGACTCATTTTATTATCTAGGAAGAAGAAGGCCCCTGACTGATTAATTATACTTATTAAAGGGTAGGATTTGGGGACAGTAGTTGTGAAGAATAGGAGAGAAGGTAACTGGGAGAGGGCAAAGAAACAAATGAGTGGAGAAAGAATATCTATTTTAGCAATCCATTAATATTTTCAATGTGTTGTTTCACATTAATAATAATATCAAATGCTAATATTAGACATGGTGTCTGTGACAATCACAGAGTGCCTGATGAACTATGGACAGAGGTTCATGACATTGTACAGAAGACAGGGATCAAGACCACCCCCAAGAAAAAGGCATGCAAAAAAGCGAAATGGCTGTCTCAGGAGGCCTTACAAATAGCTGTGAAAAGAAGAGAAGCAAAAAGCAAAGGAGAAAAGGAAAGATATAAGCATCTGAATGCAGAGTTCCAAAGAATAGCAAGGAGAGATAAGAAAGCCTTCTTCAGTGATCAATAGAAAGAAATAGAGGAAAACAACAGAATGGGAAAGACTAGAGATCTCTTCAAGAAAATTAGAGCTACCAAGGGAACATTTCATGCAAAGATGTGCTCGATAAAGGACAGAAATGGTAGGGACCTAACAGAAGCAGAAGATATTAGGAAGAGGTGGCAAAATACACAGAAGAACTGTACAAAAAAGATCTTCACGACCCAGATAATCACGATGGTGTGATCACTCACCTAGAGCCAGATATCCTGGAATGTGAAATCAAGTGGGCCTTAGAAAGCATCACTATGAACAAAGCTAGTAGAGGTGATGGAATCTCAGTTGAGCTACTTCAAATCCTGAAAGATGATGCTGTGAAAGTGCTGCACTCAATGTGCCAGCAAATTTAGAAAACTCAGCAGTGGCCACAGGACTGGAAAAGGTCAGTTTTCATTCCAATCCCAAAGAAAGGCAATGCCAAAGAATGCTCAGACTAATACACAATTGCACTCATCTCACATGCTAGTAAAGTAATGCTCAAAATTCTTCAAGCCAGGCCTCAGCAACACGTGAACCGTGAACTTCCAGATGTTCAAGCTGGTTTTAGAAAAGGTAGAGGAACCAGAGATCAAATTGCCAACATCTGATGGATCATCAAAAAAGTGAAAGAGTTCCAGAAAAACATCTATTTCTGCTTTATTGACTATGCCAAAGCCTTTGACTGTGTGGATCACAATCAACCGTGGAAAATTCTGAAAGAGATGGGAATACCAGAGCACCTGACCTGCCTCTCGAGAAACCTATATGCAGGTCAGGAAGCAACAGTTAGAACTGGACATGGAACAACAGACTGGTTCCAAATAGGAAAAGGAGTACATCAATGCTGTATATTGTCACTCTGCTTATTTAACTTCTATGCAGAGTACATCATGAGAAACGCTGGGCTGGAAGAAACACAATCTGGAATCAAGACTGCCGGAGAAATATCAATAACCTCAGCTATGCAGATGACACCACCCTTATGGCAGAAAGTGAAGAGGAGCTAAAAAGCCTCTTGATGAAAGTGAAAGTGGAGAGTGAAAAAGTTGGCTTAAAGCCCAACATTCAGAAAACGAAGATCATGGTATCTGGTCCCATCACTTCATGGGAAATAGATGGGGAAACAGTGGAAACAGTGTCAGACTTTATTTTGGGGGGCTCCAAAATCACTGCAGAAGTTGCTTGCAGCCATGAAATTAAAAGACACTTACTCCTTGGAAGGAAAGTTATGACCAACCTAGATAGCATATTCAGAAGCAGAGACATTACTTTGCCAACAAAGGTCCATCTAGTCAAGGCTATGGTTTTTCCAGTGGTCATGTATGGATGTGACAGTTGGACTGTGAAGAAGGCTGAGCCCCGAAGAATTGATGCTTTCGAACTGTGGTGTTGGAGAAGACTCTTGAGAGTTCCTTGGACTGCAAGGAGATCCAACCAGTCCATTCTAAGGGAAATCACTCCTGGATGTTTATTGGAATGAATGATGCTAAAGCTGAAACTCTAGTACTTTGGTCACCTCGTGCAAAGAGTTGACTCATTGGAAACGACTTTGATGCTGGGAGGGATTGGGGGCAGGAGGAAAAGGGAACGACAGAGGATGAGATGGCTGGATGGCATCACCGACTTGATGGACATGAGTTTGTGTGAACTCCAGGAGTTGGTGATGGACAGTGAGGACTGGCGTGCTGCAATTCATGGGATCACAAAGAGTCGGACATGACTGAGTGACAGAACTGATTTAGTAACTATTGGACAGTGACAACCAAGAAAGAGCCAGTAATGAGAAATCATAAAAACAACTGGCTATGAAAACATGTGCCAATAAGCACTCATTTATACTTTAATATTGAGTGTTATCATTTTTGAAAACAACCCATATGTCCAGTTTTTCCTGAAGGGAAATACCCAAGAAACGTAACAGATGACTTATATTGTCATCTGTAGTCCAGTATTGCCAACTGTCCCATAATGGTGACAGTCATGCTAAAGAAATCTTTGTTTCTGGAGATCTATTCAGGCCAAGATGAGACCTAAAAACGAAAACTTTTGCGGAACTATAAATCTCAACTAGCCAGAAAGCCCGATTCAATTGAATTCAAATAGTATTTTAGCAAATCAGTCCCAATCACAGTTTTTCAGTTCCAGAGGCATCTATGGCCTCCAAAACAGGCTTGGCAGACATTTTAAACTAATGCCAACTGTATATATGAATTGAATAAAATGTATTTGTCATGTATCATGTATCAGACATGATAGGTCCTTAAAATTACTTTAATCATAAAATATTTCCTAACTATACATTATCTTTTAAGCCTAAGATTCTGCATGTACTATTAATGTCTGGAGTCTCTTAGTTTTCTGCGCTTACCTCTTTCGCTTTTTGATTTGTGTCTGTGTGCTTGTGAAGATATTTTGGGTTAGAAATCAATCATTGTTCTGAGAGGTATCTGGAGGAATAGGGCCCCACTATGCAGTGGTGTAAAGGGGTAAACCTTAACTGCATCAGATGCCCAACCTTTTGTTTTTTTTTTCCTCTACTCCCAACTCCATTCCTGATGATCCCTCAGGATCTCCACAACTTCTCCCAACTGAGAGCAGACTTTCATTCCTAAGGCTGAGTTTAAGCTGAATGACACCATGAATATCTCTTCTTAAATTTCCTTAAATTTAATAAATTTCTCTTCTGCTTCTGGAATATCAGCAGTTACAGGTGGGAGTATCATTTGAGGGTAGGGATTCCTCCTGTTGTCTCTGACTTTCTGTCACACAGTTATCATAATGCAATGTTAGGTGGATCTGCAAAACCCTTTACCACTTTCCACTAGTATGTATCTCTTTAAACAAAGAAATGGAAAGGATGGATCCAACTTATTAGCCGTAGGGATAGACAAAGCAACACAAAAGGAAATTTCCACTTGCCACTCAATACATTTTTTAAAATACTGCTATCATAAAACAATTTAATCTTTCTTTGTGGGAGAGATGGGAGGTTGGATTTTCAAACTGAAAAAAATTTAAAAATCTACAAAATAATGATAGGGTTTTTAACCATAAAACCTTGTATATATTGTGCTTTTGTTGATATATATACTCATAAGAGTTTATATGAAAATTTTAGCTTCCAAGCTGAGTGGTGTTGCAGTCATCTCTGAAGATTTAGAAACATCTTTCTGCAGCATGACAAATCCCTCTATAAAATGAATTGTTGTTATTTAATCACAACCTGCAATGATTGTATTAAGTTGTGTCTAACTCTATGTGACCCCATGGGCTGTAGCCTGCTAGGTTCTTCTAACCATGGGATTTTCCAGGCAAGAATACTGGAGTGGGTTGCCATTTCCTTCTCCAGGGGATCTTCCCAATCCAAGGATTGAACCCATGTCTTCTGCATTGGGAGGCAAATTCTTTACCACTGAACCACCAGGGAAGCCCAACCTCCCATCTCTCCCAGAAAGAAAGATAAAATGAATAATTTCCTTCTAACTCACTTGACTTTAATTTGGATTTTATCAATCTAGCTTATTTGAGGCAGGGTGTATCTATAAAGTGCAAGGGGTATGTATTCCATTGCTAAGCCTGTACTAACAGTTTCTATCATGTGTCATGAACATTTGATGAAACAACAAACTGCTGATGGCAGAGAGTAAAATGGTTGTTTGTGAGCAGGTTGTCTCTGTGTCCCCTGAGGCTTTAGATGGAAGATGTGCAGGTCCAGGACCTGTCAACAGCAGCCAGAGCTGTAGGCAGGGGGTCCTCATACGTGGAGTGTATGCTTCTCAAGCATCAGTCTTTACCTGCCTTGGCTCATGGTTATAAGTACAGTCAGCAATACAAGTTCTAAATAATGTGAGAATAAATTTGTATTCCTCTGCACTTCTCTCTAGTTACACTGGTAGCAGAAATCTTGACAGTTTCTTGCAATATATTTTTACAGTAAGATTTTTAAGAATTCTTGTGCATTGTCCTAAAGATATAAAACTGCATATCATGCCTAGTGATTTATATTTGTGATTATATACTTCCCTAGAATAAAGTTTGGAAACTCTCCATTAATACAGCAACAGTGCTATATCCTAAATCAAAAGCCAACAAACTGAAGAAGCTATTTGCAACAAACCGGACAAGGGGGAAAATATCTTTACTATATTAAGCATCCATAGCAATAAGAAATTTTTTTTTAACTGTTAAAAATAAGCTAAGATTGAAACAGGCATTTCTAAGGAAAAAACTATGACATAATCATAAAGAAATTGTCACATTTATGATTAAAGAAGTATCCATTAAAACAATAAAAGTACCTTTTAAAAACTTACCAAGATGTTCTTTCATTAACTCAACATATGTTTGAATGTTTACTATGTCTAGGAGCTGAATTAAAAATGTTGATAATACACAGTGTAGGCGAGGCTGTGGGGAATCAGTTTTAACGTGTCTCTTGGAGGAAAAGTAATCTGATATAGCATTTTTAGAGAGAAAGTTTTCAAGTTAATTAAAGTTAAAATTCTAGCCCCTGACTAGAAATTGTACTTGCAGGAATTTAATCTGTAGATATACTCGATTTCTCTATAGGACCTCATAATCCTTCTCTTTAGTTGTTTAGTCACTAAGTGCTGTCCGACTCTTTTGTGACCTGCTACTGACATTTATGGGCTTTCCAGGTGACACTAGTGGTAAAGAATCCATCTGCCAATGAAGGGGGCATTAAGAGACACAGGTTTACTTTCTGGGTTGGGAAGATCCCCTGGAGGAGGACACGGCAACCTACTCCAGTATTCTCGCCTGAAGAATCCCATGGACAGAAGAGCCTGGTGGGCTACGATCCATAGGGTCACAAAGAGTTGGACATGAATGTAAAGAGGATACCCAAATCCAAGACTGGCATACAATAGCATGATCTCATCACTGGACAATACAGCTCTCCTCTTGTCCTGATTACTTTGCACTAATTGTACATCTTTTCTCTCTTATTAGATAACTTGAAGGGATTGTGATAGAGATTGACCCTAAGACTCTGGAGCCTAACTTCAGAGTCTGGCTTACAATTCTGATTTGGTGACTTTTTACAAGTTATGGTTTAGTTGGTAAGTCGTGTCCGACTCTTGTGACCCCAAGGACTGTAGCCTGCCAGGCCTCTCTGTCCATTGGATTTTCCAGGCAGGAATACTGGAGAAGGTTGCTGTTTCCTTCTCTAGATGATCTGCCTGACATAGGGATTGAACTCAGGCCTCCTGCATTGCAGGCAGATTCTTTACTGACTGTACTATATCTAAGCCTGCTTTACAAGTTATAGGTGGGTTTTCTTCCCTAAATGCAGACAACAGAGCTGCAGTACTACTCAATCTTCAGTTGGTCGAATTGGGGGATGAGAAACCAAGGACAGGAAGGGCTGACTGCATAGTTATACTCCAGATTTAAATTGTGCAAAGGGTTGACACCCTTAATCCCTGTGATATTCAAAGATCAAATGTATATACACTAAACATCCTTCTTTACCCATAGGACCTAATACAGAGATTCACATATAGTAATTATTCATCACAGATTACACAAATGTTAATCATTCAGTATCATACTTAAGTAATAATCTGTTTGTTGTAATAGGAAGCTATAGGTTGAATTATATGAAATATTGGTTTTGTAAGATAAAATCAGTCAAATATTGGCAATTTCATACTATTCAGTTTAATTTATATGTTTTAGTTTCCCTTAATATATATACATTAATTTATCTAATAGATTCATGTACTTTCTAGGCATATTTGTATTGGCTTTGTATGTATATTCATGTAATATAATATAATTTGCCATATGGTATAGAAATCTCTTATGTAACAAAAATTATTTAAATATATATCTGAAAGTTTATGAATTTATTTTTCCCTAATGCAGCCTGCAATTGTCATGGGAAAGCTGAAGAATGCTATTATGATGAAAATGTTGCCAGAAGAAATCAGAGTTTAAATATACATGGAAAGTACATTGGAGGGGGTGTGTGCATTAATTGTACTCGAAACACTGCTGGTATAAACTGTGAGACATGCATTGATGGTTTCTTCAGACCCAAAGGGGTAAAGTATGCTTTTTCTTTCATGAAGTATGATTTTGGATTTTTCAGACTGAGATGTATTACAGGGAAAAATAATTTTGATTGCTTCTTTAAATAGTTGGACTTCAAATCTCAAAGGTGACTAGAAATATTTCATAATAGAAGCTGATATAAATCATTGAGGATGTGATATAAAATATTTCCATCTCTCCAGAAAGTCCCATGGTAACTCATTCGAATCAATCCTTACCCCCCAGGCAAACTTTGTTCTGATTTTTAGAGCATAAATTAGTTTGCCTCTTAGTGAATTTTCTAAAAATGAAATCGTAAGTTCACAAAATTTTGGTCTTCCTTTCACTCAATGTAACAGGTTTAAATTTACCCATGTTGTACACACCAATAGTATTTCTTTTTTAAAAAATGCTCAGGAGTAGCCCTCTGCATGAATGTATCTTAATTTTAAATCCATTCTCCTATATATTTGGGTCATTTCCAGTTTTCGGTTAGTTCCTGCAAATCAATTTTATATGAGTCTTTTTGTGCTCATGTGTTATTAATCTTGTGTAAATGTCTAGGAGTATAATAGTTGTTTCATAGAATAGATGTATGTTTGGCTTTATAAGATACTGCCAATGTTTCATCAAGTTAATGATACTATTTTACATGTTCACCAGAAATATATGTGAGTTCTACTTCTTCCATCTCTCTCTAACATTTGGTCTTGACTCTTTTTGAAGTAGTCATCCTAGTGGATGTGGGTGTAATGGGTCTGGCAAGTCAGTACTAGGCAATCACTAAGTCAGTCCTATCAACGCTGAGTGCTACAGCACATCTTCTATTATGAATTTACAGCAGTTTTTTTGGATTAAATTTCTTTTAAGTGCCTGCTGGCTATTCTGTATCCTCTCTTGTGATGTGTTTCTTCAAATTTTTTCTTTTTAATTATAGAAAAGTCATAATTTTAAGTTTTAGGGCTGTAACCCATCTCAAGTAAATCTTTGTGTGAAGTGTAAAGTAATGATTGAGATCTACATTCACCTGTTGTTCCAGCACCATTTTTTGAAAAATACTTTTTTTCTCTTTCAAATTGTTTTGAGCCATTTTTTGAAGATAAGTTGATCATTTGGGTTAATATCTGGAGCCCCAGTTCTGTTCCATGGATTTATTTTTCCATCCTTGTGCTAACAGCACACTGTCTTCATGACTAGCTGGTTCCCATGACTTCAGAAATATGTAATGTGCATCATTATAATTTAATTTAAAATAATTTTTTATTCACGTTGTGATTTGTTCTCTATTGTTTAGTTTCTAAGCATTTGGGCTTTAATAAGTTATCCAGTGGTTAGTGTTAGTCACTCAGTTGTGTCCAACTCTTTGTGAGCCCATGGACTATATCCCTCTAGGCTCCTCTGTCCATGGAATTCTCCAGGCAAGCATACTGGAGTGGGTTGCCATTCCCTTCTCCAGGGGATCTTCCTGACACAGGGATTAAAGCCAGGTCTCCCACATTGCAGGCAAATTCTTTACCATCTGAGCCACCAGGAAAGTCACATGTATGAATATTACTTATTATTAAAATGAAATTTATATTTTGTTTTCATTTTTATAGATGTAATCACTAAGAAACACAGTGCAGCTAAATAAGTAGACAGAACTGGGAGGAAATTTGTTATAGCCCTGTACTCAATGTATTATGGTCTTTTTTGGATTTTGTTTATTCCTACGAGAGGGCAGCCATCATTTTTATTTTTGTTCTTTTGTATGTAAGGTGTCTGTCTTCTCTGATTTCAAGATATACTCTTTTTTTTTCTTTTTCTTTTTTATTTTATTTTATTTTTTTTATTTTACAATTTCATAAAATTTTAATTTTGAAAGGTTAAATTGGAAATTTTCTTTTTCTTTTTTTTTTTCTCTTTTTTTTTTAAATTTTAAAATCTTTAATTCTTACATGTGTTCCCAATATTTATCTTTTAGCAAACAAACTATGTTTGACCCATGGCCTATACTTGTATGGCCTGCAAACAACAACAAAAAATTTTTCTGTATATTTGAAAAAACTTATTTTAAAAAGAGGGGGAGGAGGAGGAGAGGAGGAGAAAATGAAGGGAAAGGGAAAGGAGATGGAGCGAGAAGAAAAAGAACAACCCAATTAAGAAAAAGAGCAAGAATAAGATGGAACAAAAGCTAGGAGAAAGAGGAGGAGGTGAGGAAGGGGAGAAAAAGAAGAAACAGACCTTAGGTAACTTATAAAACCTACAGTGATGCTATCTAATTTTACAGAAAAAGTTTTCCAATCTTGGTTAGACCATGTTTGTCTAAATGTGACTTTCTTTGTGCTTATATTTGTGGTTACTAAACTTCTTGTAATTATAAATTGAGATTGCTGGAAATTGGAAATTTTAGGCCATTATTTCTTTACATATTTTTTTGAACTGTGCTCTCATCCTTTTGTGACTCCAGCTACATACAGTCCATGTTGCTAGACTAGGCCTATAGGTTACTGAGGCTGTGATAATTTTTTTTTTTCTTTCTTTGTGCTTCAGATTGGATAATTTCTATTTTTGTGTAATTAGCTATACTACTTTTCTGCATGCCATCAGTTATCTGTTGCTAAGCATACCAGTTAATTTTTCAGCTTTATAGCGTGCTTTTTTTTTTTTATAGTTTCCTCCACTCTGCTGAAAAAAAATCCATGTATTCACTCATTATAAACCTTATTACCTTTATGCTCTTCAGCATATCTAGAGACCTATACAAGTCCTTGTCTATTAATACTTGGGGCACCTCACTGTTTTTGCTGACCTGTTTTTTTCTTGAACAAGGACCATGCCTTAGTTTTTCTCATGTCTAGTAATTCCTGATTAACACAGGAAATTTTGGTTGATACATTGTAGTGACAAAAGATTCTGTTATCTTCTTCTGAAGATTTTTGGGTTTTGTTTCAGTTTATAGTCAGCTTACTGACTAATCACTAAGAAACTGGAGGCTTGCTTTTATACTTTTCTAGAGCAGATTAACAGAAAACTAAAAGTATGTAGCTAACCTTTCTTGGTTGATAAACTAATTTCTATTTAGGTTATATCATGTGGACTAGAAAGTCTATTCAGGTCATTCAACTTTCCTGCTGTTGCTTCCAGTGGGCCCCTTGGAGTCCCCAGAATTAATGTGCAATTAAGGAATCAGTTAAGAATGGAGGGGTATCAATACATAGATTTCATTGTTACCCTTATATGAACACGAATCTTATCTAGTGTGTTTTTTCTTTCAAATCTCAAATCCTTCTAATTTCTGCATGCTTTTGATTATTCTCCCAAGCCCTCAAATATTTGATTTTTATATTTGTCCAGAATTCATCATTGTCATTTTAGGATGTGTTGGACCTATTAAAGACACTCTGCCATTATTAAAACTGGAAGCTTGATCAAGTTTTTAATACAACTTATTAAGTGAATCTGAATCTAGAATTTGATATTTTAGCACATAAAAACATGCTATATTTTGTGTTAAAAATTCAACTATTTCAAGTGTTTAGTATTTGGGTGAAAATTCCTTATATTTTAATGAAGATATAGTAATAAAATTTTTGTGCACTGTAAATTTTATATCTTAAAAACACATATCTGCATTATTAAAAATTATTGCCCTAAAATCTAATTTTAGGTATATCTACTAAGTACATATATTTAAAAATTAAAACATACATGTATATATATATACTTATGGCCATGTTTACTTTGAGAATTAATAATGTTATTATTTTAGTAAAATTAAAGTATAAAATAGATATATTTATAGACTATCTTATGTTAGAAGGTTTCCTTTGTATCATTTCTTTTTAGATTCCACATATAAGGGATGTCATACAATGTTTCTTTTTCTTCTGTCAGACTTGCTTCACTCAGTATGACACTCTCTGTGTCCATCCATGTTGCTGCAAATGGCATTATTTCAGTCTTTTTAAGGATTGAGTAATATTCCATTGGATATATGTACCACATTTTCTTTGTCCATTCTTCTGTTGATGGAAATTTAGGTTGCTTCCATGTCTTGGCTCTTGTTAGTGATCCTGCAATAAACATTTGGGTGCATGTATCCTTTCGGATCATGTTTTTCTCTGGATGTATGCCCAGGAGTGGGATTTCAGGGTCATCTGGTAGCTCTAAATTTAGTTTTTTAAGGAACCTCCATACTGTTCTCCATAGTAGCTGTACCAATTTACATCCCCACCAACAGTGTAGGAGGGTTCACTGGACGTTCTCCTGATCAGCAATCTGATTCAAGCAGATTTTCCCAATAACTATAAGGAAGGATAATAAATTAGGAGGCTTTGGTTTACTCAAGCTCATCATTGGAATCATAAATCATATTCATAAAAGCTAAGAATTTATCCTAAAGAAATTTATTGCTATATATGCCCAAAGAGGTGTTGTTTTTGTTTTGTTTTTTCTTTTGGTGTTGCAGTTTTCTCTTAGTTAGAAAGTCCTTCTCCCAATTCTTCCCTCAAATTGCAACTCACTTTAACCTCTAGTCTAATTGTCACTTTTTCTGTGAAACGTTACTTGTATTCATTGTGTTCTTCAGTTCAGTTCAGTTCAGTCCCTCAGTTGTGTCCGACTCTTTGAGACCCCATGAATCGCAGCTCGCCAGGCCTCCCTGTCCATCACCAACTCCCGGAGTTCACTCAGACTCACGTCCATCAAGTCTGTGATGCCATCCAGCCATCTCATCCTCTGTCGTCCCGTTCTCCTCCTGCCCCCAATCCCTCCCAGCATCACAGTCTTTTCAAATGAGTCAGCTCTTCGCATGAGGTGGCCAAAGTACTGGAGTTTCAGCCTTAGCATCATTCCTTCCAATGAACACCCAGGACTGATCTCCCTTAGAATGGACTGGTTGGATCTCCTTGCAGTCTAAGGGACTCTCAGAGTCTTCTCCAACACTACAGTTCAGAAGCATCAATTCTTCGGCACTCAGCTTTCTTCACAGTCCAACTGTCACATCCATACGTGACCACTGGAAAAACCATAGCCTTGACTAGACAGACCTTAGTTGGCAAAGTAATGTCTCTGCTTTTGAATATGCTATCTAGGTTGGTCATAACTTTCCTTCCAAGGAGTAAGCGTCTTTTAATTTCATGGCTGCAGTCACCATCTGCATTGATTCTGGAGCCCCCCAAAAATAAAGTCTTATACTGTTTCCACTGTTTCCCCATCTATTTCCCATGAAGTGATGGGACCAGATGCCATGAACTTAGTTTTCTGAATGTTGAGCTTTAAGCCAACTTTTTCACTCTCCTCTTTCACTTTCATCAAGAGGCTTTTTAGTTCCTCTTCACTTTCTGCCATAAAGGTGGTGTCATCTGCATATCTGAGGTTATTGATATTTTTCCAGTAATCTTGATTCCAGCTTGTGCTTCTTGCAGCCCAGCGTTTCTCATGATGTACTCTGCATAGAAGTTAAATAGGCAGGGTAACAATATACAGCCTTGATGTACTCCTTTTTGTATTTGGAACCAGTCTGTTGTTCCATATCCAGTTCTAACTGTTGCTTCCTGACCTGCATCTAGGTTTCTCAAGAGGCAGGTCAGGTGGTCTGGTATTCCCATCTCTTTCAGAATTTTCCACGGTTGATTGTGATCCACACAGTCAAAGGCTTTGGCATAGTCAATAAAACAGAAAGAGATGTTTTTCTGGAACTCTTTTGCTTTTTTGATGATCCAACTTACTCCCTCCTCTTTTGCTCCAGAATTCTCTTCTCTGTGTCTATTTTATCACTTGGCACATTCTATTTAATCAATATCTTTCAAGTCTGCTTTTCCAGTAAGCTTCTTTAATGCAGAAAGCAGGCCTTACCTATCTGGGCTTTGCACGATCCTTTCTTCACAATAGAAAGTAAATGAATGGGTATTAAATAATGATTTTGAAACTGATCTATGGACTTAGAAGATCGAATTCCATCAGACATGTAAATATGTTTTCTGCTTATGATTATTTGACTTCTTAACAATCAAGTTTTCATTATAAATTGAACATATATATATATATATGTTAAGTATATTTGGGGACTTCCCTGGTGGTTCAGTGGTTAAGACTTTGCCGCCTGGCCCTGCAGGGGTTGCAAGTTCAACCCCTGGTCAGGGAGCTAGGATTCCACATGATTTCTGGCCAAAAAACCAAAACACGAAACAGAAGTAATGCTATAACAAATTTTAAAAAGACTTTAAAGACGGTCCACATCAAAAAAAAAAAACAACAATATTTTATAGGAAATACCTTATATACATAATTATATGTATATTCAGCAGTATTTTAGTATTTCCTAGGCAAAGAATTTAGTTGCTTTTTTATTCTTATCCTATTACATCTAGAAAATAAATGTTTGATGTGTGGTACATTGGCACAGTTTCAGTTCAATTCAGTTCAGTCACTCAGTCGTGTCCGACTCTTTGCGACCCCATGAATCGCAGCACGCCAGGCCTCCCTGTCCATCACTCCCGGAGTTCACTTAGACTCACGTCCCTCGAGTCAGTGATGCCATCCAGCCATCTCATCCTCTGTCGTCCCCTTCTCCTCCTGCCCCCAATCCCTCCCAGCATCAGTCTTTTCCAATGAGTCAACTCTTTGCAAAGTACTGGAGTTTCAGCTTTAGCATCATTCCTTCCAAAGAAATCCCAGGGCTGATCTCCTTTAAAATGGACTGGTTGGGTCTCCTTGCAGTTCAAGGGACTCTCAAGAGTCTTCTCCAACACCATAGTTCAAAATCATCAGTTCTTCGGCACTCAGCTTTCTTCACAGTCCAACTCTCACATCCATATATGCCACTGGAAAAACTATAGCCTTGACTAGATGGACCTTTGTTGGCAAAGTAATATCTCAGTTTAGGTTTATTTAATTAAAATATTCTAATGTTAAAAGCTACTTGTTGTATTGAGTATTTGATATATGTGAGTTATCTTAGATGGTTTCTGTTATTCCTCTTAATTTTAATTTAATTACATCACTATGATTGCTATTATTAATCTCATATTACCAGAAAGTAAGGTGCAGGAGACTGCCTAGCCAGTAAGTGGGCACAATGGAATGTGAGCTCAAGGCTTCCTAATTATAGAACCTACATTCCTCACCCCAGATTATGCTCACTCCTGAGAAAATCAAAATTTTAATGTAAATATTTAAGATTACCTTTTCTCAAGCACCAAATTTAATTAGTTGTATTGTGATCAATGTGAAAAAGGTTTTGCAAATTAAAAATTTAGGGGAAAATTACTAATTTGAACTATGTTGTTATAAAACAAAACAGTAAGGAAGATTTATCATGGAGTGTGTATTTCTCTTACATTTTCTGTATAAGCAAACATTGCTATTTTGTTTCTTATGATGGTAATTGTGATTATAAAAGAAAGAGGTACATTCTAAAATATGTAGAGATTAAAAAATTGTTTGGGATTTTCTTTAGAAACTTTAGCAAAGAATAAAGCACAGTGAAAGTTATATGGTAAAATCCTGGTAATCATTGAATCTAGGTAACAGTTACATAGGAGTTTATTATATTATTCTGTTTACTTCTGTATATCCACTTAGAAGAAATGAATTCTAGCAATTTTGAAAATATAGTAAAGAAATTTTTTATGTTATTATTTTCTCAATATAATTTCTTATTGCATATCATTAATTTGTAAAAATAAAGAATTTTCTTCTATTATCATTTTCTCAATATAATGTCTAACTAACTATATGTCATTAAAATGATCTCTAAGGCTTACTGGATCAAAAAATATTAGTGTTTTTTATTGTAGTTGACTTAAAGCAATTTAATATTTTTGTTAGGTATCTCCAAATTATCCAAGACCATGCCAGCCATGCCGTTGTGATCCAGTTGGTTCCTTAAATGAAGTCTGTGTCAAGGATGAAAAACATGCTCGACGAGGTAAGAATTTGGTAGAGGGCCGTTGTTCTGATTAAAAGTGAAAAAGTGCTAGTTGCTCAGTCATAGCCAACTCTTACATCTCAATAATTACATTTATGTTTAATTATACTTTAAAAGCAAGAAGAGTTGAATTGTTTTACATTAGTTATACATATATGCTGCTGTTGCTGCTAAGTCACTTCAGTCGTGTCCGACTCTGTGCGACCCCATAGACAGCAGCCCACCAGGCTCCCCCGTCCCTGGGATTCTCCAGGCAAGAATACTGGAGTGGGTTGCCATTTCCTTCTCCAATGCATGAAAGTGAAATGTGAAAGTAAAGTCATTCAGTCGCGTCCGACTCCTAGTGACCCCATGGACTGCCGCCTACCAGGCTCCTCCGTCCATGGGATTTTCCAGGCAAGAGTACTAGAGTGGGTTGCCATTGCCTTCTCCGATGTATATGCATATATATTTACACATCCGTGTGTATTTATATACATATATACATACACCTTCTATTCAATTATACATCTGTGGTGTATGCACCTTTTGATGTTTTGTTACTTATTAGATTACTTTGTAGCTGGTATGGTTTCTGGGGTGAAATGACAGTGCTCCTTGAGGGATGTGTGTGCTACAAAGGAAGAGTGAATAGATGAGATCACAGACTGAGATGTAGTAATAATACAGAAAACAAGAAGTGTGCATAAAGGACTATGAAAGGCAGTAGGAATGAGTTAATGAAGGAAAAGAGGCTGACATTAATTTAAGCTAATACCTGCTTTGACGATTGAAATTCATGGTGAACTCCAAACATTAAGGAATCAAATGCCAAAATAACTCCTGGATGTAAAAATGTTTACAAGCTACTTCCAGGAAAATTGCTTGCCAAGGTTAAGTAGAAAATTCGTAGAATATATCTGGAACGGTTTCTTTGTATGTTGAACACTGGATTCTTCTCTCCTGTGTGAATGCTAAAATAAATCATGGCTATTGTATAGGCTTTTCCCCCAAAGACTTTTGAGTTAAAAGGCTGGCAACATTTCTTTGGCAGTTTAACTTACCTGCTTTCTTTACAAAGCTATATGGTTATGTATTTAGGCCTTAGAGTCTTAAATCTTAAAAGATTAAAAAATGATTATTTAAAAACTCTAATGGTGAATTATTGGTATCATTTTTTATTTTATGGTTCCTTATCTTTTTATGATAATAACTAAATCACATTAAGGTAATTTAATTTTATTCCCTGAGTTTTAACAGTATTTTGCTGTTGAAAAAGTGATTTAAAAAAAGTAGAAAAATGGGTATTCAATGCAGTGGTAACTCAAATACTATTATTAACATTTGTGTGTTAACTTTAGATGGTGACTTTTCCCCCATATCTGTTCATATTTCTCTGATATTTGGTTTTAGCTCCTAAATAACAGTCCTCAACTCTGAAAAATATTAAGATTGTTTCCAAATTTTGTATGTTTTAACCAATCTGTAATGAAGATATTTGTATATAAAATATTTTTCAATTATTTTTCCCTCTGAGATCTAAATTCTTTTTTTTCAAATTGTGGTATAGTTGATGTACAATATTATATATGTTACAGTTGTACAATACAGTGATTTTTCAGTTACTAGGAAAACAACACATGGTCAACTAAAATTTTAACAGTATGAACAGAATAAAGTAGATAGCAAATACTGTCCTCTTTAACGTATTTAACCCTAGTCTCATTTCCAAATGTAATCACAATTTAAAATTTTTTATATAGTAATGTACCAAAATTCAGAAAACTCACTTTAGCTATAATAATGATATTATGTTAAAATCACTATACATATTAATTTTTTATTGAATTTCTTATGTGCATTTATAATCTTTGAATTCTTATCTACTCCAAGATAAGCAAATTATTTATTTCTTTAGCTCTTATTTCTTTTGATTCTTCCAGTTTTATTGCAATATAATTGACATACAGCACTGTGTAAGCTTGGGCTTCCCTTATGGCTCAGCTGGTAAAGAATCAACTTGCAACGGGAGACCTGGGTTTGATTCCTAGGTTGGGAAGTTCCCCTGGAGAAGGGAAAGGCTACCCACTCCAGTATTCTGTCCTGAAGAATTCCATGGGCTGTATAGTCCATGAGGTTGCAAAGAATTTGACACACTGAGCGACTTTCACTTTCACTGTGTAAATTTGAAGTATTCAACATGATGATTTGACTTTCATACTTCATGAAATTATTACTACAATAAGTTTAGTGAACATCCATCATCTCAAGGATTACTTGAACACAAGCACTGAAATACCTTGACAGTCAATCTGAGAAACAAGATGGCTTTCTAAGTGATCAGTGGGGTGGGATCTACTGGAAAAAGCAATGGCTCATGTCCTGGGCAGAGTGGGATGATGCAAGGTTTCATCACTTACTCAGAATACAAAAATAAGGAATTGTTTAGTTCTGGAATTTTCCATTTGATATTTTTCAACTGGCGTTGACCACAGGTTAACTGAAACCATGAAAAGTGAAACCACAGATAAGAGAGGAAAGATGTATGTTTATCTTATAATTTGTATATGTTAGAAGTGCTCTCTGCTATCTATTTGATTCTGTAGTTTGATTTTTTTGGTAAGTGTTTATCTGGGCCTTATTTTCTTGTGCTTTTCCTAACTCTGTGTGTGTGTGTGTGTGTGTGTGTGTGTGTGTGTATGCACATACATGTGTATTTCCTACTTTTCCCTTTCAGGAGTCTTGAGTTTATATGTAAAGTTCTCTGATATGTCATCCTACCTTGAGTAGTACCTAGAATGTGTCTTTTGTTCAATAAAACCATGATCCACACTCTAGACTACTTAATCAGAATTAATTGACTTCAGGAAAGACACTTGGAGAAGGCAATTGCAACCCAACCAGTACTCGTGCCTGGAAAATCCCATGGGGAGAGGAAGCTGGTAGGCTGCAGTCCATGAGGTTGCTAAGAGTCTGACATGACTGAGAGACTTCACTTTCACTTTTCACTTTCATGCATTGGAGAAGGAAATGGCAACCCACTCCAGTGTTCTTGCCTGGAGAATCCCATGGACGGGGGAGCCTGGCACGCTGCCATCTATGGGGTTGCACAGAGTCAGACACGACTGAAGCGACTTAGCAGCAGAAGCAGCAGGAAAGACACTGGTTTAAGAAATGGCTTACTACTCTAGAAAATAATTATAGTTTCTGATCTCCAAGGGATTTCTCTGCTTCATAACAGCACAATCATTTTATATATATATATCTGTCTGCTAATTTCAACCTGCACAGTCAAGTGTTCTGAACAAGACATTTAGTTTGTAGCACTTTCAGAAACAAACATTGAAATAGACACTTCTTATTACATAGAATATTTCTCTGTTTAGTCTTGAGGTCTGGATATTTTAATATCAGAAATAAATATTAATTGAGGGGAGCGTTTCTGTGGCCTTTATTGAGGTGAATAGATTTCTTTTTCATTTGACTTCTACATAGGATTAAGAAAATAAATTTATTAATGTTCAACAATACAGATATAACTCAGAGATATTACAAGTTCAGTTCCAGACCACTGTAATAAAGCAAGTTCCAATAATTTTTGGTTACCCAGTACATATTAAAGTTATGTTTACATTATACTGTAGTCTATTAAGTGTGTAATAGCATTATGTCCAAAAATACAATACCTTAATTCAAAAAGATTTTCTTGCTAAAAAATGCTAACCATTATCTGATCCTGTAGTGAGTTGCAACTTTTTGCTGATGGAGGATCTTGCCTTTAGGTCAATGGCTACAGGGTGGTGGTTGCTGAAAGTTGGGATGGCTGTGGCAATTTCTTACTACAACTAAACAATGATGTTTGCTACATTGACTGACTCTTTCTTTCAAAAACAATTTCTCTGTAGCATGTAATGCTGTTTGATAGCATTTTATCCACAATAAGACATCTTTCAAAATTGAAGTCAGTCTTCTCAAACCCTGAGGCTGCTTTATCAGCTCAATTCAGTCAATTCAGTCGTTCAGTTGTGTCCAACTCTTTATGACCCCATGGACTGCAGCACGCCAGGCCTCCCTGTCTATCACCAACTCCTGGAGTTTACTCAAACTCATGTCCATTGAGTCAGTGATGCCATCCAACTATCTCATCCTCTGTCGTCCCCTTCTCCTCCTGCCCTCAATCTTTCCCAGCATCAGGGTCTTTTCAAATGAGTCAGTTCTTCACATCAGGTGGCCAAAGAATTGGAGTTTCAGCTTCAGCATCAGTCCTTCCAGTGAACATTCAGGACTGATTTCCTTTAGGATGGACTGGTTGGATCTCCTTGAAGTCCAAGGGACTCTCAAGAATCTTCTCCAACAACACAGTTCAAAAGCATCACTTCTTCGGCACTCAGCTTTCTTTATAGTCCAACTCGCACATCCATACATGGCTGCTGGAAACCCCATAGCCTTGAGTAGATGGACTTTTGTTGGCAAAGTAATGTCTCTGCTGTTTAATATGCTGTCTAGGTTGGTCATAACTTTTCTTGCAAGGAGTAAGCATCTTTTTATTTCATGGCTGCAATCACCATCTGCAGTGGTTTTAGAGCCTGCAAAAATAAAATCTGGCACTGTTTCCACTGTTTCCCCATCTGTTTGCCATGTAGTGATGGGACCGAATGCCATGATCTTTGTTTTCTGAAAGTTTAGCTTTAAGCCAACTTTTTCTCTCTCCTCTTTCACTTTCATTAAGAGGCTCTTTAGTTCTTCATCGGTTTCTGCCATAAGGGTGGTGTCATCTGCATATCTGAGGTTTTTGATATTTCTCTTGGCAATCTTGATTCCAGCTTAGGCTTCATCCAGCCCAGCGTTTCTCATGATGTACTCTGCATAGAAGTTAAATAAGCAGGGTGACAATATACAGCCTCGATGTACTCCTTTTCCTATTTGGAACCAGTCTGTTGTTCCATGTCCAGTTCTAACTGTTACTTCCTGACTACATACAGATTTCTCAAGAGGCAGGTCAGATGGTCTGGTATTCCCATCTCTTTCAAAATTTTCCACAGTTGATTGTGATCCACACAGTGAAAGACTTTGGCATAGTCAATAAAGCAGAAATAGATGTTTTTCTGGAACTCTCTTGCTTTTTCCATGATCCAGCGGATGTTGGCAATTTGATCTCTGGTTCCTCTGCCATTTGTAAAACCAACTTGAACATCTGGAAGTTCACAGTTCATGTATTTCTGAAGCCCGACTTGGAGAATTTTGAGCATTACTTTGCTAGTGTGTGAGATGAGTGCAATTGTGTAGTAGTTTGAGCATTCTTTGGCATTGCCTTTCTTTGAAATTGTAATGAAAACTGACCTTTTCCAGTCCTGTGGCCACTGCTGAGTTTTCCAAATTTGCTGACATATTGAGTGCACCACTGTTTCACAGCATCATCTTTTAGGATTTGAAATAGCTCAACTGGAATCCCATCACCTCCACTAGCTTTGTTCATAGTGATGCTTCCTAAGGCCCACTTGACTTCACATTCCAGGATGTCTGGCTCTAAGTCAGTGATCACATCTTTGTGGTTATCTGGGTCATGAAGATCTTTTTTGTACAGTTTTTCTGTGCATTCTTGCCATCTCTTCTTAATATCAATTAAGTTTATCAACATAGTTTACATAATATTTATTGTCAGTTCAATAGTCTTCACTGCATCTTCAGCAGGAGTAGAATCTATTCCAAGGAATCACTTTCTTTCCTTATCCAGGAGAAGCAACTCTGCATTTGTTAAAATTTATCATCATATTGTGGCAATTAAGTCCTGTTTTCAGGCTCTAATTCGTTTGCTGTTTCCACCGCATCTGCAGTGACTTTGTGCACAGAAGTTGAATCCTGCATAGTTATCCATAAAGGCTGGAATCAACTTCTTCTCAACTTCTGTTAATGTTGATACTTTGACCTCTTCCCATTGTCGGGGGAGTTTGTAGTTTCCTCAGTCTGTCTCATTGCAATAAAAATTTGAAGCAATGGACAGACCAGCATTACAACCCTCTGATAGATCAGCGTTACAGCTCTTGGATGGAGCACTGTTGTAGCTCCAAGTTACAGCTCAGTTTTATTTAGAAAGTAAAGGAAAATACATCCTTGAAGTGTGAGGGCATGCTGACCCAAAAGACACGAAGAGAAGACAGGCCCCCCAGACCAATTTTGGCTCCTCTTTTTATGTTTTTTCTCCTCCCCCTGGGCCTGCCCTATGTAAATTGGGCTAGCCAGGAGTGCTGTTTGTTTTACCTGCTGTTTGTTTCACTCCAGCCCTCGGACCTTCCTTTGTTCTAATTTTGTGGGCTTAGGGTCGCAAAGAGTCAGACATGACTGAGCAACTTCACCTTCACCTCGCTTACTTTTTAGCCACCAGCATTCTGGACTCCTTTTACCTAACACCATTAACCTGTAATGTTCTTAATTGCATTTAGAATGGTGACTCCTTTCTAGAAGGTTTTCAGTTGACTTTGCCCCGATCCATCAGTGGAATCACTATCTAAGGCAGCTGTAGCTTTAGAATATATATATATATATATATATATATATATATATATATATATATAATCGGACATGAAAATCAGAATTACTTCTTGATCCATGGGCTGCAGAATAGATGTGTTAACAGGCTTGGAAACAATGTGAATCTAACTATACATCTCCATTGGAGCTCTTGGATGACCAGGTTCATCATCAAAATGTTCAGTAATATTTTGAAACTTTTTTTTTTTCTGAACAGTAGATCTCAACACTGGGCTTAAAATATTCAGTAAACTGTGTTTTAAAGAGATGTATTATCATCCAGACAGAATTGATTTAGTAGAGGGCCTTGGGATTTCTGGAATGGTAAATGAGCATCGGCTTCAACTTCAAGTCATCAGCTGCATTAACTCCTGGGAAATTCCATGGATAGAGGAGCTATAGTTCATGGGATTGCAAGAGTCAGCCATGTTTATTTTGAGTTATCTCTGTTAGATTTTGATGTCATCTATTCATGAGCTTCATAAACTGAATTACATTCCTGTCTGTTTTTTTATATGTTACATACGAGTTTCAAACATTGAGAATACTGTAAAAATTAATCAGTACTGAAATATTTTGTGGGAATTCTTTCATCATTTGTTTTCCTTTGATATCCTGAATTAGCCTTGTCTAAGTTTCCTTTTTATTTGCTTCCTTTTCATTTCTTTTTGTTTATGTTTCAAATATCCCTTGCTTCCTATGGTATTCATTTTGATTTACATTTTTTGTAATTACATGAATTAAGTTTTAATTTGTTTACATTTTTTAATAATGGAAGTATTTAAGCCTAAAAGTTTGGCTTCAGTTTTTCCACATCCCATTGAATATAGCTCTCTGTGCTGTACAGTAGGACCATGTTGTTTATCCATTCTCTGTATAAATAGTTTGCATCTGCTAATTCCAAACTCCCAGTTCATTCTTCCCACAATCCTCTTGTCTTTGGCAATCACAAATCCTTTCTCTGTGTCTGTGAGTCTGTTTCTGCTTGGTAGCTAAGTTCGTTTGTGTCTTATTTTAGAATCTACATGTAAGTGATACCTTATGGTATCTGTCTCTTTCTGACTTATTACTTAGTATGATAATCTCTAGATCCATCCATGTTGCTGCAAATGGCATTGTTTTACTCTTTGTTATGGCTGAGTATTATTCCATTGTATATATATACCATTGTGTATATCTTCTTTATCCATTCATTTGTTGATGGACATTTAGTTTGAATACCTTTAGTCTTCTTCTTTGTCTTACTTAGATGATTCTTATTAGGTTTTTATTTTAAAGTAGTATATTTTTACCCCCAAACCAGTTTTCCACTTTGTGATAGTCTCAGAAGGTTTATGAGTTAATTTGAAGGTACTGATATGTGTTTCATCTTTTATTAGGTCTGGCACCTGGGTCCTGTCATTGTAAGCCTGGCTTCAGAGGGGTGAGCTGTGATCGCTGTGCCAGAGGTTACACTGGCTACCCAGACTGCAAACCCTGTAACTGCAGTGGTGCAGGGAGCACAAATGAGGACCCTTGTTTTGGACCCTGTAACTGCAAGGTACCTTGTTGACTCAAACAACGTCCCATTGTTTAGGGCAAAGGTTATTTTCCTTAGTTTCTCTCTTATGTTTGTGCACATTAAGCGATTGGAGCTTCTGTAAATATCCAGTCTGTATTCTATCATAGCACTCCTGTGTCTTTAGAATCAGGTCTGGTTCAGCAAGACACATGCCTTTTGTCTAAAAACTTACAAATACAGAACAGAAGTCATCTTAAGAATGTGTTATTTTACAACAGAAACGCATTTGCCCCCTTACCTATTTAGTCTGTTAATTTTAAAATATACAACACTAAAGCTAGCAACCGTTTAAAACTACTATACACTCAAATCTACTTTAACTTCGTAACTTATCTAATTCTGAAAAGAATTCTCTCAAAGGTTTCATTCTAGATTTTTAAATAATTTTCTGAAGTTTGAACCCACATAGGTCTGAAAATACCATGTTCAAAATCTTCTATTTAATTACCAAAAAATGTGAGAAACCCTAGTAGAACTGATTACATGCTCAGTAATTCCTCCCAAGAGTCCTTTCAGAGATGCAACTTCATTTATTGTACACTCTCAGATAATAGGACATCATGCTATCACCAAGGGACACACTGTACCTGAAGCTTACACATAGAGGAAACATAGGTGTCTGACTCTTTGTGACCCCATAGACTCTAGCCCACCAGGCTCCTCTGTCCATGGGGATTCTCCAGACAAGAATACTGGAGTGGGTTGCCATGCCCTCCTCCAGGCTCCAGGGGAATCTTCCCAACCCGGGGATCAAACCCAGGTCTCTTGCAATGCAGGCGGATTCTTTACCATCTGAGCCTCTAGTGAAGCAGTCTTATCTAGACAACTATAAATTATATACTGATAGTTGTTGTTTAAGTGTGCGTATGTATACAAACATGAAACCTTAAAATAAGTAAACATTAGTATCCATGTTGAGAATACATTTGTTGGGACAAGAAGCTAAATATTGTAGTGAGTGAAGTTGCTCAGTCGTGTCTGACTCTTTGTGACCCCATGGACTGTAGTCTACCAGGCTCCTCAGTCCATGGAATTTTCCAGGCAAGAGTACTGGAGTGGGTTGCCATTTCCTTCTCCAGGGGATCGTCCCAACCCAGGGATCGAACCCGGGTCTCCCACATTCCAGGCAGATGCTTTACCATCTGAGCCACCAGAAAAGCCTGATGGCTAAAAATTGTATTAGTTATATAATTAAATATATGTTATATCCAGGGCTATTTAGATACCTATCTTGGAACACTGAAACAATAAAAGTCCTGTATACATAAACATGCAGAAAGTCTACAGTCCATAGTAAAGAGTTGCCATGTGTTGAAAAATAGTAAATTAACTACATCTAGTATCTTTTAGTCTAATATCATCTGAGATGAAGACTTACTTGTAGATCAATACCAGAGTGGTCTGTGAGTGATCACTTGCTAACAGACATCATCTCTCTTGTGGTGTATATCTTTTGGCGTAATCCTAGAAGCATCTCTAATATTTACGAAATGTATTTCCTGTATGTGCTTTATTCCTTTCCCAAAACTCCACAGAAATCTCTTAGCTTTATCACTTGCTCAAATAAAGGACAGGCACAGCTGAACTTAAAATGAAAGAGAAACCTTCTGAGTCTCTGGAGCATAGGAAATAAAACTGGAAAAAAAGGGAATGTTGTCATACACATACTATTCATAGAGGGAAGATGCCTGGTATTTGCAAAGAAAGAGTAACAAATGAATGAAGGAGGCAGGCCCCATTCATTTTCTTTGATAAATATATCAGAAAGGCTAGAACAGGAGAGCTGTCATCATTAGCAGAGCTCCAAGGGAGAATTGCTCAAGCCACTGGCTGGTCTCTGCCTGCCTAAGGGAGTGATTCCAATCCTAATAAGAAAAATGCCTCTTACAAAGTCACTTGAAGCTCTACATAGACAATTAGAATACAACAATAAACAGTCATTAAGAAATCATAAGAGAGAATGAAAAATTAAGTAAGTAGCATTATTAAAAGAGTTCCCTTCAACTATGTGATATTTTAAATAGATGACTATAAGCTCTTATAAACTAGAATGCTTTATAGGATAAAAACGTGCAGAAAGCAAATCTCATAAGATACCTAAATAATTTTAGAAGTGTTGAATTTTATGCATGTTTCACAAAAACATCATTTGACATAGGATTGTCAGCTGATTACTCAAAACAACATGGATCAGAATGCTGTTTAATGCATGAAATGTTATTTAGAAGCTAAGTAGAGACTTAAATTCAAGTAAGATGATACCTATAAAAGCATTCATCTCCAAAATGTGTATTAACCAGTAAACATTTGCACATTTATTCTTTTTCACTGTAATATATATTAATTTTCAAAATTTTTATTAAAAAAATACAATAAAGTTTGTGGACATTTTAAGAAATCACCTTGTTGTAAAGTCTTGGGCCTAAATTTATTTCTAGTGTAAATTGTAAATGACTAACATTCTATTTAAATGCAGTACTGACAAAAGTGGACACCTTATTCCCATTTCTTCCATTTCGCATACAGGTATTCTGGATAAAATGGGGCAAAGAAATTTGCAATCATGTAGATTCAGGAAAGAAAGGGAATTTCCTAGATATTAGACCAAAGAAGGAAATCTGAGTTAAGCATGGTGCTGTTTAGTCGCAAAGTTGTGTTTGATTCTTTGTGACCCCAAGCACGGTAGACCATCAGCCTCCTGCCAGTGGGATTTCCCATGGCAAATACTGGAGCATATTGCCATTTCCTTCACTTAAGCACGTGAAATGAAGAGAAAGCGTTAGTCACTCAGCGGTGTTTGACTCTTTGTGACTATAGCACCCAAGCTCCTCTGTCCATGGGGAATTCTCCAGGCAAGAATACTGAAGTGGGTAGCCATTTCCTTATCCAGGGGATCTTCCTTACCCAGGCATTGCACCCAGGTCTCTTGCATTTCAGGCAGATTCTTTACCATCTGAGCCACCAGGGAAGCCCATAAACTCAAACAAAACTATGCAGCTAAGGTCATGCCATTGGAGATAGGAGGCTGGTTTTAATGCTGAGATAGGGGTTCAAGTTTAGAGTTTTAATGGCTTCTTTAAACCTTGACACTAAGACTTGGACCCGCTGAGGGAAACAGGAACTGAATTCATTTAAACTTGGACTCTAGAAATACTCTCTAGCAGTCAATAAGCACGCACTAGAAAATTACACCCAGAGGCTAGGCATGTCAACCAGAAAACATTCTCTTTCCTTTGGGGCTCTAGATAGGTAAAAATTAGTGCACTGTCAAAACCCCAAATCTGTGTGCCACATGGGAATGGGGTCGATTTTAATCTCCCTTTATGTGCTAGAATTCTTCAACATGTCTAGCAAATGGTATTTCCACAGGAAGAAAGTATAGCCTTAACTGACAGTGAACTCACCATAAAGTAGTATGCTGCACAATAGGAAAATAACTGCAAGAGGAAATCGGAAGTCAGAAAGGTCAGAATATTCATACACTAAAAACAAGAAAGAATCAGATAACCTGAAAAAATTGTACACACATAAAAATATTTTTTAAATTTAATAATGTAAGTCACAGAAATAAAATATGTAGAAAATAAATAGTCATAAAAATATGCGTAGAAGATAAAAGCGCAAAGAAAGAAAAATAGGGGAAAAAAACAAAAAAAAATAGGGTACTATATTAAAAGAATAAGCAGGTTTGGAGAAAGTCAATGTAATTTATTTCTAGAAATGAACGAAAAAATCAGATGTAGTCATTGAAATTTAAAATTCAGTGAATGGGTTGAACAAGAGGTTAGAAACTGTTGGATAGAGGATCAAAAATACAGAATGGAGTAAAGTACTTATACATTGTCATAGGGAGGTAAAGAAATAAAAACATGAGATGCCAAGTGGCATGGTTGGTAGAATGGTAAATTCAGCTTAAGTTTAGCAGAAGTGGCCAGAGAAGATATTAGATGAAACTGGGGAGAAACAGTATTCAAGAAATACTGGAGTAAAGAATTACAAAGAATTAAAGAAGATTATATATGCTCAGTTTGAAGAAGATAAAAAAAAGTCCACCACCAGGGTTTATAGTAGAATGCTTGCCCACCAGTCAAGGAAAAATATTAAAACCAGAGGCAAATAATCAGTTAATTGTGAATGACCACCACCAGCACTTCAGTTCAGTCACTCAGTCATGTCCGACTCTTTGTGACCCCATGAATTGCAGCACACCAGGCCTCCCTGTCCATCACCAACTCCCAGAGTTCACCCAAACTCCTGTCCATTGAGTCGGTGATACCATCCAGCCATCTCATCCTCTGTCGTCCCCTTCTCCTCCTGCCCCCAATCCCTCCCAGCATCAGAGTCTTTTCCAATGAGTCAATTCTTCGCATGAGGTGGCCAAAGTACTGGAGTTTCAGCTTTAGCATCATTCCCTCCAAAGAAATCCCAGGGCTGATCTCCTTCAGAATGGACTGGTTGGATCTCCTTGCAGTCCAAGGGACTCTCAACAGTCTTCTCCAACATCACAGTTCAAAAGCATCAATTCTTCGGTGCTCAATCTTCACAGTCCAACTCTCACATCCATACATGACCACTGGAAAAATGATAGGCTTGACTAGATGGACCTTTTTTGGCAAAGTAATGTCTCTGCTTTTGAATATGCTGCCTAGGTTGGTCTCAACTTTCCTTCCAAGGAGTAAGCATCTTTTAATTTCATGGCTGCAGTCACCATCTGCATTGATTCTGGAGCCCCAAAAAATAAATTCTGGCACTGTTTCCACTGTTTCCCCACTATTTGACATGAAGTGATCAGACCAGATGCCATGATCTTAGTTTTCTGAATGTTCAGCTTGACGCCAACCATTTCACTCTCCTCTTACACTTACGGTTCACGTATTGCTGAAGCCTGGCTTGGAGAATTTTGAGCTTTACTAGCATGTGAGATGAGTGCAGTTGTGTGGTAGTTTGAGCGTTCTTTGGCATTTCCTTTCTTTGGGATTGGAATGAAAACTGACCTTTTCCAGTCCTGTGGCCACTGCTGAGCTTTCCAGATTTGCTGGCATATTGAGTGCAGCACTTTCACAGCATCATCTTTCAGGATTTGAAATAGCTCAACTGGAATTCCATCACCTCCACTAGCTTTGTTTGTAGTGATGCTTTCTAAGGCCCACTTGACTTCACATTCCAGAATGTCTGGCTCTAGGTGATTGATCACAGCATCATGATTCTCTGGGTCATGAAGATCTTCTTTGTACAGTTCTTCTGTGTATTCTTGCCACCTCTTCTTAGCATCTTCTGCTTCTGTTAGGTCCCTACCATTTCTGTTCTTTATCAAGCCCATCTTTGCATGAAATGTTCCCTTGGTATCTCTAATTTTCTTGAAGAGATCTAGTTTTTCCCATTCTATTGTTTTCCTCTATTTCTTTACATTGATTGCTAAGGAAGGCTTTCTTATCTCTCCTAGCTATTCTTTGGAACTCTGCATTCAGATCCTTATCTCTTTCCTTTTCTCCTTTGCTTTTCGCTTCTCTTCTCTTCACAGCTATTTGTAAGGCCTCCTGAGATAGCCATTTTGCATTTTTCATTTCTTTTCCATGGGGATGGTCTTGATCCCTGTCTCCTGTACAATGTCACGAACCTCTGTTAATAGTTCCTCGGGCACTATCAGATCTAGTCCTTTAAATCTATTTCTCACTTCCACTGTATAATCATAAGGAATTTGATTTAGGTCATACCTGAATGGTCTAGTGGTTTTCCCCACTTTCTTCAATTTAAGTCTCAATTTAGCAATAAGGAGTTCATGATCAGAGCCACAGTCAGCTCCTGGTCTTGTTTTAGTTTGATTGACTGGGACCCATATATATGGAGGAAGACCAAGAACTACAAAGCAGTCTTTTGTTGTGTTGTAATCTATACATTTAGTAACATTAATTGTTGCATTGGTGATTTGGCTAGGATTGAAAAGTCCAAAATAAGTGCCAGCCAGGAAACAGGCCCTTCCCTCCCATGATTGCGAGGTCGTACTATTATATACATGACATTGGTCTGTCGGGCTTTCTATGGCCCCTCTTGTGCAATTAGGCTTGGGATTGGGAAAGGCCTGAGTATTGTTGGTTGTCTTATTTGTTTTCATCGCCAGAAAAATAGGTCTCCAATCTATTGGGCCAGGCCCCAGGATAATAGGGGTGTCACCCTCTGCTGCTGAGATGCAAAGGTCCCACCCAGACCGGTTGTTTGTTGATTCCCATTATTGATCAGCATATCCAAACCATGTCAAGGGAGCCCCTTCCGGGTAGCTCATGTTGGATATAATGTTTGGATAGATTAGAGGACATGGCCTTTCACCCCTATGAAAAAGAAACTTAGAAGCCACTTCTTAGATTACCCCTTGCAGAGCTGTTTCATGGGAGGTCTGACTCCAGCTTAAGAGTTTCAATGACCATAGGCGGCACAAATCTGATACTGCTTCATAGCTTTGGACAATTTTTAACATCACCTCTTGACCAGCACACCTGTGTAAGGAGGATATTTATAAGGTTTACCCCTATCTGAGATGCCTCGACAATTTTACTCTCAGGCTCAGGGCATGGTCTCCCTCCTTGATAAAGATTGTTAGGACAGTGGAAGTCTTGTGTTATGGTGTCCCAGCCCAGGGGGCCAACCGTGTAACGGTCTCCCAGACCTTAGTAGCCTGATTATCTGAAACTTCAAGTCCCCTACTCTTGAGCATATATCTCAGCACCTTTAGCACAGACTCATCAGACTTACCAATGTTATTTCCCATGTTGCCAAGAAAGAATAGAAAGAAAAGTCACTGAGGACAACCACCAAAATTCCTACCGGGAGCGGTGGCGGCCAGGAAGTTGGGTTTGTAGTATGCTTTTGGAACTATTTATGTGCCTACACCGTGGCACGGAAGTTTTCTTGCTGGGGGCGGGCACCCTAAGGGTCTCTAGACCATTCCGTGACCCCCTTATCCTGTCATGGGAGTCTTTAAGTGGCAGGCGCCCTAATGGCCTTTAAGTGCCTGACCCGTGCCCACAGGGAAGATTCTAGGCCAGGTCCTCAGTTCGGAATGTTTAAAGGAGAGTTTCACCCAATCAGGCTCTAGTTACTGAGGCTCACTTGTTGCAGGGCCTTCAGAGTCCACCAGAGTGTAGCCCTAGCCGGGACTCCTCAATTGCCTCTGCAACCGTTCACCCGTTCACTGAAACTCTCATAGAAATCAGGAGAATGAAAGTAAAGGAGGAACAACAGCACAGGAAGGAAAGCATGTCAAGAATCGAGACAAAGTCACTTCCCCCGTTCGGGGGGCGGGGGGGGGCGGGGGCCGAGGGCAGCTCACCTTGTCCCTCTGCTTGTCCTCTGGTGATACTCCTCTGAAGGGGAGCGCCATGCTGTGACCAGCCTAGGGTCCCTCATCACTCCTTTCAGAGCTGCACGGTATCACCACCTCCGTCCGTCCGCTTCGGGCCCCATGTTGGGCGCCAGTTTCTGTGGGGGGTGCTCCGCAGAAAGAGAGAGGCAGTGGAACTTCCCTCAGCAGAGCTGAGGGGTCCCGAGGAAAAGTGAGCCTGCTGTCCGCCAACCCAGCCCCTCTGCAAGTGAGAGACAATCAGACTCGACAGGGCTTCTGGCTAAGCAGTTCCGCTTTATTGTCATAAGCTCCTGGTTTATATAGGCAAGCAGGGGGGTTTTGTGAGGGACTTTCCATAGTTCTACCAATCAAGTTAAAGGTCAGATTACCACGTGCTTACATCATGACAGGGGTCTATGGTGATCACACGTTGTCCACGTGCACAGAAATCAAGAGAGCTAATCAAAAATTTTGACAAACAACTTAAGCCACGCCCTCATCTCTTCCGCCAGGCGCCATCTTAGCTCTAAACCACAAAGCTAGCCCTTCTTTTTAAGGTTTCCCATCTAGGGCCGCACACCTTCTCTTGGCAAAACTCTGTTAACCTTTGCCCTGCTTCATTCCATATTCCGTGGCCAAATTTGCCTGTTACCCCAGGTGTTTCTTGACTTCCTACTTTTGCATTCCAGTCCCCTATAATGAAAAGGACATCTTTTTTTGGGTGTTAGTTCTAAAAGGTCTTCTAAGTCTTGATAGAACCATTCAACTTCAGCTTCTTCAGCGTTACTGGTTGAAGCATGAAGTGAAGTGAAGTGAAGTCGCTCAGTCGTGTCCGACTCTTTGCGACCCCGTGGACTGTAACCTACCAGGCTCCTCCATCCATGGGATTTTCCAGGCAAGAATACTGGAGTAGGTTGCCATTTCCTTCTCCAGGGGATCTTCCTGACCCAGGGATTGAACCTGGGTCTCCCGCCTTGCAGGCAAACGCTTTAACCTCTGAGCCACCAGGGAAGCATAGACTTGGATTATTGTGATATTGAATGGTTTGCCTTGGAAACAAACGGAGATCATTCTGTCATTTTTGAGATTGCATCCAAGTACTGCATTTCGGAATCATTTGTTGACCACGATGGCTACTCCATTTCTTCTGAGGGATTCCTGCCCGCAGTAGTAGATATAATGGTCATCTGAGTTAAAGTCACCCATTCCAGTCCATTTTAGTTCGCTGATTCCTAGAATGTCGACAGTCACTCTTGCCATCTCCTGTTTGACCACTTCCAATTTGCCTTGATTCATGGACCTAACATTCCAGGTTCCTATGCAGTATTGCTCTTTACAACATTGGATCTTGCTCCCATCACCAGGCACATCCACAGCTGGGTTTTGTTTATGCTTTTACTCCATCCCTTCATTCTTTCTGGAGTTATTTCTCCACTGATCTCCAGTAGCATATTGGGCACCTACCGACCTGGGGAATTCCTCTTTCAGTATCCTATCATTTTGCCTTTTCATACTGTTCATGGGATTCTCAAGGCAAGAATACTGAAGTGGTTTGCCATTCCCTTCTCCAGTGGACCACATTCTCTCAGACCTCTCCACCATGACCCGCCTGTTTTGGGTGGCCCCACAGGGAATGGCTTAGTTTCATTGAATTAGACAAGGCCGTGGTCCATGTGATTAGCTTGACTAGCTTTCTGTGATTATGGTTTCAGTGTGTCTGCCCTCTGATGCCCTTCACAACACCTACCAGCTTACTTGGGTTTCTCTTACCTTGGACGTGGGTATCTCTTCACGGCTGCTCCTTACCTTGGTCGAGGGGTGTCTCCTCACAGCCTCCTCGCCTGACCTTGAACGTGGAGTAGCTCCTCTCAGCCCTCTTATGCCTGCGCAGGCACTGCTCCTGGACGTGGGGTTTCTCTTGGATATGGGCTTGTTATTATACAAGCAGGAGTGTGCTGAACATCTTTCATATGCTTCTGTGTACATGTACCATAAGATTCTTTAGGGTAAAAGTCTAGATACTGAGTTGCTGGCTGACAGGTTTTAAATACCTTTAAAGATAATACTAGATAATGCCATATTGGCCTAAGTTTTGCTGCAAGAGACAAATATCAGTTTATTGTGAATGTTCACCACCAGCAGTTCAACTTCACTGAAAAAGCTTCTCAGTGACATATGTACTTTAGTCAAAGAGTATTGAACCCAGAAGAGTTTCAGTGGGTTGAAGACTGTAAGAATCAGTCTATGGAAAGCAGTAGCATTTCTGTACACCAGCGATAGCCAATTAGGAAACGTAATAATATTTAGAATGGCAACAAAACAGTGTGGTACTTAGGAATAAATGTTCTCAAGTAGAGGTATTTTTAAAAAGATTGTTGAAGATCATAAAGTAATATTTAAAATGGGGAGATAGCTGCTAATTTTAAGTGCTGGTAAAAATCTGGGGAAATAAAAGTGTTCACCACTGCTCTTATTAGAATGAATTAGGGACTTCCTGGTGGCCCAGTGGCTAAGACTCCACACTCCCAATGCAGGCGGCCCAGATTTATTCTGTGAGGAGGGCATGGCAACCCACTCTGGTATTCTTGTCTGGACAATCCATAAGAGCAGAGGAGCCTTGCAGCCAGGAATGCATGCGGTCACAAAGAGTCGGACACCACTGAGCAACTGAGCCATAGCACAGCAAGGAACTAGGTCCCACATTCTGCAGTGAAGATGATGAAGATCCCACATGGCACAACTTAGACCCAGTACAGCCAAATAAATAAATAAATATTTTTAAAAATTAGGATGAAGTAGTATCAAAACTTAGGCCAATCTGGCATTATCTAGTATTATCATTAAAGGTATTTAAAACCTGTCAGCCCACAACTCAGTATCTAGACATTTACCCTAAAGAATCTTATGCTGCATATACAAAGAAGCACATGAAAGATGTTCAGCACACTCCTGCTTGTTATTATGTAAATCAGGAAAAATCTAAATATCCATAGATAAGGAAAATAAATTGTGATCTATTCATATAATCTGATACAACAAATGAGTGAAATAGGTCTTACATGTGGAAACATTGATAAATTTCAGATGAAGTGAAGAAAATAAATGCTGTTATCATTTATGTAAAGATGTAAGACATAAAAATCTATGAATACACAAATAGAAATTTTAAAATTTTAAATACACTGATATGACATGTGCTAATTTCAGCAAGACAAAGCTCAAAGCTTTCCCTTCTGGCCTCTTACTACATCCTCCTCCTTTCCTAGTGTCTTCCCCTCCCAAAATCTGCTTCATCTCTCATATCCTAGCCTGTCCCTTGTTCTTTCAGAAGTATATTACTTAACTTGGGATCTTGTTGGATTTTATGTGATGTTTTGTTGACTATATTTGCATCCACATTCCTCAGAGAAAGTGGTCTGCAATTTTCTTTTTTAGTAGTATCTTTGTCTGGTTTTGATGTCAGGGCGATGGTGGCTTCAGAGAATAAATTTGGAAGTGTTTACTCCTCTTCAACTTTTTGGAACAGTTTCAGAAGGATAAATTCTTTATTGTAAATTTGGTAGGATTTCTCAATGAGGCTGTCCAATTCTGAACTCTTGTTTGGAGAGAGGTTTTTTTTGTTTTTGTTTTTTTTGTTTTGTTTTTTTAAATACAGATTCTATTCTTCTTCTAGTGATGATCTGTTCAAGTTAACTATTTCTTCTTGACTCAGTTTTGACAAGCTGTATGTTTCAAAAACTTGTCCATTTCTGCAATTTGGTAGCATAGAACTGTTCAAACTGGAAAAGGAAATGACAACCCACTCCAGTATTCTTGCCTGGAGAATTCCATAGACACAGTAACCTGGTGGGCTACAGTCCATGGAGCTGCAAACAGTCAGACATGACTGAGTGACTAAGTTTCACAACTGTTCATAGTATTCTCTTATGACTTTTTGTTGAGCATTTTTTGTATCTATGTTCATCAGTGATATTTGCCTGTAACTTTCTTTTTGTGGTATCTTTACCTGGTTTTGGTATTGGGGTGATTGTGGGGCTGGGGTGGGGGAATTGTAACTGCAGGAAATGAGGTAGCCATGCCGCTGCGTAGGATCTGGGCTGCCTCTGTGGTAGACTTCTTCTGGGACCTGTCCACTCCAGATCTAGTGCTAAGCTGTGGTGTGGAGTGAGCAGAGCTCATGTATTCTTGCTGGAAAACCAGTCACTGAATACTCCTGCCCAGAGCCTCTCTGCCCAGATTTAGCACTCGGCCACTGTGTGTTCCTGTGGCACTAGCTGGTGCATGCATTGACAACGGTCATCTCAGCTCTGCCCAGATCACACCCCAGGTGCCCTGGTCTGGCTCTGCACAAGTAGACTGAGTTGTTGCCTTGTTCTTGCATCAGGCTGTAGTGTGGAACTGAGTGGAGCTGGGGCATTCACCCCTTCAGATTGGGAAGTGCAGCAAAGTGGCAGCCACCATTGCAAACCTCTCTCTGCACTAACTGTTAGCAAGCCAATGCTCCTCACCAGTAGAGTCAAGGTTTCCACAGCCCATCTATGTTAGCAGATTTTCCAGCAGGCAAGGGGGCTTGTATCCTCCATGCAGGACCCCAGGACTGAGATGCACAGAGTGAATCAATCTGCTTTGTCCCACAAAGTAGGACACTTGAGAGCCACAAGTGTGGCCCTTCTCTTTCTTCCAGATCTCTCCAAGGGATCACGTTCTGACCTGATGTCTTTTTTTCCCCACTCTATCTGATCATGTGGAGGTCTTTCTTACAGTTTTGGTTGTATAAGAGATCTTCTGCTGATTTCCCGTTAGTTTTCTTGTGAGACTTGTTCTGCATGTAGATATATTTTTGATGAGTTTGTGGTGAGCTCCATGTCTACCTGCTCCACCACTTTGATCCCATTTCAGATATTTAACTTATCAGTTTTTGGGGGGTGGATGGGGCATTCATGTATACTTTTTTTTTTTTTCTATTGTCTGATTTTCTAGTTTTCAACTATTCTAGAGTTCCTAGAATAAATAGTAGCTGATTTTATGCTAGGAAAAAAAAAAAAAAACTTGCTCTCTTTAACTTAATAGTCATTAAGCTTTTAGGGGTACATACAGTCTTGCCTGGAATCTCATGGACAGAGGAGCCTGGGAGGCTGTAGTCCATGGGCTCACAAAGAGTTGGACACTACTGAGTGACTGAACATAGCTGAAACACATAAGGGAAAATATTCGTATTTTTAACTTCTAGGTTGTGGGTAATGGATAGTTATCATATGGACTTTTCTAATGCTTTGAAGTAATTCTAGATTTAAAGTTTCTCTAATTGAAGGGAAAAAAAGAATTTCCTAATTTAAAAACACATAAAAGCAATTTTTAGCTTAATACAATATCAACTACTGTAATGTCTACACATAAGATTTTCTGTTATATCCTTGTTTAGATAATGATATTACTGAACACCATCCTAATTATATTTAAAAATATGAAAGCAATGCAACTCAAGACACAAAAATATTTACTAATTTCATGTATTATTAAAATGTTTAAAGTGTTTCTCCTGGTAAATTATAAGAGACAAGCTAATTTCAGATATATGACAAGTCAATTAAATTTAAATGCTCTTCTGACTCTTGGCATTTATTTTAAGTACTACATGCTAAAATTTGACTCTTTTGAAGTTTAGTATCATATTTTCTATTCAAAGTGAATTGAGTTGCAGGCTCTGATAAATAATGTAAATGGACCTTGATCTAGGTAGAAACGTGCTTTATTTTTATCGAAGTCATAATAGACAAATAGTGAAGTAAAAGACTGGAAATTAAAGTCTATATTTTTATCTTGTTTTGCTTTTTTTTTTTTTTGACTGCACTTTTCGTTAACTTCTTACTAGCACAAAAAGTGATGTGATCTGGCCTTGATTTACCTCTCCAGAATATTCTTGAGCTTCAGCCTCTGTCTTCTAGCCTTGCTTAAATTTCTTGAGTCACCAAGCTCTTTTTAACTCTGGAATTTTACAGATTCTATTCAGACTGCTTGGAAAACCTCACTCTGACCTTTTCCCTTTGCTTACCTAGGCAGTTTTCAAGGCTCAGTTCCATTTCTCATTAAACTATCCATTATCCCCCAGTGAAAATTATTCTTCTGCCATAGTCACTTGTCATCTTTTTCCTTGATTATCTTTTCACAATTTACAATCCATTTAACATCTATTATACCTCTGCAATGACATAAATTCTATGTATTTCTTCATCATTAAAATATAAGATAACACAGTGGCTCATACATGAAAAAGAAGGAAAGGAGAAAACTAAAAAGAGGTGTGAAGCTTTGACAGTTGCTTAAACTGATTCATATTTCTTAATCCATAAAGTGATATTGAGTCTTTCTTGCCTAATTCTCTATAGCTGTAATTGTAACATTGAAACCCTGTACAAAATACAAAGTATAAAGATAAATGCCTGCTGGTTTATCTCTTGTTTATATATTTTTATAAGTTGAGATAAGTTTCCATTCTTTTCCCCAATGGGATTTTTAAAGTGTATGCTAGTATTTTTCTTGGTCTGGATTTCCCACCTCTTTTCCATGTACAGGAATGTTCTTGTTAGGTTCAAACCCAGGGCGTTTTTACAAAAGGCATTCAATTTATATATTTGATCCCAAATCTAAATTACAAATGTAAAATTTTTAGCATAAAAAGTCTATGCCATAATTTGTCTTCTGTGACAATTACAGTTCAAAACTATTATGTTAATTGTTTTTTTATATTGAAAGTTAAGGTTTTTAAAAATTGAGAACTAATTTTCATTGATTTTTGTCTCTTTGTCTAACCCACCAAGTATTATTTAGCCTTAGAACAGTGTATTTAAAGAGTAAACACTCAACAAATACTGCTAATTATCTAATTATCCTTCTTTTGTTAACTTATTTTAATACTAGGATGCATTAGAATGAAGGCCATAACAGAGGGAAAGCTTTGATTGACTACAAACACCCCAACCAACAGTCATGGCTACAAATTTTTCTGAAGAAATTATCACAAAAACATAACTTAAATGTCACTGGAGATATTCCTGGTGACTTCGTCAGTAGAATTCCCAGTTGGCTAACAATCACAGATAAACATGTACTGTTGAAGTTGTCCCTGATTTGTAAGAAGGTAACTTCATGAGAAAGAATACAGAGAAACTATTATGACTCTATTTCTCTAGAGAGAAACTGTGCTGAGGAAACTATAGCAAAAAGAAAACTGATGTCAACCCAACAGTCTCTAACTCAAGAAAAAAGGATCTAGTTGTATTTTTCTAATTCAACTTTAGTTTTAGGGAAAAAAGAGTGCTAAATAAAAAGGGACAGTTATTACATACTTTTTGTAGGGTAGGTCACAAAATATCTAATTAGATACTCAGCTAAATATGTTCAACAGAAATATGTATGTAAAGCACATATTTCTCCCTAAGGAGATGAAAATTTATTCTTGAGGGGCAAAAATATATCCATTTTATGTATAAGGCAAACATATTCATGCAGTGCATTAACACATACAGTATATCTGTAGAATTAAAATTTCATTGTGGTGATGATTAGAATAAAATGACTAAGAGGTTCCTTAGGGACAAGGTAATGAAAACTAGATTGAGAATCATGGGTCTGAAGTGAGAGTTTTTATTATCAAAATATGTAAGAGAATAAAAATATATGCTATGTGGATTAATTTTTGACAGTGAAAAAATAATTGACTATTATTAGTTCCTGTTTAATTTTTGTTTATATAACCAACTAGAATAATGCTTTAGAAATGAAAAAGCTAGAATATTTGCTTTTAGGAAAATAAGATGATATGAGGAAATGTTAGTTTCTAGAGTGAAAGTCTGGAGCACTCTGAAAATTAAGTGTGGAGCATTTTGGAAATTACCTAGTTCATAGGCCTATGTGTAAAAAAAATCACCATTAAACTTGGAAATGAGAAAGAATACTATTGAACTCTAAATAAATAAAATATTAAAATTACTGGATTGATGAGAGCTGTACATTTGAAATGCCAAGAGACTAGATTTGACCCCATTTTGTTTAGATAAACAGTTTAAAAAGACTTTTAACATTTTAATTAAATTATATGCTAATAACTTTTTAAAGTTGATCAGTATAGAGAGCTAAAAGAGAGAAATCTCATAATGACTCAATTAGTATTTGGGCTAAAAGTCATAGACTCTTACCATCATTATCAGGTATTTAGGATCAGTTATTTTCACATCCATGCTTTAGAGACTGAGTTAGATGGTGACACATAAGAAGATACGGTATTTGTCCTTGAATATCTCAATCATATAAGTGGCAAAAAAAGAACATAAATGATGGTTTTATTGTTTGGACTGATTGACTTAAAAAAAAAAAAACCTATGTAGACATTCTTACGTCTGTAAACATTCTGATTAAAGAGAACAATGCTGCAGTGGCCCGTTTTAATCTGATGATACAAATCTTAGGATATATTACATTTTTTTCTTTCAAGCTTGTGGCTTCTCTGTCTTATTTTTCCTTCAGTAGGTTGGAAAACTTTGCTCATAAATCTAGTGTCAGATGCAGAGCATGTACTCAGTACCCCTCTTAAGACAGTAATTCCCTTGTGCTTTGTATTGTACTTACTGGTCCATGTTCTTACTTCCTTTGCTGTAATTCTCTTGAGGACATTTTTTATATTCTCTTTGGCATTTCATATAATGCCTTGTATGTAGTGTGTCAGCTATGATTTGATGAATGAGTGAGTAATAACAGAGAATAAAGGAACAGTGAGAAGTGATATACAGATCATTTATTAATAATTTAATATTGATAGCAAAGGAAATTAAAATGCTCCAAGAACCTACCCATAAAGCAGATAGTTCATTCTCAAGTTGAAAATGAATTAGGAGTACAATCAGGGGTTGCTTCATGGATGCTAGTTGTTGATTACTCCTAAAGAAATTTTGAAAAAGCAGTTATGTACCTGGGAACACATAACAAGAATTGAGATCCAAGCTTCGAAGATCACGTGTATTAGAAAACTACTAAGAAGTGGATAACCTCTGTCTCTGTGAGGTGTAATAGAAGTCCTGGAGCACCATGCTTCTGTGTTTGAATTGTGCCACTCTAAAGTATATTAAATATCAAACTGTAATGTTCTATAGTAAGCACTGTTTTAAAACTATGTTTAAAACTATCTTTTTAAAGAAAATTCTGGAGTCTCAATAAGAAATTACTTAGATATGCAGTCTCTTAAGGGAGATTAGAAAGCTAAAAAGTAGAATCTGATGTAATAACTAAGTCTATACATATCAGAAAGCAGAGTGCTAGTGAGGAGCTAAAAAGATGTTCTCCCTGATTCATCATTTTCTTAGCAGCATCAAGAGGCTCTTTAACCAGTCCATAAGAACACACATATAAGAATTATTATATCCACCAATGGATCAAATTGCCAACATCCATTGGATCATAGAAAAAGCAAGAGATTTCCAGAAAAGCATTTACCTCTGCTTTATTGACTATGCCAAAGCCTTGACTGTGTGGATCACAACAAACTGTGAAAAATTCTTAAAGAGATGGGAATACCAGACCACCTAACGCGCCTCCTGAGCAATCTGTATGCAGGTCAAGAAGCAACAGTTAGAACCAGACATGGAACCACGGACTGGTTCCAAATTGGGAAAGGAGTACGGCAAGGCTGTATATTGTCACCCTGTTTATTTAACTTATATGCATAGTACATCATGCGAAATGCTGGCCTGGATGAAGCACAAGCTGGAATCAAGATTGCCGGGAGAAATATCAATAACCTCAGATATGCAGATGACACCACCCTTATGGCAGAAAGTGAAGAGGAGCTGAAAACCTCTTGATGAAAGTGAAAGAGGAGAGTGAAAAAGTTGGCTTAAAGCTCAACATTCAGAAAACTAGGATCATGGCGTCCGGTCCTACCACTTCATGGCAAATAGATAGGGAAACAATGGCAACAGTGAAAGATTTTATTTTCTTGGGCTCCAAAATCACTGCAGATGGTGACTGCAGCCATGAAATTAAAAGATGCTTGCTCCTTGAAAGAAAAGCTATGACCAGTCTAGACAGCAATATTAAAAAGCAGAGACATTAGTTTGCTGACAAAAGTCCTTCTAGTCAAAGCTATGGTTTTTTCCAGTAGTCATGTATGGATGTGAAAGTTGGACCATAAAGAAAGCTGAATGCTGAAGAATTGATGCTTTTGAACTGTAGTGTTGGACAAGATTTTTGGGAGTCCCTTCTAATGCAAGGAGATCCAACCAGTCCATCCTAAAGGAAATCAGTCCTGAATATTCATTGGAAGTACTGATGCTGAAGCTGAAACTCCAGTACTTTGGCCATGTGATGCAGAGAACTGACTCACTGGAAAAGATCCTGATGCTGGGAAAGACTGAAGGCACGAGGATAAGGGGACAACAGAAAATGAGATGTTTGGATGGCATCACGGAGTCAGTGGACATGATTTTGAACAAGCTCTGGGAGTTGGTAAAGGACAGGGAAACCTGGCGTGCTGCAGTGCATGGGGTCGCAAAGAGTCTGACATCACTGAGCAACTCAACTGAACTGATAATTACCATATTTAGTATTGACTTAATATTCAATAGTAGTAGAGGTTGAGAAAAATCAGAACCAAGGACTTTTCTGTTGAGTGATTCTAACTCAATCGATTAGGAACTACACTCAATAAAGAAAAAGTATGGTATAGACTCAGGACTAAAAATGAAGAAGTCTAGAAACTTAAAGTTGTGGTTTCAGGCTGGGGTACTATGCAATAATATATAAGGTACATGCAGACTTAGATCTGATAATTGTTTTCAAATGAGTTGAAATGAATTGAGTGTAGGATTCAGTGAAGTGAATTAGTGTACAGATTTATAAACTGTAGCAGGATCTAAAGTATTTTGCCTCAAGATTTGTCACAATAAACAAAGTAAAACTAGCAGTTGGTTAACCTGTTTTTATAGGTGTAGATATCCTACTATACTTACCATGTTGTGTTGGTAAAGACCACACTCATTTTGAATGATTCACTAGAAAGATTCGTAACTTTGAAAAGCTGTATAGTCATGGTTTATTAAAGTAAAAAAGGGGATTAGTGGTCCATTGGTTAAGACTCCACACTTTCAATTCAGGGGGCACAGGTTCGATCCCTGGTTGGGAAACTAAGATCCCAGCTGTGCACAGTGCAGACAAAAAAATAAAAAAGATAAAGTGAGAAGGATACAGGTCAAAATCCTGTATCCTTTCGTATGCAACAACAGGTGCATAGAAAATCAAGGAGAGACCAAGCACAAACTTCCAGTTATCCTTTCGCAGTAGAATCATACAGAGAGTGGTTAATTCTGACACTGTTTTACAATACAAATGAATTATTATCAACCAGGAAAACTCACTGAAGTCTTAGTGTTCAAGGTTTGTATTGGAGGTCAAATTAAGTAGGTATGGAGTACTCATATGACTGACTTTGTCTACTCAGTCTCAACTACCCCTAGGTCAAACTGATAACGGCAAGGACCCCACATGAACAAAACTAGGCATTTACCATAAATCATATCATTAGCATAAAATATCTCATATGACTCCTGGTTTCAGTTATACAAAGACATTCTTATCAGGCAAGATATTCTAAGGGTTTAGTGGTTATGTCCCAGGAGCTGGTCTCAATTTAGAATGTGCAAGGCTTGAATACTCTGAGATCATTGAATTAATCCTTTACTGCGCCTTATGATATTGAAAAGTTTCTTTGTTCTAGTGTCTCATGTTATGGATACTTTACTTACTATTGCCAGGTTAAACACCTCAAGTAGAGTTGTGTTGATTTATCGCCTACTGAATACTTTTAATGACTTTCATCAATTCCTATGGGATAAGATCCGATCTCTTAAAGCTTTATTACCTGAAGTTAGGGGCCCTGGAACCCAAGCACCAAATTAAGATCCTAGCATAAGGGAAATATTCAATATAGTTTTTTTAAGATTAAATACTGAATGAAACTTCTAAGCTTTGAATTATTTCTTATTCCTATTATTTTTGCTAATGAGGTCTCTCTTCTATCCCCTCCATCGGGATGAATTTTTAAACCATGCTTGAAGGCTTAGGTCAAATTCCACTCTTGTCATAAAGCCTCCTCAAGCCTTCATAGCAGAAACCAGCCCTTTATCCTCTGTGGTCTTATCATTTATTTCTGATATCTTCTTTTCATGTTCTACCTTGCATTATGTTGATTGTAAATGTATCTTTATACTCAACTCTGGATGTTGGCTTTTAAAAACAGAGATCTTGACTTATTCATCTTTATAGTACCTAGAATTTCTACCATAATGTGATGCTTTGGTTTATTAAATTGAATATTGCAATTATTTAATCGTTACTTTTCAAGGTTATATTGCTAGGCTAAAATATAACTAACAAAAATGTAACTAATGTTTAAAAGTTTCTAATTGTTAGGCTCAGTATGAATCTCAGAAAAGTGGTATTACAAGCTTTCAAATTAGAGTAAATGAAAGTAAATTAGACCAAGCACATAAGAACACAGTGTACAGAACAGCTGTACTGTGTCCTTAACAGAATAAGCTAAATATCATTATTGATATGTTTCATCTTCCCTGCCTTTGTCCTCTTCTGAAGATACTCTCAGGTTCAGGATTTTGGGGATATATTTGCCATCTTAGGTCTGAAATTAGTTTGATTAGTTTTGTTGACATCTATCATCTCAAAATATCTGAAATTTACCTTAGAAATAGCAAGAGTACTAGCAGGAATATCAGTGCAAAAATTAAATTTGTGCGCATATTGGAGGGTAAAGTCTGACATGACACGTCTAGAGACACTCTTTCGTTTAAGCTCCTGGCAATGCAGAAATGGTTGGGATGGTAAGGAACACATAGAAATCAAGCCCAAAACTTAATTCAAATATATTATTCTCTTGGATATCAGAATATCTTTTTGTTTATTTTTATAAATTTCTCTATTTTTCATGCTGTTGTTCTTCTTTTATCTTTCCCCCTATATTCTCACATTTTCATTGCCTTATCTTCTGCCCAATCTTTATAAAAACATGTTTTTATGAAACGTCTACTAGGTGCACAGCACTTCACCAAGAGATTTATTTAAACTTAATAAACTTTTATTAAGCTAGTAGTCAGTGTTGTACCAGAAACACTTCCATTTTGGGGTATAACAAAGGCAGGTAAGACAGGGTTCTACATTTGAAGAGATTATGGTATGGCTGGAGCGAATGATCTTAGAAGATATTGCAGTACTTTTCTGTGGTTATTATGGAAGAATGACAGAAGGCTATGGGAACACATTTGAGAAAGAAGTTAGTTTTCTAAGGAAAAGGAAAATTCAGAATTGAAGTAATAGGAGAATTCAAGGAAGAGGGAAAATGTGGGGCAAACTCATACATGGGGACTACTATGAATCTATCTCCTGAAAAGCAGGGAACTTTCATACAGAAGACATTAGTCAAGATTAACCATTCTTTAACTGAGAGATTATAGCCTTCCCAGTCTTTCGTCATGTAGTCAACTTTCTCCAGCTTGAGTTCCATGTATAAACAAATAATTTTTCAGTATCCTGGGTCTAGGATTAATGAAGCCAATCCAGAGAGTAGTCACCAAGTGAGAATAATTTTTTCCCCATAGTGGTACTCTATGATTAACTGACTATACCGTGTTAAAGGAAACACTGTGAAACTTAACTAGGGAAAACTTTCTTTCCTACTGTATCTCATCATGGAAATAGTGTGGCTATTTGCCCAGTTTCTCTACCTGTCTCATTCTTAGGCTTGCTTCAAGGATTTGTATTTTTCATATGTGGTGTGAAAAATATTTTACCATCTGTATAATATCAATGTTCTATTCTACATCTATGTATCAGCTTAATATCTTTTATTTTATCATATATCATGTGTTCTAAGAGGAAGCAGTTCAACAACATAGATGGTTAAACACTGAACCAAATGTCTAAGTTATTGCTGGATTTATCATGACAATTACTCCACTCTGGACGAAGGTGAGGATCAAATTGTAACTTGGTGAAGTAGATTAGAGTACTGTTTGATAATAAGCATTATTTCCTATTTTAGTGTGGTTAGGACAGCATATAGTTAATAAGAAGTTTTTGAGATTTTAAAATATATGATTATACATTAAATAAAGTTGACAGGTAACATGAAGAATATACAGATTATATTTTTCTTAAGCAGCAATAGGGACAATGTTCTATTTTGAAAGGCACCTGTGTTAATAACCTACTTCTCTGTTTATAGGAAAATGTTGAAGGAGGAGACTGTAGTCGCTGCAAATTTGGGTTCTTCAATTTGCAAGAGGATAATCACAAAGGTTGTGATGAGTGCTTCTGTTCAGGAGTTTCAGACAGATGTCAAAGCTCCTACTGGACCTATGGCAACGTAAGCAATAAATAGCCTTTGAATTCTGTGTGCTGCTCTACGGGGCTTCTTGCTATTGTCCTTCTGTAAGAAATTAACTTTTTTTTCTTGTAGTGAGTTTCTACTTAAACTTATCTTGGAGAAGTGATGGAATTTTCTTTCAAATACTAGCTGTGTCTCTTTGACCAAAGCCTTTTGTGTGTAAACTGGAACCTCTTGTAATAAGTCAACACTAGCCTTTTCAGTGTCCATGATTAGTATGTGAAGCAATGATGGAATTCATGCTACTTTTGCCTCAAGGGCAGACAGTTCAACAGAGAATACATCTGATTGTGATAGGAAGGATTATGAATTGCATTCACCAGTAGTTTGGGTATACACATTAAGAGAAACTCCTTTAACAGCTATGTACATAATACCTATTACCCACCAGTCTTTAGTTGTGATTTGTTGTTACCATAGCTCTTTCTTTGTTAAAAGGAGAAACTAAATTTGAATAATATCTTCCTTCTTAATTGATTTGAAAAAGTTCAAGTTATTAATATGTCTAGTGGTGGTGACGGTGGCTTAGTCCAACTTTTGTTACTCCATGGACTGTTGCCTGCCAGGGTCCTCTGTCCATGGGAAGAATGGTGGAGTGGGCTGCCATTTCATTCTTCAGAGGATCTTCCCAACCAGGGATTAAACCTAGGTCTCCTGCATTGCAGGCGGATTCTTTACCACTGAACCACCAGGGAAGCCCTGAGATATTCTCCCTCTACCATAAACATAAACATGTTTCCCTCCTACCTCCTTTGCCTATCATATACTCATTGATTGTTCATCCCTTCACAGACAGCAGTTTGCCTTGTTATGAAACAGGACCTTCAGGGAATTTCAAATAGTTTGCGTGGCAGCACTTAGTAGTACAAAATACAAGGAAACAGGCTGGAGAAAGGAAGAGAAACCTACAGAGGGAATGAGAAACTAGATATACATGGTTGAGTTTACTAAGAAGTTGAGCTCTTATCCTTGGAGAGTGAGTAACTGAAGGATTGTAGCAGGGGGTGTTGTGATTAGAGTTAGACTTTACAAAGATCATTCTTTTAATAAAACTGAATTCCAAACACTGCTGCCTTTCAGCTTTAATCAGCTAACTAATCCTTTATACAGCCATGAAAATTTTCTCTACTTGTGTTGTTCTTAAGTCTGAAATATTATGAGTAGTTTCTGATTGTACTCTTCGTACCTAAATGAACCTGTGCATACTTTATCAAGTGTTGCTTGTGGAACAGATTTTGTAGAACCAACGGGAAATGAACAGCTAGTCTAACTTCACCCTCTAGACTGTTCCATTAATGTACAAAAGTTTTATGATTAGCAGAGGCGCAGAAGTAGCATTCAGCCTTGTACTTCAGAAACTAGGTTCACTGATATTTGCATTTCAGGAGTTTTTCTGGAAAGAACTTTCTCTGAATCTCACTGGGCTGTCCTAGGAGGTCTGATGAATGATGTTGGAAAGGGAAGAGTAGTAGTATGTATCTTGCTGCTTTTCTGTCCAATAAACTTTCACTGAATCCCTCTCTTTTGACAAAGTCAGTCCCAGCAGTTCCGCAGCTTTAGAAGATACAGAATCAAATGACCTCTGCATGAAGAAATTTAAAAAATATTTCATCCATATGTGATCACCATTACCATTCTGCTACCCATTACCCACAACACCAAGCAGCTCACACATGACTAGTGGGTCCCTGGTAGCCGCAAACCTCTGTATCCAGTGTTATGTCCTGACTAGGTAGGATGGTTTAAATTTAGAATTGTAGCTGTGTGGCACACAGAGCTGGAGAATAAACATGTCAAAGCAAGTCATCTTTCCCTAATTCCTCCTTAAATGTTCCTTCCTTTTCTGGGCAAAGGATCAAGACTAGGGGTTCTTATAGCACTTCTGACCTCATGGGAAGGAATACGAACAGTATTGGGAGCTGGTGTTTTCAACTATCCTGGAGCCTCAAGTTGAAATTTAAATATATGAAAAGGAAGGAACTAGTAAATGAAAATCTACCTTTCATATCTTATCTCTTTTCCTCCTTTTCTTTTCAAATGTATATATAATACCTTTTGAAATAATTGTTTCCATAAGAAACAGGAAAGCACTAGTGGAGTGAAAAATGCGACATTCAAACTTCAACTATTTGATAATTTATACAAAATTATGTGTGATTTTAAATGACTTTTTAAGAAAGTAGTATTTAAAATCATAATTTTTAAAAATCACACTGGATTAATAAAAACAGATTACACTATAATATCATCCAAACTCCTAGAAACATCAAGAAAAAAAATAATGGTGAGAACGTATGAGACATTTAATGGTATGCACAGCTTTTATATTTTCCTAAACATTCATAGTTTTTGTGTTTTTAATTTTCAAAATATGAACGCTACAGAAATAGGAAAGAGAAGTGTCTGGGTTCTTTTCCTAAGTGACAATGATTGTGTGTTTTCTTTAAGATAAAAGACATGAGTGGCTGGTATCTGACTGACATTTCCGGCCATATTCGAGTGAGCCCCCAGCTGGATGACTTAGACCCACCTCAGCAGATCAGCATCAGCAGCGTGGAGGCCCGCCGAGCCCTGCCCCAGAGCTACTACTGGAGTGCGCCAGCGCCTTACCTGGGAAACAAGGTGAGGCCACAGTGCTTGCTTCTTGCTACATTGCTTCAGTTGATCAATAAGGAGAATGGGTTTTATATAGTCTTTCTTTAAAGGAAGATGAGATCAAATATATACTGATTGGATTGCTGGAACCAACTAAATCAGATTAAGCTGGACTTTTCCACCCTGCCTCATGGGTGGTTGCATCCCCACATCACAGTTCTATATAGTTGCTATCCTGTGTTAACATTTTGAAAGGACAAATAAAGCAATGAAGCCTTTAGATTTTTTGTTTTGTTTTTTTGCAAAACAGATTGTAGATATTGGAAGAAACGGTGTCATGTTTACTTGAAATAGCTGTTTTTCTAGAATTGTCTGTGGTGGAATACTTACTGAAGTCTTTCTCATCTGTTTCTATTTCATTTCAAAACTGGTATTCAGGAGAGCTACTTTCTCTACCTTGTCGGAATGTTAATTGGAAATGAAATTTATTACATAACTAATTTAATACTTGCCATGAAACTTATAATAAACACCATATTTCCTGGAGCTCAGGAAGAGAACCACCATAAAAGAGCCAGACTGAAAGCACGTTTGTTTTCAAGCCCACTGACACACATATAAACACACACACACAGATAAACAAATGTAGCACTTTCAGAGATGAAGGTGCTTCTTTCTTCCCCCCTGTTGTGAATTAACTCTAATTGCTTGGCTTTTATCATTTTATTTTATTTTGCTTAACAATTCATTGGAAACAAAATTTGATATTGAAATTCTAAATGAGAATACTTGCTTGATCTGTAGAACTTAATACCTTGTCAGCTCATAATTAAATGACCTGATCACACCAGAAACTGTGACCCTCCCAGAAAAATCCTTTAGCAAATTGATGCTATTTAAGACTAGTTTTCATCTATAAGAATATAGCTTACTTTGGAAAAAATCTTCATGGGTAAATAAAAATATTTTAATAATTAGTGGTGTGTGAGCATTAAGACAGAAAATCTTGCTAGTTCTTATTAATGGAAACTAGTGGTTTTATGTGATTGAAAACATTATAACTTTTGGCCTGTTTCTTATTTTTACAGGCCTCTAAATACCATTATGCAAAATGTGTAAATGAGTAAAACACATTTTTGAATGAATATGTATTTTTAAAGAGACTATGTTGCATAAAATTTTCCAGCTGTAATAAAAATCTAATTAAACTGTTACTCCAAAGCCCTTTCCAACAAGAGGTCATTCTATCCTATTTTATTTAGGAATTCCTGAATACCTGACAAGAATAAAATAGCACATACGACTTGAATGTCTATAGCTTAAAATTGCCAAAAAACAAAACAAACAAAAAAACCAGAAGCTGCCTTTTTTCCCAACTACTCTGAGGAATTTAGAGAAGAACCATGGATCAAAATTGGATGAGCTTCAGAGGTCTTACTTTTCTTACCACAGTGAAGTTTACTTATAGGTAGTTTTTTAAAAATAGAATATTTGCCATATTTTCCATCATTTCTTCTTTGCCCATATGCTTTTTCTTTCTGTTGGCTGAAAATCAAACTGACGGAAGGCAAGCAAATGGGACATGAAATAGCATCAGAGCAAAGCATTTGGACATCCTGTTCGTAGTGTTGGTTCCCAAAGATAACTTTCCTTATCCTGTCTGGACTGTTCCTTGTAACCACCCACAATGAAGTGCTTCATATCCTGCACAGATCGTGTTCACATCAAAAAGCTGTGTTTGCCTGTGCTTCAGTTTCCACTCAGTGAACAAAGTACTGGTAACAGGGTGTGCAAATTGTTAGAATATGGAAGACATTTTTTAATGTAATGTGGAAGCCCATGGTGGTTTACTGTCAGACATCTCAGCATGAATGAAACAATTTGCTTTAATAACTGAACCATATAAATTTTTGATACTACAATAATACTGCAAGCTCTCACAAATTACTGCAGTACATCCTAACTGTCATGTCACATCATGTAAATTACAGTCATGATGACATGCTTAGCTTGGTTGATATAATATCTTGCTAAAGAAATGGAAAATTGTAGGGCCTTATTTGTAAATCTAGTAAAGTCACTTTTCTAAATAGTTGAGGCTGAATTCTTTCCCAGTAATTGCTGTTGGAATCAGAGCCATTGCCAAAATCTGACAGAAATAGTATGTCAAGAAACTAATCTATCTGCTTAGATACTGAATTTGATTTGCATTCATGACCAGGAAGCTCTGGACATATAATCCTTCTTTTGCCTTTTTAGTATTAATTTCTAAGTTGAAAAAAGTATTTATGAGATGCTATTAGCTTTTCCTAAATATTTGTATAACTGATTTTCAAACATTTTCTAGGTTCCTCAGTGATACATTCACTTATAACAGATGGGAGATGTGTTGTACGTATTTTATTTTAATGAGGGTGCCACATGCCTGTCTTCCTGTGTTTTGGTAACCTAACCCCAAATATAAAACTGCTCTCACTTGAGATACACTTTGCTAACATAGAAACCTGCCTGGTCATAATTAAATTGAAGAGCACTAGCCAGTTTAGCAAAGGAATACTTTTCATATTAAGAAACATTTTTATCGACTACAGTCCCTCTTTGGAATAATGAGGAATACATAGGTGGATATAGTTGTGTGTGTAGATAGTAGATGAGGCCTGGAAAAGTTAGCATATTTTTATACTACTCATTTAAAAAATTTCCATAATCTTGTTATCTATGGCAAGTTTGTGTTCTGAACGCACAGTGAGGCCAAACAAGCTGAAACATCGGAGTTTTGAGCTGAAAAGGGCCGAGCAAAGAGAGTGAGGCAGCCCACGATGCTCAAAAGACCCAAACTCCTCAAAGCACTTTTAGAGGCAAAGTGATGGGGATGAGGGGGGGATATGTCACATGGTATGTGATCAGCTTGTGCACAGTTCCCTGATTGGTTGATGGTGAGATAACAGGGCAGTGTTACAGGGGTTAACATTATCAGTCCTCAGGTTTCAGTAGGGGGCTATGTGTTCATGGTCATCAAGCAGTTAGCTTCTTCGATTTGATGGAGGTTTTAGCATCTGTAAAACAGCTCAAGGAATGTGCATTAGTTTACTGTTATCTGGGTGCTTTAGGGAGGAACTAAGTATTCTCTGGCTGTCATATGTAAGGTTTATTGTTTAAATTCTTACCAGTTCTCCTGGACCAACTGCTATTTTTGTCACTATATGTTCAATTCCTTCAAGCATTAATTTATTTTTTTGTTGTTGTTGTTGTCCTGGACTTTATTATTAATTCTTGAGCCAGGCTTTTATGACTCAGGAGGCCTGGGAGACTACAGGTTTTCTAGGAATAAAAGACCAGCAGATGACATGGGGAACGACTCTGTCCTGAGAAGGTCCCATGGAGCTCCACTGGGTTACAACCTCAACTATGAATTAATCCCTCAACAGCAACCTGGAAAATGTTTTTTTCCCATATATGTGTGAGCATTCAGCACAGTGTTCACAGTCGAGTGTTAATTCCCTGCCCCTTCCATTGTAGACATTCAAAGAAAATTAAGTTAGGCTCCCCCAGGGCTCTACTTGGCAGCATCTTATTTTCTCCAAATACTTGACAGAGGTTAATGCTTGGTTTTAGGGCATTCGTGTAAGCATGGAACCAGGCATGAATGTAAAGTGCTAGAGCACAGAGTCCTGCTGACTTGCTACAGGCCACAGCTATTGAGAAACAGTTTGGGTATTTCAGAGTTGGAATAATTTACTGCTTTTGTAAACTAAGTGCTATTGGAACATTGAAATAGTTATTTCTTTTCGGTTACCCTAGTGATCTGAAATAGATAGTGCAGCCTCCAAAACCAGTTCTCTTCCTATTTGTAAAGAGCCCTGAGAATCTGACTTGGCCTATTGACTGTTCCCCCATTACCAGTAAGGTTTGCAAATCTGTCTCTGAGTGCTATTAAGTTAATCTTATGTAATTTGGTCTTTATAAAACAATGCTTATTTTCTACAACATGTATACTATCTTTTTCTGTTTCTAGCTTGGAGGAGCTTTTTAAATTGTTTCATTGTAGTTTCCAAGAATACCTATAGTTTAGCATAAGCTGCATCTTATGAACAGCTGACAAAAGAGCATCTCGTTTTAAAAGTAATCTCTGGTATTTCTTTGCTGTGCTTGCTTGACTTACAGTTCTACCTCTAACATCCCTAATTAAAGCTGTGGCTTTTAAGGAGATTGATATTTGAAATTTATATGACAGGGTAGTTCTTGTCAAATGAAAGGAACTTCACAAATATTTTGTGATCAATGCTACATTTTTAACAACAACAATAGAATAGTTTTGATTAGATTTCTCAGAAATGACTCGAGTTGAGATTTAAGTTAGAATTGAAAGATGATTTCCATAATAGTTAAAAAATTAAAACCTCACTAATAAGCATGAGTTGCTCTCCTTTTAGCAACATAATTTATATTTCTGACTTCTTTGCTTTATATTCCTCAGAATTATTCAAAGTAAAGGTCAGACTCTCTCCCTCATCCTTAATGTCCTCCAAATTAAGTCTCAGATTAAGTGGATTAATTAAGAATGTATTATATATGTGGAGAATGGCATGGCTATAGAGGTAAATAAGATAAACAAACTGTGACTGAATTTTTATTCCATAAATCAGATCATATAAAAATGATCTGGCAATAGAATAATACCAGAAGAATATCTGTTGTCAAGAACAAACCAAATATATTGTTAGGGGCAAATATTTATAAAAAACAAACAAACAAAAATCATAAGAACTCATTTATTATATGTAGTTCTGATAATGTCTACTCTGCAAAGTTAACCCAACTATGAGGACTCACAGTAAAATTTCTAGAATAATAAAAATTCATAAAACTGACTGAGGGGGAAAATGTTAAAAATCATATAAACATTAAGACAATTGAATCAGTAGCCAAAAAAGTATTCCTATAAGGAAAACAATGGTTTTATTTATTTCTGTTTAAGTTGTTAAATCAAATTTTGAACCTTAAAAACTTTTTTCGATCTTACACAGCTTTACAGAGAACAAAATGAACTGTAGTATGCCAGGTTTCCCTGTTCACCATCTCTCTGAGTTAGCTCAAACTCTTATTCACTGAGTTGGTGATGCCGTCCAATCATCTCATCCTCTGTTGCCCCGTTTTCCTCCTACCCTCAATCTTTCCCAGCATCAGAGTCTTTTCCAATGAGTTGGCTCTGTATCAGGTGGCAAAAGTATTGGAGCTTCAGCTTTAGCATCAGTCCTTCCAATGAATATTCAGGGTTGATTTCCTTTAGAGTTGACTGGTTTGATTTCTTTGTAGTCCAAGGGACTCTTGAGTCTTCTCCAGCACCACAGTTCAAAAGCATCAATTCTTTGGCACTCAGCCTGATTTGTGGTCCAACTCTTACATCCATGCATGACTACTGGAAAAACCATAGTTTTGACTCTACAGACATTTGTTGGCAAAGTGATATCTCTGCTTTTCAACACACTGTCTAGGTTTGTCATAGCTTTTCTTCCAAGGAGCAAGCATCTTTTAATTTCATGGCTGCAGTCATCATCTGCAGTGATTTTGGAGCCCGAGAAAATAAAATCTGACACTGTTTCCACTTTTCCCCCAACTATTTGGCATGAAGTGATAGGACTGGATGCCGCAATCTTTGTTTTTGAATGTTGAATTTTAAGGCAGCTTTTCCACTCTCTTCTTTCACCTTCATCAAGAGGCTCTTTGGTCTCTCTTCACTTTCTGTCATTAGAGTGGAATCATCTGGATATCTCAGGTTGTTGACAAATCTTCCTGCAGTCTTGATTCCAGCTTGTGATTCATCCAGCCTGGTATTTCACATGATGTAATTTGCACATAAATTAAGTAAGCAGGGTGACAATATACAGCCTTGTCTTACTCCTTTCACAATTTTGAACCAGTCCATTGTCCCATGTCCATTCAAACTGTTGCTTCTTGACCTGCATACAGGTTTCTCAGGAGACAGGTAAGGTGGTTTGGTATTCCCATCTCTTGAAGAATTTTCCACAGTTTGTTGTGATCTACACAGTAAAGGCTTTAGCATTGTTAGTGAGGCAGAAGTTGATATTTTTCTGGAATTCTCTTGCATTTTCTATGATTCAGTGGGTGTTTGCAATTTAATCTCTGGTTCCTCTCCCTTTTCTAAATCCAGTTTGAACATCTGGAAGTTCTCAGTTCATGTACTGTTGAAGCCTAGCTTGAAGGATTTTGAACATTACCTTGCTAACATATGAAATGAGCACAATTGTGCAGTAGTTTGAACATTCTTTGCCATTTGTCTTCTTTGGGATTGGAATGAAAACTGATTTTTTCCAGTCCTTTGGTCACTGCTGAGTTTTCCAAATTTGCTGGCATATTGAATGTTACACTTTAACAGTGCCATATCTTTTAGGATTTAAAATAGTTCAGCTGGAATTCCATGACCTCCGCTAGGTTTGTTCATAGTAATGTTTCCTATGGCCCACTTAACTTCACACTCCAGGATGTCTGGCTCTTGGTGAGTGACCACACCATTGTGGTTATCCAGGTCATTAAGACCTTTTTTGTATAGTTCTCCTGTGTATTCTTGCCACCTCTTCTTAAACTGCTGTATAAGGCCAGAGAGAAGGAGTCAGGCTATATACAACTTTGCAACAAAGAGGGCAGGCCGTCTGAACATCAAAGATTATTGTTAAATAAAGAAAACCAGGTATTAAGCTAAGAAACTTAGCATTCTTCTATGGGAATTTGCAAGCCTCTGGGCTCACTGAATTCTTTCCTTTCATATGTACTGCAGGTATCTGGGACCACTTCCTGTTTCTTGATTGTTTACATCCTTAATTCCTTGTTCACCATGAGGCATGGCAGAGGATAGTTGCTTCTTGCATTCCTCTGAGCTCCTTTGCAATCATTGCAGGGGTGGCAGCATTTGCTGGGTCACAGGTATTGTATTCCCTTTTGGGAGCCCTCATTCACGTTTGGAGGCCCAAAATCACTGATGGCTGTGACATTTCTTGCCCACTGATATGTCAGGAAATATTTCATTTTACAAGTCAACCTTGTTTCTTTACATCAGCAAAAACCAATTAAAACAGCACTTTAAAAATAAGTCCTGGGCTTTCCTGGTAGTCCAGTGGTTAAGGATCCATCTCGCAATGTAGGGGACACTGGTTTCATCCCCGGTCCAGGAAGATCCCACATTCCGCAGGGCAACTAAGCCCCTGAATCACAACTATTGAGTCCACGTGCAGCAACTACTAAAGCTGGTTACCCTAGAGCCCAGTGCTACACAGCAAAACAAGCCACAACAGTGAGAAGCCTGAGCGCCACAACCAGAAAGAAGCCCCTGCTTTCTGCAAGTAGAGAAGGCCCACTCACAGTAAGGAAGACCCAGTGCAGCTAAAAATAAATAAAAATTTAAAGATAAGTCCTTTACAATAGCAACAAGTAACAAAATACTAAGGATAGAATCTATATAGAAAAGCAAAGAGCTTTTCAAATAATAAAAGGAAATCCTAAAGAAAGAAAGAGATGGGGTTTTAATCAAAACTTACCTGATAAAAAGACTTAGGACTCATTTTTAAAAAAGAAATAATGATTGAGACAAAGTGCTATTGCTGTGAAAAAAGATTAGAAATGATCAGTGGAGTTGAAAAAATAGCCCAGAAATAGCCCATGCATATATGGATACTTGATTATTAAGAAAATAGAAATTGCAGATCAAAGACAATAGAATAGACCATATAGTAAATGCTATTGGTACCCCTGAGTATCTGAAAAGAAAAAAAATGACCATACCTGCATCCCTACCTCATATCATACATAGAAATAAACTCTAGTTGAAACAAAGGCTACAGATTTCAAAAATCATACTATAAAGCGTGGAATTTTTACTTCTGGCCATGATTGAACAAATCTTTCTTAGACAACAAGATAATTTGAGAAAAAATGTGAAACAAGTTTTTAGACACTTTACAGCAGATATTGTAGAATTTTGATCCCTGAGAGAAAAAAAAAAGAACCAGATGAATTGAGGCTTAACAGCTGTTAAGGTTGTTGCCTGGGTGTTGTTTCAAGGTAAAGTGCATTGAGAAAGTGGAAAGTGAAAGTGAAGTAGCTCAGTCATGTCTGACTCTTTGCAACCCCATGAACTGTAACCTACCAGGCTCCTCCCTCCATGGGATTCTCCAGGCAAGAATACGGGAGTGGGTTGCCATTTCCTTCTCTAGGGGATCTTCCCGACCCAGGGATCACACCTGGGTCTTCCGCATTGCAGGCAGAAGCTTTAACCTCTGAGCCTATCATGTCCAGAAAGTGTTTTATGTACTGAGTTTTCGTATTTAATCCAGTGTATATATAGTGTTTGGTTGTTGATGGTAGTGGGAGAAGCACAAGATGGTGGGAATGGATGGGACACAGATATGTATAAAGGAAGAGGGCCTTCTGTAAGCCAAGGAGAGAGGCCTGGAGCAGCTCCTTCTCTCATAGTCCTCTGAGAAGACCAGTCCTACTGACATCTTGATTATAGACTAACAAAGTAATATATTGGGCGTCCCAGGTGGTGCTAGTGGTAAAGAACCTGCCTGCCAATGCAGGAAACATAAGAGACTTGGGTTCAATCTCAGAGTAGGAAAGATCAGCTGGAGGAGGGCATGGCAACCCACTCTAGTATTCTTGCCTGGAGAATTCCATGGACAGAGGAGCCTAGTGGGTTACAGTCCATAAAGTCACAAAGAGTTGGACATGACTGAAGCAACTTAGCATGCATGCAAAGGAATACTTTATTTCTTCCTTTAATTTTCTATGCATGTCTGTGTCCCATCCTTCCCCATCATTCTACTCTTGACTCAAAGCTATTATTTATGCAAGGGAAACTCTGGTCAGTTATTTCAGTGTTTTGATCCTTATGCTTTTCACACATCTGATTCAAATGCTGCATCTCGTCCTTATTATTTCTGTAATCTTGAACACATCCCATTATTTAGTTGATACTTTCAATATCTGCAAATTGAGAATTCTAGTACCTCCTCAGAGTTGTGCAAAGCCCTCAAAAATGCCTTTAGCACATAGAAGCTGTTCAATAAATGCCAGTTGCTTTGAGAACTTCTGTAGTTGTATGATGCAACAGTTTATATGAGAGGTAGATCTTTATATCAATAAAGCACATTTGTTAGAGAACACTTTGTCCCTTGCTTATTATTTCTATCTGATTGAACATCTGGTGGTGGTAAAGACAAGATAGCATTAAAAATAAAAACGGACAATTACAGAGAGTTAACTTTAGAAAGTAAGTCAATTATGTGACTCTTAAACAGCAATTTGTGAAAATATGAAAAAATTAAGTCAGTTATCTAGCTTTTGGAGAAACCTGCAGAGTGTTTTGTACTTTACCTTGAAGATACCAAAATAAAGCAAATGAGCATTGTGTCACATCTTTCTAAGCAAATGATGTGATAAGTAACTATTTCTGCCTTGCTAAGTTGCTTCAGTCGTGTCCGACTCTGTGCGACCCCGTGCGTGCCTACCAGGCTCCTCCATCCATGGGATTTTCCAGGCAAGAGTACTGGAGTGGAGTATTTAAAGGGATTTAAGATTTCTGCCCATCAATAACTGATTAGGGAAGTAAATTTTATCGTTATTATAAGCAGCATCAATACCTTGCGGTTATAGTGTAACAAGTTAAGGGCATTAAAGTAGACCCAACTGAATATGACTGTTGTTTAGTGTGCTAAGTCGTGTACTAGTCTTTTGCAGCCCCATGGACGGCTCCTCTGTCCATAGGATTTCCCGCTGGAATGGGTTGCAGTTTCTTTCTCCAGGGGATCTTCCTGACCCAGGGATCAAACCCATGTCCCCTGTATTGGCAAGCAGATTCTTTACCACTCAGTCACCAGGGAAGCCCCAATATAATTTATATCCTTATAAAAAAGGAAAACTTGGAGAGAGATACTCATACAAGGAGAATGCCATGTGAACATGAAGATAGCCATCTGCAAGCCAGAGAGAGAGATCTGAAACAGATCCTTTTCCCACAGCCTTCAGGAGGAGCCAACTCTGCTCCTTTAGTTTTGGACTTGTATCCTTTAGAGCTGTGAGACAGTGAATTTCTGTTTTTTGAGACATATAGGTTATGGTTTTGTTGTGATAGCCTTAGTAAACAAATCAAGTAAAATATCAATTATTTTAAAAATTCAAAGATTTTCATTTTGATTTGTTGCAAATAAAAGCCTAATCTCATAGCTAAAGAAATTATAGAAGTTGATAACAAAGACCAACAGTTAAACAAAGAAATGGGCAACACATATGAATGCACAGTTCATAGAAACGGAATACAAATAGCTCTTAGGTATAAAAAACAATGTACAACTTGACTCATAATACAACTATACTGAGAAACTGTCATTTACCTTAGAAGAGGCAACAAAATGGTAAAATGGATAGCATGCTATTTTAAGAGTTATTTATTTATTTTTGGCTGTGCTGGGTCCTCATTGCTGCACAGGCTTCCTCTAGTTGTGGCAAGAGCGGCTACTCCCTAGTTGCAGTGTGCAGGCTTCTCATTGCCTTGGCTTCTCTTGTTGCAGCAAATAGACTCTAGGGCACGCGGTTTCAGTAGTTGAAATTCCCAGGCTCTAGAGCACAGGCTTAACAATTGAGGTGTGTGGGCTTAGCTGCTTCGTGAACCTGTGTGTCTTGTGCACTGGCAGGCAGATTCTTGACTGTTAAGCCACCAGGAAAGCCTGGATAGTATGCTATTACTGAGATTTTAAAAGGACAAAGATCCTTATAATATTGGTAGTGGGGATATGTATTAATGCAATCTAAAAAAGCTAACTTAGAAATTTTTACCAAAGTTACAAATGCACATGTATTCATATATTTCTCTTCTGCAAATTTTTCCTATAGGGAGATATAAAGTGTGAAATGCAAAGTTATTCATTCGCAAATGTTTGTGATAAACACAAAATTGTCACTGATAGGCTGATTAAATGCATTTTGGTACAAACACTATAATAATGTGCAATGATCTGAGGTATATGGTTAAGTAGTTAAACCTAGAAATAGAACAGTGTATATGACCACCATTTGTGTAAAAAAAAAATAGTGGAAAAAAAGAATCTGCATGTAATTATAAGGTCACCTAGCTGTTTAAAGTCATAGCCAGCATTTGATTGGAGGTGAACTTGTCTCAGAGACTGTCTGCTGCCCCATTCAAGAACATAATATTGTTAAAGTCATAAAATAAGGTATTCTAAGTATATAAAGCAGTTGTCCTCCACTTAAAAATGTTTTAAAAAGATATTTCATGTAGAACAATATTTTTGTTTTGCTCTATTATAAACTATTAATTTTCTAGTCTAGACTTCACTGTAAAGATTATTGTTTTGGTGAGATCATTTAATATGTGCCTCAATTCTATAAACTAAAAGTTGGTTGTTATGCTTAATTAATCACAAGGATTCCAATAATACTCTTATCTTTCCAGATAGTTTCAGCAAATTCTGTTAATATCAGCAGGGCCTGTTGGGGAAGCATAAAGCTTACATTTCTAGGACTGCGGTCTTCCCATGACTTCCAACATAGTAGTTGAGTGGACACCCTCTCACCTTATTTTTTCTGAAGTTCTCCCTCTATGACTCGGGTCTGAGATTCCAAGTAGTTAAAATTCAACATTTGCCACATGGAAAAAGGAGCTATGTGATAAGACCCTGATCTGAAATGTGATGAATTATTAAACAGGTAGTTTGTTGGGTGATTGAAAATTACCTGGGAAAGAGTGCTTATCTCCTTGAGGCACGTCGAACACTGACGGAATTGAGCCAATTAGACTGACTGTCTCTTCAATGAGTTGTGACCTCTCGATGGTAATAGCTTATTATGATGATAAATGAACCCATCTCTTCAACTGAAGCCTGAGTACACACTTCAGCAGTTTCCCTGAATCATGAGGCCATTACCTCTCAACTTCAGATCGACAGCAGTGACAGCCCCGGGAGCAGACGGCATGCATGACTAGACACAGATGATTGTTTTATGCCTATGAATATATTTACAGCTATTTCCAAAGAAATGGGACCTCCTTGCGCATTGTGTTCACACCTGAAATAGTTACTATATGACGTCTCCTTTAACAGGAAGAAGGCTGCATCATAACTTGAGATAACTAGGTGCTTTTTTGTTTTTAGCTTTTGTTTGTTGTTTTCATTGTTTAAATTGCCAGTCTTGGTCTCCTGATGGAGTAAAATTTCAGCATAAAAAATACATTTTTTACAATAAATATGTTTGTAGTATACAGACAAGTTTTAAAATTAATTAATTTAGTGTGATTAAATCTCACAATTTGTATTTGATGTGAATTAGGGAAACTACTCAGAGACTTCTTTTATTTGTAAAGAACTTTTGTAAAGATCTCTGTTTTTAAGAATTGCACAAGCATAAATACTTTAGTTTTTGTATTCCCACATCAAGGAAATGGCAGAAATTCTTTTTTTAAATAGTTACTGAAATTTCATAATCAGTTTCCTTATTCTGCTATAGTAATATCTCCGGATTGAGAAGAATTAGAGGACAACAGGTTATTTGTTATGTTTATAAGAAAATACAGTCTTCTAATTCCTGTTAATTATTAGACAGATGTAAGTTGCCAACATCTCATATATAGACCTGAAAAAACCCTATTAATCAAGCAAAACTAAGTTAATGAAGTTACTGCAATAAGGGAAAACATCAACCACCTAGACGAAGTCCTAGTAGCATCTCAGAAGAAGAGAAAAGATCAGAGGAGGACTGTCATTGTTGTTCAGTCGCTAAGTCATGGCCAACTCTTTGTGACCCCATCCACTGTAGTACGCCAGGCTCCTCTGTCCTCTACTACCTCCCAGAGTTTGCTCAAACTCATGTCCATTGACTCAGTAATGCTATCCAGTTATGTCATCCTCTGTCACCCCCTTCTCCTGGTCTCAATCTTTCCCAGCATCAGGGTCTTATCCAATAAGTTGGCTCTTTGCATCAGGTGGCCAAAGTACTGGAGCTTCAGCTTCAGCATCAGTCTTTCCAGTGAATATTCAAGGTGGATTACCTTTGGGACTGACTGGGTAGATCTACTCACAATTCAGGGGAGGAGGATACTCATGGGTTTTAGGGGAAAGGTTGGATGATTTCAAAGCAAAGCTTGCATTGCAGGTAATTGGGCAGAATTTGTACCATAGCTTTGGATTTGTCACAAGAGTCTTGAAGTGTTGAAGAGCTTGTTGATAGTATATAAGTAAGCTAGTTGAGACAGGTAAGGTTTTTTCAGAGTTTGTTTGCAGAATTTTTAAAAATAAGAATAGGAAATTATACTCATGCCCAACCTTATCATAGTAATAGGGAATTATGTTGACTTTAGTTCTTACAGACAATAGCTGTGGGATCACAGTAAAGTTACTTCGTTTTCTTGTGCCACTGTTTCCTCATGTTTAAAGTGGAGATAATACTAGTGCCCATTTCAACAGAATCATTTTGAGGATTTAATACATATACAGCACTTAAGATACTGCTTGATAAAAAAATAAGTGCTCAGTGTTAGCTATTATTTTTTAAATTTCTTTTTAATTGAAGAATGATTGCCTTACAATATTGTGTTGGTTTCTGCCATACATCAACATGAATCAGCCATAACTATTATTTTTAATTCCATCTGGGCCTATTTCGAGGTCAGACATAATTCCATTGAAATTTTAGAAAGGCTACCCATGAAGAAAGGGAAGGAAGGAAGGAAGGAAAGAAGGGAAGAAGGAAGGAACAGAGCAGAAAAGGAGAATCTGTTCATATGTATTTCATTTTTAGGGTATTTTATAGGTTAGAAAATGACCATCTATGGGGACCTACTTCTTTTAGCCCAGCTCTATCAAGAAGTGGTTTGTTTTCCAGTTTTCTTCTGGGGCTGAGTTTGACATGATTATCAGCCTCAGTGTTCCTGAAATAAGTCCTTTATAATGAAATGGAACTGGAACTGAAAGAAACTTTGGCAGGCCATTGAAGGTCTCCAAGACTGTTTACTGCATTAAGCTTATTTTTACTTATCATCACAGGAGAAAAAAAGAGTAGAGGCATTGTTCTTATAGCAAACAGTTTAAAATTAAGATGTGATTTTTAAAATAAGAGTCAAAATGCTTTATTTTGCTTTTTCTTTCAAAACAAGTATAGAGATAAATTTTGATTATGTTAATGTCTAATCTTAATTCTGCTCTTGAGAAACTTGGAACTTTACACAGGAAACAACACAGCAATTTAATAGATCTCACTGTCTAGCAAATTTTTGCAGGATGAAGGATAGAATGTGTTTGGAAAAAGAAATAACTTTCTATTGTGCCAAACACATGAACTTCGTGCTTGGTGAAAGATATTTAGACTAAAGAAAATATAAACTATGCTGGGAGTGAACCCCATGACCACTTGATCCTGTAAGATTTAGCAGGGATTGGGTTTGTTTGCATGTCACTGACTTACGTGGTGCAATAATTTTACTTAAAAGAGACAAGCCAGGTTAAGCAGTTCAGCAAAACCATTTAGATCAGCCCTTTATTTTATTTTATTTTTTTTAAAACTTTTTAAAATTTTTATTTTTACTTTATTTTACTTTACAATACTGTATTGGTTTAAAATCTAGTTAGATAGAGTTACAGCAGTCTCTCAAGTGTGGCACTCAGACCCACATCAGAGTCATCTGGAGTCTTTATTGAAAATGGATATTTTTGGCCTCTATCTTGGATTCACTCAGTCAGGAGATTTGGGGGAAATATGTGGAAATCTACATTTTTAAGCAGCCTCCCCCAAGTGATTGTTTACTTGTAAAGTTTTGAGTCACTCTTGTGTGATTTTTTTTTTTAATTACCAGTGATCAAATAGGTATCCTTAGATGGTTCCTGAGGCTAAAACTTCCCAAAGCTTAAAAAAAATTTAAAAATTAAAAATTCCCACAGCATGTTTTGATCTGAATTTCAAAGTTGACTTTTCTACCCAATAGTAATAGTCTTGCCTTTGCCAAGGAACCCTCAAATAATATGTTGTTAGCTACCACAAACTGTGTAAATCCAAATCTATATATCTATCTCATTACAAACAGATACACACACGCACACACACACACACACACACCCCATACACAAAAACACATATTCTCATGGGAAGAAAATGAATCTTAGAAAGAAGCTGTTTTTTTAATGGAAAGTCTAAAATGCACTGCCATTGCTATCTGGAATGAGGAAATTAAGCAAGATGAGAATATAACTTGGGGATTAGGGACAGTTTCAGATTCTAGCAAAGTTTCCAACTCTTCCTGAACGTGTATGAACAGTTTTGCTATTTGAGCTCACCGACTCAATGGACACGAGTTTGAGTAAACCCCAGGAGTTGGTGATGAACATGGGGGCCTGGTGTGCTGCAGTCCATGGAGTTGCAAAGAGCTGGGCACGACTGAGCAACTGAACTGAACTGGAACTCAAGCAAGATCCTCAACCACATTGTGTTTAAAATTTATGTTAGTGAAGTTCGGAGGAGATTATAGTTTTAGTAACAGAACCTGTTTTACAAGCAAAATCTTTATTAGAACACACAAAGTCAAGAAAAATCATTCAAGTGGGTGACAGGGCTGGTGCTGGTTACCAGGGGAGACAGGAATGGTGCTGGTTATGATGACTAGCAGGGTGGGTTCTGGTTATACTGGATGACAAGGACAGGAGCTCTGTGTGCATTGTTTTTCATAGCCTTTGTAGTTTCCCCAAGAAACACCAAGGTTTTGGAAAAAACCTAGCATGAATACAAACAGACCAAATGAATGAGGAAGTCTCTTACAGATTTAAAAATTTTATGATTTAACACCAAACAGAATCATACAATCAGCTGACTACTAACAATGAAATAATAACTGTGCAAAGTATGGTAAAGAGGCTACTTGATACCAATTGAAAAAATAAATGTTTCTCAGCCGAGCTATTGTCCATATCCAGATACCTTGATGATACATACGCCCAGTCATAGAAAACGTGGGACATTATCACAGCAGAGCAACTAAAATGATTTAAGTCACTGAATAGTCAGTGTTGAGCCCACATCATTTCTTACTTAAACTACAGAAAAAGTCATATAACGTTCTGCCTCCAGCCTCTACATTCTAATACTTTATTCACATACCTGATGAAAGAAGATCTTTATAAAACTCAAATTTTATTGCCTTGGCACCCCATTGAAAAACCCTCTGTCTCAAGAATATGAGAGTCTCTGAGACCATTCTGGACTTGTACTCAGGAAGGAACTCTGTGGACATTCAAATGTCCATATGTATTCCACGCTCCCTCAGACTTTCGCGTCTCGGTTTCCTTTTGTCTGAGATTCTCTTGTACCAGTTTTCTGAGTGACTAACTTGTGTTCATCCTTCAAAAAGGAGTTCAAGTATTGACTTCTATAGGAAACTTTTCTGACCCCATCTCCCAGAACAGGCTGAATTAGGCCTTCCTCTGTGCACTTCCCCTGAGACTTCCCACCACCCAGCATTCAGAAATCTCCGCCCCCTAAACTGTGAATTCCTGGGTGCAACTGGATTTTGTTCACCTTTGTACTTCTAGGACATTGCTTAAAGTTGTTTAGGAGCTTAATAATCCCCTGTCAAATAAATAAATAGATGCTCTGTGTGAATTATTATTTCTGTTTCTATAGAAGATGAATGAGAGGAAATATACATGGAATTATCCTAAATTTAAAAAAAAAATTTTTTTTTGAAACCATAGAAAAAAGAACTTGGTTGGAGCTTCTTTGGAAGTTCCTGCTATATTTTATAAATATTAAAAAAAAATAATTCTGGGATCATTTAAGGCCACATCCATTCAGAGCCAGGCAGATGACCTAAATCATCTGCCAAATTCTTTTCTAGCCCTCAGATTTTATGAGTCTGAGCAGCATTGTTTGAGTAAAAATCTTGTTCTCTGCGAATCAGGAGGAAGTTATGATATTGTGAATGTTTACAGAGAAACAAAGAGTTTCAGACCTGGAAATCATTTGAGCCATATTCTATCAATGGTTTTTGCACTGTGTTCTGTGTGGTCTTCCTCTGCTGGGACAGGAGGCAGGATGGAGCAGGCAGGGAGCCCCCTTCCCTCTTTTACCAGGGTGTCTTTATCTGTTTTGCATGCTGAGAGTACATGGAATAGGATGGGGAAGACAAGACTGTGAGAGTTTAAGTCACTTGAACAAAGATATACAGCTTCTCCAGAGACCAGGCTGACATTAGAGTTTTGATTCCCTGACTTTCCCTGCAGATCTCTTTCCATTTTTCTATGCAGCACATGGTTAAATAAGAGCAGGTTATTTACTTTACGGTCAAGGTTAGTTAAAATCATGACATTGTTTCGAAACATCAGTTTAGAGTTCATGCCATCAAATGAAGTTTGATAACTATGTTTAATTTACTTTCACTTACAAAGCAGCTGTCTTTCAAGATAAAAAAAATTAACAGATACAATGATATTTGGTCAGCTTTTAATTTATATGTTTGACTTGGTACTGTTTAGTCTGCTGGATTCCAGAACTTTTGGAGAGAGGTGTATACATTTAAAAGCATCTTAAATGTTTCTTATGATGTTCTAGGTCTGCCTGTCTTTCTTTTCACTTAAGCAGACTTGGCATTGCTTTGGAAGCACATATTTTACAATACACATGTTATTTTCATAATCTATATATTTTTAGGAGAAAGTAGCAAATACGAAACAGGCCGTTTCCTTCTTTATTGTCTCCGTAGTTTTCTCTTTCAGGGTGTTATGTAGTTGGAATCATAAGTATATAGTCTTTCCTGGTGGATTTATTTCAGGTAATAGAATGCATTTAAGATTTATTCATGTCTTTTGATAAATTGGTGGTTCATTGCTTTTAGCACTGAGAAATATTCTATTTGGGGCAGATACTGCAGTTTAGTTATCCATTCACCTGTATCTTTGTTGTTTCTCTGCATGTTCAGTTGCTCAGTTGTGTCCAACTCTTTGCAACCCCATAGACTGTAGCCCACCAGCCTCCTCTGTCCATGGAGTTTTCCAGGCAAGAGTACTGGTGAAAGTGAAGTGAAGCCGCTCAGTCGTGTCCGACTCTTTGCAACCCCACGGACTGTAGCCTACCAGGCTCCTCTGTCCATGGGATTTTCCAGGCAATAGTACTGGAGTGGATTGCCATTTCCTTCTCCAGGGGATCTTCCCGACCCAGGAACTGAACCCGGGTCTCCCGCATTGTTGCTATTTCCTACTCCATGCTTGGGCTTCCCTTGTAGCTCAGTCAGTAAAGAATTTGCCTGCAGTACAGGAGACCCGGGTTCGATCCCTGGGTTGGGAAGATCCCCTGGAGAAGGAAATGGCAACCCACTCTAGTATCCTTGCCTGGAAAATCTCACGGACAGAGGAACCTGGTGGATTGCAGTCCATGGGGTCGCAAAGAGTCGGGCACGACTGAGCGACAAACACACAACACACTCCATGGTTGTTTCTGAGTTTAGGCAAAAATGAATAAAGCTGCTGCAGACATTCATAGGTAGGTCTTCCTGTGGCTTAAGTTTTCAACCTCTTTAGGTTATGGTTAGAGAATGTTTAGTTGTATAAGTAACTGCCAGTGTCTTTTCAACGTAGTTGTATCATTTTGCATTCCTACCAACAATGAATAAGTGTTCCTGTTACTCGACATCGTTGCCAGTATTTGGTATTGTCAGGTTGTGCATATTAGGTGTCCTAACAGATGTGTTGTTGTTTAGTTACTAAGTTGTGTCCAGTTCTTTTGAAACCCCGTGAACTGTGGCCCACCAGGCTCTGCTGTCCATGGGATTTCTCAGGCAAGAACACTGGAGTGGTAATAGGTGTATAGTGGCGTCTCATTTTTTTAAATTCATGATTCTCTAATGATGTATGATGCTGAGCATCATTTTGTTTCTTTGCAATCAGTATAAAATCTCTGGTGAGTCGTCTGTTTATTTTTGACCATTTTTAAAGCCGGATTGTTGATTTTTTTTTATTGTTAAGGTTTAAATAGTCTTTGTATGTTTTATAGATAAGTTCTCTATTGGATTCATCTTTTGAAAATATTTTGTCTCAAACTGTGACTGTCCTCTCATTCTCTTGGCAGTATCTTTTACAGAGCAGATCATTTTTCATTTTAGTAAGTCCAACTTATTAGTTTTTCTTCCATACTTTTGATACTATATCTAAAAACTCATTACCAAATTCAGATTATCTAGAGTTTCTCATATGTTATCTTCCAGGAATTAAAGACTGAATAAAGCCCCAAGGGATTATTCAAATTAGAGATTTTTATTCCCAACAGAGTCATAAAGAATTGTGTACAGTATACTAGCTGCAAATATAACCCAATTTCAAAGCTTCTGATTTAGACCACTCCCTCATAACCGTAAGTCTTTTTCTTTTCATCAGTAAGAAGTAACTGGAAATACTAGTAAGAAGTAACTGGAAATACTGCTTTGCCATCCCATGCCACAATGCTGTATTTCTGGAGAATGCTAGGATACCCAGCTCGTATATACTTCTCAAGGCTATGTAGCTTTGGATTGGCTAAAGAAGTTTTCTTGGGGTTTTTTCTGTAAGATGGTATGGGAAAACCTGAACAAACTTTTTGAGCAACCCAATATAAAATAAAAAACAATGGAGGCAAACAGACATGATTTTGTTTTTTAAACTTAACATTTACTAGCTGCAAGATTTTAGAAAAAATTCTTTCACTTCATGTGCTTCATTACTTTAGTTATAAAATGGAGATTGCAAATGCTACCTCATAGAATTAAGATGATTTCATTTAATAATACATAAAACATCTGGTATGTAATAGGAACTGGATTATTATTTACCCCTTTGGTTTTCCTTGATAGTCCCATAAAAAATTACTTGATTCAATATGCAAACTTATATGATAGATTCTAGTTGAGTAACTGAATCTGGGGGAAGAAGTTTACCACTTATTTTTCTCTTTGCATTTTAAAAAGTATCTGTAGAAGAAATAGGATCAGTGACTACTAAGAAATTGCTTCCTACTGATTCAGTATGAACAGGGACAGTACTGGTTGTCTGTGCCCTACTGTGCAGGCAAAAATGAGCTCACTAAATGACAGAAATCATGAGTTAGAAAGCAAATTCTGTTTTACAAATGATGGTTAGCTACAAATCAGCTAGGAAATGCAGTGTCTGGTTATACAACTATGGTAACCTATAGCTACAGTCTAGGAATTAACACCATTGTAGAATGGAAACTTTACTGTTTATATTTTATGAAAATGGTTCTTCTTTGTGAATTTGAGGATAGGAAAATATCCTTTAGGGCAATATATGCCTTTCATATTTTAGGGCTGCCTAGAGCACATTCTGGCACATTATATAAATATTAAGTAATTCCTATAGTTAAAATGATGTTCCTTGAAATGAGGAGGGAGACACATGATTACCTAAATAGACCTGAGGTAGCTCTGCAATAAGTAGTCTTTTGCTTTTCTAGAATGTGTAATGAATAATGCTATGTTACAAGGAGGTATTAATTGACGGCTGAAATACAAAAGACATTTTCTTGGGATTATATAATTATATTACCACGACAGGTATTTATCATGATAAATGCCGGTTAGTACTGAATCATGGAGGGATATGGGAGATCCATTTTCCTTCTTAATGGAAGTTATTATTATATTTTATTAATATAATATTAATAAAACTTAAAATTATTAAGCCTTATTGACTTAATAAATAATAAAATAACATTATTATAAAGTACCATTCTTAATATTATATTTATTATGCATGATTTTTGTTGCAAAATTATAAAAACTTTAAAGTTATTGAGAATACTTGAGATAAATTATAATTATTGGAAACACATACTGTATCCTAAACATGGGTTAAGGCCTTTGTTTTGAAATTAGATTTTGGATCAGGAAAATCAGCTGTATAATTATGCTTAAAATGCAGATAAATACAAAGGGTGTGTTTTGAATACAAAATACATGTTTTTAGAATCTTAATAAGTTACTTCTTTTCATATATAAGTCCCAATATCTGGCTTTTGTACTCAGTTTATGTCTATTAGGCTTGTAATAATGTTAGTTATGTGAATGTATGTGAATATCAAATTACTGGATCAGTTTTAGAAGTCTTTTCAGCAATCTAATCTTGGACTTTATTTCAGCCTTCCCTTTAAACTAGAGCAAAGAATGTTAACAAACTACCTTCAAGAAGACCACCATAGTAATATGGAGAAATATACCTTAGTTTACCTCAACAATTTTTCTCCTATAAATGTTTCCATTGGATTTTCCATGGAGTTCATCAGTTACTAACTTGTAAATAAATTCAAATCTTTCCTCTTTTAAAATACTTTGTTCATATTAAAACATGAAATGTTTCTTAAGAGTGTTAAAAGATCTGGTTGGTACCTTTTTGAATATTTTTCATAGAGAAAAAAAAGAAGACAAGTTTAAACAAATGTCAGAATTTCTGAAAACTCCAGGATGTAATCTATTCTAGACTGTCATTCACAAAAACAGCTTCTTATTTATGGACTTTGGGCAGTTCAGCCTCTATAACTTGAAGAATTAGTTCCAAGCTCAGATATAAAGAAATCTTGTCACATTTTGCAAAATGTTTCTAAAAGTCCCTTGAGAAAAATAAACTTGGACCAGTAACCAGTAGTTTGTGTTCCAGAAAATTCTGTGTAAACCTAATAAAGTCAAGAAGTGTCTTTCTCTCTTCTTAGAAATGTGCAGAGCAGAAGATAATTGTCACTTGTATGCCAACCACAATTCTAATGCCAAAAGCTCTTGGGTCACATCACCAAAATTCACCAAAATTCATAGTCCCCCCCCATATTAGAAACATCAATTTTTTTTGCCACAGAGTTCACAACATAGTTTCATGTAAGTGCAAAAACTATGAGTGATGAATCAAGGCTTAAACCACTGAAGTGTACAGTGTAAACTACATTAAGACAGATAATATCACCAAATTCATTACTGCAGATGACATTCAAAACAGTCTTGCTATTACCACATATGGCATGGCAATGAACCCTTAATATATCAAAAATACAAGTGCACTCATGTGATTGATAGTATGACATTCTAATTGAAATGTCTTACTGTATCATGAAAACGTAGCATTTGTATGATGTTTTCCCTCCTCTCAGCTTTAAACTTCTTCAAGGGAGGAGCAGTATTTTATTCATCTTAAAGTGACTCTCTTCAGGCTGCCTTAAAGCTAAAGCCATGTGTGTGTGTTCAGTCTCCTCAATCGTGTCCAGCTCTTTCCAACCCCATTGACTGTAGCCTGCCGGGCTCCTCTTTCCATGGGGTTCTCCAGGCAAGAATGCTGGAGTGGGTTACCATTTCCTACCCCAGTTCAGCACTGTTAACTGTATTCAATTGAACTGAATAAATCTGAGTTAAAGTTGCTTGATATACATTTAACATACTAGTGCAAATTTTAAAGCATTTCTTAGAAACTGGCTAAAGGATATTGAGTTGTTAAAATTCTAGGGGAAAAAAAACTGATTAGATGTGAACTACCTTCACATTATAAAATAGGTTGCAAGTTAAAATAATGATTTTTCAATCTTTCAGTAACATTTGTTAAATGCCTATTACAATTCTGTACTTTTTGAAAATTTATCATGATGAAGAGATCCTTGCCATTATAAAATTGTCATCTAGCCACAGATAAAATAAATGAGAGAATTACAGTGATTCAACTACAGAACCATTTAAATTGAAGAAAAGATGAATTTATACTTTTAAATATCTTAGTGTTCATTTTTGAATTTTATGTTGAATAAAATAATATGGAAATATAATGTTTTCATTTATAGATGCTTAAGTTTAGATAATATTTAAAATTAATCATTTTAATTAAACAGCAGTGTCATTTATTATTAAATATTTGTGTATAAGGCCCTAAACTGATATAAACATTAATAGTGACATAGTCATTAAAGTACTTGTGTATAGTAGAGATTTGTCAATTATTCCTTCAAGCATTTTTGGCAGTTTGCTAGTTTTCATGAATTAGGTTAAAAAGAATGCCCTAAATGTAATGGCTTAAAGCTTGTCAAAATATATGGGTGAAAAAGTCACTGTAAATCAGTAGCCTTCAAGAACTTAGGAGGTGTTCAATGAATAGATGTTTATGTAGGAGGAACATTAGGACTTATATATTCATATTTTATTTAATAATTAAGAAAAAATAAAGGCTTTTCTAACATTCAGTGTATGAATTGACACTAGCCCATACACTTGGCTGGGTACCATGCTCAAGATGTTCTGAGAGAAAAATTAGCATTTAAGGTCAGAGGATTTATAGTGGTAAAGCAACTTGTTCATTAACTGACATATTGTTGTGCTGTGCTTAGTCACTCAGTTGTGTCCACTCTGCACCCCCATGGACTGTAGCCCACCAGGCTCCCCTGTTGGGGATTCTCCAGGCAAGAATACTGGAGTGAATTGCCATGGCCTCCTCTACAGCATCCTCCTAGCCCAGGGATCAAACCCAGGTCTCACACAGTGCAGGCGGATTCTTTACCATCTAAGCCAGAAGGGAAGCTCAAGAATACTGGAGTGGGTAGCCTATTCCTTCTCCAGGGAATATTCCTGATCCAGTAATTGAACCAGGGTCTCCTGCATTGCAGGCAGATTCTTTACCAGCTAAGCTACCAGGGAAGCTCAACTGACATGAAATATTATACTTTAATTTTACTCAGCTAAGCTGTTTTACGAGTTATATTACCTAGCTTTTTAACTAATATAAACTCACCAAAAAAATGCATGAGTGTACTATATCCCTCAAAAGAGTTACAGAGAAGATAGTATTGACAATGCACACAGAAAAAGAAGAATAAGAAAATATTAATGTTTACAATTACTTTATGTAAGAGCTTTTCACAATCATTAAACAAAGTGGAAGTAAAGTGAAAGTGAAAGTGAAGTCGCTCAGTCGTGTCCGACTCTTTGCGACCCCATGGACTGTAGCCTACCAGCCTCCTCCCTCCATGGAATTCTCCAGGCAAGAGCACTGGAGTGGTTGCCATTTCCTTCTCCAGGGGATCTTCCTGAACTCAGGGATCGAACCCGGCTCTCCTGCATTCCAGGCAGACGCTTTAACCTCTGAGCCACCGGGACCTAGGCTCGGGTAGAGTCAACATCAAACATGGAAAATAGTTGATCAATGAGTAAGAAATTGCTTTTTCAAAATCAGCTGTTGTTATAGAGAAACAATTTTGAAAACAGTTGTCCAGAAATTTTGTCTTTTTCTGGTTCAAATTCATGATACCCTACAATGATAGCCTAAATATTTTAAAGTAGTATTTTCTTCTCATGCTTTTAAATCCTTATCTTTGTTCTTACATAAATATACAATATGCCATAGCATATTATTTAAAATATAAATAATATATGCAACGAGTATATAGATACATGTGAGCATGTATGTACACATCTCTCTGTATATTTCTTGTTCAGTCACTAAGTCATGTCTGACTATTTGCGATCCCATGGGCTGCAGCATGCCAGGCTTCCATGTCCTTCACTGTCTCCCAGAGCTTGCTCAAATTCATGTCCATTGAGTCAGTGATGCCATCCAACCACCTCATCCACTATCATCCTGTTCTCCTTTTGCCTCAATCTTTCTCAGCATCAGGGTCTTTTCCATTGAGTCAGCTCTTCACATCAGGTGGCCGAACTATTGGAGCTTCACCTTCAGCATCAGTCCTTCCAATGAATATTCAGGGTTAATTTCCTTGAGGATTGACTGGTTCAGCAAACTGAACTCTTCTTTTTAATATGCTGTCTAGGTTTGTCATAGCTTTTCTTCCTAGGAGCAAGTGTCTTTTAATTTCATGATTGTAGTCACCGTCAGCAGTGATTTTAGAGCCCATGAAAGTAAAATCTGTCACTGTTGACACTTTCCCCCCAGCTATTTGCCATGAAGTGATGGGACTATAACACTTCTTGGTGATGATCATTTCTTGCCATGATCTTGGTTTTTTGAATGTTGAGTTTTAATCCAGTTCTTTCATTCTCCTCTTTCACCTTCATCAAGTGGTACTTTAGTTCCTCTTCGCTTTTTGCCGTAAGAGTGGTGTCATCTGCATATCTGAGGTTATTGATGTTTCTCCTGACAATCTTGATTCCAACTTGTGCTTCATCCAGCCCAGCGTTTCTCATGATGTACTCTGCATATAAGTTAAATCAGCAGGGTGACATTATACAGTCTTGACGTACTCCTTTCCCATTTTGTAATCAGTCCATTGTCCTATGTCCAGTTTTAACTGTTGCTTCTTAACCTGCATACAGATTTCTCAGGTCAGGTCAGGTGGTCTGGTATTCCCGTCTCTTGAAGAATATTCCACAGTTTGTTGTGATCCACACAAAGGCTTTAGTGTAGTCAGTGAAGCAGAAGTAGATGTTTTTCCAGAATTCCTTGCTTTTTCTATGATCCAACGGGTATTGGCAGTTTGATCTCTCTTCCTCTGCCTTTTCTAAATCTAGCATTTACAGCCAAAATTTCTTAGTTCATGTACTATTGAAGCCTAGCTTGAAGGATTTTAGCATTAGCTTGCTAGCATGTGAAATGTGCTCAATTGTACAGTAGTTTGAATATTCTTTGGCATTGTCTTCCTTTGGGACTGGAATGAAAACTAACTTTTTCTAGTTCCATAGCCATTGTTGAGTTTTCCAAATTTGCTGGTGTTTTGAGTGCAGCACTTCAACAACATCAGCTGGAATTCCATCACCTCCACTAACTTTGTATTAATGCTTCCTATTTCAATTTCATGCATTGGAGACGGAAATGGCAACCCACTCCAGTATTCTTGCCTGGAGAATCCCAGGGATGGGGGAGCCTGGTGGGCTGTTGTCTATGGGGTCACACAGAGTTGGACACGACTGAAGCGACTTAGCAGCAGCAGCAGCAAGGAAGGCCCACTTGACTTCACACTTGAGGATGTCTGGTTCTAGGTTAGTGACCACACCATTATCTGGGTCATTAAGACCTTTTTTGTATAGTTCTCCTATGTATACTTGCCGCCTCTTCTTAATCTCTTCTGCTTCTGTTAGGTCCTTGCCCTTTTTGTCCTTTATTATGCCCATCTTTGCATGAAATGTTCCCTACATATCTCCAACTTTCTTAAAGAGATCTCTAATCTTTCCCATTCTGTTGTTTTCCTCTATATCTTTGCATTGTTCACTTAAGAAGGTTTTCTTATCTCTCTTGCTATTCTCTGGAGCTCTGAATTCAGTTGGGTATATAGTTCCCTTTCTCCTTTGTTTTTCATGTCTCTTATTTTCTCAACTATTTGTAAGGCCTCCTTAGACAACCATTTTGCCTTCTTGCATTTCTTTTTCTTAGTGAATGTGGTTTTGTTCTGGAGGCTATGGACAAAAACCACAACCACAGAATGCTAACCAAAATGATCACATGGATCATAGCCTGTGTAACTCAATGAAGCTATGGACCACATTTTGTCAGAACTCTCCGCCATGACCTGTCCATCTTGGGTGTCCCTGATCATCAGAGCTGTATGTATATGTGTACTCTCATATATATGTGTATGTGTGATGTGCTCAGTTGTGTCCAACTCTTTGAGACCCTATGGACTGTAGCCCACCACGCTCCTTTGTCCATGGAATTTTCCAGGCAAGAATATTGGAGTGAGTTTCCATTTCCTCTTCCAGGGAACTTTCCTATTCAAGTCCATGTCTCTTGAGTCTCCTGCATTGGCATGCAGATTCTTTACCACTATGCCTGGGAAGCCCATATATGTGCATATAAATGCTAAAAAAGCATTTTTGTTGATAAAACTGTAAAACCAGTTCTGGCAACCCCCTACTGTCAGTAACTGCATAGTGCAGTAAATCCAGCCCTAAGAAAAATCTATGGAATAGATCAAGCATATCTTCCATGTACAGTTAATACCCTTCCATCTGTGGCCTTCATTCTTCAGATGATTATCTTGGATTCTTCTATTCATCTTTCTGTTGATGGATGGGGCTGTGTTCCCTCCCTTTTGTTTGACCTGAGGCCAAACTATGGTGGAGGTAATGAAGATAATGGTGACCTCCTTCAAAAGGTCCCAGGCACAAACTTCTGCATTCAGTGCCCCCAACCCTGCAGCAGGCCACTGCCAAAAAAGACCCAGTTTCCCCTTCAGTCAGTGTCTCCCATCAGGAAGCTTCCATAAGCCTCTTATCCTTCTCGATCAGAAGGCAAACAGAATGAAAACCACAATCACAGAAAACTAACCAATCTGATCACATGGACCACAGCCTTGTCTAACTCCATGAAACTATGAGCCATGCCCTGAAGGGCCAACCAAGATGAACAGGTCATGATAAAACATGGTCCACTTGAGAAGGGAATGGCAGACGACTTCAGTATTCTTGCCTTGAGAACCCCATGAACAGTATGAAAAGGCAAAAAGATTAGGACACTGAAAGATGAACTCTTTAGGTCAGTAGGTGTCCAGTATGCTACTGGAGATCAGTGGAGAAATACTCCAGAAAGAATGAAGATACGAAGCCAAAGCAATAACAACACCCAGTTGTGGATGGGATGTGATGGAAGTAAACTCTGATGCTGTAAAGAGCAGTATTGCATAGGAACCTGGAATGTTAGGTCCATGAATCAAGGCAAACTGGAAGTGGTCAAACAGGAGATGACAAGAGTGAACATTGAGATTTTAGGAATCAGCAAACTAAAATAGACTGGAATGGGTGAATTTAACTCACATGACCATTATATCTACTACTGTGGGCAAGAATCCCTTAGAAGAAATGGAGTAGCGCTCATAGTCAACAAAAGAGTCTGAAATGCAGTACTCGGCTGCAATCTCTAAACAACACAATGATCTCTGTTCATTTCCAAGGCGAACCATTCAATATCACAATAATTTAAGTCTATGCCCTGACCAGTAATGCTGAAGAAGCTGAAGCTGAACAGTTCTATGAAGACCTGCAAGACCTTCTAGAACTAACACCCAAAAAAGATGTCCTTTTCATTATAGGGGACTGGAATGCAAGGTAGGAAGTCAAGAAATACCTGGAGTAACAGGCAAATTTGGCCTTGGAGTACAGAACGAAGCAGAGCAAAGGCATAGAGTTTTGCCAAGAGAACGTACTGGTCATAGCAAACACCCTCTTCCAACAACACAAGAGAAGACTCTACGCGTGGACATCACCAGATAATCAATACTGAAAACAGATGGATTATATTCTTTGCAGCCAAAGATGGAGAAGCTCTATATAGTCAGCAAAAACAAGACCAGGAGCTGACTACAGCTCAGATCATGAACTCCTTATTGCCAAATTCAGACTTAAATTGAAGGAAATAGGGAAAACCACTAGATCATTAAGATATGACCTAAATCAAATCCCTTATAATTACACAGTGGAAGTGACAAATAGATTCAAGGAATTAGTTATGATAAAGTGCCTGAAGAACTATGGATGAGGTTCCTGACACTATACAGGAGGCGGTGATCAAGACATTCCCCAAAAAAAGAAATGCAAAAAGGCAAATGCTTGCCTGAGGAGACCTTACAAATAGCTGTGAAAAGAAGAGAAGTGAAAGGCTAAGGAGAAAAGGAAAGATATAAGCATCTGAATGCAGAGTTCCAAAGAATAACAAGGAGAGATAAGAAAGCCTTCCTCAGTGATTAATGCAAAGAAATAGAGGAAAACAATAGAATGGGAAGACGAGAAAACTGGAGAAACCAAGGGAACATTTCATGCAAACATGGGTACAATAAAGGACAGAAATGGTATGGACCTAACAGAGGCAGAAGATATTAAGAAGAGTTAGCTAGAATACACAGAAGAACTTTCCTAAAAAGATCTTCACGACCCAGATAATCATGATGCTGTGAACACTCACCTAGAGTTAGACATCCTGGAATGTAAAGTCAAGTGGGTCTTACAAAGTACCACTATGAACAAAGTTAGTGGAGGTGATGGAATTCCAGTTGAGCTATTTCAAATCTTGAAAGATGATGCTGTGAAAGTGCTGCACTCAATATGCCAGCACATTTGGAAAACTCAGCAGTGGCCACAGGACTGGAAAAGGTCAGTTTTCATTCCAATTCCAAAGAAAGGCAATGCAAAAGAATGCTCAAACTACCACACAATTGCACTCATCTCACATGCTAGTAAAGTAATGCTCAAAATTCTCCACGCCAGACTTCAACAGTACATGAACCGTGAACTTCCAGATGTTCAAGCTGGATTTAGAAAAGGTAGAGGAACCAGAGATCAAAATTACCAACACTCGTTGTATCATCAAAAAAGTGAGAGAGTTCCAGAAAAACATCTATTTCTGCTTTATTGACTATGCCGAAGCCTTTGACTGTGTGGATCACAACAAACTGTGAAAAATTCTTCAAGAGAATAGAGTACAAGACCACCTGACCTGCCTCTTAAGAAATCTGTTTGCAGGTCAAGAAGCAACAGATAGACTGGACGTGGAAAAACAGACTGGTTCCAAATCGGGAAAGGAGAACGTCATGCCTGTATATTGTCACCTTGCTTATTTAACTTATATGCAGGGTACATCATGAGAAATGCTGGACTGGATGAAGCACAAGCTGGAATCAAGCTTGCCAGGAGAAATATCAATAACCTCAGATATGCAGATGACACCACCCTTACGGCAGAAAGAACCTCTTGAAAAAGTGAAAGAGGAGGTTGAAAAAGTTGGCTTAAAGCTCAGCATTCAGAAAACTAAGATCATGGTATCCGCTCCCATCTCTTCATTGCAAATAGATGGGGAAACAGTAGAAACAGTGATAGACTATTTTTGGGGGCCCTAAAATCACTGCAGATGGTGACAGCAGCCATGAAATTAAAAGACAATTTCTCCTTGGAAGAAAAGTTATGACCAACCTAGATAGCATATTAAAAAGCACAGCCATTATTTTGTCAATAAATTTCCATCTAGTCAAAGCTATTATTTTTCCAGTAGTTATGCATGGATGTGAGAGTTGGGCTATATAGAAATCTGAGCACCTAAGAACTGATGCTTTTGAAGTGTGGTGTTGGAGAAGACTCTTGAGAGTCCCTTGGACTGCAAGGAGATCCAAGCAGTCCATCCTAAACAAAATCAGTCCTGAATATTCATTGGAAGGGCTGATACTGAAGCTGAAACTCCCATATTTTGGCCACCTGATGCCAAGAGCTGACTCATTTGAAAAGACCCTGATTCTGGGAAAGATTGAAGGCAGGAGAAGGGGATGACAGTGGATGAGATGGTTGATTGGCTTCACAGACTAAATGGACATGAGTTTGGTAAGCTCCAGGTCTTGGTGATGGACAGGGAAACCTGGTGAGCTGTAGTCCATGGGGTCACAAAGAGTAGGACAGAACTGAACGGCTGAACTGCAGTGAACTGATTCGTCTTAATTATACTATTAAGTGTCAAGATCTAGGTGTTCAAAATAGACACTTAAGAGAATTATCATTGCAAATTACTATCTGATGACCAATGTATGTATTCCTTTATCAGGAACTTTCTAATCTCTCAGCAGTGAATACAACAGATAAAACTCTGCCATCCTATAGCTTGAAAATGAAAGTTGCTCAGTTGTGTCCAACTCTTTGCAACCCCATGCACCATACAGTCCATGGAATTCTCCAGGCCAGAATACTGGAGTGGGTAGCCTTTCCCTTCTCCAGGGGATCTTCCAAACCCAGGGATGGAACCCAGGTCTCCCACATTGCAGGCAGATTCTTTACTAGAAAGCCAACCCCCCCACCCCACCAAAAAAAAGACAAAATTGATTAAGTACATAAACAATATGTTAGGAAATTATAAATGTTGAAGAGAAAAATAGAGCAAGGAAGGGGTAGGAAGAGCAATGGTAGGTATAGATGGTGGTATAATTTTAGATAGAATATTTAGTCAAAGAACTGAAGATTATACAGGAGCAGCTATGTGGATATCTTGGGAGAGACCAAAGATATCTTGGTCTTAGGAAAACAGAAAAGCAATTGCAAATGCCCTAAAACATGACTAAGTCTAGGATGTTAAAACATATTCAGAATGGGGTGAGTAAGAGTGAATATAAAAGTAGATGGGGATAAGGATACTATTGCAGGGCTTTAGGTCATTATAATGTCTTTGAATTTTTCTCACAATGAAGTGGGAAGCCATTGGAGTGCTTTGAACACTAAAGGGTAATTGTCTGATGTATCTTTCAATGTGATTGTTGAAGGGGCAATGTGATTGTTACACTGAAAACAGAATGAAAAGGACAAGGACAGAAATAGGGAGACCAGAGGCTTTGCAATCAGTGTGTCAGTAGATATGATGGCCTGGACCAGAGTGGTAGCAATGGAGTAATGAAGAGTAATTTGATTCATTTGATTATGGATACCTTTTGAAGGTAAAGCCAAAAAGATATGCTGGCAGTTTATTTATGGAACATTTTAGAAAAAGGGAATTGAGAATGACTTCAAAGTTATGAGTCTGAACAGCTGAAAGAATAAAGTTACCATTTATTTCAGTGAGGAAGATTACTAGCTCAGTCTAGCTTGTCCTTTTAAGTTAGAAAGGCATTTTAGATACCCAAGGAGAAATGTTAAGGTGATAATTGTCATACATATCAGAAGTTCAGTGTGCGTGTTTGTATGTCTGTAGGGAAGGGAGGGCATCTGGACTTAATTTTTAAAATGTTTTAATCTTCTGTATAGATGTTATTTAAGCCCGGAAACTAGATATGATAACAAAGATGAGAAAATAGAGGTAAGAGAAAAGGGCACCCCAAAACTTATATGTTAGTAAAGTGAAGTGAAGTGTTGTTCAGTCATGTCTGACCCTTTGTGACCCCATGGACTGGGGCTTGCCAGACTCTGAAGTCCACGGGATTCTCCAAGAAGGAATACTGGAGCCGGTTGTCATTTCATTCTCCAGGAGATCTTCCCAACCCAGGGATTGAACCCAGGTCTCCTGCATTGTAGGCAAACTCTTTACCATCTGAGCCACCAGGGAAGCTCTAGTAAAGTGAGGAGAAACAAACAAACAAACAAAAAAGCCAATTGAGTTAATTAAGAGTGCACAACTCTATCAAATACTACTGATGTGTCAAATAAGGTACAGAATGAGAATTAACCATTGGATTTAGCAATGGGTGCTACTGGTGATCTTGGAAATGAACTTTATATAGAGTGATAGGTATGAAAAAATGACTGGGATGGATTTATGAGAGAATGAGGAGAAAGGATTTGGAGACAGCAAGCATAGACTTCTCTTTCTGGGAAGAAAATAAAGACATATATATATATGCTTGGATATGAATTGAAGTGGTTCTGGAAGGATTGAAGTTTTCTTCTGTTGGCCTTCATATTCTTAGAAAAATAGAAAATAGTTGATCATGATGATATGGGAGGAGGAGTTTGCAGTTTTGAGAAGAAAGGAGAAAATATGGAATAGCAACCAAGGAAAAGGGACCAGACAGTACCAAAGAGTCAGATGAGTTTAGTGATCATAAATTTGAGGCACGTTCGGTCAACAAGGTGGTATGTGTTTCTTCAGATAAGTCCTGCTCAACAGTTGCAGATACAAAGAAGATGGAGAGTTGGGTTTAACTAAGGTGGAATTAGCCAAGGGAATACAGTGAAGCTAGAGAAGGGCAAGGGAGTTGAGATTGTATGCAATGGAGAGATTAAAATTTTTGACCGTGGAGTTCAAGATGGTGATAGAAAAGTCTGAGGCCATACACTTTCTCATTTTCCCCTCCTTCTAAAATATTATTGGTGTTTTAGGGAAGGCAAAACCAAAAAATAAATAAACCTTAGTTTTATGGGACTATATAAGCCAATATAAAATATTTAGTATCTTTGATCCCCCCAGACACTAAATATCAGTATCTCTTCACCAAAATCAAAGGAACAGTAAGTAAACAGTTTTCTAACCTCATTCACTTTTCTTTTTGGAAATAGATTTTTTTTTTTTCTACATGCCCCCTCAAAACAAAGCTACTTTGGAGTAAGTGAAAAGAAAGTGCCACTCACTCAGTTGTGTCTGACTCTTTGTGACCCCATGAACTGTAGCCCACCCAGGTTTCTCTATCCGTGGAATTCTCCAGGCAAGAATACTGGAGTGGGTAGCCATACAGAAGCCAAGCCAATCATCTGTTTGTTGTATCCAGTACGAAATATGGCATCAAGGAAAATACAGGTGAATGTTTGGAAATTATACACACAAGAATGTTTACCAAATATTAAGCATCCGTTTTATTCAATACATATAATAGTAATAACTGGAATTTATTAAGTAGTCATATCTGAAATTCATTGTGTTCACATATGTATATTGCATAGTGCCAATTGTTTTACCTACATTATCTTATTTTATCCTCACATTCTCTGAAGTATGTATTATCATTATTCTTATTATATAGCAAATGATTTAAAATGTGCTTGTTACTTGGGGGTATGGGGATGGAGGAATTGTGTGCAAAGTTATGTACAGCTGCTCACTTTTCATTCACATATGTTGACACTGAATAATTTCAGGCTGATAAGGCAGCATTGGAGAGTACACTCTTTTTTCCAGGAATAAACACCCTTTATCCTTTGTCTTTTTTTCCCTCAGACTGCTCATGTACTTCCTTCCTCTTTCTTTTTTACATTGGTGGTTAAAATGGAGAGCTTAAACTTTTTTAACAAAAAGCCAGCCAATGGGAGCCTATGCCCTCCAGGGTGTTTAGAGCATCTTAAACATAAAATGATTCAACTACTTAAAGAAAATGTTTGGCTACTGGAGTACATTCCATTAGATATTAGTGACATTTACTTGTAAATGAATACATGTGTTCTGCCTCACTGTAATTGCCATCACTATATCAACAGTATATATATATAAACTTCCAAATACATTGCAGAAAAATGATATAAAAATAATAGTGGTCACTAAGGTGCCCTTGACTGAAACTGCATTCTACAGTGTTCTTTCTTTTTAAGCTCAATAAGGTGAAAAATATAGCTGTCTATTTAAAAAAGACATTTCCTCGTTTGGCAGAATATTGTCATCACACAGTTTATGTATAGTATGGTCCTAATTTGTGTCTATGTGTGCTAGACTTAGAAAAGTCACTTTAAGTTTTACTAAATTTATTTCGGAGTTTAAGTCTTACTTTTGACATGATTTATATTCGAAGGAGATCTTAGCTTATTCCAGCTTGAAACTCAGCAAAATGTCATTAGATACATAGGGAAAGTGTATGTATCTTATTATAGCTGTGTCTGCTAGGGCTGCTGTCCTATGTTAGAAACCTGTCAGAATTTTCAATGTAAGCCTTCCTTTTCTGGGTGTTATGATTTAATCTGTTAGCTCCTATTGCTCCCTGAAAGTTGTGCAGCCATTCTGTATCTCAGAATGAAATCTATAATTGCAAGTTCCTTTTTCTTTCTCCATATCTCCCCTCCCCTATGTTTTATTTTTATTATTTCAATATTACAGTGCTTGATTCCAAATTGGAATTCTCAGTGTGTTTGCAGAGCTGGTGACCAGTGACCCCTCAGGGATTTCTTTATATTGAATGATATGTGTAATAGGCCAAAAATGACCCCGTCAAATACATCCTCATTCTAATCCCCAGAACCTATGAGATGTACTTCACGTGGCAAAAAGTGCTTTGCAAATGTGGTTAAATTTAAGGACTTCGAGATGCGGAGATTATCCTGAATTATCTAGGTGGGCCCAGTCTAACCACATGAGGTCTTAGAAGTAGAAGGCAAAAAAGGAGGTCAGATTAATGTGACAATAGAGGAAGAGGAAGGAGATATTTTAAGCATGAATGAGATCCTGTTCCTTATTGCTGGATTTGAAGAAGGATGGGTGCATGGGCCAAGGAAGGTAAATAATGTCTAGAAACTGAGAATGGGTTTTGTTAACCTCTAGTAAAGAAATGGGGACCTTAGTTCTATAACCACAAGAACTGAATTCTGCCAGTACCAATGAGCAAGGATGTAGATTCTCCCTTAGAACCTCCAGAAATGAATACAGTCTGGCTGACACCATGATTTAGCCATTTTAGCTCAGTGAGGCCCATATTGGAATTCTCACCTAGAGAACTGTGAGGTGATAATTTTGTGTTGCTTCCAGCTGCTAAGTTTGTTATGACAGCAATTGGAAACTAACATAATATATAAGGTAGCTTGTATTTTTAGACAGAAGGGGGTGGAAGTAATTTTGTGCAAAAAAAACAGGAAGAAATAATGGGATGAAAAAAATCAGTAGCAAAGATGTCACAGTTTTTGTCCCTTTTTCTCCTCTCACCTTCTTGGAGGGCCATGAGAAAATGGTGTTTGAATCCTCATTACAATAGAGAAAAAGCTGAAAATAAGGAAGATACTTTCTTGTGAAAAATGTTGTGAGACAAATTGTGAAACAGACCAGAGGAAAAGCCTGTTTTATCCAAATCTGACCAAGAGCAGGTTTGATATCCAGAGAGTTAACAGCAGCTTTGCATGAATCTGGGTTTCTGCTATGGGCACCAGCAGCCACATAAAGAAGAGATGTCATAATGAGGGTCTAGAACAGATTTCCTTTGAAAAGAAAAGAGGCCTAAGATTATCTTTGTTGAATACCAATGTCAGTGAGACCTCATTTCTATCCATAGGTTCATGAGGCCTGGGAATATGAAGGTTATATTAAAAAGGCTATCTTTATCATTAGAAAAGCCTGAAGTAATTAATGTCCAAATATTCAGCCATTTTAGATGATGTATACACACATATAGGTGAAAACCCAAAAGATGAATCATTCATCATCATAATTCTACCAGTTTGTTTGTTTTTATGTAAAAGCTTCTCAGAGGGCACCTCTTGCTGACTTTTGTGTTTTCACTTGTATCACAGAGTAAGGACATTCAAAGTGTAGCAAACATGGAAGATAAATTGAAAAAATAATGCAGTAATGGTATTTCTGCTCTGTACACATGTTGTATTGGAGCTATTTTTGTGATTAGAAATCCATTAACATGAATATAGTTTGAATTGAATAAGTATGTTTTATTAAAGCAGCAAAATGTTTATTTGGGAGGGTATGTTTATGAACAGTTGAGAAATCAAAACTACATTTTTAAAAATTAAATCATATTGATGTGAAGAAGTCAGTTAATCTGCTTATTATTAACTATGTATATACTTTCATGCTATATAGAAAATCAGTTACATGTTTTAAGCATTCAAGTGTTAAGTCATCTAGGCATTTACTAGGAGGCATAAAACTGATCATTGACTCTGTGTCTTTATGAAATTATATAAATAAAAGAAAAACCGGTCAGTGTACTTAAATGAATTCATCTCTAAAGTTCAGTTCAGTTCAGTCGCTCAGTCGTGTCCGACTCTTTGTGACCCCATGAATTGCAGCACGCCAGGCCTCCCTGTCCATCACCAACTCCCAGAGTTCACTCAGGCTCACATCCACTGAGTCAGTGATGCCATCCCGCCATCTCATCCTTTGTCGTCCCCTTCTCCTCCTGCCCCCAATCCCTCCCAGCATCAAAGTCTTTTCCAATGAGTCAGCTCTTCGCATGAGGTGGCCAAAGTATTGGAGCTTCAGCTTTAGCATCATTCCTTCCAAAGAACACCCAGGACTGATCTCCTTTAGAATGGACTGGTTGGATCTCCTTGTAGTCCAAGGGACTCTCAAGAGTCTTCTCCAACACCACAGTTCAAAAGCATCAATTCTTCGGCACTCAGCTTTTTTCACAGTCCAACTCTCACATCCATACATGACCACAGGAAAAACCATAGCCTTGACTAGACAGACCTTAGTTGGCAAAGTAATGTCTCTGCTTTTGAATATGCTATCTAGGTTGGTCATAACTTTCCTTCCAAGGAGTAAGCGTCTTTTAATTTCATGGCTGCAGTCACCATATGCAGTGATTTTGGAGCCCCCAAAAATAAAGTCTGACACTGTTTCCACTGTTTCTCCATCTATTTCCCATGAAGTTATCTACTGCAAATTGTGTCCTGTGTGTTTCAGTGAATGAATGCAGTAAATTAAATTAATCTTAACTTGAAAAGTGAAAGTGAAGTCGCTCAGTTGTGTCCAACTCTTTGCGACCCAGTGCAAGGTGGCCTACCAGGCTCCGCCGTCCATGGGATTTTCCAGACAAGAATATGGAGTGCCATATGGCAGCCAAGAATGGGCTGCCATTTCCTTCTCCAGGGGATCTTCCCAACCGAGGGATCAAACCTGGGTCTCTTGCATTATAGACAGACGCTTACCGTCTGAGCCACCAGGGAAGCCCATCTTAACTTATTCTAGTTTATTTTAGATAAAATATATGATTTAAAAGCTGGAAGTAAAATTTTAAACACATCTCTGAAATGTTAAAAAAAAAAAAATTTCATAATTCCAGGCTTTACAAGAACGTACTGACTCAGTTGAATATGTTTTATATTCACAATTGAATGCTCACATTGACTTGATTGACAAGCAAGAAAATTCCATTGTCTGGGAAACAGAACCAATTGAACTGGAAGAATATAAGCATTAGGTATTTCAGTATACCTAATATAATGAACAGAGTTTGTGGACAAAAAAAATAAATAAAAAATGGATTCTTCTGAATTGTTATGCTCCTAGAGTATCCAGAGTTTGGGATTGTTTTGTTTTACTTTATTCAAGTCATGGTGAGGAACCAATGAGCTTTAAGAGGATGACTGCCTTGGTGCTCTTCTGTTTTCCTTCATATGCTGTGCATAATAAACACCCCTCCTAATGAGCAAGCTTTGCTTCACTCTACCTTTTTCATCCTTGACAAAGCTATCAGGCTTTTCTATCCTCCTACCTTGATATTAGAAAAGATTCTCATTTTATAAATCTACTAAAATAGAAATACATGATTCTTTTTTGCTATATCCTTAGAGTTACACATACTTTTGCATAGGGCCAAGCCATATGTAAAAATAGATTTATTGAATTACCCAACAATAACTAAAATTGTAATGTAATTTTATTTACTTCAGAAAAATGACCAAATTTTCTTGAATGTCAGATGTATAAAGTAAGATAGAAAAAGTTAATGAAATGATGAATGTGCTGTCCTGATGATTATGATACACATTAACATTTCTTCAATTCTCATTAACTAAATGTAATGTAATTCTAAAAATGTCTATTATGGCATTAATTTGTTAAAAAATTATTATGTAAATTACCTTGCGTAAGAAATGCTTTGCCTGGATGTTCTTTTTCCTCTCATTTTTGAACTTAATATGTTTAAAGTATACTGTCAGATTTGATAACATTTTTAGAAATAGTGAAATTTCTTGTTTTATGTTTAATTATTTGATTTTTTAATTTATAATTTTCAATAAATGGTTAGTATATTTTCTTATAATTATTTGGTAGTTAGAAATGCTCTAGATGTTGTCTTATAGATATGAAACCATACATACTATTAGTTTACCCCAGGCTTGCTTTGTTATAATTAAAACTATGCCCATAGTTTTAGGAATTTCTTCTTGTGTTTGAGGAAGACTCACCGTGTGCTCCTTGATACTTTTTAATTGATATGTAAGCAGATAATTGCAGTAATAATAAACTTTAATACATGACAATTTTTGAAAGGTAAGGAGAGAAATGTAAACATTTAGCAAATTAGTCTTATTAAAGATTTAAAAGTAAGTGATAGTATCTCTGAACACCTGTGGAGACACAGAACTGAAACTAAAACCCAGCATCACTGCCATTATTTACACTTCGGTCTTGGGCAGATCACATATCTTCTCTGGCCCATTTTTATGATAAAATAAGTGTTTGAGGGCTAAAAGACATATCAAGTCTTTTTGTTGGTGAGGAATAAATGAGTTCAGTAAGATTTTCCATCAACTTCTTCATATGTGATTCCTTTCAGAAATACTGCTGCAGACTTAAGTGATGGGAGGTTCTTCGTGTTATCAAACTTCTGCTTACTCATAATTGGATAAATGAGTTCTGAAGATCAGACAGTGATGCATATAGCTTTTCTTTTTACCTACTTTTGGTAAATTTCTAAGAAACATATATTTTAAAATTAAATCTGTCCCTTTCAAGAATTACATGAGTGGCCTAAATGATCTGATTTAGGAGAGAAAGGTCTGTATTTTTATGTCTCAGCAGTTCAGGGATAGATTAATTCAAAGAGGTGTTTTTCTTCTTCTCCCTCAGGGGGAATAGAAGTTGCTGTTAAATGGACCGGAAAGCTTATGAAGTTTTGCTGTTGCCATTTACAAAGTATATGGGGTACTATACATTTAATTGGAAATGTTTTATATTAGTCATTAGTAGCTGGAGATAGCCTTCTGTTTTAACGGATAATACAAGTCCCATGCTTTTCTGCATACCATGATATAAATGGTAGTTCACTGAGAAAAACTGATGAGGAGCCTAAAAATTAATGAGACATAAAAGCTTTTGACTCTGACCTTGAGATGCAATTTGGTATTTATGATGTTAAATCACTTGCCTTCTTTAGAGTAGAGAAACAGCTGGTCTGTGTGGGAGGGATGTTCAGTTATGATTGAGAAGAAAGAACAGAGATGTTGAAACCTTTAGAAACAGTATATTTTTTTTTAAAAAGTAAGTATTACAAAATTCAATGCAGTGTGCTAAAGTTCAAAGACTGCATAAATGTTGCCCCTCACCCAAAAAAGTATACAGTTGCTGTGCTAAAGTGAATTTGTGTGAGGAAAATGAGTGTCCAAAGCTGCATAAATATTTGCACCCCTGTGAGAGTGTGAGAAAATGTGTGTTTCATGTTGTGATTGATGGGACTGCTTTTATGCCCCTCTTTGAACTCTGAGCAGAACTTTTGGAGTGTCCTGAGGGTCTGTCTGCTTTTGTATGGCAGGAACTCTGTTTTCTTAGAAAATAGTAAGGAACACTGTTTGTACTCCCTTTGTTATAAAAGGGTACCTACAGTTTATGGGAATTGGGGAACTTGTAGAAAAATCAAAAACTTTCTTCTATATCTTACAAGGGATTCTAAGCTTTATTTTGAAAATTTGGCTATTGTGTTTCCCTGTCTTCTGGAGTTTTTTTGGTTTTGTTTTGAGTTAAGGAGTCCATAGTTTGACATACTTTCGATATATGTGTGATGAAATTTGTGGATTCAGGTGGGGGTAGTTTCATGATTTATCTATTAAAAACAAAAAGAAATGAGGGCAAGGCAGATCTAAAATATTGTGTGATTGTATTTACTTGAATGCAATAATTTCTGTGTATTAGAGGCTTTCACTATTGAAGCAAGAAGTCTGATATATCAGATTTCCGTGGTCATTTAAGTCAGAATTTTAGATCTAAAAGTATCAACTAATAAAAGTGTTACATATATGTAGTCTCCAAAGTATACTAATAACTATTGCTTCATAGAAATCTCAAAATAATATGGTAAAATAGGAAAACCATTAAAATTTGCACAGGAAAAATGATTCTAAAGCTCTTTCAGATAAATATTTGTGAAGTCATACTTCTGTGAAATACACATGAGCCGACACATTATGTCAGCTCTTCTTGCTTCCATATTCAGAGTGTGGTTTTGTTCCTCACAAACAAATGTTTTTAAATTGTACATCTGGTTGGAGTGGGGCTAGCTAACACTCAAGTCTCCTGACTTCTTTTGTTTGTATTTTTTCAGTGTTACTCTTCCAGAAACCCCTCTAAATATATTTTCAAAGCAGTCTTAATAAAACACACTCTCTACTTGGGCACCACAGCCATTTTGCAGGTACTTAAATCACAAATATTTGACCTCTGTCAGGTATTCCAGCTAGTGATGATGATACTCTTAGTTATGTCATCTGATAAATTAAGAATAAATAGTATCAAAATAGTAACTGCCAAGTATTTTGGGGTAATACTTATCTTCCCTATTTCTACATTTCCTTTTATGTATATATGTAATAAATTCATAGATACATAATTTTTCTCATTTTATACAAGTGGTAGTATGACATACCTATTATAAAAGCAGATTATAGTTTTATTTAATATAATAAAGGGAAGGGAAGGGAAGTTGCTCAGTCGTGTCCGACTCTTTGCGACCCCATGGACTGTAGCCTACCAGGCTCCTCTGTCCATGGGATTTTCCAGGCAATAGTCCTGGAGTGGATTGCCATTTCCTTCTCCAAGGGATCTTCCCAACCCAGGGATCGAACCCGGGTCTCCCGCATTGTAGACAGACGCTTTACTGTCTGAGCCCCCAGGGAAGTCAATATAATAAAGATAATTCTATATTAATGAATAAAGATTTTTCTTCTCCATGTATAGAAATATGTATGTACATACATACATATATATATATATATATATAAATTTTAGTTAGTTTTATTTTGTTGAACAGATGCATGCAAATTTGTTCAGCAATCATAAGAGGTTAAATTTTGACTCTAGTGCCAGATTGTGAGATTCAAATCCTGATTTTATCACCTACCAACTTTATAACCTTGAGTAATTTATGTAATCACTCAGTGCTTCGGTTTTCTCATCTTTAAAATAAATGTAGCAATGATCACAATATGCCTATCTCATATGGCAGTATGAATATTATTTGGAGAATTAAATTAGTTAATATATATAAAGCCACATTGCAGAATATTTGCCATCTCCATTATCATTATTAGTATGTCTATGAATGATCACTATTGATGGACATGAGTCCATTTTCCATACTTTTTCTAGTACAAACATTGTTGCAATGAATAATCATATGCTTAGCTATATCTTACATGTGCAAGTATAACTGTTGGATTAATTTCCAGAGGTAAAATTGCATATCAAGTTGTATATGCATTTGTACTTTTGCTATTACAAATTGATCCCAAGATTGTAGACATACACCACCAATGCATGAAAGTGCTTGTTTCCCTAAGCTCTTCACTAAAATGGAATATGTTATTAAACATTTGGATATTCAATGAGTGAAAAATGCTATTTTAGAAAAAGTTTTGCTTTATTTTCTTCTCATTATTAATGAAAATAATATATGTTCATCTTTAAGAAAAAATAATCTTTTCTTTCATACGCAAGCATTTAGACTCCAATTAACAAACTTATTTTAAACTTGCTTAACTTCCAGAATAATTATTAGAGAAAATGAGACTCTGTTTGAATAAATTCAATATGCCTGATATAGAATACTAAGAATAGGATTTACATAGTTTATTGCATGAATTCTTTATAAAAATCCTTCAAGGTAGGTAGTTTCATTCTCTTTGAGACATAACACTATGTATACTACAGAATTAATCTGTCCAAAGTCACACAGTAAATGTATGAACTAAGATTGGAGAATGGGTCAGTCTTATTCTGGAGCAAAAGATCTTTGTATTATATATACCATGCACACTGCGTGAGTGAGTGTGTGTGTGTGTGTGTGTGTGTGAGTGAGAGAGAGAGAGAGGTGGAAGAGGTAGAGTCTCGAATTGAAAAAGGTAAGCATAAATCAAGGCTGCATCTCAGTATCACTAAAGTATGACTTTGAATAGGTTAACCTCTAGGAGCCTTAATTTCCCACTGTATATCATATAATAACAACAATATACAGTATTTGTTTTTCTCTTTCTGACTTCACTCTGTGGGGGGGGGGAGGGTTGTAGAGAGTAGGATGAATGGAGAAAAACACTACCATGTGTAAAATAAATAGCTGGTGAGTAGTTGCTATATTACACAGGGAGCCCAGCCTGGTGCTCTGTGATGATGTGAAGGAAGGGGAGAAGGAGGAGGGAGGTTCAAGCAGGAGGTTATATATGTATAATTATGGTTGTATTGTTGTACAGGCTTCCCTGGTGGCTCAGAGGTTAAAGCATCTGCCTCCAATGCGGGAGACCCAGGTTCAATCCCTGGGTCGGGAAGATCCGCTGGAGAAGGAAATGGCAATCCACTCCAGTATTCTTGCCTGGAGAATCCCATGGACGGAGAAGTCTAGTAGGTTACAGTCCACGGGGTCGCAAAGAGTTGGACACGACTGAGCGACTTCAGCTTACCTTACCTTATGGTTGTATTGTTGTACAGCAGAAACCAATGCAATATTGTAAAGCTACTTTCCTCCAATTACAAAGTTATTTTAAGATGAGATAAAAACAACACCAATAATACAAGATTTTTCAAGAGTAAACAAAATGGTGCCAGAAGTGTTACTGAAATTCTAAAGTTTCATATGAATATTTGCTTGATTACATAAGGAAGACTTAGTAATTGAGTCCCTTAATTTTTAGACCTACCATAATTTTATTTTCTGTATGTCTTTCTCAGGGCTTCTGAGGTAGCTGAGTGGTAAAGAATTTACCTGCCAATACAGTAGACGTGGGTTCAGTCCCTGGGTCAGGAAGATCCTCTGGAGAAGGAAATGGCAGTCCACTCCTGGATTCTTGCCTGGGAAATCCCATGGACAGAGGAGCCTAGCAAACTACAGTCCATGGGGTCGCAAAAGAGCAGTACATGACCTGGCGTCTAAACGGCAACGTGGTATCTTGCTTAAAAGTGTGGTAAATGTTTGTTTTCAAACTTAAAAATATCCAGATCATACTGATTTGTTGCAGTGATGTGGTAGTCAGAGAATGTTCCTCTCAGTTCAGTTCAGTTCAGTCTCTCAGTCGTGTCTGACACTTTGCAACACATGGACCACAGCATGCCAGGCCTCTCTGTCCATCACCAACTCCCAGAATCTACTCAAACTCATCTCCATTGAGTAGGTGATGTCATCCAACCATCTCATTCTCTGTTGTGCCCTTCTTCTCCTGCCTTCAAAGTTTCCCAGCATCAGGGTCTCTTCAAATGAGTCAGCTCTTCGCATCAGGTGACCAAAATATTGGAGTTTCAGCTTCAGTATCAGTCCTTCCAATGAACATCCAGGACTGATCTCCTTTAGGATGGACTGGTTGAATCTCCTTGCAGTCCAAGGGACTCTCAAGAGCCTTCTCAAACACCACAGTTCAAAAGCATCAATTCTTCGGCACTCAGCTTTCTTTATAGTCCAGCTCTCACATCCGTACATGATTACAGGAAAAAACCATAGCCTTGACGAGATGGACCTTTGTTGGAAAAGTAATGCTTCTGCTTTTTAGTATGCTATCTAGGTTGGTCATACCTTTCCTTCCAAGGAGTAAGCATCTTTTAATTTCATAACTGCAGTCTCCATATGCAGTGATTTTGGAGCCCCCAAATATAAAGTCAGCAACTGTTTCCCCATCTATTTGCCATGAAGTGATGGGACCAGATGCCATGATCTTTGTTTTCTGAACGTTGAGCTTTAAAGCCAGCTTCTTCACTCTCCTCTTTCAGTTTCATCAAGAGGCTCTTTAGTTCTTCACTTTCTGCCATAAAGTTGGTGTCATCTGCATATCTGAGGTTATTGATGTTTCTCCCGGCAATCTTGATTCCAGCTTGTGCTTCTTCCAGCCCAGCGTTTCTCATGATGTACTCTGCATAGAAGTTAAAGAAGCAGAGTGACAATATACCTGCTTGATGCTCTCCTTTCCCGATTTGGAACCAGTCTGTTGTTCCATGCCCAGTTCTAACTGTTGCTTCCTGACCTGCATACAGATTTCTCAAGAGGCAGGTCAGGTGGTCTGGTTTCTATTTCTTTCAGAATTTTTCACAGTTTATTGTGATCCACACAGTCAAAGGCTTTGGCATAGTCAATAAAGCAGAAATAGATATTTTTCTGGAACTCTCTTGCTTTTTTTATGATCCAGTGGATGTTGCCAATTTGATCTCTGGTTCCTCTTCTTTTTCTAAAACCAGTTGAATATCTGAAAGTTCACAGTTCACGTACTATTGAAGCCTGGCTTGGAGAATTTTGAGCATTACTTTACTAGAGTGTGAGATGAGTACATTGTGTGGTAGTTTGTACATTCTTTGGCATTGCCTTGCTTTGGGATTGGAATGAAAATTGGCCTTTTCCAGTGTGTGGCCACTATGGGTTTTCCAAATTTGCTGACATGTTGAGTGCAGCACTTTCACAGCATCATCTTTTAGGATTTGAAAAAGCTCAACTGAAATTCCATCACCTCCACTAGTTTTGTTCATAGTGATGCTTCCTAAGGCCCACTTGACTTCACATTCCAGGATGTCTGACTTTAGCTGAGTGTTCACACCATCGTGATTATCTGGGTCGTGAAGATCTTTTTTGTATACTTCTTCTGTGTATTCTTGCCACCTCCTCTTAATATCTTCTGCTTCTGTTAGGTCCATACCATCTCTGTCCTTTACTGATCCTGTCTTTGCATGAAATGTTCCCTTGGTATCTCTAATTTTCTTGAAGAGATCTCTAGTCTTTCCCATTCTGTTATTTCCCTCTATTTCTTTGCATTGATCACTGAGGAAGGCTTTCTTATCTCTCCTTGCTATTCTTTGGAACTCTGCATTCAAGTGGGTATATCTTTCATTTTCCCTTTTGTGCTTTTCACTTCTCTTCTTTTCACAGCTATTTGTAAGGCCTCCTTAGACAGCCATTTTGCTTTTTTGCATTTCTTTTTCTTGGGGAATGTCTTGATCACTGCCTACTTACAATGTCTCAAACCTCCATCCATAGTTCATCAGGCACTCTGTCTCTCAGATCTAGTCCCTTAAATCTATTTCTCATTTCCACTGTATAATTGTAAGGGATTTGATTTAGGTCATACCTGAATGGTCTAGTGGTTTTCCCCACTTTCTTCAATTTCAGTCTGAATTTGGCAATAAGGAGTTCATGATCTGAGCCACAGTCAGCTCCCGGTCTTGTTTTTGCTGACTGTATAGAGCTTCTCCATCTTTGGCTGCAAAGAATATAATCAATCTGATTTTGATGTTGGCCATCTGGTGATCTCCATGTGTTGCTCTGGATGGTTACAAACTTTTGGGTATTGTTTACATAATAGCAACAAAAACAAGAATATCAGCTAACCTTTATTCAACACTTGTGAAATGTCATTTACTGTCCTGGACTGTTCAGTGGAATTCTTACACAACTCTGTGAGGCATTTACTGTTTTATCATGTCCATGTTTCAGATGAAGATTTGAGACAGAGAGATTAAGTAGTTAACTCTAGTCATACTCAGTTAACTGGAGAAGGAAATGGCAACCCACTCTAGTATCTTGCCTGGAGAATCCAGTGGACAGAGGAGCCTGGTGGACTATAGTCCATGGGGTCACAAGAGGCAGATATGATTTAGTGACAAACCACCACCACCACCATCATACTCAGTTAATAAGTGGCAGGGCTATTTCTCCCTCAGAAGTCTAGCTCCAGATCATGTTCTTTTCCCCCACTGTTCCTTTCTGTCTCTCTGATACTATGTATACAGGCAGTTTTCTCTTAACAAAATGTGCCTCTCTGCTATTAATTCTGTATCTCTAAAATCACAGGGCATGAAGCAGATGTACATAAAGCTAGTAGTATTCTGGTCTTCTACAGTAGAAATTGCAAAGGCTTACTTACTCTGGTATTTAATCAATCAGTAGCTGTAAAACAGCATGGTATCATTACAAGTTGCCTAGTGATTTCAGATCTAAGCTAACCTTTCAGAAGTGGAGGCATTTTTCCTCCATCTTCCCCAATGGATGGACCTCTATTCACATATCTTCAGGGCTATGAATACCCTGCAAGGTGGTTCATCCCATTTCACTAAGGTATTTCATTTCATTTTCTAGATATTATGTTAATTTTTACACATAACCAAGCAGTACTCCTTCCCCTCACTTCCTTATATAGGCTCAAGTTCCGTGCTACAAACAGAACAAGTTTTTTACCTATTGTACACACTAGACCTTCAACCATTTGTGAAAACAATCATGTTTTCCCTAAGTATTTTCTTATAAGGTAAAACATTCCCATTACCTTCCTAAACCTTTTGCTCAGCTTTTAGAGCCATCGACATCCCAGTCATTCCTCTTTAAATGAACTCCAATTTGTCAACTACTCTCTTAAACGGTGATGTCAAGAATGTGCTCTGACTGGCTATGATTGCAGTTGGATCATTACTTCCTTTAATCTGTATGCTACATATCTTCTTAATACAGAGAGTACATTGTTTGCCAGTATATCAGAGCATATTGAAAATGTGTTTGTGGCTTATAAAATATGTATTTGTGGGCACTGGAAATTGTACTATTATCCTAGCATATAGAAGCTAATGAGAAGTAATGCATATAGTTGCTTCATGTGTGTAAATGTCTAAATGACTTAAATATTGATTTTTCCCTTCAACTGTAGATCAAACTTCCCAATGAAACAAATGCACATATAATTTGCCAGTCAGCAGTAGAGTAAGTTCCTGTGGTAAGCCCAAATCATTAGAAAGCTCAAACAGGCATATCTAGTTTGGTTTGTTTTTTAGGACTGATTGAGATAATAGACCACTAAAGACCTACTTTAATAACAACTGAAAGTTATCTCATGGGGTAGTATAAATTTTCCAAGTTTTTTTTTATAACTTCTCCATCTATAAAACATTGAAATGATATATGACATAGAATTTGATTAAAATTCACAGATATTTATGTACCATCTACTGTCTGTGAGATACTTATGCAGAATACTGGAGGGAAACATTAAAACATGAATAAGACCTGAATCCTCAGATTTTAAAGTGCATGTAAAATAGTGAAATAAATATTATTAGGTTTTTTAGTGTGAAGTGTATATATATTTAATTTTGGAAAGATATTAAAACAGTATAACATGTAACACTTATTAAAATATAGTATGTGCTAAGTACTAGATGAGGAATTTAATGTGAATTTTCTAATTTCATCCTCAGAACAAAATTCGGAGGTAGGTGTAATTCAGCTCATTTAAGTGAAAATTAACTGAGACTCTGAAGGCATAAATAACTTTTCCAAAGGCCATACAGCAATTTAAAAGCAGAACCAGAATCCAAAATAAGATATGGAAAATCTCCAGGAATGGGTTTGATCTTTTGTGTGATTCAGAACTGACTCCTGTATTAATAGACATGTCAGATAACTAACACAGCCCTTTATCTGGTCTTTCTGGAAGAAGATACTTAAAGGTATTTTATTAGCCTGTTGATTCTCCTCTGGGGTGTGACTTAGTTTCCACTGCACATTTGGGAATCGTTTCTTCTAAAATTCATAATCAGCTTCTGCTGGTAATAAAGAATCACCTGCAGAGATCATGAATGAAAGAAGAAAGAAAAGGAGATAGTGGTAGATCAATTTAGCCTCAAATCAAAATAGTATTCCAATTATGCATATGTACCACAGCTTTCTTATCCGTTCGTCTGCTGATGGACATCTAGGTTGCTTCCATGTCCTGGCTATTATAAACAGTGCTGCGATGAACATTGCGGTACACATGTTTCTTTCAATTCTGGCTTCCTTGATGTGTATGCCCAGCAGTGGGATTGCTGGGTCATAAGGCAGTTCTATTTCCAGTTTTTTAAGGAATCTCCACACTGTTCTCCATAGTGGCTGTCCTAATTTGCATTCCCACCAACAGAGTAAGAGGGTTCCCTTTTCTCCACACCCTCTCAGCATTTATTGCTTGTAGACTTTTGGATCGCAGCCATTCTGACTGGTGTGAAGTGGTACCTCATTGTGGTTTTGATTTGCATTTCTCTGATAATGAGTGATGTTGAGCATATTTTCATGTGTTTGTTAGCCATCTGTATGTCTTCTTTGGAGAAATGTCTATTTAGTTCTTTGGCCCATGTTTTGATTGGGTCGTTTATTTTTCTGGAATTGAGCTGCAGGAGTTGCTTGTATATTTTTGAGATTAATTCTTTGTCAGTTGCTTCATTTGCTGTTATTTTCTCCCATTCTGAAGGCTGTCTTTTCACCTTGCTTATAGTTTCCTTTATTGAAGCTTTTAATTTTAATTAGATCCCATTTGTTTATTTTTGCTTTTATTTCCATACACAATGGAGTATTACTCAGCCATTAAAAAGAATACATTTGAATCAGTTCTAATGAGGTGGATGAAACTGGAGCTGATTATACAGAGTGAAGTAAGCCAGAAAGAAAAACACCAACACAGTATACTATCACATATATATGGAATTTAGAAAGATGGTAATGATAACCCTGTATGCAAGGCAGCAAAAGAGACACAGATATATAGAACAGACTTTTGGAGAGGGTGGGATGATTTGGGAGAATGGCATTGAAACATGTATACTATCATGTAAGAAACGAATCGCCAGTCTAGGTTCGATACAGGATACAGGATGCTTGGGGCTGGTGCGCTGGGATGACCCAGAGATATGATATGGGGAGGGTTGTGGGAGGGGGTTCAAGATTGGGAACTCATGTACACCCGTGGTGGATTTATGTCAATGAGAGTACATGATGAGAAACGCTAGACTGGAAGAAACAAGAGCTGGAATCAAGATTGCCAGGAGAAATATCAATCACCTCAGATATGCAGATGACACCACCCTTATAACAGAAAGTGAAGAGGAACTAAAAAGCCTCTTGATGAAAGTGAAAGAGGAGAGTGAAAAAGTTGGCTTAAAGCTCAACATTCAGAAAACGAAGATCATGGTATCCGGTCCCATCACTTCATTGGAAATAGATGGGGAAACAGTGGAAACAGTGTCAGACTTTATCTTTTTGGGCTCCAAAATCACTGCAGATGGTGACTGCAGCCATGAAATTAAAAGACGCTTACTCCTTGGAAGGAAAGTTATGACCAACCTAGATAGCATATTCAAAAGCAGAGACATTACTTTGCCAACTAAGGTCCATCTAGTCAAGGCTATGGTTTTTCCAGTAGTCGTGTATGGATGTGAGAGTTGGACTGTGAAGAATGCTGAGCACTGAAGATTTGATGCTTTTGAACTGTGGTGTTGGAGAAGACTCTTGAGAGTCTTCTTGGACTGCAAGGAGAGTCTCCTTGGACTGCAAGGAGATCCAACCAGTCCATTCTGAAGGAGATCAACCCTGGGATTTCTTTGGAAGGAATGATGCTAAAGCTGAAACTCCAGTACTTTGGCCACCTCATGCGAAGAGTTGACTCATTGGAAAAGACTTTGATGCTGGGAGGGGTTGGGGGCAGGAGGAGAAGGGGACGACAGAGGATGAGATGGCTGGAGAGCATCACTGACTCGATGGAAGTGAATCTGAGTGAACTCCGGGAGTTGGTGATGGACAGGGAGGCCTGGCGTGCTGTGATTCATGGGGTCGCAAAGAATCGGGCATGACTGAGCAACTGAACTGAACTGAACTGATGGCAAAACAAATACAGTATTGCAAAGTAAAATAATAATAATAATAAATAAAGAGCGCAAAAAAAATAGTATTCCAAGATGTGTTCTGGCTTCGCTTTTGGGGAAGTAAATTGATGACTATCTCAAAATAACCTCTTTTTAAATAATATAACCTAAAATTAATTGAACTTATTTAAACACAGCACTTACAACCATAATGTTGCTAAATATACAAACTGTTAGAATTGTCTATGAACAAAACGAAGGCTCTGTTTATTACAATTATTGCTATTTTTGCAATAAGAAGGGAAAAGATTATACAATAGTCATATACTATCCAAAGTAATGAATATACTTATAAGGCAAAATACTTAAGCAGTAAGAGAAAGATTAACTAAAATTCTCATTCACATAGGAAATAACAATGTTGATAACTCCTTTTTACAATGTTTTCATCAATTTTCCACAAGGATTATATGTTTTGTTTTCATTCATTTGTCATTTATGTGAAAAGAGTAAGTATGTTTCTCTTTAACTTAATGGAACTTGGATTAAAATGGGTTCTGTTATTTTAATCACATCAATGTTGTATATCGTGAGGAAACAGTTTTCTATTTCCTTGGCAGAGAACTTTAAAGAAAAAAATGAAGCTCTAGTCAATAAGAAACTTATGTTTATATAAAACCATAATTTATGGTTTATTTGATTAGATCAATGTTTAATTATGTATTACATGTATTTTTTGTACCGAATATTTACTTATAAATTAATCCAACCCACGGCAGGAGTACTAATAGAAGCTTCCATCCAAATATAATAAGTAAACAGAAGACAAACAGCTGTTGCAAACATCCTATTTTTGAGTCTGGGCCTGATAACAAAAATAGTTTGGAGAATTGGCTGCTACCATACACTCACATCTGTTGAGACTGTACTGTTTCAGCTCAATACTTGATCACGGCATGTCACAAGGTAGCAAGTAGTTCTTGTAAGTCAGAGAACTTAGAGAAAACACTAAATGCTAATTTATGTTTGGATGTTGTATTCTAAGCTCTTCATCTTCTATGTAATGTTTAGTGAATTTATTCCTGAGATGTTTATATTTTTAAGTGTACTCAATGGATCTAGGTGTTTGTCAAAATATATAAAGTAGAAAAAATTTAACCCATTTAATTGTAGTATTTAGAAATTTGACCTGGGGGACTTCCCTGGTGATGCAGTAAAGACTCTACATTTCCGCTGCAGGCAGCACCGATTCTATCCCTGGTCAGAGAACTAAGATCCTGCATGCCACACAGTGCAGCCAAAAATAAATTTTTTTAAAATCCTTCAACTTTTGGTGTTCTTGTTCTAGGAAAACCACTATATGTCTGCTTTTCAGTTGCAACCAGAAATATTCTTACCTGATCAAACTCTTATAATTCCTTTTGCTTTGAATCATAACTGAATATAGGGAAAATATAATTGGGCCTTGTTTTGTATACAGGAGACAAAGCTTATGCTGAAGATAGGTAGGCATTATTCAAGTGAATAAATAATTAAACAAAAGTTCATATGAGAATCTCATATTGACTTCTTAATTCCTCAGGATGTATCTCTCACAATTGCTTTGTCTTTCCTCTGCCAATGAGAACACTGTAAAGATTCTCTCTCGGCAGTGTTAGTGGGAAACACTGTATCTGAATATGGGCTAGGAGGTAGGTTGTGAGAATTTGGAAAGCATGGTGAAAGTTAGGAAGAATAAATGAGTTTAGGTAGTTCCATACAGAGTTGAAGGACTGTGCTGCAGGGACACTGATTGGTCAGTTTGTGAGTGTTACACTGAGGGATGGGCTTCCTTGGTGGCTCAGATGGTAAAGAATCTGCCTGCAATGTGGGAGACCTGGGTTCGATCCCTGAGTCAGGAAAATCCCCTGGAGAAGGGATAGGCTACCCACTCCTGTATTCTTGCCTGTGAATCCTATGGGCAGAGGAGCCCAGCAGGCTGCAGTCCATGGGGTCATAAAGAGTTGGACATGACTGAGCGAATCGCACGCACACTGAGGGAGTGCCTCTTGTGGCTGCCACAAAACTCTGTCCTTGGCCCTGTCACATTCATGATTTTTGTCACTGCTTTGGATACATATGAACTTTATGCTCTATTTTATTTTTGAATTAATTTTTTGGCATATAGTTGGTTTATAATGCTGTGCTAGTTTCTGCTGTACAGCAAAGTGAACCCATTACACATATACATGTATCTACTCTCTTTTAGATCCTATTCCCATATAGGTCATTACAGAGTGTAGAATGGAGCGCTCTGTGCTTATAGTAGGTTCTTATTATCTATTTTATATGTAGTAGCATGTATATGTGGAGAAGGAAATGGCAGCCCACTCCAGTGTTCTTGCCTGGAGAATCCCAGGGACGAGGGAGCCTGGTGGGCTGCCGTCTATGGGGTCGCACAGAGTCGGACACGATTGAAGCGACTTAGCAGCAGCAGCAACATGTATATGTCAATCCCAATATCACAATTTATACCCCCCTTACTCCCAGATAACCATGTTTGTTTTCTACGTCTGTGACCCTATTTCTGTTTTGTAAGTAGGTCATTTGTACCATTTTTCTTAGATTCCACATATAAGCAATATCACGTGATGTTAATCTTTCTCAGTCTTACTTCATATATGAACTTTAGATGATACCAAGTACAAAGGAATGCAAAATTATCTTATCAGGTTGAAAGTGACCAAGTCTAAAAGGAAAAAAAAAATCAGAAGAAAGATGAGAGGGAGATGGGTAGGCAGAGATTATAAAATGAGAAAAGAGAGCAGGAAAAGCAAGCAGAGAGGGGAAAAAGAAAAAAAGGGAGAGATAAGGCAGGCAGAAAGTAAAATTCCTCAAGAATTTTTTTTTCCTATGTGTCTCCTGGAATACACAAAGATCTCCCCTTCCAAAGCAACATTTCTAGAATGCATTATCTCCATCTGACCCCCACCACTCCAAGTCCACTTTCTATGCATTAAAGATGATATAACTTTATGATCTCCTATGTAAATTCTATATGTTTTCTAATTTAGCATCCTCTTGCATCGGTTCTATTCTAGTAATTATTGTACTTTGAAAGGAGAAAATGTGCTCTTATTGCAATGTTCTAAATGTATGGAAGAACAGAACAAGTCCTGAAGTGGGACACTTCTGTTTTGAAAGAGATCTCCGTGAATGAATGAAGTAGTAACACTTAAACAGGAAGTCCCTTTTCCTACTTTAAAGCTCCGGGGCTCGGAATCTAGAAAGATAAATCACCTGCCCACTTTGTGATACTAAATTGAAATTGACAGGTATGTTTTGTTTATCTTGCTCAATATTACAAAGCCTTTCCCTCCTTTTATTTTAGTATATCCCTCCTGAAATATTTGCTCTGGTAAGAAAAGCAAATATTGGGTTTTATGCCCCACTTCATGAAGTAAGAGTGATGATGTTCTAACATCAGAGAACCAAATATTCCAGGCTTATTTTTCTGAGAAAATATTTCCTTGCAGATAGATTGTCCTCCATAGATCATCCATTCTTCACCCCTCAATTCATTCATATTTCTTGAATTGGGGGAAAAAGCGAACACACAAAATACAAAAATACTTTCATAAAGCTTAGCTTTATGAATTAACTTCAGCCTTTTCCACTCATGAGGGAAAACTTTCCTGCCTCATTAAATCTTTAATGCAATGTGCTGTCTGCACTCTACATTATTATGTGTGACATTAGGTTATATATTGCATATAATGTTACTTGCAATAAAGCTGTTTCTTTCCCCTGAAGGTAGAATTAAGACAGGTACTCGTGGGAAACAGCTACTTGTGTTGCTCTATTCTTAATGGGGTGAAATTGAGGGTCAGGAGTGTGAAGGGCTTAGCACTGAACCATCTCCAGGAAGGGATGGGTGCTGCTCCTTTGTCTTGCAGTGCCTTCGCAACTTGATATCTGAATCTCCCCAAAGAGAATTTTACTTAATAAGTAAGTGAAAAAGTGAAAATGTTAGTTGCTCAGTCATGTCCAACACTCAGCAACCCCACGGACTGTGGTCCACCAGACTCCTCTCTCCACAGAATTTTCCAGGTAAGTATACTGAAGTGCCAGCCATTCCCTTCTCCAGGGGATCTTCCCCACCTAGGGAGGGATTGAACTGGGTCTCCTGCATTGCAAGCATATTCTTTACCCTCTAAGCCACCAGAGAAGCATAATTAAGGGGAAAAGTAAAAGGCTAGGTCTTTGGGGACTCCTATGGAATGAAATATCTTCATTAAATTCACTTTCTCTTTGAATTGAAAAGGGATACACATTTCATCTCTGGTAAATATAGTCTAATCCAGTAAAGATAACAATTGCCCTAAAGCAAACTGGAATTGTACTTATTTCTACCTGTGGGAAAGCAAATATTTCTAGCCAATAGATGATGAAAATTTGGTTTTCAATAGCCAAAGAAAATGAAATCTTCTATTCTCTGTACATGGAGTGCTTCATAAAATTAGAGAAACCAACGTTGTCCCAAAGATGAACTAATATGAAAATGTCAAATAAAAAACTGATAATTAAGTCTACAAAGTCCAAAATTGTGGAAAGCTGAAGTTATGCACAGCTCAGTTCAGTCGCTCAGTCCTGTCCGACTCTTTGCGACCCCATGAATCGCAGCACGCCAGGCCTCCCTGTCCATCACCAACTCCCAGAGTTCACTCAGACTCACACCCATCGAGTCAGTGATGCCATCCAGCCATCTCATCCTCTGTCATCCCCTTCTCCTCTTGCCCCCAATCCCTCCCAGCATCAGTCTTTTCCAATGAGTCAACTCTTCGCATGAGGTGGCCAAAATACTGGAGTTTCAGCTTTAGCATCATTCCTTTCAAAGAAATCCCAGGGTTGATCTCCTTCAGAATGGACTGGTTGGATCTCCTTGCAGTCCAAGAGAGTCTCAAGAGTCTTCTCCAACACCACAGTTCAAAAGCATCAGTTCTTTGGCTCTCAGCATAACTTAACAATGTTGTGTGATGTATTGTTAGAATCCTTCATTGCTATGGAACGAGTTGGTCTACACAGTGTTCTGTTTTTGTTTTGTTTTTTAATCCTTTAGCTCTTTTACCAGTTGTGGTTGCTGCTGACTTCTCAGAAGATTTTAAGAACATCACTAAGAGAGCTTCATTTTCCTAGTCTTCTGTCCAGTGGGGCATCATCCAGGCAAAGAAAGAAAAGCAGCATGTCAATGGTCAGAGAGCTTGTAAGAATGAGAATTTTAGCAGAAAAATTACCTTAAGCAAATATAAGTAGCAGAATGGATACAAGAAAAGGTTAGATTGGGAATTCCAAAACTTTTTCAACGTGTGGTTCTCTTCAGTTCAGTCACTCAGTTGTGTCTGACTCTTTGCCATGGACTGCAGCATGCTAGGCTTCCCTGTCCATCACCAACTCCCAGAGCTTACTCAAACTCATGTCCATTGAGTCAGTGATGCCATCCAACCATCTCATCCTCTGTTGTCTCCTTCTCCTCCTGCCCCCAATCCCTCCCAGCATCGAAGTCTTTTCCAATGAGTCAGTTCTTTGCATGAGGTGGCCAAGGTACTGGAGCTTCAGCTTTAGCATCATTCCTTCCAAAGAACACCCAGGACTAATCTCCTTTAGAATGGACTGGTTGGATCTCCTTGCAGTCCAAGGGACTCTCAAGAGTCTTCTCCAACACCATAGTTCAAAAGCATCAATTCTGTGCTCAGCTTTCTTCACAGTCCAACTCTCACATGCATACATGACTACTGGAAAAACCATAGCCTTGACTAGATGGACCTTTGTTGGCAAAGTAATGTCTCTGCTTTTGAACATGCTATCTAGGTTGATCTTGACTTTCCTTGTCAGACTTTATTTTTGGGGACTCCAAAATCACTGTAGATGGTGATTGCAGCCATGAAATTAAAAGCATTAATTAAATTAAAGCTTACTCCTTGGAAGGAAAGTCATGACCAACCTAGATAGATCAACTGAAATGTGCCACAGTAGTTAGAGCTGAACAACAAAAAAATATTTGTAATTTGGCAACTTAGCAATCATTAAAAAATAATTCACATAAATTTAAACAGTATAATAATTTCTTTTCTTCATAAATTACTATACTTACTAATGGGATATTGCTTGATGAGTAATATTCAAATTCTCAAAACCTAGAATCAGATAACACCCTGCTGCCCTTATTTTCTGTTACACATTGATTTTTATACAACACTTGATTTTTAATCACAACATTCACTGAAAACTTTCCTTAACAAAGATATGACGTGACTGAAAACGCAAGTAAACAAAAACATAGCTCAAAATTTTGAGAATATCCTCTAGAGGAATTTGGAATATTATCTGATAAAATTGTGAACTACCCAGAGCTAGTTGTTTGTGTGGAGTCCGATAGAGACATAGTATTTCTTTGTTTCCTTCAAACATTTACAGCATCCCACTGTGCCTTTGTGAGTTTACTGCAGTGCTCTGGGGCATCTGTGCACAGAGCTAGTGAACAGAGAGCTTGATAAATCCTACAGTGTATTGAAACTGCACAGAAACTTGAATGATACTATAGATCTCAGGGCCACCTCAGGTTCTTCATTAAGGAAGTGCAACAGCAGAAGTAATTGTTGATAAAACTTTCTCCAACAAGAAAACTAAAGTCAGAGAATTGAATTTGAATGCTTGGTGAGGACCTTGTGAGTATGATATAGCAATGGGAACAGAAAGTTAGACAAGAAGCATCTCAAGGAATAGGATTAAGGCAGTAATCTGATTCAAATAATAGAGTGAAAGCAATATTATGTAGTGTCTATAGTTTCCACTTTACAACAGAGAAATGAAGCAATGGCTTGACTCATGTGACTCATGGAAGTTGGCGAAATAGTTGTTTGTTTCCTGGGAAGAGCCAGATAATAAACTTTGGGTATTCTGAGTGTTTGTTATTAAACAGTCATTCGGTACAGAAATGTTATAGGCTGAACTGTCCCCCTCAAATTCACATGTTGAAGTCCTAACTCCCAGAACCTCAAAATGAGACTGAATTTGAAGAAAGGATCCTTTATCCTGATGAAGCTAAAATGGGGCACTTAATGTGGTCCCTAATACACCATGACTTTTCCTTAAAAGAACAGGAAATTAGGACATAAACAAACACAGAAGGAAGACCATGGGAAAACACAGGAAAAAGATGACCATCTACAAGCCAAGGTGAGGGGCCTAAGAAGAAACCAGCCTTGCTGACATCTTCTTTTTTTTTTTTTTTTTTTTTGATAGGCAAGAAGTAGATTTATTAATATAGAATGCTAGTGATAGATGCAAGTGGGCAGGTGAGGGGGGTTCTCCCAGCTGACACCTTGATCCCGGGTTTCTGTTGTTTACCCAGTTTCTGGACTTTTGTTATGGCACCATGACCAAATTTATACAGGAACATGGGACAGGATAGAAGATACAGATTGAGAAACCAGGGCTGAACACAGTTCAATCCACGAGAGAGGAATGGAAAGTCAGTAAGAACGGATAACAAAAAAAGGGTAAGGATCTTAGAAATATCCATATACTGAGTATAGAATAAAAGAAAAATGTATTTATAATGGAGTCAGAGGTACCTCTGTCATACCGAAAGAAGTATCCATAAAGTTTAATGCAGTAGAAACCAAGGAGTCAGGAATCTCAAGAATTATTAGGTATCACATGGAACTGAATGAACAAAAGCCCATTCGTGGTTGCTAGATAGAGCTGATAAGTGACCTTTCAAGACATACTGTTAGTGAAGTTCTAAGTATGGAAAGCAGGCTGAAGTGGATCAAATAAGTAAGGGTGGATGAGTAGAAGTACAGAAAATGAGGTGGTAATACCCTATACCTCAGAGTTTGATAGCAAAACTAACAAATGTCCAGAGATAATATCTAGCGGAGACAATAAAGTCAACTGATGACTTGCAGCTCTGTGCACATTTGATTTGAAGGAGATAGTGAAGACTGGGACATTGAAGGAATTATTGGAGACTGGAGAAGCAAGCAGGTGAAGGAGCCAAGTCAATATAGCATTTGGAGTATGGAGCAGAATATAGATGGAGAAGAGACAGAGAAGCCTTCATCCAAAGTTGTATGTGAAAGGACAACTTATATTCCAAGTATTTCCACAGCTTGTTCCCCAGAAAACAAATATTCCATAGAAAATAAGTTTTTATAGCTTTATTTTATTGGTGTCCAAAATCACTGCAGATGGTGACTGCAGCCATGAAATTAAAAGACACTTGCTCCTTGGAAGAAAAACTATGACAAGCATAGACAGCCTATTAAAAAGCAGAGACATTTCTTTGCTAACAAAGATCCATCTAATCAAAGCTATGGTTTTTTCAGTAGTTATGTATGAATGTGAGAGTTGGAGCATAAAGAAAGCTGAGCACCAAAGAACTGATGCTTTTGAATTATGGTGTTGGAGAAGACTCCTGAGAGTCCCAGGACTGCAAGGAGATCAAACCAGTCAATCCTAAAGGAAATCAGGCCTGAATATTCATTGGAGGAACTGATGCTAAGCCTGAAGCTCCAATACTTTGGCCACCTGATGCGAAGAGCTGACTCATTGGAAAAGACCCTAATGCTGTGAAAGATTGAGGGCAGGAGGAAAAGGGGACAACAGAGGATGAGATGGTTGGGTGGCAGCATGGACTCGATGCACATGAACTTGAGCAATACTCCAGGATATGGTGAAGGACAGGGAAGCCTTGTGTACTGCAGTCCATGGGGTCACAAAGAGTCAGGCACAACTGAGTGACTGAACAACAAATAACTGACTTGTTACAAAGACTCTCTCCAGTGATATGTACCCTTTGGGGAAGACACATTAGCTGGAAACTATACCAAGAAATGCTTGGTTTCATTTCTTATAAAGAGATTATTTGACACAGTTGATAGATAAATAGAAGCAAAGGAGTTTTATTGCTGTTCAGTCGCTCAGTCATGGCCAACTGTTTGCAACCCAGGGACTGCAGCACACCAGCCTTCCCTGTCCTTCATCATCTCCCAGAGCTTGCTCAAACTCTTGTCCATTGAGTTAGTGCTGCCATCCAACCATCTCATCCTCTGTCGTCCCCTTCTCCTCCTGCCTTCAGTCTTTCCCAGCATCTTTCTTTGCTAATGAATCAGCTCTTCGCATCAGGTGGCCAAAGTATTGGAGCTTCAGCTTCAGCAGAGAATAAATAATTAACCCTAGGAGGTGTGCTCAGTCATTCAATATGTCGGACTCTTTGCCACCCCTGTGGACTGCAGCCCTCCAGGCTTCTCTGTCCATGGGATTTTCCCAGCAAGAATACTGGAGTGGGTTGCCATTTCCTCCCGCATGGTATCTTCCTGACCCAGGGATCGACACAAGTCTCCTGTATTGCAGGACGGTTCTTTGCCACTAAGCTATGCAGGAAGCCCTTATTCCTAGGAGATCCAGTTTCACAATTAAAGGATGATATTAAAACAACCTTTTTAAAAAATTACTTAAATAAGTACTTGACTAAGTAATTATATAGAGATATATCATCAGTATATACCTTACTGCTACTGCTGCTAAGTCGCTTCAGTCGTGTCCGACTCTGTGCAACCCCATAGACAGAAGCCCACTAGGCTCCTCTGTCTCTGGGATTCTCCAGGCAAGAATACTGAAGTCGGGTGCCATTTCCCTCTCCAATGCATGAAAGTAAAAAGCGAAAGTGAAGTCTCTCAGTCGTGCCGACTCTTAGCGACCCCATGGACTGCAGCCTACCAGGCTCCTCCGTCCATGGGACTTTCCAGGCAAGAGTACTAGGGTGGGGTGCCATTGCCTTCTCCACAGTATATACCTTAGGGTGAATGAAATAGATAGTGATTTTAATATTATGGAAATGAACACTTATACCTTGGGAAAAAAACATCTGGTAACAGTATCATGCATCTATTTAAAATTGCCTGTTATTTCACAACCTAGGTGGAAGCAAAAAGGATTCACTCATGAAAACTGTTATGATGCCTATGCATGAATATCAGGGGTGCATGAAAGAGTATAGAAAAAAGTTGTTTTATGAAATGTGAATGAGAAAGCAATTTCTCGTTAGTATTACTACTACTACAAGCCCTCAGGTGAACAGGTTGAATTCTGCTCCATTGTTTGTGTTGTATATTATTGACCTATAAAAGGCCCCTCTCTTTTTCTATGTAGTTATTTGTTGTTTTTCCCCCATTTCCACCCTCATTACTCTCTCTTATTATTATTACTTCATATATTATATGACATTATTATAAGTAGGTATGGAAAATACTTTGACAAATCAAATATTGTAACAAATCCAACATTTTTCTTTTCATCTTGAGTCTCAACATCTGGGATATTCAAATTACATTTTGACTGTTTTCTTTGGCAAAATGGGAGTTACCTTTAATTCTAAGTTTCTTAAATTGATTTAAGGAAATTAAGAATTAATATAGTTTGATCTTTTTCTTTTTTAAGGAAACCTGTTCTAGAAGGATAATAGTGTGTAATCTAAATTTTAATAATCAAAATACATTTAGAAGCTCAAAAGTTTGCTACATTATAGATCTGTGTCCCTATGTCATTTCCAAACTCAGTCCCTACCTCCTATTAAATATTTTTATTAATTTAGGAAATTCTGAATAATTAAGTTCTCTTTGAAAATATATGAAACATTCTTTGCTGTTGCCTTTCTGGACCCCCATCATTAAGAAAATGTCTGGTTGATTTTTGAACAAGCATGTTTTATGTAATTTTGGAAGCTTATCTTAATAGAACCAAAAAACTTTTACATAGATTCACCCCTCATTACTCACAGTAATGCCAAGTGCTATAGTCCAGGCAGATATTTATTATTTTAGATATGAAAAGACATTATAACAAGGCTATTTTTCAGTGTAGTAGAGGAATAAAAGTTTTCTGAATTTTAGTTCCTTATAAAGCTCCCTGTAATGAGCTCTTAGAAGACATTGAGAAGCTGTGATTTAAAAACTTTGTTTAATCAGCCATGGCGAGCTGTGTTTCATTCCCAATGGAACAACTCTGAAAGGCATCTGGGTTCCTCCTCCTCCACCCAGAGCATCACCAGGAGTTGCTTTGTGGTCAGGGTCTGCCATGAGAGGCCACAGAGAGCCCAGGGCTGCGAAGCTAGGTCTCTGCTCGTCAGTATGGAGGAAACGGCAGAATACAAATCATCAGCTTTGTTTTATGAGTGTCTATTTACAATGCTGGGGTGGAACTTTTTAGAAAAGCACTGCAGCATTTGCGTCGTCTGTCATTCAAGTTCCAGTGTTGATGCCTGTCCTGTAAATGATCTTGCTTTCCTATTTTTTTTTTAATCCTTTGTACAAGGTTACTGTCAATGTCAGCAAATGTAAACCTCAAGCATACATTTTATGGGGTTCAGCACACATGATGGAAGGAAAGAATTTTGTTTAATGAAAAAGGATAGCAGCATTCATTCACGCTAAGTATATTTGATTGCCCAAGGGAAAGTGTATCTTTGGGAATTTTGATTAAATCTTTTCATGATATAAAATTTGCTGCTTTATTTCTTTTTCTTTGACCAACAACATTCTCCAGCATAGCTTATAGTTTAGGTAAAGTACTTGTGAAATGAAAAAGCATTCAGACCCACAGAAAGTGAATGACCTTTGATGATGAGCAGAAATCTCCCAATTTTAACAAAGATCCTTCTCTGTTTGGGAATTGTAAAGCTCAAGCTACACACTAGGAAAAACGACAGGAGGGGCTGCGTTTGGTTCCCTGGAAATTAACCTATTTCAGCAAGCCTGCAACACCAGGAAAAAGAATACATGAATTTATATGATGTGTGTCAGGCTTACCATTGATAGGTAAGGTTCATGTAAAGGTTACTCCTAAAGAAATGTCCATCATTCGCAATCTGCATGCTCATGATTTCTGTTTCTTCCAAATCCTGCCCTCTAGAACAATAAAATAATTTAAAAATAATAAGCAAAGCACAGTTTAATAGCCCATCTCCTGTCCTGTAATGATGACGCATCCTCTCTCTCGTAGCTCACAGCAGCTGGAGGACAGTTGATGTTTACCGTATCATATGACCTTGAAGAAGCAAATGAAGATGCAGAACACACACTCCAGCTTATGGTTATCTTAGAGGTAGAGTATGGGAAGTGTCATTTATGTTTAACTGCTTTACACTCATGTAATCTGAGGTTATTCCTTACTAACTAGTTGAACATTCATTTATATTCTACTAGAGAAAAATATTGTATCTTGGGAATTTTTTTCTGCCATTCACTCTGAGACATATCTAAGAAGACTGCACATAGGTCTTGGGTTCCAATGGTAAAGGGGATTTTTAGAGCAGACTTGAAATTTAAATTTAAAACCTAATGACCATGTCCCCCAGAATATAAGTACACTAAAAGTATTTGAGCAAATGGCTGAAATATATAGTTGTAGTTTTTCCATCTCTCCTTGATTCCAAGTAGATTTTATTGTTTATACCTTTGTTTATATTAGATAGAAGTCAATGGAAAAAGGGAAATTGATCTCTTTAGGTACAGTTGAATCTTGACTTCAAAACTCTCTTAATTTAACTAAGAAAAATGTAGGAGAAACTACTTTGAGCATTTGGAGGGACACAGGCGGTTCCCAAAGGCTAGAAGCCTAAAGTTATCACGTAAAAGCTGCCTTCCTTTCTCATATTCTTCCTTTCTTCTCCTCTGCTCACACAAAGGCACACATTTCATGCATATTTATGGGTCCAAAGGGATCTATGTTGATTTAGCATGGGGCTCTGTTGTTGTTTTGGTCTTGAAATGTTCATGCATGAGAATCAATTTTTAAAAAAGTCTTCCCCAGTATTAGGTGAAGTGATCTGAGTGATATATATCACTACATATGTGTGTGTTTATGAAAATAGAAGTATGTCATGGAATTCCTTTGAGATAAAAGGGGTTCTCTAAATGTAAAATGTTGAGAAGCTATATATTATTAATATGAATGAACTAAGATAAAAGGTTAACCCAAATGATAATAATGCCGTTATCCAATTGTACTCATGAAACTGTAGAATTTTTTCTTGTTTCTTTTTTCCCCAGATTGAAGAGTCCTTTAAAACAATAGCTTCATGCACTGTTTTAACTTTTCTTCCCCATTTTCCTATATAATCCACATTTACCATAAAATAGTATATCTGAAATATCCAGTTCTGCACACTTCTATAAAATTGACGTATTTGTAATCATATATATCTAGACTTACCAAGTATTAATTATTTTAGTTATTAGGGGAAGCAGAGTAACGCATAACCAAGAAGCTTATACTTTGTGGTACATCGAGTTAAGGCTAATATTTAAATTGTTTTCTCTCTGCCTTTTATACATACTAGAAATATTCTGACAGGGAAAGCTAACCTGAAATAGAAAACCTACTGAGGACAACCTACAAAGAGGAGAATCCCTTTTTTCACAGTTGTATCCTTTTATACTCTCTTTTCCCCTTTAGGGAAATGACTTGAGAATCAGCTCAGCCCGAGAGGAGGTGTATCTGCAACCATCTGAAGAACATATTAATGTGTTGTCACTTAAAGAAGAATCATTTACCACACACGGCACAAATTTCCCAGTCAGTAGGAAGGAGTTTATGACAGTGCTTGTGAATTTGCAGAGAGTCCTCATACAAATCACATACAGCCTTGGGATGGATGCCATCTTCAGGTAAACTCAGGAATTGCATCTCCCAGCTCTTACACATTTGCCGTGGGGCGGACATGTAAGTGCTAAGTGACTGAAGATCCCTGCTGCTGCTAAGTCGCTTCAGACTCTGTGCGACCCGATAGACGGCAGCCCACCAGGCTCCCCCATCCCTGGGATCCTCCAGCCTACTGGAGTGGGTTGCCATTTTCTTCTCCAGTGCATGAAAGTGAAAAGTGAAAGTGAAGTCGCTCAGTCGTATCTGACCCTCAGCGACCCCGTGGACTGCAGCCCACCAGGCTCCTCTGTCCATGGGATTTTCCAGGCAAGAGCACTGGAGTGGGTTGCCACTGCCTTCTCCTAAGGTTTGCCATCTTCAAATAATAGTTAATGATGGAGCACTGGTTTTCTGAAAAGTGTTTCTATTGATCTTTAAAAGTTTACCTACCCAGGATGAATCTTAGTCCCTTTTCAGTATTGATGAGTCTCAGTTCTGCCAGAACATGCAATAAAAATGATCCCTATACTGAGAAATGCTATACTGGAAAGCACAGTCTCCTTTATGATAACCCATAGTGGAAAAGTAAAGTGATATAATTCCAGGATACCCATATTCAGAAAGTGGTTTGTAAAATATTTTCTTCCGTTAATTCATTCAGTAGATTCTGACTTAATAGTATATTGTTGATAATGAGAGATATAAGCACCTTCATTTGAATAACCACAAGTTTTTTTGTGAAACACTATAATACTATAATGGCTACATGATATCAAGGAAAGTAAGACTAAGAATTCAACTAGCTCTATTGCTTATTATATGTGTGACCTTTGGCAAGTGGTTGGTCCATATGGAAACTGGATTTCTTCAAATGTGAAGTGGAGATAATAGTGCCTACCTTTCAGGGTCATTGTGAAAATTATATGTGATAATTATGTAAAGTGCTCATTACCTGGAACACTTTCAAGGGATTATTCCTTTCTACTCTCTGTTTTGTTTCCTTAAAGAGAGAACCCCCCAACTTGAGCTAAACATGTCCATAAGAGGCACCCTAAAGGCTGCTTTCCATTAAAAAAAATGACTTGCAAATTTCATGGCAATTTTTTCCTGCGTGTGTGCATTCTAAGTCGCTTCAGTTGTGTCTGACTCTGTGCAACCCTGTGCACTATAGCCTGCCAGTCTCCTGTGTCCAAGGGATTCTCAAGCAAGGATACTAGAGTGGGTTGCCATGCCCTCCCCCAGGGGATCTTCCAGACCCAGGGATCAAACCCAGCATCTCTTATGTTTCCTGCGTTAGCAGGCAGGTTTTTTTTTTTACCACTAGTGCCACCTGGCAAGCCCAATTTTCTCCTAAAGCAGCTTATATTAGATGATCAAATGTGACCCCAAACCGACAGCTTGGCATACCCATCAGCACAGCAATGTCTTCAATGCTGGTTTATCTACAAGAGGGTCTTTTTTTAATTGCTGATGCTCCACCACCCCCCTTCATCTGCTTGTGCTGTCTAGTTTGTCTTTCACTTGTAGTATTTCAACTAAGTGTAATCATCATTACCATCTCCCTAAGGAGAGAATTGCAGATTCGGAAACAGAACCACTGCCAAACAATGTACCTCTTTTGCATAGTCAATGCTGCTAGAAGCTGGGTTAAAATGCCGTGAAGATGAGAAGCTGCACTTCGGAATTAATTATGTTTTTTCACATTTAGTAAATACAGACTGTCATGATGTTCAAAGAGTACAAAGAGATGAGTCCTCTGGATTTCAAAATAAATGACAAGCAAATTGACAAAAAAGTGGCTGAAGGGTTTGTTTATTTTTCCCAGCCTTGCTTCTCAGACTAGTTAATCCAAAGCATTTCTCCCTGATTCATGTGAGATAATTTTAGTGTCTACTTATCTTAAAATCACTAGTTTCATTTGAGCCTTCTGAGCTTTTCCCATACATGAGCAACATGTTCACAGAGCATGGCTATGGGACCCGACACAGGAACTAATCCATGTAGGTGACACTCTCTGTAGCCTACATTACACAAGGCACTGTAGTTTGAGAAGTTAAGCCATGTTGTATGTGAAATTCCTACCCACTTCAGGTGAGCCACAAGCCAGCATGAATCTTGAGTCAGTAAGCTTGTTATATTTTATTTATCTCTGATCTATGAGTGGATTGAGTCCTATTTGTAAAACATCACTTGAATTGATTTCAACTTGTCTTGCACAGTAGGCTTCTAACTTGGTATATGGCTTATGTGTAAGCACAAGTAAATTGAAGCTATCACAACAGAAATTCATGTTTAGAATTATTTAAGGAGGATTTACTTCCATGGTAGTTCTCTCAGCAAATGGGTTTATGTTCCTCCCGATACGGAGAAACTGGAATTGAATAGTGGAAGGAAAATGGGGCAGCAGGTTAGAATTTTGACTTCTGGTTTCAAGTTAGCTGTTTAATAGTTGTGAACAGAAGTGTTGTTTTAGAGCTCTTTGGATTTCAGCCACCTCATCTGTAAAATGAGGAGGACAATTGCTTGTCAATGTCAAAAAGTCACTATGAGAATGGAATTAAAGCAAAAATGCTTTGCTCATGGCCAGTCAGCACACAGATCTGAAGTATTTCCATCTGACCTGCACATTCTAGGAAGTACCATTTTCTCCATTAAGTACCATTAAGACTTGAAGATATCTAGAATGAAGAACGGACTGGTGTTTCAAAATTGAGGCCATTTTTGCCGTCATTTTTTTCTACAGTGCTGAGGAGCCCATGTGATAACCTTAACTGATTTTCTTCTCATTGTACTCATTAATAAATGAAGATAAAAATGGAAAACTTTTCATTCTTTCTTTAAGAATGTAAGAGAAATCAACTTAACTGTGAATCTTTCTCCTTTAAATTCTCCAAGCCTTAGTTTCTATAGCAATCCTTGATATTTAACTTGATATTTTTCTTATCGCCTGTGAAAGTGAAAGTGTTAGTTGCTCAGTCGTGTCCGACTCTTTGCGACCCCATACTGTAAACCACCTGGTTCCTCTGTCCACGAAATTCTCCAATCAAGAATACTGGAGTGGGTAGCCATTTCCTTCTCCAGGAGATCTTCCCAACCCAGGGATTGAACCAGATCTCTTGCATTGCAGGAAGATTCTTTATCATCTGAGCCAACAGGGAAGACCTTATACCCTATAGTAGCCATTAGTAGAGTTCATCAAATTTTAATCTCCTTCTTTTGAAATATTGCATTTCCTTTGAGGGTAGATGTTATCATAGGTCTTGGTTTGGCCAATGAAATGTGAGCTGAAGTGATGTATTGTTCCTGTTCTACCATCCCCTCTCCCAACCCTAGAAAAACATTGAATTACCTGTAGGAGACTCTATGGAGCTTACACAGTTACCAGAACATAAAAACAGTCTGAAATATTGACAGCACATGGAGGTCAGCTGCCCTGAAAGGTTACCCAGAACCAGAGATGATTTTCCTTGAGTTTTCTGACAAGCCACTGAGAATTCAGTTGTTTGTTAGCCCAGCGTTAACTGAGCCCATTGTGACTTCATTGTGATACAACTCATATATCTTTATTGTTTGAAAATAAATTTCTCCTAGGCTAGACATTTTCACATGACTTTTAAGAGTGTTTTTTTTTTTTGTGGTATCAAAAACATTATACAGAATTTATCTAATAAATTATCCAATAAATAGTCTAGAAAAATCCATATAAACAAAGGAGTATTTTGATGATAATAGAAATAGTTCTGATAGTAAACTTCTACCTTATAAAGTAATAATCGAGGTAATCACATTTGAAGAAATTATTACAATGAGGGCTCTACCGATCTTAAAAAATTTCTATAACTAGCTCTTGGGAAGAGGTTCAACCAGGTTTTATACCAACATGTGTTTTTTTTTCCCCCCATTGCCTTTCACTACCTCCCAAATCTATTCTGTAATATTGGATTTATTCAGTCTACCAGCATTTACTGAGTGCCTTCCCTGTGTATTTGAATCTCAGCTTCCTCTTTTGTAAAATGGCAGAAACATACCTAACTTTCAATATTGGATACTCAGTGAGAAAATGATGTATCTGAGACATCTGACCTTCTGTCTAGTGTACTGAGGGAGACAATGTCGGACAACAAGCTAGCCATTGGTTTTTTATTTCAGTCTGTGCTGCACAATATTTGCAGACAGTGTTATATAGGCAAGGCACTTTACATCTCTGAGCTTCGGGTTCTTCCTTTGTAAATGTGGGCAGAAACATGATTACTGCATTGGTTTCATAGATTTTTTAAAATATAACTTTACTTATGTATTTATCTTGGCTGTGCTGGGCCTTCGTTGCTGCGCTGGCTTTTGTCTGGTTGCAGAGAGCAGGCGCTACTCTCTCGTTGCGGTGCGTGGGCTCCTCGTTGCGGTGGCTTCTCTCATGGAGCACGGGCTCTAGGGAGCACTGACTTCAGTAATCGCAGCCTGTGAGCTCAGTAGTAGTGGTTCTTGGACTTTAGAGCACAGGCTCAATAGTTGTGTCACACAGGCCTAGTTGCTCCACAGAATGTGGGAACTACCCAGACCAAGAGATTGTATCTGTGTCTCCTGTATTGACAGGCATATTCTTTACCACTAAGCTGTCAGGGAAGCCCAGTTTCATTAATACTTAAGGGAGATATGTCTCAAGTTCCCATTATAATGCACAGAAGTTTAAATGATTATAATGCACACTTAGTACACAGTAATTATTATGATGTGGTAGTTCTAGGCTAAGAAAAGAGGAAACAAAGATGGATAAATGATCAGTGAATTCAAACGTATAGTCCATTATCCAAGTCAGATGTATGTTCGTGGTGTATAATAAAGAGTGCAGTGGAAGTGAGCACAATGCATATTGGTAGGACTAAGGAAAAAGAAATATGAATTCTCATATTAGCATTTAGTATATTTTTGATGAATGGTTTGCAACAGTATTAGATTCTGTTCGTTATTTCCCTTAGTTGGCATAGGACTGACAATGTTTGGGGAAAATGTCTAGCTCATACCAAGATAGCTCACTCAGACACTGACTGAGTTTGTAAATGATTCTGTTGCCTTTTTAGGTGTGAGACAAAAAATGATTAGACTTCATTAACTGAGTAGTACTTTGTGGAACTTTCACAAGACAGAGGCTAAAGGAAATTTTAGGTCATAATCTTGTGTTGCATCAAAAATGAAATAGAACAAAGCCCCTGAACAATAATAAAATCTTTGTCTATGGTAACAAACCCAAAGTAACATTTATTTAGTAGAATTAAATGGAGGTCTTCTATATTAAAAAAAAAAAAGTGAATTAAAAAAATAATTATTTAAAAGAGTTTTAAGATCAAGTGTCCTATTGTTTAAAGAATAATTTGGATTTTCTTCCTTTTTTTGTGAAGCATGATATATCCAACTTTGGTTGAAAATATAGTAAAAAATATACAGAGCACTCTTTAAGTCAGTACCAGGGCAATGTTTCTTATATGATTCCAGTATTTTCAATAATAGCTTATATAATTATGCCTTGGCTCTTCATCCATCATCTTATCTGTATTTCACTTTCATAATAATTAGAAAGAACCAGCTAGAACATTTGACAAATCTTTAACAGTTCATGCATCTCCGACAATACTTTATTATTACCAGCATTATGTATTTTAATGAATACAGCCTGTATCGAGAAAAGAAAATGACCATATTGAAAGAGGAAAAGGAATAAACCACAGACTTCTTCAAGAGTAACACTAAAAACTGTTAAACACATTAAAATCCCATTTAACAAATATCAGAACCTAATGAACATTGGGACTGCTCAGTGAATACTAATGTGGAATATTGCTGGGAAAGATGTTTGAGTGCTGAAATTTCTCATAGCTCAAAATGGTTGCATAGATTAAGGAGAGGACCATCTGTTGTTTCAAAGACAAATGAAAGTTGGTAGTTCACTGAAAATATTTTTGTTTGGTTCCATTTTAAATTGTTTCTTAATGTAGTCATTTACTTTCTTTCTATTTTAAAATGTTGCTATACTACAGTCCACGCTTAGTTGCTTCAACTGAAGTGTCCAGCGACCCCATTTACTGTAGTCCGCCAGGCTTCTCTGTCCATGAGATTTCCCAGGCAAGAATACTGGCGTGGGTTGCCTTTTCCTTCTCCTTGGATACTACAGTCCATAGGATCGCAAAGAGTCGGACATGACTGAAGTAACTTCAGTTCAGTACATTTCAGTCACTCAGTCGTGTCCGACTCTTTGCGACCCCATGGACTGCAGCATGCCAGGCTGACCTGTCCATCACCAACTCCCAGAGCTTACTCAAACTCATGTCCATTGAGTCAGTGATACCATCCAACCATCTCATCCTCTGTCGTCCCCTTCTCCTCCCACATTCAATCTTTCCCAGCATCAGGGTCTTTTCAAATGAATCAGTTCTTCACATCAGGTGATCAAAGAATCAGAGTTTCAGCTATAGCATCAGTCCTTCCACTGAATATTCAGGACTAATTTCCTTTCAGGTGGACTGCTTGGATCTCCTTGTGCTCCAAGGGACTCTCAAGAGTCTTTTCCAAAACCACAGTTCAAAAGCATCAATTCTTTGGCACTCAGCTTTCTTTATAGTCCAACTCTAACATCTATACATGACTACTGGAAAAACCAATGCTTTGACCAGACAGTTGGCACCACTTTATTGATAAAGTGATGTCTCTGCTTCTTAATATGCTGCCTAGGTTGGTCATAACTTTTCTTGCAAGGAGCAAGTGTCTTTGAATTTCATGGCTGTAGTTACCATCTACAGTGATTCTGGAGCCCCCAAAAATAAAGTCTGACACTGTTTCCCACTATTTCCCCATCTATTTGCCATGAAGTGATGGGACCAGATGCCATGACCTTAGTTTTCTGAATGCTGAGTTTTACACCAACATTTTCACTTTCCTCTTTCACTTTCATCAAGAGGCTCTTTAGTTCTTCTTCACTTTCTGCCACAAGTATATCATTTGCACATCTGAGGTTATTGATATTTCTCCCAACAATCTTGATTCCAGCTTGTGCTTCTTCCAGCCAAGTGTTTCTCATGATGACCTCTGCATATAAGTTAAATAAGCAGGGTGACAATATACAGCCTTAACATACTCCTTTTCCTATTTGGAACCAGTCTGTTGTTCCATGTCCAGTTCTAACTGTTGCTTCCTGGCCTGCATACAGGTTTCTCAGGAGGCAGGTCAAGTGGTCTGATATTCCTATCTCTTGAAAAATTTTCCAGTTTGTTGTGATCCACACAGGCAAAGGCTTTGGCATAGTTAATAAAGCAAAAGTAGGTGTTTTTCTGGGATTCTCTTATTTTTTGGTGATCCAGTGGATCTTGGCAATTTTGATCTCTGGTTCCTCTACTTTTTCTAAATCGAGCTTGAACATCTGGATGTTCACGATTCACATACTGTTAAAGCCTGGCTTGGAGAATTTTGAGCATTACTTTGCTAGTGTGTGAAAGGAATGCAATTGTGCAGTAGTTTGAGCATTCTTTGGCATTGCCTTTCTTTGGGGTTGAAATGAAAACTGACCTTTTCGAGTCCTCTGGCCACTCTTGAGTTTTCCAAATTTGCTGGCATATGCGGTGGCTGACTTTATTTTTCTAGGCTCCAAAATCACTGCAGATAATGATTGAAGCAATGAACTTAAAAGACGCTTACTCCTTGGAAGGAAAGTTATGACCAACCTAGACAGCATATTAAAAAGCAGAGACATTACTTTGCCAACAAATGTCTGTCTGTTCAAGGCTATGGTTTTTCCAGTGGTCATGAATGGATGTGAGAGTTGGACTATAAAGAAAGCTGAGCACCGAAGAATTGATGCTTTTGAACTGTGGTGTTGGAGAAGACTCTTGAGAGGCCCTTGGATTGCAAGGAGATCCAACCAGTCCATCCTAAAGGAGATCAGCCCTGGGTGCTCATTGGAGGGACTGATGCTGAAGCTGAAACTCCAATACTTTGGCCACCTCCTGAGAAGAGTTGACTCATTGGAAAAGACCCTGATGCTGGGAAAGATTGAGGGCAGGAAGAGAAGGGGACGACAGATGATGAGATGGTTGGATGGCATCACCAACTCTATGGACATGGGTTTGGGTGGACTCTGGCAGTTGGTGATGGACAGGGAGGCCTGGCATGCTGCAGTCCATGGAGTCACAAAGAGTCAGACACAACTGAGCAACTGAACTGAACTGAACAGGGTGCAGCACTTTCACAGCATCATCTTTTAGAATTCAAAATAGTTCAATTTAGTGTGCATGAATACTCTTTCTTAATTTTTTGTTTATTAATCTTATATTGATTGTCCTGGGACTATATCTATATACAGTTGACCAGGCTCCTGGTTAGTAAGCTGTGATAGTCTTTTATGTGATAATCAACTAGTATGCATGCATGCTAAGTCTCTTCCATTGTGTCTGCTTTGAGATCCCATGGACTGTAGCCCACCAGGCTCCTCTGTCCATGGGATTATCCAGGCAAGAATACTGGAGTGCTTTGGCAGGCCTTCCTCCAGGGGATCTTCTGTTTGTCTCTGGCATTGGCAGGTGGGTTCTTTGCACCACCTGGAAAGCCCAATCAACTAGTATTGTTGTTCAGCCACTAAGTCATGTCTGACTCTGCGACTCCATGAACTGCAGCATGCCAGGCTTCCCTGTCCTTTCACTAGCAACTAGTATCAGTCCGTCGGTCAGTCAGTTCAGTCGCTCAGTCGTGTCCGACTCTTTGTGACCCCATGAACTGCAGCACACCAGACATCCCTGTCCATCACCAATTCCCGGAGTTCCCTCAAACTCATGTCCATCGAGTCAGTGATGCCATCCAGCCATCTCATCAACTAGTATAGTAATCATGAAATCATCTAATTCTGAAATTAAAGTGATCAGAAATACAAGTTTGTCATGTGACAGTCCATTAGTTGCAGGCAATTAGATGTCACAGTAAATTCAGATGAGTTCTGTCCTTTGGCCTCAAGTCCTAATGGTAACAGTTTTCAATTTATCTTTTTTGTTAGATCAAATAAGTAATTTTTCTTTCATTTGTCTGATTTTATTCATCTAAATATGGATGTTAAACTTCAGTGTATTGTTTTGGAGTATGTTACTCACTACTCGTAATATAATTTCATTCCATTACTCTATCCATTTATTTATTCATTTATCATGTGTTTTTAGTCTTATATCCATCCATTTATCCATCTATCTCTTTGTCAACCCACTATTCATCTATCCCTCTATCCATCCATAGATTCATCCATCCAATAAAAATGTGTTGAGTGTGTATTGAGGTGATCAGGCTAGGTTTAGAGATGACACATCAGAATCTCTTTTCTTAATAACTAGCTTTAAACTCATGTTAACATAAGCAAGTAGTATTTTTATTTTAGTAACTCTTGCAAACCTTATGTTATATTAAGAATTGCCACATTTAGAAATTCCACTCCTAGATATATACCCCAAAGAATTAAAAATGGGTACTCAAAAAGACTTATACACAAATGTTTATAGCAGTATATTTACAATAGTCAAAGAGAAATAATAGTCAAACATCCATCAACAGATGAATGGATAAAGAAAATGTGGTATATTCATACCACAATAATGGAATATTGGGCTTCCCTTGTGGTTCAGACAGTAAAGTATCTGCCTGCAATGTGGGAGACACAGGTTCAACAGCTGGGTTGGGAAGATCCCCTGGAGAAGGAAATGGCAACCCACCCCAGTACTCTTGCTAGAAGTCCCATGGACACAGGAACCTGGTAGGCTACAGTCCATGGGGTCACAAAGAGTCAAACTGTATCTATATATATAGATATAGTCCCAGGACAATCAATATAAGATTAATAAACAAAAAATCAAGAAAGAGTATGCATGCTAAAGACTGAGTGGCTTTAAAATATTGCTACCATAAAAATAAATGAAATATTGATATGTCCTACAACATAGATGAACTTTGAAAACTCTATGCTAACAGAAGTCAGACACGAAAGTCGTATATTATATACGTCCATTTGTATGAAACATCTAGAATAGGTAAATCCATGGAGACAGAAGCAGCTTCATGGTTGACAGGAATTGAGGAAATGGTGGAATCGAGTGTGACTGCTTGATAGACACAGGGTTTTATTGTGGAGGAGGAAGGGGGAGCTAATGAAAATGTCTAGAACCAGAGATGGTAGTTGTACAACACTGTGAATGTATTAAATAACACCTTAAAGTGATAATGTTATGTGAAATTCATCTCGATTAAAAAATAGTGCCAGTGACACTTTATATACAAGTTTATTTGGTGGGAGAAAAATGACTGAAAATTTGTTTAAAACTCTATGTAACCCAAATGCTGTAAAACAGTGATTTTTAATGCTTGCCATTTAGAACCTTCTGCCAAGCTGTGTAAATTGTGCCCCCAGAGAAGAAAGCATCCAAAAAATGGTGTCAAATGAGTCAATCTGTAGGTAAATATAATTCGCTTGTCTTTAGACAATGCCAACTAGCACCCAGCACCTACAGCATTCCCATCCAAATGTCTGTTTTCTACAATTTCAAGATGATTTTCCTTTTCTACTTCTCAATTATGGATGAACTTATACATGTTCCAAGTCTGTTTGCTGTTGTTAGTGGCTCAGTCGTGTCCGACTCTTTATGACCCCTTGGACTGTAGCCCACCAGGCTCCTCTGTCCATGGGATTCTCCAGGCAAGTGGGTCATCACTTCCTTTTCCAGGGGACCTTCCTGTAGTTTATTCATGTAGTCATTTGGATTCAATTTCAACAGTGAATGTATGTTAATAAAATGCCTAGCTTTTTATGACCACATACATCAGTTAGGTACTATATCAAGAATTTTGCATTCATTATTTTATTTAATCCTTTAATCAATTCATTATGTTTGGACTCTTGTATTATCTCTGTTACACAGATGACAGTATTGAGGCCTAGAGATATTAAGTCATTTCTTCCACAATATGGGACTGGTAAGATCTCCAGAGAGTCCCTTCTAGGGATCAAACCCGAGTCTCCCTCATTGCAGGCACATTCTTTACCACCTGAACCACCAGGGAAGCCCCTATCAAGCTTCTAGAATTAGGAAAATCAGGATGAAAGCAGAGATTTTAGAAACTTGTTGCCAGAAAACTTGTAGCTTAAAGATTGTCACTTTTGAAGATACATTCAATGAGCCTATTAACTTTGTTCTCTGGCTTGATTACAACATAGATTCTCAAACTGGCAAGGTCTTTGGTAATTGTGAATCATCAATCAATAAAAATCTACCACCACTCTTAAGGAAGCAACTAAAAATGCATGTCCTAGCAAGAGTCATTGTATCTTTTTTATAGTTAAATAATGGCATATTAGATGTTATGGAGATCTATCAATTATTTTATAAAGCAATAATTATCTATGAATCAAGAGCAGTCATTTAATTTTGTGCTCTTAGAGTTGATTTAAAATGTATTTTAATACATTAAAATGACAAAAATCTAGCTTAGGTCATAGAAATTTTATTCTTTTGTATTTTGATCCTATTTCAACAGTCAATGTATATTAATAAAATACCTAGCATTTTATAACCACATACATGAGTTAGGTACTACATCAACAACTTTGCATTCATTCTTTCATTTAATCCTTTAATCAATTCATTATGCATGGACTCTTGTATTATCTCTGATACATAGATGAAAATTGAGGCCTAGAGATGTTAAGTCATTTCTCCCAGGCTATGGGACTGGTAAATGTCAGAGACAGCATGTGAATCTTGATCTCTCTGGCTCTTGAGCTTGTTTTCTTAACAATGAAGAGTTTGTATTTTCTTTTTTTAAAAAAAGTGAAAAGCCAATAAGACATCGATGACATTTATTTAAATTGTGAATGTATATTGGTTGCATATTTTGGAAGAAATACATACACACAATGTACATATATACCATTTTATGTAATTGCAGTTTCAATTTGGCCAAATCAGCTCTTTCTCAAAACAATGAGTGATACCAAATCTCTCTGCTAAAATCACCAGATCTGTACAGAAGTACCAGTAAAATGAAACTCATAAATATAGAAAGCAGTGAATTTAATTTAGGCCTAAAACAATTTAGGAAAATAGATCTAACTAATCCTGAAAGATTAGATGCTTTGAAAGTGCTGCACTCAATATGCCAGCAAATCTGGAAAACTCATCAGTGGCCACAGGACTGGAAAAGGTCAGTTTTCATTCCAATCCCAAAGAAAGGCAATGCCAAAGAATGCTAAAACTGCCGCACAGTTGCACTCATCTCACATGCTAGTAAAGTAATGCTCAAAATTCTCCAAGCCAGGCTTCAGCAATATGTGAACTGTGACTTCCAGATGTTCAAGCTGGTTTTAGAAAAGGCAGAGGAACCAGAGATCAAATTACCAACGTCTGCTGGATCATGGAAAAAGGAAGAGAGTTCCAGAAAAACATATATTTCTGCTTTATTGACTATGCCAAAGCCTTTGACTGTGTGGATCACAAGCAACTGTGGAAAATTCTGAAAGAGATGGGAATACCAGACCACCTGACCTGCCTCTTGAGAAACCTGTATGCAGGTCAGGAAGCATCAGTTAGAACTGGACATGGAACAACAGACTGGTTCCAAATAGGAAAAGGAGTATGTCAAGGCTGTATATTGTCATCCTGCTTATCTAACTGATATGCAGAGTACATCATGAGAAACTCTGGGCTGGAAGAAGCACAAGCTGTAATCAAGATTGCCAGGAGAAATATCAATACCCTCAGATATGTAGATGACACCACCCTATGACAGAAAGTGAAGAGGAACTAAAACTCTTGATGAAAGTGAAAGAGGAGAGTGAAAAAGTTGGCTTAAAGCTCAACATTCAGAAAACGAAGATCATGGCATCTGATGGAAAATAGATGGGGAAACAGTGGAAACTCTCAGATTTTATTTTGGGGGCTCCAAAATCACTGTAGATGGTGATTGAAGCCATGAAATTAAGACGCTTACTCCTTGGAAGGAAAGTTATGACCAACCTAGATAGCATATTAAAAAGCAGAGACATTACTTTGCCAACAAAGGTCCATCTAGTCAAGGCTATGGTTTTTCCAGTGGTCATGTATGGATGTGAGTGTTGGACTGTGAAGAAAGCTGAGCACCAAAGAATTGATGTTTTTGAACTGTGATGTTGGATAAGACTCTTGAGAGTCCCTTGGACTGCAAGGAGATCCAACCAGTCCATTCTGAAGGAGATCAGCCTTGGGATTTCTTTGGAAGGAATGATGCTAAAGCTGAAACTCCAGTACTTTGGCCACCTCATGCGAAGAGTTGATTCATTGGAAAAGACTCTGATGCTGGGAGGGATTGGAGGCAGGAGGAGAAGGGGACGAGAGAGGATGAGATGGCTGGATGGCATCACGGACTCGATGGACGTGAGTCTGAGTGAACTCCGGGAGTTGGTGATGGACAGGGAGGCCTGGCGTGCTGCGATTCATGGGGTTGCAAAGAGTCGGACATGACTGAGTGACTGAACTGAACTGAACTGAATATAACAACATTTGATAAAGTTTCACTTTTACCTGTTAATATGCAGATTTATTTCTGAGAAAAGGCAACAAAAATAATTTACTTCTTTTCTTTTGCTTTCATTTTTGTTTGAAGTTAAAAGATTGGACTGAATATTGTGTCCCTCTGCTTTTTTAGTTTAATAATTAAAAATAAGTCAGTCATATGAATATTTCCTGTTTTAAAAACTCCTTCAACTATGATTTTAAATTATCTCAAAAAAAATAGGGAAAACATATAGCCAAAAACCAAGAAATGAGCAAGAATGGTCTTATATCTTTTCAGAATTTGATTGTGGTACTGTTTGTGAACACTTTTAACTAGGCTGATTTTGCCTAATATGATGAATGACCAGGACTTCAAGTTATATTCATTTGCCTTCTTTCTCGTCATAAACAAGTGCTTATATTTACATCATTGTTCCTATACTGTTCCTCAAGAGATGTAACACCTAGGAGCTTGTTTACTTATGTACCATCTCTTTTTCCTTCTGCTCAGGCTGAGCTCTGTTGACCTTGAATCTGCAGTCCCCTATCCTACTGACGGAAGCTTTGCAACAGCTGTGGAAGTTTGTCAATGTCCACCAGGGTATTCTGGCTCCTCCTGTGAAGTAAGTTTGCAAGAATATAGCTTCGATGCATTCTAAGTTCTTTCAGCATTAACTATTAAACTATTTTAAAATGAATTTAGTTTTTTCATCAAGGATTGCACAAATGATAGTGTCTTACTACTTGAAGAACTTCAATGTCTGCCAGAAGTTATAACTGTCAAATAGAGTGTTACTCATATGGTGTCATCTTGAAATCATATTTTTCCTTATGACATAATAGCTAAAATCTAATGCTTTTGGAGGTTTTTGTTTTCTCTTTAATCTGTTGATAAAATGGGATGAATGATGGTGGAATACTATTTCAATATATTTCTCCTTCATTTCCACCTGAGTGCTTGAGAGGAATTTAGCACTGTTTCTTTTCTTTTTCACTTTCTCCATTTTTTTAATCCTATGTACCACATTCTTTCTCTACTTTATTCCTAAGAATACAACCAATTCACAGTCATCTGAAGGACTCAATCTTTAAAATGTCAAGAACATAATATATGGAAGAAATACCTTGATTCGGAAAATTTTCTACAGGTCTTTGATTTGTTTAGCACCTAAAGTTTGAGATATTTATTGTTGTCTCAGTATTCTAGATTAATGTTCCTTCCTTAATATTGCAATGTGTCCTTCTAAGGTAGTAATTTTTATTTACTTTTATGTATGTTGTAGGTGGTTTGAAAATTGATTTTACTTGAAATCTGCTCAAAAAATGTAAGCACCACTTCCCTGATAGAGGGCATGGCTTCGTATAAATAGGAGCTTAAATTCTTTAAAAATGGTGCCTTTAAGGAATCATCTGAGTGTACCAAGATGTTCCACTTCAGCACACTACCCCATTAAGCCATTTACAGAAATACCCTAGGCCTTGCTTTTCAGTTCTCTTATACTTTAAAATAATGCATGCTTCCAGAAGATACACAGGGCTTAGAGTCATATTCATGTCAGATGTGTTTTTTTTTTTAACTGAGCTTGTATTCACCTATCTAAAAATAAAACTAAATATAATTCGCCGTCACTTTTTAAAAATTCATACAGAGAATACAGAAATAATAATGGAAATAAGTTAGCTCTGTCAACCCAAATTTGATTTCACATATAAAATATATTTTGTATTTGATGAAACATATTCTTTGATTAAGAACCTAGTAGTTTTTATTTCAAACCAGAAAGCTCTCTTTGAACCTCTAAGTTTTTATTTCAACTGAAATAAACTACTCTTATTATATTCTTGCTTTCACACTTATCCCCACTTTGGTGATTCTCAGTACTCTTCATCATCTTCTATACAAATTTCAAATGCCCATTGAATCTGAAATTGTCTGTATTAGAATCATTTCATGGCTATGCATTTCATTTCTTCTTTTCTTTCACCAAAACATTTATTGAGAATCTTTGGTAAATTCTGCCCTAGATGCTGAAGGGGATTATCAAGGTTACGTCACAATCCTTGTTCTTACAGAGCTAACAGTCCGTTAGTCAGACAGAACACATACTTATGATAAATAGGATCATGGCCCTATAGAATTAAGGCACCAATAAGTGGTACAGGACATGAGTGCAATAATCTTTCAAAGATGTGATCAGTTCCAGTGGAGAGAGATGTCACAGAAAATGTCCTGGGGTAGAAAAATCTCGACTTGGAAATGAAATAATGGTAACAATTAGGTAGGAAGAGAGAAGCAAGTGGGTGTGGAAGAGTCAGAACAAAGAAACAGAAGAAGGATAAGAAAAGCTTCCTGTGCTTCTCACACAATAATGGATAAATAAAGTTACCTTGGAATCCGGAAAAGAAATTAATCGAATCAGAAGACAAGGAACTCTGAAACTCTGGAGTTTCTCTCAGGCTTCTTTATTTCTTCTACTCTCTGATAATCCTTTCTTTTCTTTATTGAAGCTTCCTGTCCCTTAGCTCACTATTATCTATCCATCTTTTCCTAATTTCATTTGTTTTTTTACTGAGTTTGAAAGGGCAGACATTCTAGTTTTGTTACCACTGATATTCCCAAATCCTTTAAAAGCTGAGTAAACTCCAAACACCATTGTTGTTACTGTTCAGTCCCTGAGTTATGTCTATCTCTTTGCGACCCCATGGACTGCAGCACACCAGGCTTTCCCTCACTGTCTCCTGGAGTTTGCTGATTCATGCCATCCAGCCATCTCAGCCTCTGTTGCCTCCTCCTCTTGCCCTCAATTTTTCCCAGCATCAGGGTCTTTTCTAGCGAGTTGGCTCTGCACATCAGGTGGCCTAAGTATTAACATCTTAATTCTAGCTTGCCTAAAACAGATTATATGATTTCATGATAAATCATTCTTTTCTGTTTTCTTTGGAGCTATAAATGTTGATCCAGAATTTTTAAATCATTTCTACTTTTTATAAATCCCTACACATTTTATTTTTCAAATATTTCCATACTTTCCTAGAATTGTCATAGTTCATTTCACTTAACAAGTGGGACAGATGAAGTAAAAGCAAAGTTAGGTACTAAAAAAGTGTTTTAATTAAAATCTCAGTTTCCTCTTCTACATGATGGAAATATTAACTACTTCATGGAAGCATTCACACTTTCATTTTAGCTAACAGGTATTGATGACCATGCATTCTGAGATGATCAAAACTCTTGATGTGGATGGTAATGTGATGAACAATACACATACAGTCTATGACCTCAAGGACATTACATTTGATGGTAGACTAGACTATATGCCAGAAAGAAAATTTAAATAAATATGATAAATTCCATGAAGACAACAAGCAGGGGGCCTTGATAGAGGTTCTGAGAACAGGTGTAGGAAGATGAGATGGAAGGGACTATATTATGAGAGGTTGTTGGGAAGACTGTCTAAGGTGGTAGCATCTAAACTGAGCTCTAGGGTCTTCTTAGGTAAAGAGAACCAATGAGGAAGTGAAACACAGTTTGGAATCTGCAAGGACCTGAAAGAAGGCACGTATGGCTGGAGCTTAATAAGCAAGGGGAGCATAGCACAAGACATGCCTGGAGGAGCCAAACCACTCAGAGCTTTGCATGCATGATTAAAAATTTGTAGTATTATTCTAAATGCAATGGAAAGAAAACTTTTCTGCTCCTGCTGCCCAGTCATGTCTGACTCTCTGCAACCCCATGAACTAGGCCAATAGGCTCCTCTGTCCATGAAGTTTTCCAGGCAAGAAGACTGGAGTGGGTCGCCATTTGATACGAAACCATGATCTGAGTTAAAATTTTTTTTAAAGTCATTATAACTACAGTGTGTAGTACATGCTGTACATGGCAGGGATGGCAGGAAATAAAATAGTTAATATGCTATTTTGTTAGAAAGTAATGATGATAGTGGTTTGTTAGGATAATGGCAGAGGATGTGAAAAGACATGTTGTTTATTTTAAATAGATTCTGTTAGTAGAACCAATCAGTCTTACTGATAGACATGCCACGGGAACATTGAAAGTAACAATGGTTTTGAGAATGAGTCAGATGTCAAGTTTGAGCAGCTGAATGTGGTGCCATTTACTTATCTGAGGAAAACTGTGGGAAGGAACACCTGTGATGGGGATGATAAAATCAACAATCCATTTTAGAAATATTAGGTTTGAAAGAGCTATGAAGTATATTGTCAGTGTCCAGTTAGAATATGTAGGTCTTGACCTCAGAATATCTGTCTGGTCTAGAGGTATGTATTTGGAAGAAATCATCAACTAGACAGCTGAATAAAATTACCTGGGAGCAAGTGTGGAGGAAAAAAGAGAAAATGACTAAGCCCCCAAGAGCTCCTGACCATGAGAAGGGAGTTGAAGCAGAGGAGACAGCAAAGAGATGGGCAGAAACCTGGGACTGTGGTATCACGAAAGCTGTGAGAAGAGGGCTTTTGAGGGAGATAGGAATCAACTAAACCATAGCTTGATGAGAGATCAAATAAAATGTTAATTGTAGAATCATTCATTTGATTTGGTTCCCTGGAACTCAGTGGCATGGACAAGAGCAGTTTTAACCCAGTGATTATGGCACAAGACAGATTAGGATGGAGTGAACCATTGAAGGGAAGTGAGAAAGAAAAGATATTTTAGAGCAGTCTTACCTAAAAGAAAAAAATAGGTAGGTAACTGAAAGTTATGGGATATTAAGAGAGTATTTTTGTCTTTTTTTTCTGTTAGCTAATTTTTTACAGAGATACAAGTCATATTTCCAAGCTGATAGTAATGATCTAAGAGAAAGGAAAGCTATTATTGATGCAGCACTGAGTGGGTATATTGGGAAAACAATTACAAGTGGGGTGATAATCCTTTGAGAGTATAAGAAATTCTGCATGCCTCATCCCCATTGTTCCAGACGGAAATATGACTAATGGAAATATGGGCTTGTGCTTGCGTACTTGGTAGTGGAAAGATAGTTTCCACTGCCTTCAATATTCTCGTGACTAATGAGATGAAATCACTGGCTAAGAGAGAGGTGTAAAGAGTTGGGAAATTTAAAGAGGATGTAGGAAAGGTAATATATTTGCAGATATATATGTGTGTATATATATGCCTTGTTTTATATATATATATATATATACACCTTATATATTATATATATACCTGTATATAATATATATCTTATTAATGACAATTCTATGAATATTTTTCCTCAAAACAGTAAGTCAATTCTCTCCCTACTATCAACACCCTTAATATCTACTCCCTTCTGAATATATGGCTTCACCAGTTTTTAGAAATATATATTACATTACAAAATCTATTCTATAATGAGTCTAGGGTGATAATATTTTTAATGATAAAAAATTATTAGAAAGGGTTACAAAATTGACACCTTCTTTTCTATACTGCCCAAATTAAGAAAGTTGCTTTTGTTTTCCTTTAGGATATAAAGTATCAGATCATCCTTTTTCTGTATCTTTGCTATTGATGTTCAAATTTAAGAATCCTCATATCCTGAGGCAGAAGGAACATTTCCAACAATACACAGCACAATTCTATATTCTTTATTGCCTCAGTGGTTTCTCTCTTATTTCCACTCTCAGCTAGGAAAAAAAGGCCTTTCCATGATATACTGTGTTGTAGTTAACCATCCAGAAATACAGTACATAACCCACAAAATGCAGTTTTAACTTGAGGGAGATCATAAGCTCCTACAGGGCAGCAGTGTTTGCCCCCTTTATTTTGTACCCTGTCCAGCTGATAGTGACCCCCACAGAAGGGATGCTTAAACATGACAGCGAACTGAAAGCCAGCACTGACACACAGATACTCTGTGACCCAAATATCCTTTTTCTAATCAGAATTCTATTTTTGTATGAGAAAGTGTTTTACACTTTAAAAAGGAATGATGGATATAACTAGAGTTCTAGTAGAATAAAACCATAAAATAAAATATCTAAGGAATGTATGGTAAATAAGTCATAAACGATTTTGTGTAAATTTGAGAAAGTATAATAGGATGGAGGAAGTTGAGAATGAGAAGTATAAATTATATATGTGCAGAAGTCAGCCATGTAGGTGATCAAATGCAAGATGAGCGCTACCTTTTTTCCAGCTGATTGCAAAGATTTTCTGAAAGTGACAGAGTTAAGGGCAGTTTGCATGTGAGAAAGAGAAGACATTCCAGAGAATCTACAGTCCTTGGACAAGACATTAAATGCTCTAGTAGGCTAAGGTTCTGAAGAGTCCCTTTATGTTGGCTGCTTTTTTCCAATACTTTTTCTTCCGTTTTCTTGTCTGTGCTTTTTACTTTGAAACTGTCATGGTTCAATTCTTTATATCTCTGCTTTATTTTGCTATTTCAGAAGAGTCATCAAGTTAATGCTTCCTCTAATCTCATACCTGCCAATAACACTAAGGTCAGTACGAAGCCTCTGTGTCAGGAGGAATAGCTCTGGTAGCCATATTTCCATAATGGCAACACTTTGACATGGACATTTGCTGGGTTTGCTACCTAAATATGTTTATCTGCTGAAGACAAAAGTAAGCTTTAAAAAAAAAAATCCCTGAGACTAACTTGAGACCATATTTTCCTTTCAGTCTTGTTGGCCTAGGCACAGACGAGTTAATGGCACTATTTTGGGTGGCATCTGTGAACCCTGTCAGTGCTTTGGTCACGCGGAATCCTGTGATGATATCACTGGAGAATGCCTGGTAAGTGCTTTCTCCATTGGCGTTGCTGACTGACAGGGCTGAAATCAGCTCAATAAGCCCTGCAACTCAATTACTACCTTCGGGACCTTAAACACTTGAGTCAAGAAGGGATTTGACGTCTATCTTTATATTGAACTGAGTTGGAAGCTGAGAAGTTTCTTTCATATGTGGTCTTCCTGACTGATAAGCATTAGAAAGTGTTTACTCACGTTAGTCTAAGGATTGAATTAAGATCAGATATATCATAATAAAACATAACTAATGACTGGGATACATATCTGCCACAAATATATATGGTTTCAACCCCTTATGTAATTCTACCCAAAAATTGACTGCATTTCTGTAACAGGAAATGATTTGTAACCCCATAATATGAAAAGTATAAAATATAGCCTTTGTAATAGGCATGATTACACTTTTTTATCATTTTGAAAATGAGGGCATACTACATTCTTTTTTATTGGAAAATTTCAGCATTTAACTAAATTCAAAACATTGTGTGTAAATTAAAAATAATAAATATGTGCAACACATATTCACCAGAGCTGCTTACTCCTCGACTATTACGTCAATAAAGTAACCAGAAAAAAAGCTCTACAGAGGGTGAAGCACTTTCCATCCTGCTAAGAAGCTTTTGGATTGGAGATTACGCTGAATAGACCATTCTGATTAACTCAAGGGCATGTTAGTTTTATATTGTCTGATATGACATGAAGCTTGAAACAACACTTCTCATTTCATTAATCTTGCAGGAACACAATTTGAAATGGTGCCAATTTGGGAGGATATCATATTCTCATTTCCCTGTAGAATTTAAGGCAGCCTCTGTTATCTGTATTTCTTAATGTTCTCTCTCTCTTGCTCATTCTTCCCCTTCCCCTACCCTTTTTCTTCCATTTAAAAGCTTCTGGGAAAAATCCAAAATGAAAATTCGGGCTTTTGTTTCAATGTGATTTGACATTTAGTTTTATTGATGCTCTTTCTGTTTTCTCTATAGAAGATTTTGTTTAATTGCATTGCGGGATAAAGCATGATAGCCTTAATTTGTGGATCAGTAGATTTTTCAAATGGCATTGTTATGAACAGAAAGACTAAGTGATTTTCATTTTAATTATACAATAAGTCTTTTAAAATGTACCGTGGGAAAAATATTGAGTTACTTTTAAACAAATATTCAGCCCAAAACAGATATAGATTTGTTTTCAGTTCAGTTCAGTTGCTCAGTCATGTCCGAATCTTTGAGACCCCATGAAACGCAGCACGCCAGGCCTCCCTGTCCATCACCAACTCCCAGAGTTCACTCAAACTCATGTCCATCGAGTCAGTGATGCCATCCAGCCATCTCATCCTCTGTCGTCCCCTTCTCCTCCTGCCCCCAATCCCTCCAAGCATCAGAGTCTTTTCCAATGAGTCAACTCTTCGCATGAGGTGGCCAAAGTACTGGAGTTTCAGCTTTAGCATCATTCCTTCCAATGAACACCCAGGACTGATCTCCTTCAGAACGGACTGGTTGGATCTCCTTGCAGTCCAAGGGCCTCTCAAGAGTCTTCTCCAACACCACAGTTCAAACGCATCAATTCTTTGGCCCTTAGCTTTCTTCACAGTCCAACTCTCACATCCATACATGACCACTGGAAAACCCATAGCCTCGACTAGACAGACCTTTGTTGGCAAAGTAATGTCTTTGCTTTTCAATATGCTATCTAGTTTGGTCATAACTGTTTTACTTAAACCTAAAAAGACAAAAATTAATATTTCATGATAACAGACTCATAATGCTTCCCACAGCAATATTTCATGCTGCATTCATTAAGATTAAGTCTAAAATCATGCTATTAGTCCATTTGGTTATAGGATATTTCAAAGAATGAAAGCCCATTGTTTTAGAGTAAGATAGTTTTATCCAGCATAATTTCGGAGGGAAGAAGTGAGGGGAATCAGTGTTTATCTGAGACCTTCTACTAATGAACTCTAGTTTATTGAATTTGTTTCATGGACAAGGAGATAGGAGGCTACTTCAAATAAACAAGGGATCTTAGGGAAGCAACAGAGACCTTAATGATTGACCTTAATGACCTTAATCTGGTGTGTTTTCTGAATTTTCCATTGTAGCTGATAAATAGATAATAATGTAAGATTTTTCTGGAGACTTCCAAATGCTCTATTTGAAATGATACTGATAACTAAATGCTGCTGTCCCATTTTGAGCATATTAATTCTAACATGATCCACAACGATAAAAATATTTAAGTGCTGCACATCAAAAGCAATCTGACCATTCAGTTGCTCTACATTTAGCTTCTTTTTAAAAAATTATTTATGCTTTCCCTCCTAGCATTACATTAAACAAAAAATTTTGAAACTTTCCCAGATAAGCTACATTTTAGTTAGTTTGGGCTTTGAAATCTAGTTAGAAATAAATTGAAATATTTTTTGATATCAGACCAAAATCCAGACCTCTTTTATAGTGTGGACCTATATTGAAAGATCAGTTTGACTTGAAGTACTTATGAAGTGACCTAAGCCTGGTGGGCTGATGTCTATGGGGTCAGACACGACTGAACTGACTTAGCAGCAAGAAACAGTCAAGTCACATGGGAAGATTGCATACTTACTCCTTGTCATTGTTCTTGTGATAAGTGATGTGAGAAGACATTTGGAGAGCACTTTGGAGCAGGATACCTATAAAAATCACCAGCCCATCAGAGTGAACCTTTCATCTTTTTTTCAGTTTGAGTTTCCATTGTATTGTTGTCTATTACTGTTTTATGGTTTCAATTACAAAAACAGTTGAGTTTTAAGATTAGTTTTATTATCTCCATTCAGTGACATATGACATTAGGAAATGCAAGAAATACGTTATTTTTCTTCCAAATTAGTAAAGCAAATCAGGGTCTCTGAGTTGTACAAGATTTTCAGTTGAGTTTTAGAAAAACCATTTTCAACATGGTTAAAACATAATCAGTTTTATGATCTTGTTTTTTAAAGTCCCTAAATCTTTGAAGATATAATTTTGATTGCGTCAGTATAACAATATACAAAGAATATTGCAACAAACATACTATTTTTTTTAGTAAGAGCCAACTTTAGTTAAACTTGAAAACTGAAAGGAACTAATATGAAGATGAAATCAAAGAGGAAAGCCTTTCATCAGATTGATCCATGTTTGGCAACTTCCTACCAGATGTGCTGTTATTTAGACAAGTGTTGATAATAAAGTTAACATCTTTGCTACTTTGATAGAAGGTTGATAAATAAATTTGAGAATTTTACATACCTTAAGGAAAAACCTATTTTCAAGTATTAACAGATACTAAAGAATCACCTATTCACTTGTACTTCAAACTGTCATAGGATTTCAGAACTTGAAAGCTGCATATATTATGGGTGTCAGCTCTCACATTTTACAGAATGTAAGCATTTGATTCAGATTTAAATTATTGGATTCCATTTCATATCTTCTATTCAGTAATCTGTCCCTCTCCCCAAGGAATTTGACCAACTGTTTTCTGAAATGTTATTTATGTGGTTTTAAATTAAATATATTTATTAAATGTAATTAAAATAGAACTTAAAATATATTGGAATAACTCAGAACTTTCATTAAATCAAACTGGCTCTCCCATTGGTCATCAAGGTTAATAAATTTTTACTTTATGCTTAAAATGAATTTATATTTTGGCTGTTAGCTATTTCCTTTACATATTTCGTTATTGATAAAATTAAAGGTCTTATACTCCAAACTCTGATGAACTCTTTTGAAATGAGAAAAAATAGAATTTTATATGCTTGTAAGATTAAAAATATATTTGTCACAATAAATCTATGCTGTATGATATTTAATAGGCATTATATACATTTTATTGTATTACAGGAGTTTGGAAAAGTTATGTCTACACAATGCCAAAACATCATACAAATTGATCAAATTGTGCTATTGAAAACTATAGACAATTTCATTCATTAATTGATTGTTCACCTTTACCAGTCTTGATGAATTTTGTGAACACTAAGTTGATAAATCTACTTTAATTAATATGAAGAAATCAAGATATAAATTACTTTATTTTGATTTTCTCTATTTTTAAAAAGTACATGTTTCCAGAAAATACTAATTGATGGAAAATGCTGTTTTATTTTAAAAACCAGTGTCTGAGGGAAATTGTTACATGCCTTGTGGTTTTACTATTTATTAGTATACATTTAAAAATTTCTCAGTCTTCCCATCTTTTAATCATGAGTCAAGCAAGGCCCTCACAACTGTAATACATTAGTGCATTGTCCACATCATCAGAGCATACTGAGGTCCAGATTAATCTCAGATGTAGGAAGGCTATAGTCTCAGAGGATTTGTATGATTAGCCACAGTTCTCATTAAATCAGCAGTTTTAAGTTGAACAATTAATTTTTACCTAAATCAGGTACAATTTCCATCAAACATATGTCATTTAGTCTCTGTAGAATCTAAATGTATGTTACTACACATACTCACACATATTTCTTTAAGAAAAAAATGAAAACAAAAAAAAGAAAATATGATTTACATAATGAAAAAACTTTATAGTGAATTTCAGTCGTCTTTTTGTTAAGTATGCATATGCTGAAAGTAGCATGTAGTTTATAAGCTAGAAATTAAATTAACTTTCAATGCTATTTCACAGCTGTAAAATTGACCATTTTATGTGGGAAATTACTCTTCCTGGTGGGGAACAGACTAATGATTCTGTAGACCTATTTTTGGTAATGCATTGATGCTAGAGACTGGAATAATAAACTCTGATGTGCACTTCTTCCTCAGAATTGTAAGGATCACACTGATGGCCCATATTGCAATAAATGTCTTCCTGGTTTCTATGGTGATCCTACTAAAGGAACCTCTGACGACTGTCAGCCCTGTGCCTGTCCACTCAATAGCCCATCCAATAAGTGAGTAACAAACTTACCTCTTTCCAGAGTTGGGAATCTGGTTCTGCAAGTGTATTTTTGATATAGAATTTACCCTTTCTCTTGTCACACATAAATAAATAATAAAGATGTGCATAAATTTATCAGGAAGATAATATGAATTTTTCTAAATATAAAATATTTAAAGCTGTGGCTGTTTATTCCATGAAATTTTTAATATTTTTAGCTCTAGTTTTGGGGATTTAGTATCTAAGAGATAGAACTCAAATATAATTTCTAAACCAACTCCAAAGAACAGACATATATTTTACAAACTTTGACACATACCCACAGATACACACACACACACACACACACACACACACACACCCCTACACCTTCATACTGTATTAAAAAATACTACTAATAAAATACTGCTTATTTGGGTCCCAGTCACACACTGTTTGTAAATCTTAGGCAAGTCATAAATCCCTCAAAAAGGTAAAATAAGAAATAAATCTAGCTGACCTTTAACCACAGTTTTATCCCTTGGCTATTGCATGATTTATCATATTATCATATAATATCATATTGTATATATATTTTTATCTTATTGAAATAGTTTAATGGTATTACAAATTATAAAATATTGAAATATGGATGATAGCACTTTAGTTTGCATAAAACACATCATGAAAAGTTTAATGCAAACTTCATACAGTTTTTCTATTCATCTGGATATCTGTTTTTTAAAAAATTTTCTACTTGTTCATCTGAAACAATAACTTTGTGTAGCAGACTTTTTAAAGTATATATTTTGTCTGATCTTCCTTTTACCTTTTAGGGGAACACATTTTTTCAGATGCTGTAATTCACTTTCCCCTCAGAGTCAACCATCTCATAAGCAAATATGTAAGAAAGACCCTGAAACCAAAAATTTCTTTTTATTTTAAGTAAGCATATTAATTATAATGCTAATCAATGCTTTTTATTAGTAAACATTGTAAGTGTAGTTTTAAATCAAATTTTTTAAAATTTTCTTAAAGGTAAGCTTAGTGCTTAATTCATATTTTTGTATGTAATTTTCATCTACTTCTGAATGCTGTAGTAATCCTTGAAGAGCAAAAATTTTTCATGATGATTATGTGTTACAGGTTACAAAGTTACAACTTTTTAATGTGGAGGTGTTACCAAGTTGGTCATATTTTGCGGTCTTATCTAAGATATGCCTAATAAAAATGGTCTTTTATTGCTAGAGTCCATGAATACTAGAAGTTAAAGATTTTGAGATTAATTCTGTCTTGAATTTAAAAGTTATCTTAGGAATTACGCTTCCTGCACTTCAGCCCACATGAAATCCTTTTACTCTTCCCTGACAACATCCCTCCATCAGAATTTCCATCTTAGTCACTGGAGAGGAAAAGAACGAAGATTTAATGGAAGCAGACTACTACATTCTAGGCATAGGGTCAGGCATTATACTTGGCATTATTTTACACCCACTTATTAAACTGTTTCTGAAGGTTCAGTTCAGTTCAGTCGCTCAGTCGTGTCCGACTCTTTGAGACCCCATGAATCGCAGCACGCCAGGCCTCCCTGTCCATCACCAACTCCCAGAGTTCACTCAGACTCACATTCACCGAGTCAGTGATGCCATCCAGCCATCTCATCCTCTGTCATCCCCTTCTCCTCCTGCCCTCAATCCCTCCCAGCATCAGAGTCTTTTCCAATGAGTCAACTCTTCTCATGAGGTGGCCAAAGTACTGGAGTTTCAGCTTTAGCATCATTCCCTCCAAAGAAATCCCAGGGCTGATCTCCTTCAGAATGGACTGGTTGGATCTCCTTGCAGTCCAAGGGACTCTCAAGAGTCTTCTCCAACACCAGACTTCAAAAGCGTCAATTCTTCGGCGCTCAGCTTTCTTCACAGTCCAACTCTCACATCCATACATGACCACAAGAAAAACCATAGCCTTGACTAGACGGACCTTTGTTGCCAAAGTAATGTCTCTGCTTTTGAATGTGCTATCTAGGTTAGTCATAACTTTTCTTCCAAGGAGTAAGCGTCTTTTTATTTCATGGCTTCAGTCACCATCTGCAGTGATTTTGGAGCCCAAAAAATAAAGTCTGGCACTGTTTCCACTGTTTCCCCATCTATTTCTGATAAAGTGATGGGATCAGATGCCATGATCTTCGTTTTCTCAATGTTGAGTTTTAAGCCAACTTTTTCACTCTCTACTTTCACTTTCATCAGGAGGCTTTTTAGTTCCTCTTCACTTTCTGCCATAAGGGTGGTGTCATCTGCATATCTGAGGTTATTGATATTTCTCCCAGCAATCTTGATTCCAGCTTGTGCTTCTTCCAGTCCAGCGTTTCTCATGATGTACTGTGCATAGAAGTTACATAAGCAGGGTGACAATATACAGCCTTGATATACTCCTTATCCTATTTGGAACCAGTCTGTTGTTCCATGTCCAGTTCTAACTGTTGCTTCCTGACCTGCATCTAGGTTTCTCAAGAGGCAGGTCAGGTGGTCTGGTATTCCCATCTCTTTCAGAATTTTCCACAGTTGATTGTGATCCACACAGTCAAAGGCTTTGACATAGTCAATAAAGCAGAAATAGATGTTTTTCTGGAACTCTCTAATGCCAAATATACCTGACCTTATATCTAGAATGTAGTAGTCTGCTTTCATTAAATATTAAGAAAGGAGTTTTCAAGTGGGAAAAGAGCATTATAGTGCCAATCTCTGGAACTGGAATTCCTTGATTTAAATGCTGAATTTCATTCTTTCTAGGCGTATGACTCTGAGAAAGTAACTTACATTCTCTGTGTCTCAATTCTCTTGTCTTAATTAGGACCTTCTCAGAGGGTTGTTGTGAGAATCACATAAATTGAAATGCACCAAGCACCTAAAACCATGATTGAACATGGGGAGCCTAATACTGAGACTGGTCATTTATTAATTAATTTACTCAGTCATAAATTAAAGTATCAGAGTTGAAATTTTAAAGTTAAAGTCATGTGCTTTCCATTCCCCTACGGTCTTACATTAAGGGCTTCTTTAAGAAACACCGCATTTTAAGCGATAACATTAAGAGACTTAAATGGGAAATGGGGTAATATATATTAGTGATCAGAATATTTTCAGAATTTAGGGCATGTGCCTGGATGGTTACCAAACTGAAGATCTTTTGGCAACCAGGGAAGTCAGAGAAGAGGAAGAAGGCTAAAAGGAAATCTGGAAAATAATGAATATGTCGGACATCCATGACACAAATCTTGCTCTCTGGTGTACTTGTGAAGGATTAGATCAAGCTATGGAGATCCGACTCACTCGCTTCAGTGGAATTCTCCAGAACCATCCAATTTACACAAAACTTTAAGAAAAACAAAGGGATGGCATCTAGTTACTCATCTGCATTGCACTCCTTTGCAACCAAAATATCCATGGCGTTTTTTAGCATAGCTGTCAGTCCAGCAGAGCTGGCCATTCATAATATCACATGAATCCTGGCCTAAAACATTTGCAGAATTATATAATCGAGTGAATATATAGACCTTATGAATTTATCCTCAAATTGTACTGTTATTATTATAAATATGGATGAGCCATTAAGGAGAGAACTTTGCTTGGGTAATTATAGGCATTCATGACCCATCCTTCTCTGTTCACTGTGCTTCTACTTTAAAATGGATTCTAATTGTGTTCCTGAAAGAAAAAAGTCAGCAAGCATTAAACACCATCCATCATCTGTCAGTGATAAAAAGAATTGAGGTTCTAGTATCCAGTGATAAAATGTTCCTAAGTATGGTATTCCAGTTTGATATATTGTGCAGATCTTGACTCTTTAAGGAAAGTTCAATAATAACAGTAATGAAATATTTAAAGATCCTTTCATTTAAGGTGTTTTTATTTACATTAAATAATTGTTAAATTATTAGGTTATAATTTTATCCTTACAAGTAGAATTGGCAGTAGAGTACCAAAACCTATTTTAAATGCCAGCTTTAAATGTAGCATTTTTAGAGGGAATTATACCCAAAACTGATAATAACCTAGAGTGGAATATAATCTGCAAAAAACCTGAATCACTTTTCTGTACACCTGAAACTAACAATAAATATTGAAAATCAGCTATAATAGATAGGTGGCATTTTTGTTTTAGTAAAAAGAAGGAACAGTGACAAGTCACTTTGTTTAAAAATTTATGTTTAGAGGTATTACGTTTTTTAAGTTTACCACAATTTTGAAAATTAACATAATTCAACTGCACAACTGTGATGAGACAAAATTTAATTTTAATCTAATAACCTGAATTTGTATTCACTAAATAATGGGATATCTAATGACTTAGAGAAACTCTCCTTTTAAAAATGTTTTTGAAAAGTCATTATTCTTATAATCTGAGTTAGAAACTCTGAGGAATAAATTGACTAGTCACATATTATCCAGGAGATGTGATTTGAATGTTCACAGACTATTTAGGAAAAAAAAAAATCAACTAAAGGTTGCTGCAACCTTCATCTAGAAGTGTAAGGCTTAGTGATAGTTTTGCCTTGTGATTTATCTATTTAATCCCTGGTCATAAATCTTACAGATCACAAGCATTTTGGCTCCAAATTTCTTAGATAATATTGCAAAATAAATCAAATGTGTAGGGAGCTAGAGATAGATTGGTATAATTATTATGATGTATGGATACAGACAAGCATATAATATTTAAATTATACATATATATCACTTTATCAACTATTTACAGTGTCCACTGTTTGCTTAGCCATCTCATCTTGGTGATGTATATATTCCAGCTATAGATTGTAACTAGGTAGTGAAATTTATCTCTAGAGAAGCAAATAAAACTGTAAACATTTCAAGTGTTTATATTCTTTTAAATCTGGCATCACATAACTTATAGATTAAATATGATAAGAGACACATGACAGTCCTTGAACTCTTAGGATACGTGTGTTATATAATAAAATTAGAGATATTCTTGGCACAAAGCTGAACAGAGAGTAGGCTCTTGATAAGTTCTGTATACTTACCATTGTGAATACTACTTCTTTGTGTGCATCAGAAGCACTAAACTTTAAATTTTTGAAAGAATTGAGAACTTTTAGAGTGGACTTTGGAGCTCATCCTATACCTGTTAAGTTCAGTTCACTTCAGATGCTTAGTCATGTCTGACTCTTTGCAACCCCATGAACCGCAGCACACCAGGCCTCCCTATAAATCACCAACACCTGGACTTTACCCAAACCCGCATCCAGTGAGTCAGCAGCGCCATCCAACTATCTCATCCTCTGTTGTCCCCTTCTCCTCCTGCCCTCAATCTTTCCTAGCATCACGGTCTTTTTGAATGAGTCAGCTCTTCGCATCAGGTGGCCAAAATATTGGAGTTTGAGCTTCAACATCAGTCCTTCCAATGAACACCCAGGACTGATCTCCCTTGGATGGACTGGTTGGATCTCCTTGCAGTCCAGGGGACTCTCAAGAGTCTTCTCCAACACCACAGTTTAAATGCATCAATTCTGCAGTGCTCAGCTTTCTTTTTAGTCCAACTCTCACATCCATACATGACCACTGGAAAAACCATAGCCTTGACTAGAAGGACCTTTGTTAACAAAGTAATGCCTCTGCTTTCTAATATGCCGTCTAGGTTGGTCATAACTTTCCTCCCAAGGAGTAAGCATCTTTTAATTTCATGGCTGCAGTCACTATCTGCAGTGATTTTGGAGGCCAAAAAAATAAAGTCTGACACTGTTTCCACTGTTTCCCCATCTGTTTCCTATGAAGTGATGGGACCAGATACCGTGTTCTTAGTTTTCTGAATGTTGAGCTTTAAGTCAACTTTTTCACTCTCCTCTTTCACTTTCATCAAGATGCTCTTTAGTTCTTCTTCACTTTCTGCCATAAGGGTGGTGTCATCTGCATATCTGAGGTTATTGATATTTCTCCCAGCAATCTTGATTCCAGCTTGTGCTTCTTCCAGCCCAGCATTTCTCATGATGTACTCTGCATAGAAGTTAAATAAGCAAGGTAACAATATACAGCCTTGACGTACTCCTTTTCCTATTTGGAACCAGTCTGTTGTTCCGGGTCCAGTTCTAACTGTTGCTTCCTGACCTGCATACAGATTTCTCAAGAGGCAGGTCAGGTGGTCTGGTATTCCCATCTCTTTCAGAATTTTCCACAGTTTATTGTGATCCACACAGTCAAAGGCTTTGGCATAGTCAATAAAGCAAAAATAGATGTGTTTTTCTGGAACTCCCTTGCTTTTTGATGATCCAATGGATGTTGGCAATTTGATCTCTGGTTCCTCTGCCTTTTCTAACACCAGCTTGAACATCTGGAAGTTCAGTTGGAGAATTCTGAGCATAACTTTACTAGCGTGTGAGATCAGTGCAATTGTGCAGTAGTTTGAGCATTCTTTGGCATTGCCTTTCTTTGGGATTGGAATGAAAACTGACTTTTTCCAGTCCTGTGGCAACTACTGAGTTTTCCAAATTTGCTGGCATATTGAGTGCAGCACATTCACAACATCATCTTTTAGGATTTGAAATAGTTCAACTGGAATTCCATTATCTCTACCAGCTTTGTTCGTATTGATGCTTTCTAAGGCCCACTTGACTTCACATTCCAGGATGTCTGGCTCTAGGTGAGTGATCACACCATCATGATTATCTGGGTCATGAAGATCTTTTTTGTAAAGTTCTTCTGTGTGTTCCTGCCACCTCTTCTTAATATCTTCTGATTCTGTTAGGTTCATACCATTTTTGTCCTTTATTGAGCCCATCTTTGCAGGAAATGTTCCCTTGGTATCTCTAATTTTCTTGAAGAGATCTCTAGTCTTTCCCATTCTGTTGTTTTCCTCTATTTCTTTGCATTGATTGCTGAAGAAGGCTTTCTTATCTCTCCTTGCTATTCTTTGGAACTCTGCATTCAGATCCTTATATCTTTCCTTTTCTCCTTTGCTTTTTGCTTCTCTTCTTTTCACAGCTATTTTTAAGGCCTCCTCAGACAGCCATTTTGCTTTTTTTCTTTTTTCTTTCCTTTTCTTGGGGATGGTCTTGATCCCTATCTCCTATACAATGTCACGAACCTCCATCCATAGTTCATCAGGCACTCTATCTATCAGATCTAGTCTCTTAAATCTATTTCTCACTTCCACTGTATAATCAAAAGGGATTTGTTTTAGGTCATACCTCAATGGTCTAGTGGTTTTCCCAATAGTTTTTAAAGTTAGTACTTATTCCAAAATGAAAGGAAAGTTAAGGAAATGTTCAATTCAGCAATATTATTCAGAAATTTAGAATGTTGGGCATTTTAGACAATTTGCCACATATTGTTTTGTGTCCACATATAAGATTATCATGTATCTTACTGGTCCAATCTATCAGAAGGAAAACAGTAAACTCCAGAGAAATTAAATGCCTTGATCGTGATCATAGCTTGCTTATGGCAGAACAAATATTAGAATCCATATATTCTGATTCACCTCTGTGCTTCTTCCAGTGAGGCTATAGAAACAGAAACAATTATAGAAACATTGAAGAGAGGAAACAAATTTAATAGAACTTAATGTCAGTAAAACTGTGAATGTCCATTGTAAAAAATGACTGCTGTTTGGTGATAGCTATGCTAACTCAAACTTAAGAGACTGAAGCAGGATGAAAAGCTGCAGGTTTAATTATTAATACCTAATAAATAACTAGGACTTCCTTTTTGGCTCAGACAGTAAAGAATCTGCCTACAATGCAGGAAACCTGGATTCTATCCCTCACTCAGAAAGATCCCCTGGAGAAGGGAATGGCAACCCACTCCAGTATTCTTGTCTGGAGAATTCCATAAAGAGAGGAGCCTGGTGGTGTCCGTGGTGTCGCAAAGAGCTGGACACGACTGAGCAGCTAACACTTCCCACTGAAATGAGTAACTAAATGTCTTCAGCATTAGACAAACCAACATATATGTTGGCAAAATTTTTAAACTGTTTTTAAATTATAACTATAACTTATTGTGGCACTATGCTAAGTATTTGCTTTCATACTTTATCAGCATGCAGACTTTACTCAGATCATGTTCCGCTTTTGCTGAATGCGAAGCTTATGTTTAGAGAAACACAGAAAACATGCAATTCTAATTACGAAATCCAATTATGGATATTCCATCAGATTTTACACCCTTTGAACACAAAGAAATATGTTTGCTTAATGAGTCTCATGAGAATAAGTAGAACAGAGGTCATTGAGCTGAAATAAGGAAAAGCCTATGGACAAATTTCAAAAATTCATGTGGCCCAAACCATAGTGTTGAAGTAAGATGAGTTTTCCCTTCATTTTTCTCATCTTCTTCTCAGTCTTCCACTCCTTCAGCAGTTATGCATGGACAGTCTTGCCATCTTACCCTAGTTTCCTCATTCACTGACACATTGTAGCATCTTATCCCATTTTATCTTTCTTCCCCTGTGCAAGAGTTCCAGATAACAATTAGTTAAAAGGGGTACTGCTCCACTATTATACATGCAAACACAGAACATGTCCTGATTGTCTAACCCTCAATGTTGAAAACTTTGTGCTAGTAGTGAAAGAATTCATTATTTCCTATCACATCACAGGAAACAAGAGGTTTCTGGGTTCCCTCTTGCACTGGCTGTGAGAAAGTTCAAAGCCACATGTTGATCTGCCACTATGTAATGAACATATTGTACAATATATACATATACCCATAAAAATGCATTTTTATAATATGAATTCTGCACTCTAAATATGCCCTTAATTTTTATGTTAATTTTTAGTTTTGTTCTCTTTTATAGCATCATTTTATCTTAATGTACATATTTTGATATTAGAATTAAATACTTTCTGGAACAAAGCAGATTGTATCTGTGTTTGTACCTTGATGTATGTAAATACACACATATGCTCACATACATATTAATTTATATGTACATATATACACTTACTTATAAATAGATCAACATAAATATAAAAATCTATATTCAGTCATTTAAAAAGACTGTTTCTTTGTGTAGATCCTTACTATTTATTCTGGCAGTAGCTTCTCTTGCTCCCTGTTTGTGAAAAATGCCTGCTATTCTTGGTCGCTTGTGTCTTCTGTGGAGTGACTAAGCCAGGAAGCAGAACAGTGCCTCTGCTGGTGTGAAGCTGGCCAATTACAGTTAGATGACATAATCTTGGAATCTCTTGAAGTTAGCAAAGATCTCCCAGTTCCCTCTTTCTTTCATAGAACAGTTAGCTTAAGCATTTGCCAAGATCAGTGTCAAGTTGCTGCATTTGCCAATCCAAATTCTATAGACATTTCTTGACGTACATGTTTATTTCTTATTCTAACTTTATGTTTGTGGCTGAATAACATCTTCTCCATAGTTATAGCTACAGCAGCAAGGGAATGAACCCTGTTTACATTGTTTAAAGGGTATTGAAGCACAAATTCAAACATTTTATGAGGAGCTTTTATTTAGACTCATGTGTCAAGTAGTTACACCACTAGAAGTTTGTGTGCTAAGTCACTCCAGTCAAAGTTTAAATTTACTTAATTCTGAATTAAGAAGGTGTGAAGGACAGAGACACCTGGCATGCTGCTGTCCATGGGGTCACAAAGAGTCGGACGGACACGGCCTTGTCACTAAACAGCAACAAATAGGGAAAAGAGAATATCAAGTTAGAAACAAAGTTTTGGATTCTGTGCTAAATTCTCCTGGAAATTAGAATCTGACTTTGGACAAGAAAAATTATGCCCACCCAATCAGCTCGTAGGATTTTGTGAAAATTTGATAGAATTATTCATAAAAGCTCACTAAAAATGTAAAGAGCTAGTCAAATCTGATATATTGTTATTGTTTAATTTTTTTCTGAAAAGGCATTGCTTTCTGTCAATGAGTGCATTTTACATTACCTCTGTCATTCTAACTGAGGCAGGGGTATATTTAAGAATTTGAAATCTATTTTATGAATAGTTTTAAAGTGTCAGAAGCTTTGTGGAGCACCTTTGACATGAATTATAGTAAACTAATTTAGGATTGAAAAATAATTGATGTGGTTTCCTTTCTTATTTATTTAATTTATTTATTATAACTGGAGGCTAATTACTTTACAATATTGTGGTGGTTTTTAACATACATTGACGTGAATCAGCCACGGGTGTACATGTGTCCCCCATCCTGAAGCCCCTCCCACCTCACTTCCCATCCCATCCCTCTGGATTGTCCCAGTGCACCAACTTTGCATGCCCTGTTTCATGCATTGAACTTGGACTGCTCATCTATTTCACATATGATAAATACATGTTTCAATGCTATTCTCTCAAATCATCCCACCCTCACCTTCTCCCACAGAGTCCAAAATTCTGTTCTTTATATCTGTGTCTCTTTTGCTGTCTCGTATAAAGGGTCATTGTTACTATCTTTCTAAGTTCCATATATATGCCTTAATATACCGTATTGGCGTTTTTCTTTCTGACTTACTTCACTGGGTATAATAGGCTCCAGTTTCATCCACCTCATTAGAACTGATTCAAATGTGTTCTTTTTAATAGCTGAGTAATATTTCATTGTGTGTATGTACCGCAATTTTCTTACCCATTCATCTGTCAATGGACAGCTAGGTTGCTTCCATGTCCTAGCTATTGTAAACAGTGCTGCAACATACACGTGTCTCTTTCATTTCTGGTTTCCTCAGTGTGTATGCCCAGCAGTGTGATTGCTGGGTTGTATGGCAGTTCTGTTTCCAGTTTATTTAAGGAAAAAAAACTTACACTGTCTACACTATTCACCATACTGGCTATACTAGTCTGCATTCCCACCAACAGTATAAAAGGGTTCCCTTTTCTCCACACACTCTCCAGCATTTATTGTTTCTAGACTTTTTGATAGTAGCCATTCTGATCCATGTGAAATGGTACCTCACTGTGGTTTTGATTTGCATTTCTCTGATAATGAGTGATGTTGAGCATCTTTTCATGTGTTTGTTAGCCATCTGTATGTCTTCTTTGGAGAAATGTCTGTTTAGTTCTTTGGCCCATTTTTTGATTGGGTCATTTATTTTTCTGGTATTGAGCTGCAGGAGCTGCTTGTATATTTTTGAGATATATTCTTTTAATTAAGCCCATCTGTTTATTTTTGCTTTTATTTCTGTTACTCTGGGAGGTGGGTCATAGAGGATCATTCTGTGATTCATGTCAGAGAGTGTACTGCCAATATTTCCTCTAGGTATTTTATAGTTTCTGGTCTTATATTTAGATTTTTAACCCATTTGGAGTTTATTTTTGTGTATGGTGTTAGTGTTCTAGTTTCATTCTTTTACAGGTGGTTGACCATTTTCCCAGCATCACTTGTTAAAGAGATTGTCTTTTCTCCATTGTATATTTTTGCCTCCTTTATCAAAGATAAGGTGTCCATAGGTGTGTGTATTTATCTCTGGGCTTTCTATTTTGATCCATTGATCTGTATTTCTGTCTTTGTGCCAGTACCATACTGTCTTGATGACTGTAGCTTTGCAGTATAGTCTGAGGCCAGGCAGGTTGATTCCTCTAGTTCCATTTTTCTTTCTCAAGATTGCTTGGCTGTTTGAGGTTTTTTTGTATTTCCATACAAATTGTGAAATTATCTGTTCTAGTTCTGTGAAAAATACTGTTGGTAGCTTGATAGGGATTGCATTGAATCTATAGATTGCTTTGGGTAGAATACTCATGTTCACTATATTGATTCTTCTGATCCATGAACATGATATATTTCTCCATCAATCTGTGTCATCTTTGATTTCTTTCATCAGTGTTTTATAGTTTTCTATATATAGGCCTCTTGTTTCTTTAGGTAGATTTATTCCTAAGTATTTTATTCTTTTCATCACAATGGTGAATGGGATTGTTTCCTTCATTTCTCTTTCTGTTTTCTCATTCTTAGTGTATAGAAATACATGGGATTTCTGTGTATTAATTTTATATCCTGCAACTTTACTATATTCATTGATCAGCTCTAGTAATTTTCTGGTGTTGTCTTTAGGGTTTTCTATTTAGAGGATCATGTCATCTGCAAACAGTGAGAGTTTTACTTCTTCTTTCCAACTTGGATTTCTTTTATTTCTTTATTTTCTCTGATTGCTGTGGCTAAAGCTTCCAAAACTATGTGAATAGTAGTAGTGAGAGTAGGCATCCTTGTCTTGTTCCTGACTTTAGGGGAAATGCTTTCAATTTTTTGCCATTGAGAATAATGTTTGCTGTGGGTTTATCATATATGGCTTTTAATATGTTAAAGTATATTCCTTCTATGCCCAATTTATGGAGAGTTTTTATCATAATTTTGTCAAAGGCTTTCTCTGCATCTGTTGAGATAATCATATGGCTTTTATTTTTCAATTTGTTAATGTGGTGTATCACATTGATTAATTTGCAAATATTGAAGAATCTTTGCATCCCTGGGATAAAGCCCACTTGATTGTGATGTATGTTCTTTTTAATATGTTGTTGGATTCTGTTTGCTAGAATTTTGTTGAGGATTTTTGCATCTATGTTCATTAGTGATATTGGCCTACAGTTTCCTTTTTTTGTGGCATCTTTGTCAGGTTTTGGCATTAGGGTGATGGTGGCCTCATAGAATGAGTTTGGGAGTTTACCTTCCTCTACAATTTTCTGGAAGAGTTTGAGTAGGATAGGTATTAGCTCTTCTCTAAATTTTTGGTAGAATTCACCAGTGAAGCCATCTGGTCCTGGGCTTTGTTTGTTGGAAGATTTTTGATTACAGTTTTGATATCCATGCTTGTGCTGGGTCTGTTAAAATTTTAAATTCTTCCTGGTTCCATTTTGGAAGACTATACTTTTCTAAGAACTTGTCCATTTCTTCCAAGTTGTCCATTTTATTGGCATATAGTTGCTGATAGTAGTCTCTGATTTTCCTTTGTATTTCTGTGTTGTCTTTTGTGATTTCTCCATTTTCATTTGTAATTTTGTTGATTTGATTCTTCTCCCTTTATTTTGTGATGAGTCTGGCTAATGGTTTGTCTGTTTTATTTATCTTCTCAAAGAACCAGCTTTTAGTTTTGTTGATTCTTGCTATAGTCTCCTTTGTTTCCTTTTCATTTATTTCTGCTCATTTTAATTTATTTATATGCATATTTTTATTTACTTTTTGATTTCTTCCATGATTTGTTGGATATTCAGAAGCATGTTGCTTAGCCTCCATCTGTTTGTATTTTTAATAGTTTTTTTTTTTTTTCCTGTAGTTGACATCTAATCTTACTGCATTGTGATCAAAAAGATACTTGAAATGATTTCAACCTTTTTGAATTTACCAAGGCTAGATTTATGGTCCAGGATGTGATCTATCCTGGAGAATGTTCCGTGTGCACTTGAGGAAAAGGTAAAATTTGTTGTTTTGGGATGAAATGTCCTATAGCTATCAATTAGGTCTAACTGGTCCATTGTATCATTTAAAGCTTGTGTACCCTTGCTGATTTTCTGTTTAATTGATCTATTCATAGGTATGAGTGGGCTACTAAAGTCTCCCGCTATTATTGTGTTACTGTTAATTTCCCCTTTCATACTTTTTATCATTTGCCTTACATATTGAGATGCTCCTATGTTGGGTGCATATATATTTATCATTGTTATATCTTCTTCTTGGATTGATCCTTTCAGCATTATGTAATGTCCTTCTTTGTCTCTTTTCATGGTCTTTATTTCAAAGTCTATTTTATCTGATACAAGTATTGCTACTCCTGCTTTCTTTTGGTCTCCATGTGCATGAAACATCTTTTTCCAGCCCTTCACTCTCAGTCTGTATGTGTTCCTTGTTTTGAGGTGGGTCTCCTGTAGACGGCATATATAGGGGTCTTGTTTTTGTATCCATTCAGCCAGTCTTTGTCTTTTGGTTGGGGCATTCAACCCATTTACATTTAAGGTAATTATTGATAAGTATGATCACATTGCCATATGCTTTGTTGTTTTAGTTTCGAGTTTATAAACCTTTTCTGTGTTTCCTGTCTAGAGAAGATCTGTGTTGAAGAGCTGGTTTGGTGGTGCTGAATTCTCTCAACTTTTGCTTGTCTATAAAGCTTTTGATTTCTCCTTCATGTCTGAATGAGATCCTTACTAAGTACAGTAATCTGGGTTGTAGGTTTTTCTCTTTTATCACTTTAAGTATGTCCTGCCATTCCCTTCTGGCCTGAAGAGTTTCTATTGAAAGATCACTGTCATCCTTATGGGGATCCCCTTGTGTATAATTTGTTGCTTTTCCCTTGGTGCTTTTCATATTTGCTCTTTGTGTTTGATCTTTGTTAGTTTGATTAATATGTGTCTTGAGGTGTTTTGACTTGGGTTTACCCTGTTTGGGCCTCTCTGGGTTTCTTGGACTTGGGTGGCTATTTCCTTCCTCATTTTAGGGAAGTATTCAATTATTATCTCCTCAAGTATTTTCTCATGCCCTTTCTTTTTGTTTTCTTCTTCTGGGATTCTTATTATTCGAATGTTGGGGTGTTTAACATTGTCTCAGAGGTCTCTGAGGTTGTTTTCATTTCTTTTAATTCTTTTTTTCTTTTTTCCCCTCTGCTTCATTTGTTTCTAACATTCTATCTTCCACGTCACTTATCCTCTCTTCTGCCTCAGTTATTCTACTGTTTATTCCCTCCAGGGTGCTTTTGATCTCAGTTATTACATTATTCATTATTGATCGACTTTTCTTTATTTCTTCTAGGTCCTTGTTAAACATTTCTTGCGTCTTCTCAATCCCTGTCTCTAGTCTATTTATCTGTAACTCCATTTTGTTTTCAAGATTTTAGATCATCTGTACTATCATTATTTTGAATTCTTTTTTGGGAAGACTCCTGTCTCCTCCTCTTTTGTTTGGTTTACTGGGCATTTATCATGTTCTTTCACCTGCTGAATATGTCTCTGCCTTTTCCTTTTGTTTAGATTGCTGTGTTTGGGGTACCCTCTCTGTAGGCTGAAAGTTCTTGGTTCCTCTTTATTGTGGAGCTTGCTCCCTGTGGGTGGAGTTGGACTAGTGGTTGTCAAGGTTTCTTGGTTAGGGGAGCTTGTGTTTGTGTTCTGGTGGGTGGAGCTGGATCTCTTTCAGGAGTGCAATGAAGTGTCCAGTAGTGAGTTTTGGAGTGTCTATGGGTTTGGCATGGCTTTGGAAAGCCTGTCTTTTAATGCTCAGGGTTGTGTTCCTGCTTTGCTGGAGAATTGGCATGGTGATCTTGCTCTGGATTTTGTTGATTCTTGGGTGGAGCTTGGTTTCAGTGTAGGTATGGAGGCCTTCGGTTGAGCTCTTGTCTATTCATGTTACCTGGAATCAGGAGTTCTCTGATGTTCTCAAGTTCTGGAGTTGAGCCTCCTGCCTTTGGCTTTCAGTCTTATTCTTACAGTAGCCTCAAGACTTCTCCATCCAAACAGCACAGATCATAAAACATCTAGGTTAATGGTGAAACAATTCTCCACAGTGAGGGACACACAAAGATGCTGACAGAATTACATGGAAAAGATAAGAGGGAGGAGGGAGACAGAGGTGACCAGGAGAAGAGGGGGAGTCAAAAGGGGAGAGAGTGATCTAGCCAGTAATCGATTTCCTAAGGGCTTTCAACAGTCTGGAACACCCAGAGAGATTCACAGAGTTACATAGTAAAGAGAAGAGGGAGGAGGGAGACAGAGGTGACCAGGAGGAACAGAGGGGGAGTCAAAACAGGAGAGACTAATCTAGCCAGTAATCAGTTTCCTAAGTGTTCCCCACAGCCCAGAACACCCAGAGACATTCACAGAGTTAAGTAGAGAGGAGAAGGGGGAGGAAGGATATAGAGGTGACCTGGGAGAGAAACGGGAGAGTCAAAAGGGGAGAGAGCAATCAAGCCAGTAATCACACCCCTAAGTGAAAATGGATACTGAAGATTAGATTCTTAAAGGTACAAAATTGATAACAAATACCAAAAACAAAGATTAAAAATCTAGAGTAGAGGTTAGACTCTCAAAAAATATATATATTAAAAATACAAAACAAAATCACAAAAATTATGAAATATATATATGAAATTTGCTTTAAAATAGGGTCTTTTTTTGCAAGGTAATAGGTTATAAAAATAAAAATTAAAGGAGTGATAAAGAACTTAAATTATAAGAAAAATTTTAAAGTGATAATAGTAAAAATATATCTGGGAATTTCTCTGGAGCTTTTGTGGGCAGTGTGGGATCAGTTCAGTTTCAGATAGTTCCTTGTTCCAGCTTTTACGTACGTGTTCTCAAGGTCTGTAGGCCCCCTCCAATGCTTAGTCAGTGTTAACTACAGGGTGTTAATCTGTTGCACCTGTCACTTCCAGAGCGGTTCCCTCTTTGTTTATTTTGGCTTCCTCTATTTCAGGTCTCTTCAGTGTCTAATTTCCACCCTGACACAAGGGGGCAAATGTGGTCACTTATTTAGGCTCACTTGTTCAATTGTGTTGTGGCGAGCAAGTGACCCTGCAAATAAATATTGCTGGTGTGTGTGGGGAGTGCTCGCATTATATAGACCACACTGGGTTAGCCCCCGCTCAAGGTGGTGTGTTCTTCCTGGGTCTACACTGCTCAGGCTCCAGGATGCTCTGCAAGGAGCACTGTCCAAAGAGAACCCTGCATTTCCTACATTACCCAGGTCTCCTGGTCACCTGATCTGCTTGGACCTGGGAAGGGCACAAAACACAGGCCCAGCTGAGTCTGTGCCCTTGCGGAGTACCTGAGAACCTGAGCGGCTTGAAAGTGAAAGTGAAGTCGCTCGGTCATGCCAAAGAGTTGGACACGACAAAGCAACTTCACTTTCACTTTCACTTTCAAGCCGCTCAGGTTCTCAGGTACTCTGCAAGGGCACAGACTCAGCTGGGCCTGTATTTTGTGCCCTTCCCAGGTCCAGGTCCGAGCAGCTCAGGTGACCAGGTGCTTGGCGAGTGCACTGTCCCAGGTGGGCTGTGCATCTTAATCACCTCCCTGGTCCCAGCTGCTCGGTTTCCCAGGTGTGCCGTGTGTCTCCTCTGGGGAGTTGATCTCAGGCTGTGACCTTCCTGGGAAATGGCAACTGTCCAGGGTCCCAGGAAGACATGGTTAGCAACTGGGAGCCTGCTCACAGTTTGGTGGAGGAGGCTGGTCTCTGGCACCAAGATTGCCCCTGCCCCTTGCCTTCTGGCTCTGGCTGTCACACACCTACCTCTCTGCCTCTGGGAGAGGCCTGTACACCATTGGCTAGCTCTCCTTTGGTATTCACGCACTCCTTTGTTCTGTGAGCAGACCAGGCTGTACCTTAGAGCCTTTTGTGGGAAAGATCTTTTTTTTTTCCTCTCTGGTGATCTCACAGTTTGGGTTGCTGTCTCACATTAGCTCCCTCAGATTGTCCTCAGGACACTGAGACCCAGTCCTTACCCTAAGCATAGATTACACAGCCCACCCCTCCTTATCCAGCCCCCACTTGCTGGTGGCGGATACAAGTGTCTGAGCTACTTTGCCAGCAGTTGTGGTTAGGAGCATGTTCTGTTTTTTGTGTTTTTTTTTTCTCTTGGTTATGTTGCCCTCTGAGACTCCAAAAACCGCCGTCAGACCCTCCTGTGAGAGGGTTTCCTACTGTTTGGAAACTTCTCTTCCTTCATGACTCCCTCCCCAGCACAGGTCTCAGTCTGTAGCTCTTTTGTCTCTCTTTTTGTCTTTATATTTTTTCCTACATCTTTTCAAAGAGAATGGGCTTCCTTTCTGGGTGCCTGGTGTCCTCCGCCAGCATTCAGGAGTTGTTTGGTGGAAGTTGCTCAGCATTCAAACGATCGTTTGATGAATTTGTTGGGGAGAAAGTGGTCTCCCTGTCCTATTCCTTCACCATCTTTGGACAGGAGAGCATGGTTTCCTTTCAATCATCATAGTCCCACATGGGTGGGAAACCTTGGGGTTTTTTTAGTTAAGAATTACTTTAAAAAAAAAAAAGAATTACTTTCTCTGTGGATGACAAGGCAATTAAATAATGCCAATTTTAAAAGAAGGCGTACATGCATTCTAGAGGTTTGTCAAAATCCAGTCCTCCTTTATGTCTGAAAACAATAGTAAATCATGGAGTGAGGAGTTAAAAAAAATGTTTCTTTCCATTTTAACATGTGCCTCTTCTCTTCAATGCAGTCATATTCTTGCCAGGAAAATCCCCCTTGGCGTGCTCCCCTTGGTGTGCTCCCCCTTGGTGTGCCCCCACAGGCTGCACTCTGAAAGATGAGTCTCCTCTCAGAGATCGCAGGCTGAGGATGGCTTGTTCTTCTGCTTGTAGCAGCCGCCTTAATGTGACATCTTTAATTTGAGTAAGATTTGTATACTCAGGATGTATTGGACCAGATTTTTCCCCACTTACCTCAATAGATTCATGTAAAATGCTTCACTGAATTGAAAAAAATAATATTAATTTTTGTTGGGGTGTAGTTGATTTACACTGTTGTGTTAGTTTTGGTTGTACAGCAAAGTGAATCAGTTATGCATATTAATATATCCACTCTGTTTTTTAAGATTTCTTTCCCATGTAGTCCCTTACAGAGTACTGAATAGAATTCCCTGTGCTCTACAGTAGCTTCTTATTCCCAGGTAGCTCTAGTGCCACATGCAAGAGATACGGGTTCTATCCCTGATTCAGGAAGATCCTCTGGAGAAGAGCATGGCAATCCATTCCAGTAGTCTTGCCTGGAAAATTCCATGGACAGAGGAGTCTGGCAGGCTATAGTTCATGGGCCCACAAAGAGTCGGACACAGCTAAGTACACATAGATCCATGCTGTAGAATTTATATACAGTACTATGTATATGTAACCCTAATCTTCCAATTTATCCCCCCCTTATACCCTGGTAACCAGCAGTTTATTTTCTACATCTGTGACTACATGTCTGTGGGTTTTTTTTTGTAATGATAAAACTACTTGGTTCTAATAGCTTGCCACTATCAACAAATAAGAATTATTAAATCTTTAAAAATAACCCAATCAAAAAATGGGCAGGTCTAAATAGACATTTCTCTGAAGAAGACATACAGGTGACCAGTAGGCACCTGAAAAGATGTTCATTGCTAATTGTTAGAGAAATGAAAAGCAAAACCACAGTGAGTTATTGCTTCACACTGGTCAGAATGACTATCATCAAAAAGTCTACAAATAATAAATGCTGGAGAAGGTTTAGAGAAAAGGGGGGATCTTCTTACACTGCTGGTGGGAATCTAAATTGGTACATCCACTACAGAAAATAGTACGGAGGTTCCTTTAAAAACTGAAAATAGAGCTGCTGTATGATCCAGCAATTCTACTCTTGGACATATATCCAGAAAAAAAAACAAAAACTCTTAATTTGAAAAGATACATGTACCCCAGTGTTATAGCAGCACTATGTGAAATAGCCAAGACATAGAAATGACCCAAGTGCACATCAACAGACAATTGGTTTAAGAAGATGTGGGGGCTTCCCAGGTGGCTCAGTGGTAAAGAATCCGCCTGCCAGTGCAGGAGACATGGGTTCAATCTCTGGGTTGGAAAGATCCCCTGGAGTAGGAAACAGCAACACTTTCCAGTATTCTTCCCTGGAAAATTCCATAAACAGAGAAGCCTGACAGACTGCAGTACTTAGGGTTGCAAAGAGTCAAACACAACTGAGCATGCATACTCACACACACGGTGCATGTGTGTGTAAATACGTATATATATATATATATATATATATATATATATATATTTATATATATATATTTCTCAGCTACAAAAAGAATGAAATATTGCCATTTTCAGCACAATAGATAGACCTAGAGACTATCATACTAAATGACGTAAATCAGACAGAGAAAGACAAGTATTATATCACTTACATGCGGAATCCAAAAAAATACTACAAGTGAATGTATATATAGAATAAAAACAGATGTAAAAAACAAATTTATAGTTACCAAAAGGGAAAGTGAGTAGATAAATTAAAGTGAGGGATAAATGAGTAATATGGGATTAACAGACACAAACTACTATACATAAAATAGATAGGCAACAAGGACTTACTGTGTAACACAGGAAACTCTTCAATATCTTCTTATAACCTATAATAGAGAATAATCTGAAAGATATATACATATAACTGAGTCATTTTGCTGTATACCCAAAATTAAAACAATATTTTAAATCAAGTATAGTTCAATTAAAAATAAATTAATTAATTAAATCTTTACAGGACTACCATGAGTTAAGCCACAGGGATAATATTAAAAAATAGTACCCGTGATCTGATCTGCACAAAAGTTAAAAAAGTATTTAAAAGTCATGAAACTGTCAAGAGTAAAGTGAATTCAAAACTTGCAGTTAAATTTGTTATTCTTTCTTTAGTTCATTTAACCATCAAGCAAGATTCCACTGAATTGTCCTGTCATATATAATAGAAAATAAATCTACTTAGGGAAAGCATGATGGGAGAAAGATTAATTGGGGGCATATCCTTTTAAAATGGTTAAGTAGCAGAACTCACAGAATTCAAAACAGTTGATGGCTCTTCAGAGAGCCATTCTGTCACTCTTGAGATAAGGGTCTATGCGTGAAAAGTGTCTCTCACAAGACAAAGAAGTATGGCCAGAGTTGAGCATGTTGGTGAAGGCTAAAGCTAGCACATAATCACTCTGCTGATTCCTGACTTGGTATTCAACTCTGTTATTTCAGACCCCAAATAGAAATACATGCAGAGAGGCAAACTTTGGAACATAGAAGAAATATGAAATGGCAACATGGTTTTTGTTTGTTTGGATTTGTTAGAAATTTAGGCAGAATATGCTTGATCTTATCTGAAAGCTTTTCCAAGAGTTCCATCTGTGTAAACAGCTGACCCATGAGTATACATGGGCAGTGGCCTGAACACACACACACGCACGCACCCAGCCATCCATGACAGCAGTACTGGGCAGAGGAACCCCATCACCACCACTGCTTCCATGACCACATTCTGAGTTTTCCAAAATCTATAACAGGTTCCTTTGGGTTGCTTCAAATTCATCAGGATTTGGGTGGAGAGAAAACATGTAAGACTATGTTTTGCCAGGCCTGAGGAATCCCTCAAGAGCAGCTGTAGGATCCCATTTGTTCCTGATGTTTGGGGATGCAGAACAGTCAAATATTAATTACTAACATGTTTCAGGGACACTTTTCCACTGGACTGTATTCACATCTGCAGAAATAGGTATATCATTTCATCCTTGACTTCCCAGACCCTAATCTCCATCTGTGAGATGAGAATGACTACCCTGTACCCTTTTGTCACAGCGATATTGAAAGAAGAGAAATGAAAATATTCTACTAATGACTTTGTGTATGTTTCTTCCTTGTCCTTGTTGTTCTCCAATGACATCAACATAGCTTTAGCCCGACATGCCATTTGGACCAAAGTCTTGGCTTGATCTGTGATGAATGCCCTGTTGGGTACTCAGGACAACGCTGTGAGAGGTAAGCACGTACTCAACTGTCTTTCACTGTGATTTCCACCTTGGGAGTTATAAAACCACAGGCATCATAATCTTTTGCACTGCCCCAGAAAAGCTACCACACTTGGTGAGTTGAAATAAAGTTTCTTACCACACTTGTCAAACAAATGCATTATATTCTTATAGTTTATTTATTCTCTAGAAATTGCTCCATAAATCTCCATTCACTCAGAGAATGTTTGATTAATGTTTTAATCTTAAAGGTTAAGCATTAACCTGCAATCTTTCTAGAAAGTATTGCTCAAGTGGAAAGTCATGCACTTTAAGATTTATCTTGCTGTCTACATTGGCAACATTTATTTTTCATAATTAGCTTTTTGTCCTTAAAATGTAGTTTAAGTGTGTAGTTCATAGTTCAGCAAGTGGTCCATAATTCACCTTAAATATATTTGAAAATTGAAACCAAATGTAATATATTATCATGATTTATATGACCATCTAATTGCTTCTAAGTCAATATTTTAATTCCTGTTAATTTTACTAGGTTGTTTTGCATTTGATCCAGAATATTATTTTATGTAACTTGAATAATTATTTTTTCTCCTAAAATCTTTCCAAGGAAAAGGTTCTTCCGTATTTCAGGTTCACTGAAAATGGAACAAAGTTCTCCCATGATATTGTTGACCAGCACAACTCTCTGGCTGTAGCATTGAAAACAGTCCCTTTTTCTGCCATTACTAGAGATTAGGCAAGGGTGGAAGTAGAGGGAGGGGTAGAGGAAATGACCTGCTTTCACCCAGCATCACCAAGGTAAACACCACAGAAGGCTGTTTCTGCCTATCCTTTCCTGTCCTCTTGGCAGCCATCAGGTCTGTTTCAACCAGACTGCATGAAGTTAATGAAGCAAGGGCCAATCACCCAGAGAGAATTCAGCCAGCAGCTAGCAGTCTGTGGACAAAGTGCCAATGGCTCTGAGCAGCAACAAGTACTGTTTGCGAGTATGGCAGCGTTTGTAAATTCGTAATGGAGGAACAGAGCTGAAATAAAGAGGATTCAGTTTTAATCGAGAAACTGGAAGTCTTTGATTGTGCTTATTTTTTTTAAAAGGGGGGCACATGCATATTACTTACTGTAACAGCAGAGCATACCATTGCCTGGACAGATTTACATCAAATGCCTAACCCCTCTGGCTCACTACAGGCAACCTTTTTTTGTTTTTTTGGTTTTTTTTTTAGCAACTGGAAAATGACAGCTGTGCTGTTACACAAGGCCATTTAATCCACTAATCTAGGTGAGCTTAGTCTCTGGTGTATTTGTACTGCTCTGCTCCATAATATGTATTTTCTACATGTTAGTGGTTTCTGAGCCACCTACAATTTAAACTCCTACATTTTATTTAATAAACATTTGTTTATCAGCTATTATGCACTGAGCACAGGGCTAAACTAAACATAGGCTATAAGAAGATGTATCCTACCATCCTTGCCCTCAAGCAGCTCACATTTTTAATGTGAGTAAGAATAGTTGAATGTATTCTGGAGAACATTCTAGTCTGAATAATAAAATTCACCTAGGAAAGAGATGCTTGAAAGAAAGGATGATTTCCTTTCTAAATTCTATTACTTTGATTCAAAAGAAGATAGAAACATGCATAGACAGCTTATCATATGGCATATCTTGCCTTTAACTCAAGTTTTTCAAATATAGTCTTAAACTATTATTATATGAAATATGTGAAATTTTTCTAGCCAAAATTTGGATTAGGGCTTTCCAGGAATGTTTAGTCTATCGTTCCTCTGTATGAGCCAAAAAGTATATTTGTGTGCATTGCATGCTCAGTTGTGTCCGACTCTTTCTGACCCATGGACTGTAGCCCACCAAGCTCCTCTGTCCATGGGATTTTTCTGGCGAGAATACTAGAGTGGGTTGCCAATTCCTACTCCAGGGGATCTTCCTGACCCAGAGGACTTAAAGATCAAACCTGTGTCTCCTGCTTCTCCTGTAGTGACAGGTGGATTCTTTAGCTCTGAGCCGCCTGGGGGATCCAAAATATTAGAAACATTTTGGCAGATGTGCCAGCTGAAGTAGATGTGAGAGAGAATAAGGGTCAGGGAAGGAAAGAGATGTGGGTTGCACTGAAAATTTTGTAATCAAAACTATTCTGGGAGCGATTAGAGTAATCAGTTATGCACATAATTTACACAAAATCAGTGTTGAAAAACTGAAGCTGTGTTTCACAAGCTTCTTGTTCTTGGAATAGAGTTCTATGATCATGGAAGTCTGGGAAGCATCTATTAGCTTGTCAAAAGTTCTGACCAGTCCTGGAGTGAAAAACATCTCTTCAGTTTGTTTAACTCAGCATTTTCTAATCTTAGGTGACCATAAATCCCCTAGTTTTATTATATAGCTAGAATGCATCTCAGACTATAGCTCAGATAGATGGGAATTATAACTTTATATTTTTATCTCAGTTTAAGTTCTACTTTGAGATCAAATTCTTTATTAGTAAGAGCTGTGAGAGCTTGGACATATAATCTTAGTCAAGTATCCTTTAAACTTAAACCCAATGTTATGTGTCACTTATGTTCAAATGTTAAAAATTTGTTTTAACGTTTTTCTTCTCTTCTCTCCTACTTTCCACCTCTAGCTTTGGTTAGAACCAAAGTCTAACAAGCTTACTTAGTACCAAGAGGCTTGAATGCTTGAGTGTGTGTGTGTGTGTGTGTGAGCGAGCGAGAGAGAGAGACTGCATTTGGGGCAACGGACATATATTGGGGTCAGTCTGTCCTGAGTAATTCATCTAAGCACATCTCTGCTGACCTCCTTCTGTTTACTGCCCACCTGACTGCCTCTCCCCCCAAGTCCAGTAACTCTCTCCACTACTTTCCTATCACCTGTGGGAGCACAGGACACATACTGCTGTGCACTTCCTACACTGGGACCCACCAACATTCCTGCTCTCATCATTTCTCCTCCATTCACCTTTCTAATCCATCCCTTTCCTGTTTGGGCCTACATTGCAGAAAAGAGTTGCCACATTCATAGAAATGGTGATTTTAAAAGCCAAAGTCCAAAAGATTCCAATATTTCTGCTTTCCTTCCTGTCAGATCCCTTTACTCAGTCATGCAGCCCAGGTGGCCTTGCTGCTTGAATTGAGGGAATGGAGAAAAATCGTGACCAACAGGATGGCAAAACAAAATATGACAAAATGTGAACTGATAGTCTGTCGCATGTAAGACGCTAGTTACAGTTTTCAGAAACTTCTGCTTGGGGCCAAAGTACTCATACTTTGAGATATTACTGCCTTCCTCTGACTAGGGAATGTTTTAAACAAAAGTGAAAGAAGAGAACCAGGGGCGAAGGAACTGGGTATTCATCATGGCACTTTGCTGAGATTCTAGGCTTTTATTGTCTGGACAAGAGGAGAAAATACAGAAAATCAAGGAGACAGTGTTTTGACGGTCAAAAAAGGATGACTGTCAGAGCATCAAGAGGAATTAAAAAGAACATGGAAGGAAAAAAAGTGAGCTAAATGCTGATGACACTGGCTCTACTTTTTAATTTCTGTTGAAACATTTCTGTAAATCTCATAAGAATACTATTCTATGTATAAAAATGCACACACACATGCATGTAATAAAATCTGAATGCTCACTTTCAGTGAAGTGGCATATGAAATGATGTATCACGTATGTTTAGTAAGTCTCCTTACATATCCTACAACAAAAAGACAGATGTTTCTTCAGTGATTCTATTTAATTGTAGTTATTTTCTTGTGGATTGAGTTGGTTTTTAAAATTATTATTGTGGGAGAATTTCAGACTGATTAATTGGTGTCTGTTTAAAACAATTTCCAGACCTTGTTATATAATGCCATCTCTCCTGAGGGTAGCAGGTCAAAAAAGTGAGCTGAAAATAATGGGGTTTTGTTGTCTGTGATAATGATAATTGTGTATTGCTATTCTAGTGGAGCGAAGTCACTCTCTTAATGGTAAACAAAATGAGATGTGAATATATGTGGATGTGATCATGAGCTCTGAATATCAATTAAGGCAAGAATTGGGTTAAAATTTAAAAGGATTTTCTTGTTATCTTTACTGAATACCACTCCTTAAGGGATTGAGGGGGGGGGTGGATTTTATGCACTGAAATATTAGTTCAATTTTACAATAAAGAATTAATAAGCAATTGTATTTGGAGGTGGCAGTATTCTTCCAAGCAATATTTATATCATGACTTTCACAATTCATAAAATATTTTGTTAAAACTAGTAATCTTATTAAAATGTATGATTAATGTTTAATTCTGCAAGCTTATTATGGCACCTGTAAATTTTCTAGAAAACTTTGACTAATCAATGTATCTTACTTACAAAATTAATAACTTTCTCCCACAATCATATTATTAAAGTGTCTTATATGATGTGCTGGATTTAAACCATTTCTGTTTCTATAGTAGAGAGGATTTTTCTCTACACAGTGACTTTTATATCTGTATGTAAGTGAGCATAAACACAGTGTATTATTGAAATATATTCTCCCACATTGTTTTTATTCCCCTTCAATTCTGACCCTTGCTGTAAAGGACTTCTGTTTTGCTAAGATGGCACAGATAACAGAGCTAGCTTGACCATAAAAGTTCAGAGGCACTGTTTCATGTCTCCTTTGGCAAGTAAAGCTTAATATGCAACAGGAGCAAATGTAACTGAAAGAGAAGACAGAGTAGATTACAAGTAAGTGCTTCCCATAAAGGTGTATCTGTGCATTTGTAACATTAAGTAACATTTTAAAACAGAACACATGGTTAAAGGGAAATCTGATACAAAATTTAAAACAATCTCTCCCATGCCTCCTAAATAAATGAATTTTTATTTTTCCAATAAATATGTAAAGTAGTATTTAGTCCTTAAAAAAAAAGAGAACTAGAGTTTGCTAATGAGAGATGTGGGGACAATTAAGCCTCACGTTATGGCATTTTACCATAATATGCAGCATGCCTGCTTCTCCTTGGTAAAGACTCTTCAGTGGAAATCTGTTTCTGTATGGATATGCAAATATATAAAAGCCTATGCAGAGATACGGCCCCCACACAAATAATGAGACTCTTTCGATTTTCTATTTAATACATTCTGAATTCTTTACTGCTGTACTTCCTTGTGAGCCTGTTTCCTCATAACAAACTCTTGCTGCAACAACAACAAAAAATGTGAACCTTACATATTTGTACAGAAAGCAACCAATTGGAGTAGATACATACGATGTGTTGTACTACAAAGTCTTTCCAACGTGGACCTGGATCCCTCCGGAGTGCCAGCAGCAGATTTCTTATTATGCTTTGGTCTCATCTTCACTGCCAGTGACAAGGTGTTTTTTTTTCCCCCCCTCTGGCTGGAATCTAATTACTAGTGAAGCTGGCAGGATTTCATCTTGTATCTACACTGCAGTAACAGAGATAACATTCTTTTAATCACCTTGCATTTGAGAAAAGGAGCACTTAAAGGGAAAACATATCCTGGGAGAGAAATGGAATAAAATAAATACATAAACATTGCCCCCAGTGGGTTTCATGGGTTCCTCCCAAATACTCACTGATGAAATTTTTCACCTTAGGTGTGTGGAAGGCTATTTTGGACAACCTGCTGTACCTGGAGGATCGTGTCAGCCATGCCAATGCAATGACAACCTTGACTTCTCCATTCCTGGCAGCTGTGACAGCTTGTCTGGCTCCTGTCTGATATGTAAGCCAGGTACAACAGGCCGGTACTGTGAGCTCTGTGCTGATGGATATTTTGGAGACGCAGTTGATGCAAAGAACTGTCAGCGTAAGTCGTGAACTATTGATGCCCCTGACAGAATTGATGCATTGCTCCTCAAAGTAGCTGATGAGTTCTTGAGTGGGGATTGGAGAGTAGGAAATTACCTGTAATACATGTAAGATAGATACCCAGCCTATACACAGAGTCTGAATATTCTAATACATTTCCTTTGTACCAATAGATTAAATCCTCTCAGAATTGCTGTGTTGTTCAAGTATCATTGTTTTTCAAATGATACACATATTTTTGTTTACACATGGGATAAAGACTTAAGTAAATTTTTGTCTATGACAGGAAAGAAGAATTTGAAAATTAGGCCCTGTTTATCCTTATTGTTTATCTCAATTCTAATCATTTTCTTGAAATACATTGATCTGCCCATATTATTTCATTAGTATCTGTCAGTAGGTTTTAATCTGTTATGCTTTCATATGTAAACTTTATATTCTTGTGTTTCACAATAGGTGAATACTGTCAGTATTCTTACACACTAGCATTTATAACTGTTGAGTGATACAAAATCAGCTATTGTAGGACTTTATTCATATTAGTACATTCTTACCCTTGTCTTGAATTTCTCAACTATTTTTTTTGGTATTGCATAAAATTTTAGTGGTAACATGCTAGAGAGATCTCATTGTGGAGAGTCAAATGGACGGAGCATCCTTGTTAGATCAACTTAGAGCTGGACACTGCCATAATCAACTTCACCTACTGTGATAATCCTCAAGAAGAGCAGGTCATGATACCAGCTTAACAATTCACTTCTGCTGACTTCATTATATAGGAAGGGATTCTTCTAGCCATTGAGTTGGGTCCCAGGACCTGAAGCTTTACAGAAGCCACTGTTAATATTGTGCCTGTTACATCTCTGCTATAAATACCAATGACCTGCTAGGGTCCCCCACTTCAAGAAGAAATGGGTCTTTCTCCTCACAGGTTTGGAAGATGAGGGCCAACGTTTTGTCATTTAAACACGACAGTTTGTTGAATCAAACACAAACCACTCTCTGGAATAATCAACAGCTATTAATATCACCTGTAAATTGTCAAGTTTTTTCAGCAAAATTTCCAACAGGCTCAGAAGCACCTTTAAACACTGGGTTTATGGCATCTGTGTAAAATCATAAGGTGCTCAAGAAACTCTCCAGTTCAAGCATATCATCTAGGATCTATATTTTCTACCAGTGTGACTCTGGGCAAGACATTTGAGCTCACTGAGATTCAGTTTCCTCATTTACATAAAGCATTCTAGTTTTCTATGGGAATTAAAGGATCTAACACATGAAACTGTCTAGTGAGCTGCCTGGGGTATTCTCACCTGTTGGCTCCTTTGTAGAGATGCTGACAGTAGTTGTGACTATTTATGGCTCTCCAATTCTAGAGCTGTGTTATTCACTGAATGACCTCATTTTATATCTTCCAATAACCCCTTCTATAAAGCTGAAGAGACAGTTCCACTCTTTATTGTGGTGAATTCAGAATCTGCAGCATGAAGTTTTAAGAACACAGAGAAGAACATAGTATAAAATCATTTTTGAATCATCACCAATTTTTTATTACTTGCCGTGAAGTATAGATATGATTATGTTTTTACTGCTCCTTAGCATATGGCAACCCACTCCAGTACTCTTGCCTGGAAAATCCCACGGACAGAGGAGCCTGGTAGGCTTCAGTCCATGGGGTTGTGAAGAGTCGGACATGACTGAGCAACTTCACATTTACTTTTCATTTTCATGCATTGGAGAAGGAAATGGCAACCCACTCAGGTATTCTTGCCTGGAGAATCCCAGGGATGGCGGAGCCTGGTGGACTGCCGTCTGTGGGGTCACACAGAGTCGGACACGACTGAAGCAACTTAGCAGAAGCAGCAGCAGCAGCAGCATATAAAAATATCAGCAACTTATTTATTATCTATTTCATGACTTTTCATAAATATAATAAATAGCTCCTCTATGCATAATTAGTAAACCTTACAAAAAGAAAATTCATAATTATTATTTTAGTTGCCTCTGGATCTGTTCATAAAAAGTACACCTCTACAAATTTGCCCTTTAAATTTACATATATTGTTTGTGTCATACATTTTATTTAAAAATTACACTAAAATTCTCCATTGCTTTATTTTTTTAATTATTTTAATTGGAGGATAATTACTTTACAGTATTGGGGTGGTTTTTGCCACTCATCAGCATGAATTGGCCATAGGCATACTGTCCCCCCATTCTGAGCCCCCCCTCCCCACCCTATCCCTCTAGGTTGTCCCAGAACACCGGCTTTATTGCTTTATTTTTTAAATGACTTTATAGTAAATTTAATCATTAAGTGTTCTCCACTCTAATAAAAAAGTGACTTTTAAATTATAAGGTATTTTATTTTTAAAATTGATATGTGTGTACATATATATGTATATATGAAACATGTAAAAAAATTAGAAGTATATATAATAATTCTCAGGATTACCCTGGTAGCTCAGACAGTAAAGAGTCTGTCTGCAATGCAGGAGACCTGAGTTTGATCCCTGGGTTGGGAAGATCCCCTGGAGGAGGGCATGGCAACTCACTCCAGTATTCTTGCCTGGAGAATCGCCATGGACAGAGGAGCCTGGGGGGCTAGTCCATGGAGTTGCAGAGTTGGACACAACTGAGCAACTTCATCTTTCTTTCTTTCTATAATAATTGTAGTAGTCAAATGAAATGGATATTTAAAGAAAATATATCCTTCAGGCTCTTCTTACATGCCAGCTATACACCATGCTGTACTTAGTTACCCAGTCATGTCCAACTCTTTAGGACCCCATGGACTGTAGCCCAACTGGCTCCTCTGCCCATGGGGTTTCTCCAGGCAAGAATACTGGAATGGGTTGCCATGCCCTCCCCCAGAGGATCTTCCAAGCCCAGGGATTGAACCGAGGTCTCCTGCATTTCAGGCCAATTCTGTACCATCTGAACCACCAGGAAAGCCCACAGACTATCTTTAGGCTACTACCTGAGGAAGATAACTGGCTGGGGACAGTTTTTTAATGACCACCCAACTAAATCAGGTTAGCAGACACTGAAGGCCAAGCTACTGGAAGAATAATCAAGCAATTTTTAAGAAAGCAATAAACTAAGTAGCACCTCTAGTCAGAGGAATAGAAAAATAGCATAGGCTGATGGAGTAGCTATTTATAATGTATTTATAAGTTATACTGAAATTGAAATATTCAGAGATAAGAAATATTGTACGAAATTTACCAAAACTGTCTATGAATAATCTATATGTCTGTGTCATCTCCCACTCACATTTTTATTCTGGTATCAGTGCAATTATATGTACTGTTAAAAATACACTTGCAGAGTACAGAGTGAACCATTAATTGCCATTCTATTTGTGAAAAAGCCTCTTAATTTTTAGACTGATTTATTATATGTTCCAGAATAACATCAGACCACTTCATAACAGAAAATTATACAAGATTACTGAAATAAAATACATTTATATTGTTGGAGTTAGTATATAAGTTGTAAAACAAATGTGATTTTAAAAAATTATAATGCTATACTGCTAATACTTTTGAAAAAATTTTGTCTTATATACATTTTATTCAATATGTTTTTGTACATTTAAGGTGTACAACCTTTTTGATAAATTTATATATTGTAATGTAGTTGCCATTGTAGCAATATTTACCCTGTTACATAATTATAGTACAATATTTTTTCTATGTTCATTATAGCAGTGCATTAGATCACTATATCTTATTTACTACTTGTTGCAAGTTTGTACCCTTAACATCAATTTTACCCCTCCACCCCTCCCCATCCAATGGTAACCATCATTTCACGCTGTTTTTTTATGAGTTTGACTTATTTAGATTCCACATATAAGTGATATCATGTAATATTTATCTTTCTCTTTCTGATTTATCTCACTTAGTCTAATTTGCTCAATGCTTTGTCATTCAGTCACATCTGATTCTTTTGACTCTTTGAACTATAGCCTGCCAGGCTCCTCTGTCCATGAGATTTTTTCTAGGCTAGACTACTAAAGTGGATTGCTGTTTCCTTCTCCAGGGGATCTTCCCCACTCAGGGACTGTACCTATGTCTCCTGTCTCTCCTTAATTGGCTGGTGCATTCTTTACCACTGAGCCACCTGGGAATCCCTCTATTGCCAGGAGCCAGCATGGGAGATCCCACCCATGACAAGGTCATGTGAAGGAGACCTGACAAGCAAGGCTTCAGGACTCGAGGGACTCCCTGGGCTGATCCCACCCATGACAAGGTCATGTGGAAGAGACCTGACAAGCAGGGTGAATCAGGACTCAAGGGACCCCCTGGACCTGCTTGAGCATCTACCCCAAAACCAGAATCTGTCTGTCTTACTATTTTATGCCTTTCACCAACTCTTCTGCCATTAACAGGGGGCTATCCCTGACCACCTTTCCCTGGAAAAAGTCAACTTAGGGCTCTAGCTAATAAGTCTCCTGGGCATGGTAGGAGTGTTTCAATTCAAACCCCGCTGATGGCTTTCTAGTTTGCCTGACAGGTTTATGCAGACTCTTACAGCTACACATGTGATTGTTCACAGCCTCCCAACTGTGAGAGGCACGGGAAGCCTAAAGCATTCTAAAAATATAGGGCCTTTAGAGGAATGAAAAATTATTAGAATAGTACTGGAAAAGGGCTTCATTATTGGGCCAATGCTTGCTGCCAAGTTCCCATATCTCTTATCCCTTGTGCACCTAGGAGTGCATTAGTTAACATAGTTGAAATGTAAGAAAAACAAGTAGTATCCTTGGAATTAACCACATCAGACCTTTGAGCTAATAAGTTCTTTCTTTGTTGTAACCCACTGCACCTTTGCTCCATAAGAATGTAGCTCTGTTTAGTACTTTCTGAGGGTGACGCAGATTAGAAATATAAAGAAAAAACCACTTCAAGGGAAAACACGTTTTTTGGTTGATCAACATTTATCAAGAAAAGAGCCATAAAATGTTAACAGGCCTCCTGGCCCAAAAATAATGTACATAACATGAGACTCTTGTTTATGAAAAGGCATACAGAAAAAAATCCTGGTTTTGATAAGGGCAAAACTGCTGGAGTATTTGGGTGGATTCTGCATGACCTTGTATCTTTCATTTCCCTCTATGTACAAGTCAGGGTATAAAAGCTCCTTTTGAAAATAAAGTTGCAGGCCTCACTCACCAAAGCTTGGTCACCCAGTGTCATTCTTTCATTCCTTTCGCCAACGCCGTCCATCCTGAGGGTATCCCTGGACTCTGCTGAGGCTGGCCCCTGGCACTCCACTGTGTATACACCACATCTTTTTATCCACTTATTTATTGATGAGCATTTAGGTTGTTTCCATACCTTGGCTATTGTGAATAATGTTGCAATAAGCATGAAAGAGCATGTGTCTGTTCAAAATACTGTTTACATTTCCTTTATGTATATATCCTGAAATGAGATCACTGGAATGTGTACAATAGTTCTATTTTTAATTTTTTGAGGAACATCTGTATTGTTTTCCATAGTGGTTGGACCCATTTACATTCCCACCAGTGGTGTATAAGGGCTCCCTTTTTCACCACATTCTCACCAACACTTACTGTCTCTTGCCTTCTTGATGGCAGCCATTTAAACAGATGTAAGGTAGCTCATTGTGGTTTTGATGTACGATTTCCTAATGATTAGTGATGTTGAGCATCTTTTCATGTCCTGTTTGTCACTTTGATGTCCTCTTTGGAAACATGTCTACTTAGTTCTTCTGCCTTATATACTTTTCTAATCTTAAATATTTTTCATATTTATATACTTATTTTATATTTCATCTAAAGCTCATTTTTTTTGAAATTAACACAAAAAATGGCATATAGTAAATAACCATTTGGAAATTATGTTGCTTGATTAATGGTAGCATTAATATTATTCCATAGGTGCTATTAATTTTGATAATTTCTCAAAAGTATTTCAGCTCTAGAGTCAGTATTACTTATATGGAGATTATAGTATTTTCTGCATTACCCCAGTGCATCTATGAACAGGCAAAACAGCTGGAGGAGTGATGGAAAGAACATTTTACCTGAAATCTGCTAAATCACCTACTATTCATGTGGCCTTGTCTGACTTTGAATTTAAGTGTCTTCATTCTTATAACTGGAGTAATAATGGTGACAATAATATTTTTATAACATATGGCGTGCCAGGAACTGTGCTGTTGCTTTATGTAATTCATCTGTACAGCTTACAGAGTTGCTGTAAAGATTAGATGATATAATGCCTAACAGAACACTTAGCAATCAGAAAGCATTCTATTCGAAAACTTAGTGACCAGTGTTCCATTATTTAATAAACCTCCAAAGACTATTAGAATACATTTCCCAACCACAGATCTCTCCTCTCTTTGCAGCTTGTCACTGTAATGCCAACGGCTCCTTCTCTGAGGTTTGCCATCCTCAGACGGGACAGTGTGAATGCAAACCTAACGTGCAGGGGCGTCGGTGTGACGAATGTAAGGTAAGAAGTCGGAGCTGACCAGTGAATTACCTCTTCCTTCAAACTTTTCATTGGCTTTCAGAAATGACCTATACCTGAGTATATTAAAAGACAAGTTTCAAGAATATCTCATTGTACATGTAAAATTACTGTGATCATTGAAATTAAAAAGAAAATAGAATACTTGCCATACACTAGCATTTGACCCTCAACCTATTGACACATTTCCTTGGTAGTGAATTTATGCAGTATTTAATTTAGATGTTTCTGAAGCCACATACCAATTTAATCCCTGTCTTTGGTGGGTCACATACTCTTTCCTTTGCCTTTATGTTTTTGGCAGGAGAAAAAAATGTCATACCCTTTGCTTATCAAGCACTGTGTTCTAGTTCCATCATTTAAAGTTCCAGTGAGCATTCTGCTCAACAAAAGTTTTCAGTATAGAAGCAAATCAAAGGATTTTTTAGATACAATTTTGCTAAAATGAAACAAAAATCAAAATACGTTGCTCTCTTTTCCTGGATACATTACCTTGCCTTCAGTATGCCACGCACTTTGAGATTCCTCCATGAGAGTACATGGATTTGCACTATTTCTTTCACATAAATAGGTAATTTATCATGATAAACACTGTTAAGCAGAACCAAGCATTTCTCAGATGCTAAATTGGCCATTCTGTAGGAGGTTTAAAAATATTATTTGTTTCTATCTCTTGAATAACATGTATGCTCTCTTTTTGTTTTTATTTTTCCATTGGCTTTTAAAGCCCAGTATGTGGTGGGACCCAAAGAAGCGATTCTGTGTGTCCTGTGGATGCAGTCCCATGGGCTCTGTGACACCGTGGTGTGATATTACAGGAAGATGTGTCTGTAAATCAGGCTTCGTAGGGAAACGATGCAGCCTCAGCAGGCAGGTGCACCGACAGGAGGAACAGCCACAGAGAGCGCAGTGGGTGCTGGGGTCTCCCCAGAGGTGGGGTGCCAGCAGCTCCAGCGGATGCCCTCGGGGAGCCTATCGGCCTGCGGCTCCGGTAATTCGAGCGGTGCTGCATGGCTCTTGCCTCAGCATGCTGTGTTCCGTGTGCTGCTGCTGACCTGTCCTGGTGCCATTTTACCAAATAATGGTTGCTAAGTGTGTGAATTGCAAATGCGAAAACTTGGCAATTCCTGATTGAAGTCTTACCTTTAAAAAATAGCTACTGATACGTTTTTTTAAAGCTCGTTCAAGTTCATAGGTTCATGAAAGTTTCAAGTGATCATTGATATGCAGAAAACACAGAAAAATTTATCTGTAGCAAACTAACATCTTAAAAGGGGAAGGAACCCCAGGCCTCATTTTAGAGCAAATGAAGGGAACAAACGAATGAATGAAGGGAAATCTGACAAAGAAACTGACTTGCCTAAGAAAATCCAGCCCACTGATCTGACCTTTGACTAACCTTCCATCATAATTAGTGACTGTTACATTACCACATTATAATTTTGTCCATGTATACAACAAACACAAGACACACATTTTCACACCCTGGCAATCTACAACATGCCCAAAAGAAGGTAGCATGCCTTCTGCTATAAACATCTGATCCTCCTTCTCACGGGGCAAGACAAAACAAATGGTGGAAGGAAGGAATTTGGGAAGGGAGAGAGAGAAAGAGAGCATCAGGGAGAGAGGAATAGGACCAAGGCCAAGATGCTGAGTACCAGGAGACAGGACTTGTCAGTGGGGAATCAGAGCTTAGGTGAGAACTAAGGGTAGGGAATAGAAGAAGAAGATGAAGAAGGAGTAGGAAAAGAAGAGGTAAAAGGAGGAAGGGGGATGGGAAAGGGAGGAAGATGAGGGAGGAAGGCAGAAGAACAAATTTATAGTTTTATTTCTTGCCTCTTTATTGACGTTTGAAAAGAACTAGTTTTGATATCAGACTGCCTGAGGTCAAATCCCAGATGCAACACTTCTGGTCCACTGTAAAACTGTTTCTTAGATCTTTTTGTAATTCAGCTTCTTCATCCATAGTAGGACTTACATCATAAAATTTGTGTGTTGGCTCAGATCCTCCAAGAAGCAAATGCCAAGAGATTCACTGGAGGAGACTCCAGCGAAGGGGGATGGGGATGGAGCATCATGTGCAGGGAGACTTCTGCTGAAATGTTAGGTCTGTCCCTGTGGGAGGAGAGGGAAAAAATACGGATAGAAAAGACTCACTGAATGCATTCTGCCCAAATCTCAAGTTCTTGGCCAGGCCAGTTGGGAGTACCCAAGCAACATTGGAGGAGTCTTGGATGGAGCAAGAAGATTCGAGTACTTCAGTGTACCAGTAATTGACTAGGAGAAGTGAGGCTTGGTATGATTCACTAGATTCAAGAGAATGAAAATGGAAGCTGGGGCTTGTCGATTCGTGACACTCCCACCGCAGGCTCTCTTGCAGGGAGGTCTGCCCAGGCACCTCTATGGCTGTCTCCAGGTTGTTGTAAGAAGAGTGTATAAAACACACATCCGAAGAGTTTTTAGTAATGATAGGTAGTGTTACTGTTATTATTACTATTGTTATTAAGTGGAGAAATCTTTAAAAGAGATTATGTTTTTCAGAAATAAATGCATACATTTAGAGTAAAAGAAAGGGACCGTAACTGATCACTATGTCTCCAAAATGGGCTTTCCCGTATGGCTCAAGTGTTAAAGAATCCTCCTGCCAGTGCAGGAGACTCAGGAGATGTGGGTTCAGTCCCTGGGTCAGGAAGATTTCCTGGTGGAGGAACTCGCGATCGATTCCAATATTCTTGCCTGTGAAGTTCCATGGACAGAGGAGCCTAGTGGGCTGCAGTCCATGGGGTTGCAAAGAGTCAGACATGACTGAGCATGAGCATGCAAAAATGTCTCCAAAGCATAAATTCAGCAGAATTATTAACCCTTATTCACGCCCTCTTCCTACATATCCTACCACACCGATGCATGGAGTGGTGTTTTATCCTGAGACCATTTTTCCTCTGAGACAGTGTATGTGACAGCTAAGAGCGCAGACTCTGAAGCCAGTCTGGCTGATTTGGAATCCTGACTCCACAACTGGCTAGCTGCTGACCAAATTACGTGACACTTCTATGCCTCAGTTTCACCACTCTAAAAAGTTGATGATAATAACTATCTTTCAGGATTGTCTTGAGAATTTAAATGAGTTCATATTTGTAAAGGGCTTCAGAAATGTTGCTTGGCACGTGGCAAGAACAATATGTAAGTGCTAGTTTTTATTATTATCCCAAATGAGAATAAATTATATGAGCTCATCAAACTTCCCACTGAGAATAGGCAGGCACTCGCTTTTCTATATGTTTTACCTCATTAATCTCAATTACTGACTAAGAATGTTCTTTAAAATTTGTTTACTACAGCGTTTTCCCTGGACTGTGAAATAAATTTTTGAACAATTTATTAAAATTTTATTATTGAAATTTGGTAATATTTGTTTTGGTATAACTGTAGCTCAGCTGGTAAAGAATCTGCCTGCAATGCAGGAGAACCCAGTTCGATCCCTGGGTTGGGAAGATCCCCTGGAGAAGGGAACAGCTACCCACCCAGTATCCTGGCCTGGAGAATTCCATGGGCTGTATAGTCCATGGGGTCACAAAGAGTCAGACACAACTGAGCCACTTTGACGTTCAGGTTTTAAAATTACACTAGGTAAATATTAGAAAAGTATAATAGAGACATTCAGTTCAGTTCAGTCACTCAGTCATGTCCGACTCTTTGTGACCCCATGCATCGCAGCATGCCAGGCCTCCCTGTCCATCACCATCTCCCGGAGTTCACTCAAACTCATGTCCATCAAGTCGGTGATGCCATCTAGCCAACTCATCCTCTGTCGTCCCCTTCTCCTCCTGCCCCCAATCCCTCCCAGCATCAGAGTCTTTTCCAATGAGTTAACTCTTTGCATGAGGTGGCCAAAGTACTGGAGTTTCAGCTTTTAGCATCATTCCTTCCAAAGAACACCCAGGGCTGATCTCCTTTAGAATGGACTGGTTGGATCTCCTTGCAGTCCAGGGGACTCTCAAGAGTCTTCTCCAACACCACAGTTCAAAGTCATCAATTCTTCGGCACTCAGCTTTCTTCACAGTCCTACTCTCGCATCCATACATGACAACTGGAAAAACCATAGCCTTGACTAGATGGACCTTTGTTGGCAAAGTAATGTCTCTGCTTTTCAATATGCTATCTAGATTACTTCTCATATATTTCTTGACATAATCAACTTTGGAATTTTTTAAATAAGTAATAATTTGAAAGTTTACTATTTTATTGGTCTATCCATTAAAGATATTTGTATAGATAGATATGCTAAGTAAAGCAAACTTAGGAGGTAAAGATAAAGGTAAAGTACTATCTCTACAATGCACATTCTAAGTCAAGAAAATTTAGGAAATAAAAACAAATGCAAAATATTACTTTTTTTAAAAAGTTTTACTATGTAATGCTCTAGTCTTTTTTTCTGTGTATATAAGTTTCTATTTGTTTGTGTCTGAGTGGTATGTGTGCCTTTGTGGGTATGTAATTAGAATCATAATATATGTAATTTTGTATTCTGCTTTTTGAAATTTTACTTAATGCTATATTCTACCCATATTCATATCATTAAAACTGCTTCAAAACAGGATTTTAATGATTTTATATATTTTATAACATGAATGCCTCATAATTTACTTTATTCAGCTTTTTCTCTAACATTGAACATTTAAGTACCTCTGCAGTTGCTCATTATTATGATAAATAATACTGTAATAAGCATGCATGCATTTTCTCAATTTCAGACTGTTTCTCTTGGCCTGGTATTTAGAATCATACACTGAATTGCTTTTTATGAATAAAAATATTATATGTTTTCTTTTATCCTATAATTAATTTCAAAATCAAGTAAGGTCATTTGTTACAAGTGTCACACAATTTTTTTAATTATACAGTGAATCTGAATTAGAACTAAAAATAAAGTCAAGAACTAAACTAAAGAGCTATCTATTTTATTTATTTATTTTATAAAAACAAAGAACTAAAAATAAAGGCAAGAACAAATATAAAGATTAAAATGATTATCAACCATAATCAACCCATTTTAGATTTAAAAAGAAAGCTATTCTTAGCAACAGTCAATTTAGGAGACTAATTTTCAGTATGATTTTGTTTTATAGGGCTTATTTTTAATATTGTTAACAATAATGACAAAAATACATAATGAGGCTTAATCATTTCTCTTTGGGTGGCTCACATTAAATAGCAAGATTTATTTTTACCAAGAAGTAATTATTAAGTCTAATTTTCCAAAATAAGAATTAGTTTTACAAAGAAGTAATTACTGAGACTAATTTTCCAGATTAAAATATCATAGTAATGTGACAAACTTCTGCTTAAAAGACAGCCCTGACATACTTTAAGTAGGATATGTACTTTTCACTTTTCTAGTAGAAATTATTTTTAATCCATCAGCATTTTCTAATGTAGCCATTCTAGGTCTGATAACATGCATTTCCAGAAAGTCAGCCAAAGCTAGTAATGCTGGACCATGGAAGGTCATTTCTTACAAATAGATAAGAGATATGCATATGAATAACTCATCAGAGATGAAAGTTTCCCTTCATCTACCTAATTTGGTGCTTTGATATGTGTTCTCACAAATCAACTTTGATTGTTAGGATGAAACCCAAGAAACTAGATGTTAGTTACACCAATTATTTTGTCAGTATAGGCATAACCAAAGAGTTACATGTATAATGTGAGCCCCATAATGATGATTAGAACTATTCGTGGATATATGACAAAAATTAGACCCAATATAAGAGAAAAAAGATTTATTTTAACTTTAGGCTGCTGCCTAATAATATTGAAAGCATTTTTACCAAGTAAAAGGACTTAAAAATATCTGAAAATAATCAATTCTGATTATTAGAAATGAAACCAAAATTTTCTTTAAATAGAATTGCCATCCTCACTTATTTCCACATTGCCATTAGAATCTTGAGACATATAAGGAAAGGCTGGTGAAAATATCACAGACTGAATGATAGCACCCTAATTCCACCAATTGCACTTTTCTCTTGGACACCATAGAAAAAGTCCACTAGGTTAAATGACAGTCCAATGATCATAACATCACTGAAGAACCATTATAACCCACAGGTTCCTCTTTTCCCACCTGATCTTACAGTGCATCTAGTGCCATTGTGAATTAATTGATTTAAATTGAATTTTTCTCATTCTGCTTCTATGCCAGCCTGAAACCTTTGGCCTCCAATCAGCAAGAGGGTGTATCCCCTGCAACTGCAATTCCTTTGGGTCCAAATCATTTGACTGTGAAGAGAGTGGTCAATGTTGGTGCCAGCCAGGAGTAACAGGAAAGAAATGTGATCGCTGTGCCCACGGCTATTTCAACTTCCAAGAAGGCGGATGCACAGGTCTGTAAATGAGACTAAGCCCAATGCGTTCATTACCTGGTTTTGGTATTTAGGCTGCTGTAGCAGTTTGTCTATAAGGTTCCCAGAGATTAAATGAAATACACCAGGACAACAGGCAAACATATAATACAAAAAAATACTTAACCTAATGCTTTACATATGTTTTTAATAAGTTAAAGGAAATACATTGTAATTTGAAACACTGCCCTATAAATAGCTGTGCCTGCAATAAAAATCCATCAGCAGATCCCAAATCTGCTGTCTCCCTCCCTGTCTGTGACCTCTGTTCAGCCAGTCACTCAAAGGCTACTGCAGCTTGAAAGAGATGGTCAATTTTTCTGGTGCCAATGTTACCTTAGTTTAAACTTTACTCCCAAGCTAATATAGTTCAACTTTCCCTTTTCCTGTGGCAAAATTGGTACAATGATCAGGGAAGTTAATATCTTTTTCTGGTACAGTAAAAAAAAAAAAAAAGTTTTCATCCACTTTCAGATGCCTTGGAAACTGTGATGTTCTGAGAGAGAAATAGATTGGCTGTAGATGTTTGTTAGTTCCAGAGAAAATGTAAGCCGGAGTTGCTAACCCTGGCTCCCTAGAGCAGGGTTCTCATGTGTCCAGCCACAGCCTTCCTACAGATCCTGAATTAAGAAAATAGGAATTAACAGTACAGATGAAAGTAAAGTTTGAGCATTTGCCTTGATTTTATACTACTAAGTTGGAATCGACCTCTATTCCAACAATCACTTGGTTGAGTATTACTCTCGTTTACTAAACTCAGTAGTACAACATTGATGATACTTGTATGCTTTCAGAACATGATAAATACATGGCAAGATTTTAAGACATGATTATTGACTACTAAAGAAAATTATATTAGGGGTGGGAAGAATAATATTAAAAGCCAATACCCTTAAGATGTTCTCAATCACTTCTGATGAACAGTTTTTATCATAAATTAAGCCATTATAAATTACTCTGAATATTATTATTGTAGATCTTCTAAGAATCTGTGTATAATCTGTAAGACAATATCTGTATTTACTAAAAAGTGTATAAGGCTGCATTTTAAATTGTACTCTATTCTTTATAAATACAACGCTCACTAGCATTTTTACTTAATATTAATTGCACAAAAAGTGCTACAAATTCAAATATATCCACTACCAGAAATTATAAATATCAAAAACATTATTTTAAAATGATGAAATGATGATAACATTTTAGAAATGAAAACTTAGTAGCATTCTAAGCCAGAGAAGCACAACAGAAAAAAAAAAAATTTAAAGCATAAAACAGGCAGGGTAGCATTATGGTTGAAAACATGACTCTCACCAAAGAGCCTGGATTTGTTTAGTGGCTCTCCCACTTTAGAGATGTAGGTTCAATCCCTGGGTCAGGAAGATCCCCTGGAGGAGGGCATGGCAACCCACTCCTGTATTCTTGCCAGGAGAATCCCATGGACAGAAGAGTCTGGTGGGCTATGGTCCATAGGGTCTCAAAGAGTCAGACATGATGGAAGCAACTTATCACTGCACACCACCAACAATTAGTTATATGACCTTGACTGAGTGATCTCACCTCACTGTACCCTGCAAATTTCATCTATTAAATTAGGAAAATAATAGTATCTGCCTCACTTGGGTTTTGTAAGAATTAGGTGAGTTAATGGCCATCTACTACTGTGGGCAAGAGTCCCTTAGAAGAAATGGAGTAGCCCTCATAGTCAACAAAAGAGTCTGAAATGCAGTACTGGGGTGCAATCTCAAAAATGACAGAATGATCTCTGTTCATTTCCAAGGCAAAGCATTCAATATCACAGTAAATCCAAGTCTATGCCCCAACCAGTAGTGCTGAAGAAACTGAAGCTGAACAGTTCTATGAATACCTGCAAGACCTCCTAGAACTAACACCCAAAAAAGATGTCCTTTTCATTATAGGGGACTGGAATGAAAAAGTACAAAGTCAAGAGATACCTGGAGTAACAGGCAAATTTGGCCTTGGAATACAAAATGAAGCAGGCAAAGGCTAGCAGAGTTTTGCCAAGAGAACACATTGGTCATAACACCCTCTTCCAACAACAGAAGAGAAGACTCTACACATGGACATCACTTGATGGTCAATACTAAATCAGATAGATTATATACTTTTCAGCTGAAGATGGAGGAGCTCTATACAGTCAGCAAAAACAAGACTGGGAGCTGACTGGCTCAGATCATGAACACCTTATTGCCAAATTCAGACTTAAATTGAAGAAAGTAGGGACAATCACTGGACCATTCAGGTATGACTAAAATCAAATCCCTTACAATTATACAGTGGAAGTGACAAATAGATTCAAGGAATTAGATTTGAGAGTGGCTGAAGAACTATGGATGGAAGTTCATGACATTGTACATGAGGCAGGGATAAAGACCATCCCCAAGAAAAAGAAATGAAAAAAGGCAAAATGGTTGTCTGAGGAGGCCTTACAAATAGCTGAGAAAAAAAGAGAAGCTAAAGGCATAGGAGAAAAGGAAAGATATACCCATTTGAATGCAGGGCTCCAAACGATAGCAAGGAGAGATAAGAAAGCCTTCCTCAGTGATCAATGCAAAGAAATAGAGGAAAACAGTAGAATGGGAAAGACTAGAGATTTCTTCAAGAAAATGAGAGATACCAAGGGAATATTTCATGCAAAGATGTGCACAATAAAGGACAGAAATGGTATGGACCTAACAGAAACAGAAGATATTAAGAAGAGGTGGCAAGAATATACAGAAAAACAATACAAAAAAGATCTTCATGACCAAGATAATCACCATGGTATGATCACTCACCTAGAGCCAGACATCCTGGAATGTGAAGTCAAGTGGGCCTTAGAAAGTATCACTATGAACAAAGCTAGTGGAGGTGATTGAATTCCAGTTGAGCTATTTTATTTATTTATTATTTTTTTTAATTTTTATTTTTACTTTCTTTTACTTTATAATACTGTATTGGTTTTGCCATACATTGATGTGAATCCACCACGGGTGTACATGCATTCCCAAACATGAACCCCCCTCCCACCTCCCTCCCCATAACATCTCTCTTTAAATCCTAAAAGATGATGCTGTGAAAATGCTTCACTCAATATGTCAGCAAATTTGGACAACTCAGCAGTGGCCACAGGACTGCAAAAGGTCCGTTTTCATTCCAACCCCAAAGAAAGGCAATACCAAGGAATGCTCAAACTACCACATAGTTGTACTCATCTCACACGCTGGCAAAATAATGCCTAAAATTGTCCAAGTCAGGCTTCAACAGTGCTTGAACCATAAACATCCAGATGTTCAAGCTGTATTTAGAAAACGTAGAGGAACCAGAGATCAAATTGCCAACATCCGCTGGGTCATTGAAAAAGCAAGAGAGTTCCAGAAAAACATCTACCTCTGCTTTATGACTACGTCAAAGCCTTTGACTGTGTGGATCACAACAAACTATGGAAAATACTTAAAGAGATGGCAATGCCAAACCACCTGACCTGCTTCCTAAGAAATCTATATACAGGTCAGGAAGCAACAGTTAGAACTGGACATGGAACAACAGACTGATACCAAATTGGGCAAGGAGTATGTCAAGGCTGTATATTGTTACCCTACTTATTTAACATTTATACAGTGTACATCATGTGAAATGCTGGGCTGGATGAAGTACAAGCTGGAATCAAGAATGCCAGGAGAAATATCAATAACCTCAGATATGCAGATGACACCACCCTTATGGCAGAAAGCGAAGAAGAACTAAAGTGCCTCTTGATGAAAGTGAAGAAGGAGAGTGAAAAAGTTGGCTGAAAACTGAACATTCAGAAAACTAAGATCATGGCATCCGGTCCCATCACTTTGTGGCAAATAGATGAGGATAGAATGGAAACAGACAGACTCTATTTTGGGGGCTCCAAAATCACCGCAGATGGTGACTGCAGCCATGAAATTTAAGACAGTTGCTCTTTGGAAGAAAAGCTGTGTCCAACCTAGAGAACATATTAAAAAGCAGAGACATTACATTGCCAACTAGGTCTGTCTAGTCAAAGCTATGAATTTTTCAGTAGTCACGTATGGATATGAGAGTTGGACTATAAAAAAAGCTGAATGCTGAAGAATTGATGCTTTCGAACTGTGGTGTTGGAGGAAACTCTTGAGAGTCTTTTGGACTGTAAGGAGACCCAACCAGTCCATCCTAAAGGGAATCAGTCCTGAGTATTCACTGGAAGGACTTATGCTGAAGCTGAAACTCCAATAGTTTTGCCACCTGATGGGAAGAACTGACTCATTTCAAGAGACCCTGATGCTGGGGAAGATTGAAGGTGGGAGGAGAAGGGGACGACAGAGGATGAGATGGTTGGATGGCATCACTGACTCAATGGACATGAGTCTGAGTAAGCTCTAGGAGTTAGTGATAGACAAGAAAGCTTGGCGTGCTGCAGTCCATGGGGTCACAAAGAGTCAAACGTGACTGAGAAACTGAACTGAACTGAATGGGCGTAAAGTATCATTTTAAATACAGCAGTGTATACATGTCCATCTTAAACTCCCTAACTGAATGGTCAATTTCTATTTGCAAGTAATGATTCAAACTGTCCCAAGACATTGTTTAACCCATAAATTTAAGCATTGTGAAACATTTTTTTCTTAGTAAGTGGTACATATAAAGTAAGTCCTTTGGCTTAAAATCAGCAACAATAATAATAATAAACAATGGCTAACATTTATATCAAATGTTGTACTAAACATTTTCCACAGCTGGGGTAGGATCCTGTGAGCAATGATAAGTGTGATCCCTTGAAAAGTGAACTTTAATATCCTAAATGTATTTTTTAAAGATTTAATCATCATGTAACTAACTAAAAAATTTCTTATAACATTAGTCTTCTATTTGAATCTGAGTATTTGATGGCATTTTTCTTTCTTTCACTTCTTTGATTTGAAATGGTGCAGTAAAAAGTACTCAGCAGCTGAGTCAACTGTAGCTAATAAGTGGCATGCCTTCCTTGTCTTGGATGGCTTTGAAAATCTCAAATCTTTTTGTTTTTCTTCAGATCTTATGTTTGCATTCTTTAAGAACGTGTAATGGACAAGGATGTTTGCACTCTTCACAGAAAGGAAGTATTAATCTATAGATCATGGAAAAATTAGTTATGAACTTGGTGGTGGTTTAGTCGCTAAGTTGTATCTGACTCTTGCGACTCTATGGACTCCTCTGTCCATGGAATTCTCCAGGCCAAAATACTAGAGTGGGTTGCCATTTCCTTCTCCAGGAGATCTTCCTGACTCAGGAATTGAACCCTGATCTCCTGCATTGGAGGCAGATTCTTTACCAACTGAGCTATGAGGGAAGCCCATAGTTATGTTTAGTTATGAACTTATATATATAAAAAAAATTAACCTTATAGTATTTAGATATAAGGGAATACAGTACACAGGAAATCTGATACATCAGTTCTTTTTATCCTTAATCAAAAAGCTAAAACTGTTTGACATTTTTAAACTATTAATGAAACTCAATATATATTTACTGAATAACCGCTCTGATGTATACTATGCTTGTGTGCATGTCTGCTCAGTCACTCAGTCATGTCTGACTCCTTGCAACCCTGTAGACCATAGCCCAGGGTCTTCTGTCCATGGGATTCTTCAGGCCAAAATACTGGAGTGGGTTGCCATGTCCTCCTCCTGGGGAATTATACTATACTATGATATGAAAAATGAATGAGGTGAGTTGTCATTTTCAAGGATCTTTAACTATAGTATGGAAAATGAAACAGCATAAATCACAGAGAAACCCACAAGCATAAAACTCAACACTTTATATCAATTTTTTTTTTCTTTTTTAATCCTTTCACCTGTGAAGCTTGTGACTGTTCCCATCTGGGTAATAACTGTGACCCAAAGACTGGTCGATGCATTTGCCCACCCAATACCATTGGAGAGAAATGTTCTAAATGTGCACCTCGTAGCTGGGGCCACAGCATCACCACTGGTTGTAAGGTGAGTGAATTGTTTTATTTCATCTCATAATGTCATTTAAGGATTTCTATTTTGGTAGAACTCTATAGTCAGGCATTTTAAGAGTCAGGATTACAAAACGATACAGATCTACTGCTATAGCATGATTGCAGAATCGATCACTATCTTACATTTTACTTATAGGAAAGATGATTAAAGTAAGTACATATTTATATAGCTTCATCCATGATACTTTCAAAAAAGGAAGACGAAGAACCAAAAATTCTAAAATAAAACTAGAAACATCTCTAACTTCATACCTACACACAATGAAATGTTAATATATCTCCAAAGTACAAGGAAATTAAGAATGAATTTTTTAAAAATCCACAAGAATTCCCCCCAAGTTTTACCTAGATATCAGTTTTCAGGAGCTAGTTGAGAGGATTCTGAAGTCATTTAAACAACCTTTAGCTTACAAAATTCCCCATTTTTTCCATGAGTGAACCATAGTAAATGCTATGACCAGTCTCACATTTAGAGAAATCTATACAGCTTCAGGGCAGAAGGTTGCTTATAAGGCTGTTGCAAAAATGTTGGTGAGAGTTGATAGAAGCTTGTGTGTGTGTGTGCTAAGTCATTTCAGTCATGTCCTACTCTTTGGGACCCCATGAACTATAGCCTGTGAGGCCCCTCTGTCCATGGGATTCCCCAGGTAAGAACGTTAGAGTGGGTTGCCATGTCCTCCTCCAGGAGATCTTCCCAACCCAGGGATCAAACCTGTGTATCCTGTAGCTCCTGCACTGCAGGCAGATTCTTTACCACCGAGCTACCAGGGAAGCCCCATAGCAGCTTGGCCTCAATTATCCACTAGTGTTTAGAGGGCAGGTTAAGTTACAACTCTTATGACTGAATAAGATACGGCTGAATTCATTTATTTAAGGAATAAGAAAGTGAAGGCTAAAGGATGACTGCCAGGTTTTGCTTTGCAACAGATGATGGATGAATGCAGACCAAGTAAGGTTTTTTCAATAGTTTTATTTATTTATGTTATTTTAGCTATTTTTGGCTGTGCTGGGTCTTTGTTGCTGTGGGTGGGCTTTCTCTAGTTGCAGCAAGGAAGGGCTCCTCACTCATTGCGGAATGCAGGTTTCTCGTTGCAGTCCACAAGTGGCTTCTCTTGCGGAACACGGGCTCTAGGGTGCACAGGCTTCAGCAGTTGCTCACCTGAGCTCAGTAGTTGCCACTCAAGGGCTGTAGAATGCAGGCTCAGTAGTTTTGGTGCATAGCCTTAGTCACTCCATGGCATGTGGGGATCTTCCTGGACCAGGGAATCTAACCTGCTTCCCATGCATTGCAAAGCGGACTCTTAACCACTGGACTACCAGGAAAGACCCTAGGCCAAGTTTTTTTTTTTTAATATTTATATGTTTTATATCATTACATTTACTGATCATTGAGTAAATACTATGTTGACTGAAGTTGATTCAAATTTTTTAATTACTTTGAATCACTGTTACAAATCTAAATTTCTGAATAGCTAGACACTTCATCATTATGAACAATTATAAACAATTTATATAGCCCTCACAATTATTTATGACGATGTATTCTACTATTTAAAATCTTGTATGACTATAATCTAAATGAACAGTGATTTTTGAGATTTATAGCTTTCCTTGTGTCATGGATAATTTCTCTGTGCTGAGGTGTGAGCACACACATCATTTGAGCCTTTATTGAAGTAGAATATAAAGCCTGCCATCTTTCACTAGCAGGGGAACAGTGCATAAATCCTCTATTGCTAAACAAACATTACAGCTAATTATGATTTAAGTTTCATGTTGGCTACAGTGTCATCTAAACATATGGTTAATAGTCTCATTTATTCTCTACTATAACTTCCTGAATAAACTTCCCAATTTGAAAAGGTCCCAATTTTTTGACTGGTTTTTAAGAATTAATGCTTTCATTTTATGTAACAAATTGAGAGACATTTAATATTTTAAAGTCTAAAGAAAGTTATTTTAGTTAATAAAGTTTAATACATTTAGTTTAGTTAAATATTTCATAAGACAATTTTAAAATTTATTAGATGATTATAGTTTCCATAACATATCTTAGATTTATATTTCTGATTATGGCCAATTTTGTTTAAATAAGTAAGGAAAAATTACTTAAGTGGATAAGTCAGTCTTCCTTATTTTGAATTCTCATTCTACATCTGATGTTCTATAAGAAAAAGTTACTTGGCATGATGACAGTGCTTTGTTCTATCTTTTGAAACTATGGCAATGTTTGTAGTGTAATAAATAATCACTTTTAGTCCTTTGAGTTTAACATAACTTTTAGCAGCATCCCATACTGCAGGCCTTTTTACTGGAGAACTGTGAAGACAGAAAAATACTGAATCATAAAGATAACAAAAATAAGGCCAGGTGATATTTTAACATCAGAATCTGAGAAGATATTTTACCAAACATTTGGACAGGAAAGAGATAATAGATGGGATGCTAGTGATTGTACATCACAACCTTGAAAGAGGTGTCCCATAACTCAGTTGTTGGCAGGAGCAGAAGCAGGAATTGCTTTAGTAGCAGTGGATGTAAGAATTGAGCTGAGCAATGAAAGTGTGAGAAATGCCAAGTGAGATCCAGCCAGACTTGGATCTGGAAATCTGGCAAGTTGCTATGTGTATGAGTCTTCCATAGAGCTGTAGTTCTGTGGAAGAAGATGAATAGGAAAGCACCAAAAAGAGTCAGGTCATAGACTAAGTACAAACCCTGATGGCAGTAAACTCAGACACAGAGAGAGGTGATACCCTCTAGGGAGACAGAAACCACACCAGGGAAACTTAAACAGGGAAAGAAAGTGAAGTTGTTCAGTCATGGCCGACTCTTTGTGACCCCATGGGCCGTAGTTACCAGGCTCCTCTGTCCATGGGATTTTCCAGGCAAGAGTACTGGAGTGGGTTGCCATTTCCTTCTCCAGGGGATCTTCCCAACCCAGGGATCGAACCCAGGTCTCCTGCATTGCAGGCAGACGCTTTACCATCTGAGCCACCAGGGAAGTCCAATATAAACAGGGAAAGTAGAATATAAAGAATTGTTAACTGGTAAAAGTTAGTTACAGAAAGGATTGAAAAAATGGATATAAAAGATCCAGAAGTGGTAGGTCCAAAAGAGTAGCTGCTACTTCCAGGGTGAGGGGAAAATGCAAGTGTTAGTCCCTCAGTTGTGTCCTACTCTTTGTGACCCCTTGGACCCACCAGGATCCTCTGTCCCTGGGATTCTCCAGGCAAGAATACTGGAGTGAGTAGCCATTCCCTTCAGGGGAATCTTCTGACCTGAGGATGAAACCCAAGTCTCCTGCATGGCAAGCAGGTTGTTTATCTGAGATATCAGGGAAGCCCCAAGGGTAAGCGGGGTGGACTGTAAAGGAAGCAAGATCTTCCCCCATTCCCCACTCCCAACAATACTTGGCTTCAGACCTCTTTGAAGAGAGCGTGGCAACCACAGGGATACACAGCCTGCTGGTGGTACAATGACAGCAACAACAACAACAACGATAATAAATAACTTGCCCGAGTTTATGGGCAAGTGCTGGCCTATAGACACTGCCCATCACTACTGGAGAATGCAGACTTGCTGGAGCTACTGAGAAGCAGCCTGTCATGGTCAGTGCTTGAGTGCAGACCTAAACAGCAGGGGAGAGAGTGGCCTGATGGCACAGCTTGGAATTCTTTATAAGCCTCTGGGCTCCCGTGCTAAATAAGTAAATAATAGTGATGATGATAGTAATGAAGAACCACAACCCAGAAGAGAAATGTCTTTCCATCACCATGGCCTTATTTGGGTCTCTCCTGGACCCTGTAAAGACTAATTTTAACATTCTGTTACTGGCCAGGGGGAAATGTCCATAGAGGTCTAACTATAATGTCATAAAACAAGGCAAAGAGGAGTGAGTTTAGAGCTTAGAGACAGCAGAGAGATCCTTGGCACAGCTGATCTCTGAAAATGATGTATTCCAAGATCTTAAATAACATTTTAGTAATTCAGTTAAATTTTCATTTAAATTCAAGGAGCTTTGAGCTCTAAATCAGAAGCAGAAAGCCTTAAGGAATAGAAGACAAGACATGTGGATGAGCAGCAAATTGAAAATTGCTGGTGAGATGAAAGAAAAAAATTATTGAAAAGAAGCTAAAAATGCATACTGTAATTAAAATAAGCATTGATAGTATATACATACAACAGAATTTTCACTGTGTAGGATAGCAAGGACAAAATGGAGAACAAATTTGAGAGGCAAATTAGGAGATGACTACAGAAGACATTAGTATATTATAGATTTGACAGATAGAAATTATATACTTTAAGAATTATAGGTGATCCTGAAGAAGAAAATTGATAAATTGGAAGTGAAAATCAAAAAAAAAAGTTGAAGAAATAGTACTGAATTAAAAAACAATTGTATTCTCAAACTGAAAGAGCTCACCATATTCTAGTAAATTAATTTTTTAGAAGACTCTAACTTGTATAAATTCTAGCAAGATATCATATTACATAAATTAAGAGAAAATCTTGTGTAGATCTGGGAAGAAAAAAAAATGGTTACCAGCAAGACACCTCAAATTGGGCTTGTCTGCAAAACTTAACTCTTAAAAAAATATCCTAGTATCATTTTTACTCTAAATTCTCCCTGGCTTCCCCACATCTGGTTTGGTACTTTTTATATCCTCTCATAGGATTTTGCGCTTCACCTATTATATCATGCTTATTCCATTGTGTTATATTTATATATTCTCTCCCTTGATTAAACTGTAATATATGTCTCTAAACAATAAATGCTGTAAAAATGAAATGATAAGGTAAAATGGCTTTGTCAGAAGTTCACTCTTTGAAACAAGAGGTGTTTGAAGAAAATCTATACCTAACTCCTCCTCACCACAAAGAGAGAAAATGCAGTTTCTTTCTTATTCAATAGCTTTATGGTTTCTGGACACTCATATATTTTAGGAAGTGCAGGAAGCGATTTTAGCATTATGTTCACCAATGTTTCCCAAGTGACTCAGCTAGAACAGTACAAAACATATAACAGACACATGATTAATATGTACTTAATGGAAGCATAGAAGCATTAGAATTAAAATTTAAAGATATTGCCTGTGAAGTGGTGTTAATTGTTGCTATTTTTATCTCCTCTATAGGCTTGTAACTGCAGCTCAGTAGGCTCCTTGGATTTCCAGTGCAATCTAAACACGGGCCAGTGCAAGTGTCATCCAAAATTCTCTGGTGCAAAATGTACAGAGTGTACTCGAGGTCACTGGAACTACCCTCACTGCAGTCCCTGTGACTGCTTCCTGCCAGGGACTGATGACTCAACCTGTGATTTAGAGACTAAAAAATGCTCCTGCATCGATCAGACTGGGCAGTGTACTTGTAAGGTATGTGCTGCTGAAATTCAGGAAGAAAAAAAAAACCTTACTCAGTTCTATGTCCATTGCTGTTTTAACTTCAGTTATTTATTTCTGCATCATTAAGCTGAAAAGAATGACATACAAAAATTCACTGCCAGACGCAGAGACTTTTCCTGATACACAGATAAGCACTGCTTTTTAAGAACTTATTTTCAACCAGAACCCAATTATTTTTTCCCTAGCTCAAATGAATGATATATTTTCGAAAGTAAAGTTTAGTTTCTCTTTACATATTCACTTTTCTTAAACAAGAATAATCTGGAAGGGAAAAGAAGTCAGTTCTCTTAAGCATCACTAGAGAAAACCACAACTAAATGATAAAGTTTATTATTTTTTTAAATTACTCTTCAAATTAATCTGTAATCACTGTACACTGAAAAATATATTTACTGCTGTGGAAGTTCAGTAAAATTTCATCAAGTATAAACACTGACATTACAAACGGTGACTATATGCAAATTTCAGCCCTCATTAATATTGTTAAATGATGTAGAAAAACAGTTGATTAAAAATGATAAGAAGGATTTTTCCCCCTAAGATATTTCTGGAAAATCAATCCCAGGATAAATGCAATAAAGACTGGGTCAGAAGCATTAGTATATTTTCAAGAAAAGTCTATGCAAAGAGGGTCCAAGGAAACAGGAAGGTGAAATCTGGAGGGGTTGTGAAGAGTCTTGAGAATTTAGGAAAATGGAAGCTTCTGCCATTAAAAGTCCTAGACAAAACAAAAAGTATGATGGTGTATTATTACATATTATGGCTATATATTATGTTTAATACGTGCTATATGTGTGTATATTCAGTATTCCAAAATAACTATATGAATCTATATTTTAAAATCCTTCTTGCTTTTCACAACTTTGGATCACATCACTGTCTGGGAATCAGTGGAATTTCATTTCACTTTCAAAATTCTAATGACTCTTTCATAATCCTCACAGTGTTGCTTAAATGTAAATGTGCTGCTTAAATGTAAATGAAAATAATATACAATATTCTTAATAATGTATGTAGTTATAAATAAAGTGTTTTTTTAGACCAATGACATGCTAACAAAGAGATTACCTACTCTGCTATTTGAGATGTGAATCTAATATTGTGTTCTTTTATTTATTTATTTTTGTTTGTTTCATTTTCTTTAAAACGTTCTCCTGTTATTTATTCTTGAGTTTATTTCTCTCACAACTTCCCCATATGGACTCTGAAGAACTCTCCTCTTTCTTCAGGTGAATGTGGAAGGGATCCACTGTGACAGGTGCCGGCCTGGCAAATTCGGACTTGAGGCCAAGAACCCACTTGGCTGCAGCAGCTGCTATTGCTTTGGCGCCACTACTCAGTGCTCTGAAGCAAAAGGACTGATCCGTACGTGGGTGAGTAAGGACCTGCTGAGCCATGTAATGGTATAACGTTAGTTCCTGCTGATGTCTTTTAGCCAGGCACCAAGGGGCAGAAGGAAATGGCAAAACATTTAAGTAACCTTTTCCCCTGTGCATATTTAGAACTGGTAGAGGGGCCATGTGCCATTAGATGTTTGGAGTAGATATCTTTTTTATTCTTTCTTTAAAAGTATTCATTTACTGTGGATAAGGAAATAGATGCCAAGTGAGCAAGGAAAACATTATAAGGGAAATGTTATGTCTGGGGATGGGAAGAAGCTGCCTTCTGCAGAGCGAGAGCATTAGAGCAAGAAAGTAGATGTGTGCTCATGTAGTAATGAAAATCTGAACTGGTTGTTCATTTATTCCAACCAGCCTTAGAGAATTGTCACTCTTTAGGGTGGAAAAATGTTCATTTTTAACCTTAATTTTCCTTTAACCCTTCCTACTTTTCAACTCTACTTTTTGTTAGTGTGAAAGACCAGTTTCACAGATGTTGTAGATTTCACTAGGCAAACAAGTCCAAAGGGTTTATCACCTCTCCTGTCTTCATTGCCCATGAGTTATGTTTCTCATGAGAACATTTCATCATAAGGGGACAGGGCCACAGCGAGACACACAGTCCTTTTAGAGGAGGCCTCCAAAGACTTACACTTAACACCCTGCTGTGTTTTGATCCCACACAGGTGACACTGAAGGCCGAGCAGACCATCCTGCCACTGGTGGATGAGGCCCTGCAGCACACAACTACAAAAGGCATCATTTTTCAACATCCGGAGATTGTTGCACACATGGATCTGGTGAGACAAGAGCTCCATTTGGAACCTTTTTATTGGAAACTTCCAGAACAATTTGAAGGAAAGAAGGTAAGGACAAGAATGTTGAAGTCACATGAGAGCAAAATAAAACATGTTTTTAGAATGATGCTATTCGGAGATTTATCTGACTCATCATTTCTCATTTTATTTTGTCAGTTGATGGCCTATGGCGGTAAACTCAAGTACGCCATCTATTTTGAGGCTAGGGAAGAGACAGGTTTCTCTACATACAACCCGCAAGTTATCATTCGAGGTGGAACTCCTGCTCATGCAAGGATTATCATCAGGCATATGGCTGCTCCTCTGATTGGCCAGTTGACAAGGCATGAAATTGAAATGACAGAGGTAAGGTGGTTAGGTGTTGGGTGCCATGTTGCCAATGGATTTGCACTGAGTTTCTTCACAGTGGTTTCTTTTCTTATTAACAGAAAGAATGGAAATATTATGGTGATGATCCTCGAATCAGCAGAACTGTGACCCGTGAAGACTTCCTGGATGTACTATATGATATCCATTATATTCTTATCAAGGCTACATATGGAAATATCATGAGACAAAGCAGGTAAACTATAATAAATATCCAAGTTAGTTTCTTCTTCTCAAGTCTATAAGAAAGATCAGTGAGACATCAGACAAGAAAGATTTAGAAGTTGGGTTGCTAGTGTGATGATAGAAGACTAGTCAAGAATGACATCCGGGTCACCTGGTGTGAGTTATCACCACCATTTCCCCAACAAGAGAAACAGAACCAGAAGCAAGATTAAGGGGGTAAATATTGAACTGATCCTCAACATGGTGAATTTCAGATGCTAAGCAGAAATTCAGGAGAAGATGTCCTGCAAGGTAGAGAAAGTTTGCTCCTGGGCTATAAATACATTGCAAGATTGCTGAGAAAGTGTCCTCCTTCAACCCTCAGGGGAACTGGTCAGGGCCAAGTTGGTCCTGTCTCTTCCAACCATAGGCACTCACACCTGTTGACTCCAGTGTGTGATACAATATAGCCATCTTCCCTCTGCCTTATGATGTGAAAAGACTGGGGATCACATTGAATAAGAAAGTACCCAGAAGAAGAGCAAAAATGACTGTCATGAAAGCCAAAGGATGAGAATACTATAAAGGTGGGGGTATGGTTTTTTAATGACCCAAAGAGTACAATTAAAATGAGGCTCTTTGAAAGTTAGAATCACCAGTAACAATTATAATACCAGTTTTAGTGAAGTTCTAGGGCAGAAAGAGCCTCAAAGTTTTGAGGAATGAATGGGACTCAATGAATCTAATATTATGAGTGGAGACTATTTTTTTTCTGTGAATAAAATTGTAAAAGGGAAGAAAGAGGTCATGTCAAAGGTCAAGGGATTATTGTTTAGTCTGAGAGATAAGTAAGCATGTTTATATATCATGGGACCAGGGAGGAGGGAGAATTAGCAGCAAGATATACATAAAAATGATAGAATAAAGAGAAAATAAATAATAGAGAAGTTGTGGTACTTCAACATCGTGAGTACACATGTTTACTTGAAGTCATGTGCCTCAAGTATAACGAAAACTTATCTCATGAGATACAATGAGGAACTGTACAGATGTAGCTAAATGTTTACTGTGGAGGCAGAAAGTTGAGTTTATACACATAGTCTCAGTTTCTCTGGTGTGTTAGTGTCTCTGTTATATCTGTAAGAATATGAAATCGATAGACGTTTAAAAATAATCTTATGTAACAAAATAGCAGATCAGTGCAGGAAAGCAAAAGAAGATTATGCACCCTCTCATTGACAAATCAATGAATCTAAAAGTACCATGTTTCAAATGTTTCCATTATTAAGCATGTGGCAGAAAATCCTTTCTTTATTGCAGAAGATCCATATTGCTCTTCTGATTATACCAGAAGTAGAGACCAAATCAAGGACCAAAATTCACTTTCAAGTCTGTATTGCTTTGATTTCTTTTTCATATTTCTTATTTCTGACAGGAGATTCTTTTTTTTTAATCGTAGGTCCTTGTTGATTATCTATTGACATTTTAAATATAAAAATATGTATATGTCAATCCCAAGCAGGAGATTCTTTCCATGAAATAATTTTAAAAAGCATGAACCAAAATATCCTGTCAATTATATTGTTAATTATTTTAGAATATCAAATATAAATTAGGTGACAGAAGCCAAACAGGTTCACATGTAGAAGAAACCAAGTAACCTTGTGAGTGTGCAAATATCTTATTTTGAAAATTGTTCCCTGCTTTAGTAAAAAAGTTTGCTAGTACACAGAACATTTTGTTAGTAGATCTGATAGAAATGATGTTGTCCTGCATTTTTCATCATGCTGTCTTTACCTCTCACACTGATCCCACCTTTCTTCACCTTAAGGTTGCTTTTTCCCAGAAGTCCCTTTCTCTTATTACTTTATTTCATATACCTCACTAAATAATATCCTTTGGCTTAGGATTTCCTTTTTAAAAACACTAAAATAAGTACATACTTCACTTTTTCTAGAGTCAATAAAAACTAGAGTGAACACCTAGTAACAATAAAAACAAAGAAACCAGTGGATCAGCACTTGATTTTGTAAGACAAGGAATTTTGACAAAGATCAGAAATATGTTTGAGTCTTCCTCTCAACATAGTTAAGACAGAACCCCACTTCTTTATTCAGTTACAGATTTAGACAGTCTCAGAAGGAAAGAGTTTTTTATACATGTGGTTTGAGATTCCAACTTTGTACATGTTAACACTGAAATTTCCTTTTTTCTGTGCTTTTGTACTCTCTTACAAAACTTTATTTGAAGATCTTAACAACTTTGCTTTTTAGTATTCATTTACATAGAAGTCTGAGTTTGGCTAAATTCCTGATTCAGGGAAAACAGTCAGTCTCTCATTCCCCAGGGGAAAAAAAGATAATGTGTTGCAGAAATGTCTATTGCTAACATCATTCAGGTTCCATTTGATTTTTAAATACTCACTAGTCTGTTGTGTGTGTGTATGTGCCAGAGAAAGGAAGATGATGCTAGTAATTCCTCAGGTTATAGAATACCATGAGATAACAGCAGAGATCATTTCTCAACAAACACCAGGTTACCTTCTTACTCCTTCAGAGAATGCAGAGTCCTTCTTAAAGGAGGGGAATGGTTTATTTACATATCACAAATGCTGTGCATCTACAAGAAGAGGAGAATGAAATCTGAATTTTAACTGAACATGTGTTTCATAAAGGCTGCCTGGTCTTCACATCGCAGATTATAATAGGAGCCAAATCAGAATGTGCATTCATAATTCAGTACCAATAAAACCTACCTATGCTTGTTATAAAGTTTATGATTCAAGCTCCTTAAGCTTTAGAGGTGCCTTTTATTGAAGCAAAACTATTCATTGTCTCATTTAAAAGTTTATTTGCAGAACATTTCATGTTACCAGTTAGTCAGTCATGAAAGAGTCTGAGTTTATGGACTGCATGTATTTTTAATGTATAATTTCAATTTACTGCAAAAGGTATCAGTATTTTCACTGTGAATAATTTTTTTCAATTACAAGGACCTTTCCACCAATAGGAAAGGTGGGTTAAGTTAGTTGAAGAAAAGACTAATTTGAGAGGTTCTTTATCTTCAGAAAGAGATCAATATTACTATATTATGCTCAAGCATTATTTCTAGGTGGTTTTCTAAAGTTCTTGAAAGAATAGTCAGAGATTCAAGAGCAAGAAATCGGGACCAGTTGCAAAGTAAAAGAAATTTCACTAGTAATGACAGGAGATTTGCCAACAGAGAATGACCTTGGGTTGTCTCTTTGAAAGAATGAAAATATCTAATTAATTGGCCATGTCTACCTGAAGCCACTCACATTTTTAGAAGCGGAGGGAAAACTCTTTATAATAACTTCCAACAGGACATCAGACATCTAATTTCCTATATACTTTATTATTTATGTGAATATTTTGCTAATGCGGAATCTCACCCTTCGAGGAAGCAAAAATGCAGGAGTAAGAAGTGGAACATGGAGAATTTAGCAGCTTCAAAACAATAGAATGAGTTTGTGGTTGTTAACAAAACCTTGGGAAGACCCCTCTTGCAGGACTGAGTGTTCGCTAGGTGAGCTTAATTTACTGGTACTGCCATCTAAGTATTTGCTCACTGTTTCCAGGATTTCTGAAATCTCAATGGAGGTAGCTGAACAAGGACGCATCACAGCCGTGACTCCTCCAGCTCACTTGATAGAAAAATGTGATTGTCCCCCAGGCTATTCTGGCTTGTCCTGTGAGGTAAGCTGGCTCCAATTAACCTGCTTAAGCCCGACTTACTTAACCAGCTGAATGGAAATACTCCCAGGACCACCTTTAGTGGAATCAGTTTTACTTTCATGCATACCCTCAACCTATTTTATTTGATCTTCCACTCACAGTATGTGATTGCAGTAAGAAGAAGATGATGTTATTGTTCCCTAGAAGTAGGAATCGCAACTCAAGGGAAATATTTAATAAAAATTAAAAGATTTGTAAAAATATGAAACAGGAAATAATGTTTTCTTAAGGCCCATTTACTGCGTCTGATCTGTTTTCTTGGCACTTTTTTATGAACAGTTAGAGACATTGAAACTTCAGTGATTATGAGATAAGATTATATTGGGATTTGAGAGAATTTGAGAGATTGTTTTTAAATACAGTATGTCAGAACTTAGGCAATAAATATCAGTCTGTTCCCTTTAATATAGGCTTCTCAGAAGGACGTATCTTGTTCCAACAGTGCCACTCTCCTTCAGTCATTATATTTTTAAAACTGCATTTGTTACTTTCTGAGATGTTCCTTTGACTATCTTGAGAACTGGTAAATTTTCTAGATCTTTACTTTGTGATGGTGGTTTAGCTACTAAGTCGTGTTCAACTCTAGCAATGGACTATAGCTCACCAGGCTCCTCTGTCCATGGGATTTCCCAGGCAAGAATACTGGAGTGGGCTGCCAAGTCCTCTCCAGAGGATCTTCCTGACTCAGAGATGGAACCTGGCTCTCCTGCATTGCAGGCCAATTCTTTACCAACTGAACCAATTTAACTTTTACAAATATTAAATCTTAATAGTGCTGTACTAAGTCACTTCCATGAAATTAAAAGTCTCTTGCTCCTTGGAAGAAAAGCTATGAGCAACCTAGACAGCATATTAAAAAGCAGAGACATTACTTTGCCAACAAAGGTCCATCTAGTCAAAGCTACAGTTTTTCCAGTAGTCATGTATGGATGTGAGTTGGACTACAAAGAAAGCTGAGTGCTGAAGAATTGGTGCTTTTGAACTGTGGTGTTGGAGAAGACTCTTGAGGGTCCCTTGGACTGCAAGGAGATCCAACCACTCAATCCTAAAGGAAATCAGTTCTGAATATTCATTGGAAGGACTGATGCTGAAGCTGAAACTCCAGTACTTTGGCCACCTGATGCGGAGAACTGACTCCTTGGAGAAGACTCTGATGCTGGGAAAGATTGAAGGCAGGAGCAGAAGGGGATAACAGAGGATGAGATGGTTGGATGGTATCACCAGCTCGATGGACATGAGTTTGAGGAAGCTCTTGGAGTTGGTGAAGGACAGGAAAGCCTGGCACACTGTGACTGAACTGAAGTCACTTCAGTCATCTCTAACTCTTTGCAACCATATAAACTGTAGCCTGCCAGGCTCCTCTGTTCATGGAATTCTCCAGGCAAGAACACTGTAGTGGGTTGCCATCTCCTTCTCCAGGGGGATCTTCCCGACCCAGGAATCAAACCCAGGTCTCCTGGGTACTCCTGCTTTGCAGGCAGATTCAGGGTATGATCTAGGGAAAGGTGGAATTGCTGACAACCTGGCCTGGGTTTGGATCTCTACTTCATTATATACTAAGGCTGAGACCTTGTGCAGCTTATAAACCTGCTTTGGCTTCAGCTGGTAAATCCCCAAGACCTTGAGTAACTGCCAACACACCCGGTCCCTCTCCTTCAGACCCCTCAGTGCAGCAACTGGCTGGCCTGGGAGGGGCCTCCATGGCTTGCTCCAGCTCTACAGCACAAATTCTTTCCCCTTAGATTGGTTGGTGGCCCCCACACACACCAGTTAGATATTTTTAACACCTCTCCCATCTACTGCCCAAGAATCACAGAAAGACTAAATGAACTAGAACTTAAGCACTTATCACAGTGCCTGGTGGAGTCATTATTAGTTAATGTGGTTAATAGTATTATTCCTGGGATAAATAGTTATACATCTGTGTATTTATTTACAAATATAGTGGACCCTTGAACAACTTAGAACTGCCTGGATCCACTTATGTATGAATTTTTTTCAGTAAGTATACAATGGGCCCTCCACCAGTTTCCATTCCATGGATCCCACCAACTGCAGTCAAAAATTCCATCCGTGGTTGCTTGAATCCACTAATGCTGAATCCATGGAAATGAGAGAGCTGAGTAAGATTTCAGGATCAATGGAGACTCCAGGAACTAATCTCCTGGCAGATAATGAGGGAGGACTATAATTTTATATAGCTTTTGTAAATAGGATTTGAGAAGTTCTATTAAGTATGGCTTGCAAGGCAGGTGAAATATAACTTTAAAACAATGAACATGACTCTCCTGAGAGGTGGCATGCTATGATGAAAATAGAAAGGCATTTGGTTTGGGTGAATCCTCCCTAACTCCTCCAGTTGAACAGGGCATTTGCTTTTTGTTACTGGACTTTGGGTTTTTGTTTTTTTTAATTTGTACAATCATCATGTGGATTAATGTAAATGAAAATATAAATATAAAATCTCCATTGTAAATTGAAATGCCATTCAACTTAGCTATCATCATATGAATTTCACATAGTCGTAAAACCATTTCATAAGAATAACTGTAAATATCTGTGAAATATTTTTGGAATAAAGTTTTAGCTCTGTGACTGCTCTGAACAGTAATATTTATTTGAATGAACAAATAATTCATCTCCTTATTGTCATAACTCCTTCATACACATGTATACTTTGGCACATATACCAGTAACTGTATCCCTGGAATAGGAAATGGCAACATGCTCCAGTATTCTTACCTGGAAAATTCCATGGACAGAGGAGCCTGCTGGGCTACAGACCATAGGGTCACAAATAGTTACACAACTGAGTGACTCAGCACAATAAGTATATATATTGTACTTAAAATCACAACCCAATATGTGTGAAATATACAGATGTACACACAGTGGAGATGTGAAAAAAAGAGTGAAAAAGGCACATACAGAATATGCTACCTTTACAATGAGCATGAAAAAAGATAACAATAGAATGAATTTGAGATTTTTGTAGACAAAAGGTGGAATTTTATTTATCCCAAGGAATGTTGGCTACACTGCTGTCTCACTGTGTGACCTTGGTCAATCCTTTAATTGCTATCGGCCTTAGTTATTATATAGTTATCCAATCTATAAAATTACAGGTTGGGTTTTGTAGTTCCAACATTCTCTGGTTCTACAATATTATTTTTCTATACAAGATATTGAGTAAGTAATCAAGATTGACCTTTAGATATTTTGAAAAGAAACTCACTACAGCTATATTTTCTGCATTTATTTAAAAGAATACTTTTCCCTTATAAAGAAAAATATTAGCAAAGAAGCAAATGATTGCAATCTACTTTCACACACACACACACACACACACACCTCTTCCATTCCAGATTTTAAATGTTAAACTCATCTTATTATAATCAACAAGCTTTTAACTAGTATATTCTAAAATGTACTTTCCTATTAATTTTAGTAAGTTTCCATCATTATATGAAAAAATTAGCACAAATAAAGCAAATATTATATGGAAAAAATCAAGAAAAACCAGACATACATACAAACTCTGATCTGCATTCTTGGCTTCACCTATGTCCTGTGAATTTCACTTAAACTCCTATGGACAGACAATAATTACAGTAATATCTTTAGTGGCAAGATTAGGTGATAAAGACCAATCTCTTATAATAAGGTACCTGAGGTTTTCTCCACAACCCATTGCCTCTAATCCATTATGCATCTTGTTTATAATTCATCTTGATTCTAAAGTGTAATTACTCAGGCATAAAATCTCATCATCAAAGCAAGAACTAAGGACAGGTTTAAAATAATACATCCCATTCTAGTAACATATGCTTTGGGTCATGAATACACAAAGCAATTCCTTTACAATATTTTCACCAAATGTAAGGTATTCTAAAGACATCTGCATTTACAAGTTACTCATTTCATGTTTTTATACAGAAATGTGGTTTCAAATAAACAAAATTAAGTGTTAGTTAACATAGTAAATACAGCCAGTTGTGAGGACCTAGCATTGTCTATTGCAGAAGGCAATGGCGACTCACTCCAGTACTCTTGCCTGGAAAATCCTGTGGATGGAGGAGCCTAGTGGGCTGTGCTCCATGGGGTCGCTGAGTCAGACACGACTGAGCGACTTCACTTTCACTTTTCACTTTCATGCATTGGAGAAGGAAATGACAACCCACTCCAGTGTTCTTGCCTGGAGAATCCCAGGGACGGGGAAGCCTGGTGGGCTGCTGTCTATGGGGTTGCACAGAGTCGGACACGACTGAAGCGACTTAGCAGCAGCAGCAGCAGCAGCATTGTCTATCACCTATAGGATTATAATACTATAGCCTTGTTCATTGAAAATGTCAGTTCTAGAAATGATTACTTTTTATAATTTATCGTTAGAAGTAGAGACTGGGTTACCTTTAGATAGATATCAAATAAAAAACACAATTTCCTCATCATATTTGCGTTGTGGGAGCCATTTAGATTAACCATACTTTACCTAAGCTGCTCCTCACTATTACCTCAATTAACATTGTTTTCTCAACTGACCTAATCTTAGGTTAGGGTGTATGCAGAAACGAAACTATTCGTCATTGAATATGTGATTCTCTGCAATAAGATCATGGAAATGAGATATTCACAGATAATCTCTTCCTAATGTTTTGTTCATTTCATCATCTTTCCCCTTCCATCATGTTTTAATAGTGCTTCTGACTCATGGTTGAATGGTTAGTATATACTGGATCATCTCTCACAAACTGTCAGGTGGCTGCCCAAAAAAAGTTTTTTAAATACTCAATGTATACCTATTACCAGCTCATAAAACTCAAAAGACAAAATAGTAAGACTAGACTTTTTTCTTATACATGCATACTTCTGGGAATGTCCTTTACCACTTTCATTGTACATGGAAGACCCAAAGACTCTTTTCATATTCATTAAATATTAAGGAACATGGTATGGGTAAGTGGCATACATTGTAAGTGTGTTTCTCAATGCAGTAAAGAACAATCACCATTGCCTTTTTTTTTTTTTAGTATATTCTTGACGACTATCTAAAAGTTTTCTGGAATAGAAACAACTCATATTGATTTATTAAATTTCAAGCACTGCACACACACATCATCTCATTTAATCCTCACAGCAACCCTGTTAAAAAACACACACACAACTGACCATTTACTGAGTGCTTACTGTATCCTTCACAATGTTACGTGCATTCCCTAATATACTTACACCAACATTGAGTGTATTATGATATTATCATTTTATGGGTGAGGAAATGAAAGCCTAGGCAGGTTAGGAAACTTGCCCTTTATCACACAGTTAGAAGACAGTGAACAGCTATTTGAACCTGGCTTAAAAAACCTTGATACATGAATGTGTGCATGCATGCTAAGTCACTTCAGTCATGTCCAACTTTTTGTGACCTTATGGACTATAGCCTGCCAGGTTTCTCTGTCCATTGGATTCTCCAGACAAGAATACTGGAGTAGGTTGTCATGTCCTTCTCCAGGGGATCTTCCCAACCCACGGATTGAACCCACATCTCTTATGTCTCCTGCATTGGCAGGCGGGTTCTTTACCACTAGCACCACTTGGGAAGCCCCAGATACATTAATAGTCAGCCACTAAGTTCTGCAACATGCTTTTATTCCAGGTGAGGAAACTTCAGTCCATAGCATTTAAAATCTGTTCAAGTCATCTATAGTAAGTGGTAGAACAAGAAGTAAACCCAGGATTGTCTGATTGTAAAACCCATGTAAAGATACAAGACAGTGTTTTTTACTAGCAACAGCGCAAGTATCTATTTTTACTATTAAACTCTGAGGAGGATAGAGGGGTGTTGTGTGACCTCACACCTGGAGCATGTTGTCTTTCTACTCGGTCTCACATTCCCTTTTCTCCTCCCTCCCACATTTTTGTACAGTTCAGTTCTAACAGTTTGATGGGATACCATATTATGAAGACAAACATGGAAGAAGAGCAGAAGAAAATTGAGCTCTGAATAATTTCTGCACAAGAGAAGAAGAGAACTTGAGAAAAGTTTGAGTTAGGAAAAAAAGGGATACGATTAGGACCATGTTTATTTACTTGCCTTTCAATAATTTTTTATTTTGTTCCAGAATGGATTTTTAAACAGGTCTTTAAAAAGTAACTATTATCTTTCCTCCTCTTTTGTTCCCAACTCAAACATAATGATTCTCATGAATTTTGCCCTAGTTGACTGAGAAGAAAAATATCTGATTTTAAAAAGCATCCTCAGCAATGTGAAAAACAGAAAAAATAAATACAAATAAGATCCACAAGAGTAGGAGATTAAAGAGGAATAAATGCATTTACATTCCTTTACAAAGTGTTTTAAGTTTCTCTTGTATTGTGGAGTAGTTTTGTTGTTTTTTTTTTTTGCTAACTCTTAGAAATTTGATCTATAAAGACACACAATTAATCTGTAGAAACTTCAGAAAACAACTGAGTTAATACGTATGCTCATTTGTGGGATGAGGAAACCACATCTCAATGACACCAAGTGATTTGCCTGCATCCCTCTGGCAAAACAAACTTGGAAAATCAAGGCTTCTATATTCGTTGATGTCACAGTGCCAGAGTCTGTATGCCCTTCAAAGACACACATTTCCAGCAGAGAGTGAGGAGCGTGCCAGTAATTCGCAATCCTGGCTGCTTATTAGACCCTCCTGTGAGTTTTACAACTAACACTGGCCCAGCTTTCCACCAATTATATGAGAATCTCTGGGGGCAGAGCCAGGTATCAGTATTTAAAGCTCCTCAGACAATTCTGTGTGCAGCCAGGGTTCAGAATCACAGAGACAGGCCTAGAAGCTTCCATATAGAGCTTGAGTTGAAGCCTAGACTTGTACTCCCCCTGGGGTGCTTTTCTACTTTGTCTTGCTCTTTCCAGAGAAAAGCCATAGCAATAAGAGAAATTGGGCATATTACAGTAAATTTCACCTGCCAGGGCTCCTTTACTTTCAGTCGATAACATTGAATTGCATATGATTCCTCAATGAAAATGACCATCTCTTAATGTTATTCTTCTTGTAAGACTTGTTTTAAACTTCTATTTGATTTAAAAAATAGAGCTAGAAACTCTCAATTTGTGTGATCTTTAAAGACACCCCCCCCAAATGAATAAACTTATTCAAGTATCTGATTCTTCCAGTGTAAGATAAATAGGACTCCAAATATTTTGAATACTATTCCTGGTTTTATCAGCTTGCTCAAATCCAGGACATTATTATATCTCATTAGAATTTCCTACAGGCCAAGATAAAAGCAGAGAGAATCTTAAGTGCTTAATTGAAGTACTCTCACATTATCCAAATCAAAATAAACAAGAGAGTGCAAATTATTGGTCGTTTTCTTTTTCCAAGGAAAGTCTACCTACTCCACCCTGGTTTGGTTCTTTTGGTTCAGAACCAAAAGAATGCAAAGGCATTAAGAAGTTCTTAATTTAATATTTTCCCCTGCTTATTCAGCAGTCACTTCTCTCATCAGTGGGAGCAAGATATCCTATGGAAAAAAGTTGACATGGATAACATCCCTTCATAATCTTTAGTGGAATCTGAAAAACTAGCTCCTACCTCTTACTCATAAATCAACAATGGCTGATAAATGCAGCAGCCTTGCATACTAAGAGATCTGAGCCCAGAACACAGGACTGTTCTCATTTCCTCTTCAGAAAAATGGGCTTTGTTCCAAAGAGCCAGTGATGTTTCTTGATAAATTTACATAATACACCCGAATGAAGATGGAAGCCTTGATTTTGCGTCTGTCAGCTTTGTTAGCAGTTTCCTGTTTGCCCTCGGATTTTTATTGCAAGATGAGAAAAACTACATCAAGAAAAGATACATTTTATTGGTGGCCTAATATTCCCAAGACATGTAAAGCTCTTATTATTTTGAATTTCTAACTTTTATAGTCTTTAAATTATACCTATATAAATAATGCAACCGCAGTACTTTTTATTTAATTTTTTGCTGAGTCTTATTTGACGTTTTCTAGCTTCCCATCAAACACAGTGGAGACAGCTTTTAGGTTGTCAAGGACACTGGGATTCTCTCTTTAGTCCATATGACAATTTTATTTAAAAACAAACTTCTTCCTCCAGAAAAAAGACTATGTGAAGTTTGTTCAGGCTGAGTGGTATTTGCAAATGACAACTTTCCTTTGCTAACATCTGATAACACAGATGCTGCCTGTATACTTGATGGACCAGGCAGAAATACACATTAGAAATCAAAAGTGACATTCACTGTTTGTAAGTGGTGTTGCCTTTCCCACTGATGGAATGAAAAATATCTTTCTTTTTAACTACTGAAGAACCCAAGTTTTGCTAAAGAAAGCTTTCCAAGTTGGCTCTCCTAATTGGCTCCGTTTTCTTTCAGACATGCATGCCGGGATTTTATCGACTGCGTTCTGAGCCAGGTGGCCGTACCCCTGGACCAACCCTGGGAACCTGTGTTCCTTGTCAGTGTCATGGACATAGCAACCTGTGTGACCCTGAAACTTCCGTATGCCAGGTATTCACCTGAGCCTTTCTTGAATAAAGCCCATGTTCTTGTTTCTCCTTACACATATTCATAAACTGAGTGCAAAGATCAGCTAACCTGCAGGGAACTTAATTGTATACATATGTGTGTGAGTGTGTGTGTGTGTAAGAAACATTTGAAGAAAAGACATCATACTATGCATTTTAAAAAATAATTTAAAAATTATAACTGGAAAAATCACTGCTCATATCAAGAAATAATATATTAATACCAACAGCATCTTAGACAAGTACCAGCATCACAAGGGTTTTTTTCTGATTATAATTAAAAATAAACTCTTTGTAAGAAATTCATAAATTATAGAAAAGTATTAAAGAAAAAATTCATCAAAAATTCAAGATAGACATTTAATATTTTATGTGTTTCCCACCAAGTTTATGTATTTGCTTATAAAGATTTATATGATACCATAGGTGTAATTTTATGTCCTGCATTTTTAAAAAATGTACATATCATGAGCATATTATTAGTCTTTACAATCTTTATACTTTTTGATTTGATATCCCATAATTTAACTTTTTAAAGAATTTTTAATTGCTCTTTTTTTTTTAATTGTTGTGAGATTCCTGCTAAAATCCCATTTTCTCATCCCTGGAACAATCAGGACTGTGGAGAAATTCAAGTTTTCCATGTCACCATTTGGGGCCCCCAAAATCTAATCCCCGCACAGTTCTGGGTGTCTCTGCTGAACTCCTTCACTACCTCTCCTAGTCATCTGAAACCAAACCCCCGTGGAGCCTTGTGGAACTCATGACCGGAAATCAGCAGAATCCCTACATAATCTCCCTCTTCCTTTGATTTCCTCTTCATTTGCTCAATGTCAAATGTGGTTTCCCAACACACTGCTCCCCCAGCCGTGCTCTCAAGTGAAAGCCACTGTTTTTTCTCACACTCTTCATTCCCCTCACCCTGAAGGTGGGGCCACTTTCATATCACCCTTTTCTCCTCTGTAACAACCCCCAGCTTTGACTCTCACGTCTCCATTCATTTGCCCACTATAACTGCTTGTTGAAACTGTCTTCTAACTCTCAGGTCACCTACCACCACATTCCTGGAAGATTTTTCATTTGCGTCATTGCCATTCACTGTACCACCACTTCTGTCATGATTCCTACTGATTCTGATGCCCATACAATGAACTCCTCCACACCCTTAACCTTAGTCGCCCTCACTCCACGAGACTTTCCGAGAGTTTGTCATTATCAGGAACTGAGAGCTTCTATAGTCTCAAGGTAAACCATCCCCTCCTTTGACTGGGAATGACTACCCACTCCATTATTCTGCCCTGGAGAATTCCATGGACTATATAGTCCATGGAGTCGCAAAGAGTTGAACATGACTGAGAGACTTCACTTTTCATTTGTTAATACTTCAGTGTCAATATTTTTAGTCTCATCATTGACATGCACATCTTTTATCATTTCTTGTGTCTCCCATGCCCTCACTTTCTAACCAGCTTAATATCCATGATCCTTTATTATCGCTGCTTTGTAATGTTCATTTCTCTTATTACTACTCATTCACTAGCATTTACTTGGTGAATTCTAACTCTGGCTAAATCTGACTCCTCGAATACCTGTGCCTTCTAAGCTGAATGTGGCTGTTGGAAAACACATGATTATGCTGACTAGTCTCACCATACATTCACTATCACTTACTGCAAATGGAACCTGTCTGCTGCAATTCCTTCATGCCACATCTCTCCAGTCCAGCATCTTGATCACTTTCCTGGATGATAATTTCATACTTTGTCTTCCCTCTTCAAGCTTCAAACCCTTCCAGACCCATTTCCATCTTTACTTTCAGCTGATGGCCTTGCTTCTTCTTATTTCACTGGAAATTAGAAGCAACAGAAGAGAACTAACCCAAGCTCCCACTAACACATACACCTATTTTTCTGCATCTGTAGGCAATTACTCTCATTCTTCCATGAGTTTGGATGAACTGTCTTGTTTATAGAAAAAAACAAGTGTGCCACTTATGCCCTCTCCCCGACTCAGGAGCATCACTCTGCTCTCCCCGACTCAGGAGCATCACTCTGCACACCATTACTCTCCTCTCCCTTCTGAATCACATTTTGACTCCTCTCTCTAGAAAAGAAATAAATAAATACATCTCTCTTGACTCCACTTTCCCTCTTGACTTCTACTACTTCATTCATCTCCTGTAATATAGAAAAGAGTTTATACTCCATCTACAATCTCTCTCCTACCATTCTCCCTTAAACTACTAAAATCAGGCTTTCCCTCTACCACTATACACATACCAACCGTTAGTGTTCATGTCTTCATTGTATTTGATTTATCAGCAGCGTTTGCTACTCTGAATCACCTATTCCTCTTGAAGCTTTTATTCAGTTTAATTTTCTGGACATGGTATTCTCGGGATTTTCTTGATAAAGTCTGCTCTTTGATAGTTTTCTTTTCTGTTTTCTGCTCATTACCTGAAATCAATATATTGGTATTCCTAGGACTGAATCCTTGAAGCAATCTGCTTCTCTAACAATATTCATTCTCATGGTGATCTCCCTCAGGCAATGACTTTCAATATCTATACCGAGATTGCATAGTATTTACCATTATTTCTATGATTACATTTTAGATCCAACTTTTTAATCTTTCCAGAGTTTATTATAATGTGGGGAGATAATTTTTCTTCAAATATGTTACTTTAAAGAAATATTTACTTAATAATATTTCCTTTTCTCCTTGACACATCATGGTGTCTGAATATATACTTATTTCTTTTGCTCGTGTTAAGATATGTTTTTAACAGCATCTATTCTTTACTCCTTACATTTTAGTTCCTATTATAATGCCCTGATTACCTTCATTTTATGATAAATTATCAATTCTAGTAAAGCAAGGCCCTTTGCTACACTTCTTTTTCTAATTTTCTTAGCTTATTGTACTTGTATATTCTTTCAAATGACATTTTGATTCACTATTTCCTCTCTTCCCAAAAAAATAGCTTTAGAACTTTTATTTAAATTGTATTAAGCTATTCATAAACAATCATCATCTTTACACTATTGAATTATCCTCCCTAAACCTGAAGAATATGATACTCTTCACTTTCAAACATTTTATGTCTCATAGTTTTTTTAGTATTACCTATATGGGCTATGCATTTCTTATGTTAAAATTATTGCCACATATCTTACATTTTCCTCTTAATGGTAAGTGTTATATTTTTTTGTTTCAATGTATTTATTAACTGGTCATTACTGGTAAATATTAACAAAATAGATTTTTTACATGATTTTTAATATCCAACCACTTTCCTTCTAACTCTAGACATTTCTTAGTTGATTAAGTTATGTTTATATTTACAATATTTTCAAAAAACTATATATGTGTCTTCCTTGCCAGAGCTATCTCTCATATAATACTTTCATAGTTTTGCTTTAAGTCTAAAAAAATGGTATATAGGAGGGTGGTCAGCTTCCTATCTTATTAATGATTTTAATAAGAATGACTCAGATCTTTTATCACAAAGTACAATTCTGGTGATTAGTTTAAGGTAAATATTTTTCATCCTATTAAGACAACTTTTTATTCCTGACTTCTTAAATGCTATCTTCTTTCAATCAAGACAGAATATAGAAATTAATAATATGCTTATTTGTGAGGACTGGAGTGGAGGTGAAGATATTAACCATCCTGGAATTCTTGAAATAATTGTCATTTGGTTTAAGAGTAATGTTTTTTTCCAACCTTCTGGCTTGTAAAATTCAATAGATAATTTCAGAGGTGGTTAACATACATTCTTAAGTGAGAATTAAATGCATTTTTCTTTCTTATGCTATCTTCACTGGAAATTACAATAGTAATGTCAATCCATACGATGCTGGGAAAGATTGAGGGCAGGAGGGGAAGGTGGGCAACAGAGGATAAGATAGTTGGCTAACTTCACTGACTCAATGGACATGAGTTTGAGCAAACTCCAGAAGATGGTCAAGGACAAGGAAGCCTGATGTCCTGCAGTTCACAGGGTCGCAAAGAATCAGACACAACTTAGCAACTGAACAACAATGAATAATTTAGAAGTCCTCATAAAGATACAGTTTAATTTCATTTTTATTTCAGATAAAAGTTGTTGTATTTATACTGTCTGTACTCTTTAGGCCAACTGGTCATTATAACTATTTTTGTGCCAACAATTCCTTCTATAAGCTCTATTTTCTGATATCCCTATGTGAAATAAAAATAAATACATAGATGCATCAGACATACACAGCTAGTATAAATTATTGTGCTCTGAATTTTTATATTTTCCTTCAGGGAGCTTACAACTTTTGAGTTTAGGCAACTTTGTTCATCTTTGAAATGCTTCATGAGGCAAATAGGAAATAACTATGATTACTCCAATGGTATATCTGAAGCAACTGAAGCATGCTAATTTCTTTGTTATTTTTACTGTGTTTCCCAGTTAAATATCATATCTACTACATAGTGCAATGCCCTGTATGTTGACATGGTGGTTATAAACATGACTCTGTGGTCAGACTGCCTTGACTCAAATTTTGGCTTCATCCATTATGGGCTGTGTAAGCTTAGTCAACTTATTTCACCTCAATGGTGTCTTATATTCCTCATTTATAAAATGAAGATAAGAACAGTACTGAATCATATAATTTTTCTGTGAATTCAATGAAATGCTAGATAAAAGGCTTAGAACATTACTTGGCACATGATAAGCTCTATAGTAGAAGTAATAGCTATGGTGATTAATGATAATAAAGATGATTATTACCATGCATATTATCCACCATTTATAGTCTAAGAACCAATCAGATGATAATTAATCAAAAATTACTGTAAAAAGCATTGCTATATCTAGTGCTATGCTAGATTTTCTCTTAACTTGTTTTTTCTTTTCCTTTATTCCTTTCTTCAAAAATAAAGAGTAGAAAAAAAACTATAGAAAATTTCACAAGCTAAACATTTCAGCTGTAAAATAAAACTCACATCACTTTGTAACTACCCTCTTAATAATTCCTAATGACACTTACAAGAGAGCTGTTGCTTCTTCATAGATGCTAATAAATCCTACACATAGGCATGTTATTACCAATATCTAAGTTACCATTGCCTCTTAAGGAAAATTTTCTTCAAAATGAAATAGTAAAACCTACAAGATATTGAACCTCATGCTAGAAAAGGAGAAGAGGTAGGTGAATTAGTACTAATCCATACACACACACACAAACACACACAATCATAAAAATAGATAAGATAGAGTTTTAAGAGTTTATATAACACATCTATAGCTTTGTCTTTTTATACACATATATATTCTCATTTAATTTTCACTACACCTATAGTCAATATTGGGCTTGCCAGGTGCCACTAGTGGTAAAGAACCCACCTACCTGTGCAGGAAACATAAGAAACACTGGTTTGATCCCTGGATTGGAAAGATCCCCTGGAGGAGGAAATGGCAACCCATTCCAGTATTCTTACCTGGGAAATCCCACAGAGAGCCTGGCAGGCTATAGTCCATAGGGTCACAAAGAGTAAGACATGACTGAGTGACTTACATAGTCAATATTATTTCTCCTATATTTTACATGGGAATATTGAAATCTCAGGTGGCACAAATAACTTTCTCAAGACTAAACAAGTTGTGAAAATATTATTTTTACTCTATCACAATTCTTATTTTAAGAATTGTGAAAGGATAAAATAAATCTCTATCATTGATCTGCTCTGTTGTCTGTAACACTGTCAGTGTCCATGGTTAAGCAATGAGCTCCATCTTCAGTAAACTCATAACTAGAATCTACTATGTTAAGGTCTTTTTAAAATAAACCTTATCTTATTTAATCTATCTTACCAAGATAGGAATTATTAGTATTTTATTATAACTCTGAAAATTAATCCTAAAAAATATTAAGTAACTTACAGAGCCGTGGGTAAAATGTATAGGAATTATTAGTATTTTATTATAACTCTGAAAATTAATCCTAAAAAATATTAAGTAACTTACAGAGCCGTGGGTAAAATGTATCAGAATCAGGTTTCAAAGTACAAAATAACACTTGCTAATTATGGGTGACAGTAATCATACTTTTAGCTGATGGAATGAGTGTGATTTTGAAGGTCCAGGTGAATGTTACCCCAGTGTATTAATAGAATCTGCAATGTGAAAATAGAATCTGCATATAGGAAAAAAATTGAAAAATCATGAAAATATGAAATTTGTCACAGGATGGAAAACAATGAAGTGTCATACCAGGTTTTAAAAAGGAAAATAGAATGTAAGAGACAGATTGAGTTTGATCTCCAGTGAAACATAAATAATGTTTATTAGCAATCAGAATAGGTTCCCTTAAAATAAGATGTATCAGGCTAATTGCTTGAGTTACAATGTATATAACACCTGAGACCATAGTTCCATGATTCTCAGTATAATTTCAAATTAATCGGAGAATATAATAAATCATGTGTCAAATTTAGCAAAAAAGATTAACAGCTACTATGTGTCCAACCTTATGTATGTACCAGAACCGGGGCTTGCCATTGTAGGTAATCTTTTCTCACTTATTCTTACAGTAAATTGATGAGAAAGGATTATTCCTTCTAATACAGCTGATAAAATGATGCTGAGAGAAATTGACTAATTTGCTTAAGTCATAAGCCTAAGAGTCAGATCTATGGTTCAAACTCTGGTTTGTTCAGATAGGCATTTGATAGAACATTTCATTATATGCTCACAAACAGGGCTGAAAATATAGGCCAAATAGTAATCAGTTAATGGGTTCAGTGGATATGCTGCTGCTAAGTCGCTTCAGTCGTGTCCGACTCTGTGCGACCCCATAGACGGCAGCCCATCAGGCTCCCCCATCCCTGGGATTCTCCAGGCAAGAACACTGGAGTGGTTGCCATTTCCTTCTCCAATGCATGAAAGTGAAAAGTGAAAAGTGAAAATGAAGTCGCTCAGTCGTGTCCGACTCCTTGCGACCCCATGGACTGCAGCCTGCCAGGCTCCTCCATCCATGGGAATTTCCAGGCAAGAGTACTGGAGTGGGGTGCCATTGGGTATAGAAGCTGCTAAACAGCATAACCTAGAGTAAGCTCTAGAGATGTCTCCATTGATGAGGCATAGGATTTGTGTTTGACCCCGTCATGTTCATAATCTTTATTAGTGATTTGGATGAAATCTATCAAATATTCAGATGATGTAAAGCTGGAAGTGTTACCTACAGTGTTGGATGCTGTCAGGAATCAAAAAGAGCCTAGCAGGTAGAATTATGAGCCACAAATTAACAAGGTTAAATTAAGAGAGTAGGTTTTGAACTTAGGCTCACTTGTTTATTCATTCTTGAGGCATTTTTTAATAAGTATTACCATGTTCAGGCATAGTGGTGGGTTCTGGGAATATAAAGATGAGGAATGTGTGGGTATTGCCCTCTAGGAATTTATATACTAGTGTTTAAGGGAAAAAACAGAGGGAATGACACATAATAGCAATTTCTCTGAAATAGGGGTTCTTACTTTACTATACAGATACACTTGTATAAGATCAAGATCAAGGATGGAAGTATGTTAAATATGTTCATGAGATTTAAAATCTCTCTTTTAAGAGAAATTCTGACTAATCAGGGTTGTTAACTGTTTAGCTTGAAAAAAAAAGATTTAGGAAGTAACAGTGTTCTTAAGATATTTGAAGACTTTCCCTGGGAAATGGAAATTAGACTTAATCTGGATAGCTTCAGGAGGCAGAGCTTGTGTCGCTAATTGAAATTAGAGTGAACTGTTTTCAATCAGCATACGGAAAAGCTTTGTGAAAGTAAAAGTGTTAGTCGCTCAGTCCTATCCGACTCTGTGACCCTATGGACTGTAACCCATCAGGCTCCTCTGTCCATGGAATTCTTCAGGCAAGAGTACTGGAATGGGTAGCCATTCCCTTCTCCAGGGAATCTTCCCAACCCAGGGATCAAACCCAGGTCTCTTCCACTGCAGGTACTCTTTACCTTCTGAGCCACCAGGGAGGATTTAATCTGCATAGCTTCAGAAGGCAGAACTTGGGTTACTAACTGAAAATTAGAATGAAACAAGTTTTCATTTGGCATACGGAAAAACTATGTAGTTTATGGTTATACAAGATGAAAAGGGCTGCCTTTTGAGAATCCATGCATTTAATAATATGTCAAGGAGTGTGAAGAGGCATCCCTATAAAGAAAATGAGTAACTTCTCACCTTAGTTCAAAGACACCAAATACTAATACAATATTCATTTGATTTAGTGGAAGGAATGAATACCCCCAGTTTTCCCATGTACAAAAAACAAAAACGAATGCTATATATTGTAATCTACCATTGAAATGATACTGGCATATATTAATCTCCAGATTATTAAACTTATCTTTAGGTATCTAACACATAAAATTTTTTTCTAAAAATTAATTTCTGTACAATAGAAATATTATGTCCTCTATTTCAAAGCAAACAGGAAAGTCATATGAAAGATTAATGTCAAAATTTCAAAAATAGCATCATGATTTGTGTGCTGTGTTTGTGGGGCTAAGTGAGACATTTAATTCAGTTAACCAAGTTTAGTATGTCAGCAACCCTGTGAAAGATTGACTGTCCAGAGAAAGTTCAAATATTTGCTTTCTCTGTGTAGAAATTATACAGAGTTGTAGGTATAAAAGAAGCAAACCATATTTTTTAATATCTGTATTTTTAGTAATGATCAGCATTATTTTTTGTGTTGACTCACTTATCAGTGTTACAGTAGGCTACATAAATAATTTATTATGCAGGGTTTTGTTTTGTTTTGTTTTTACAAGGCAAATGTTAACAATTATTGTTTAAGATCCCATGTACTTTGGGGCATCTGCTCATTTCTATAACTATAAAGTATGTTCTTAAAGCACTCCCCAGTTAACACTTTTTCATCATTTGACAACTTGCTGAATGATTTGAGACTGGAATTCACAGGAATTATTTTATCTTGGAACCATTATCTGTCACCGTGCTACTGTTAAATATGAAATGGCTATTTTCTTCCTAAAATACAGTGGCTTCTTTGGATAACTGAAAAAGAGAGGATTATGTTACTTAAATCAGTATCCAAATATGACAAATCCTCTTTCCCTGCTGGCCACCTTACTATAAATTCTTTAGACTTGAAACTTGATGTTTTTCATCTTAAGAAGCCTAACCAGTTTTCAGTATAATACCTAGAAAGTACCTTCATTTATACAGTCATTCAAAATAGTCATTGAATGTCAACATATTTCAGTCACTGTGTTGAGCAAGAAGGAGAATTTAGCCCAGACTTCAGGCATCAGGGAATGTTTATCAGAGAAAGTGACAGTGAAAATGAGAGCTGAATGAATATGTGTTAGCTAAGCAAGAGGAGGAAAAACATCCCAGAACAAGATATTTGCATATGAAAACTCCCAGAGGTAAGAGGAAGCACTGCATAATTTGAGAATTTCAGATAGTCCCATATAGCTTTAGCATACAGTGTGAATGTTACAGTGGCTAGACGGAAGACCGGAGGAGTAAGCAGAGGCTGAATGCCAGAGAGATGATAGTGACCCCAAATTAAATGGGAAATACAGGAGTATTAGGAGATTTTGAAAGAGATGAGCTTAATTTTTGAGGTTTCTCATTCAAATACTTTTGTGTTATACAAGAAGATCTATCTAAGAAGCAATTAGAAACTTAAGTATGGAATCCATTAGAGACTGATAGTAGGCAGAATATACAAAATTTAGAGTTTGGGACAGATAGATGATAGCTGCTATGCTATGCTACATGCTGTCACATCAGTTGCGTCTGACTCTTTGTGACCCCATGGACTGTAGCCCACCAGGCTCCTCTGTCCATGAGATTCTCCAGCAAGAGTACTGGAGCAGGTTGCCATTTCCTCTTCCAGCGGATCTTCCCGACTCAGGGATCAAACTTGCTTCTTTTATGTCTCTTGAATCGGCAGGTGGGTTCTTTACCACTGGCACCACCTGGGAAGCTCTGATAGCTGAAGTTCTAGTAATGGTTGAAATGACCAAGGTAGAAAATATAGGAAAGAGAAAGAAAAAAAGTGAGAGCCAAAGTTAGAAAGGACCAATCTTACTCAACAAAAAGAAGGGTAAAAAATCCATGAAGGAAGATAAAAAAGAGTAGCCATAGAGGGAGGAAATCAATCAGTACACTGTACTATTAGAGAAACCATTTTGTTGTTCAGTCACTAAGTCATGTCTAAATCTGTGACCCCATGCACTGAAGCACACCAGGCTTCCTGTCCTTCACTATTTCCCAGAGTTTGCTCAAACTCATGTCCATTGAGTCGGTGATGCCATCCAACCATCTCATCCTCTAATCACCCCTTTTCCCTCTGGCCCTTAATCTTTCCCAGCATTAGAGCCTTTTCCAATGAGTGAGCTCTTCACATCAAATGGCCAGAGTATTGAACATTTAAATCAGTCCTTCCAATGAATATTCAGGGTTGATTTCCTTCAGGATTGACTGGTTTGATCTCTTTGCAGTCCAGGGGACTCTCAAGAGTCCTCTCCAAAACCACAGTTCAAAAGCATCAATTCTTTGGCATTCAGGCTTCTTTATGGTTCACCTCTCACAGCTATACATGACTACTGGAAAAACCATAGCTTTGACAATGTGGACCTTTGTCAGCAAAGTGATATCTCTACTCTTTTAATATGATGTCGAGATTTGTCATAGCTTTTTTCCCAGGAGCAAGCATCTTTTAATTTCATTGCTGCAGTCACCATTCACAGTGATTTAGGAGCCCAAGAAAATAAAGTCTGTCACTATCTTCACTTTTTTTCCCCATCTATTTGCCATGAGGTGATGGGACTGGATGCCATGATCTTAGTTTTTTGAATGTTGAATTTTAAGCCAGCTTTCTCATTCTCCCCCTTCATCAAGAGACTCTTCACTGGTTCCTCTGCCTCTTCTAAATCCAGCTTGTACATTTGGAAGTTCTTGGTTCATGTACTGTTGTAGAAAGAGAAAATTTCAACCTAATGATGGCCAGAAATATCAGCTGCTGCAGATGGTTCATATATCATGAAGACAGATTATTGTCAGTAAATTTCGATTTAGCAAGAAAGATCGTATTTATGATCCTGGACGGATGTTTCAGTGGTGAAATCAGAAGCCTGTTTGGGGTCAGAGGGGAAGTAAATTAGGAGTTTAGGGTTAATATATAGATGCTGCTGCTGCTGCTGCTGCTGCTAAGTTGCTTCAGTCGTGTCCGACTGTGCAACCCCATAGACGGCAGCCCACCAGGCTTCCCCGTCCCTGGGATTCTCCAGCCAAGAACACTGGAATGGGTTGCCATTTCCTTCTCCAACGCATGAAAGTGAAAAGTCAAAGTGAAGTCGGTTAGCCATATCCAACTCTTAGCGACCCCATGGACTGCAGCCCACCAGGCTCCTCTGTCCATGGAATTTTTCAGGCAAGAGTACTGGAGTGGGGTGCCATTGCCTTCTCCAATATATACATGCTACTATATATAAAACAAAATAAATAACATGGACCTACTATATAGCACAGGAAACTATACTCAATATCTTGTAATATCCTATAATGGAAAAGAATCTGAAAAAACGTGTGTGTGTGCGTGTGTGTGTGTGTGTGTGTGTGTGTTTAAAACCTGTTTAAAGAATGAAGAGGTGAAAAAGAGATGAAGACATAGAGACCAGCATTGTAAATAGTGTTTTTAATAAACCTATCAAAGAAAAGATGGAAGTTGTCCAGAAACATGAGATCCCAGAGATTTTTTTTTTTTTTAATATGAAAGGCTTAACCAATCTCAACTGTCTGTGGAAGTAAGCCATCAAAGAAGGAGAAAATGCAGATGCTGGAGGTAATAGGAGACAAAGAAGGCCTATTTTCTAAATGAGAGTTTAGGAGGAGAGCAGCTTTAGACAAAGAACAATGCACCACTTCTTGTGGACAGAACTAAACATTGAAAGGAAGGAGAGTGAGGCAGAAAAGATGGTCTGTTGTTTGGCAGGAAGATGAGGAACACCAAATGAGAACTTCCTTTTCCCTGAAAATAAGAAGCTAACATCTGCTGAGAGAGAGCTGGAGAATTACAAGATTTGATGTTTGTATCCTGTTAGAAAAGTAGATCAATTTAACAGTGAATTATAAAATCTTATTTGTAACATAATGTATTTTCAACATAACACCAAAAAATGAAACAACAGACAGGATTTCAAAATTCATTGTGATAATGCCATGGTTTCGCCCCAGAGAATAGCATAAACTCTGAAAAAGAGTCAGAGGAAGTGACTTAAGTTATTGTTTGTGGTGAAACAATATTCTAAAACTGTTCTCATTTTCTTTTGGAAATGTCTGAAAACATATTATCCAAATACCTCTTATTATGCAAACGTAAAAAGAAAATACTGACTTGAGATCCCTGGTTTCAGAATGGATCCTCTCTGTCTATAGAGAACAATCAACACTTGGCAAGAATTAGATGAATAACATTCTTAATCTGGAAACAAGGCTGACTTTTCTTTCTTTCTTTTTTTTTGATAATTGTTTTCTCTTAAGATATTTATGCTTTCCACCTTGGTTTGGTTTCAAAAAGCCCACTGATGGTCAGGCACCAAGACCTTAGGACTTTTTGCACTTTTTTAACACCTTGTAGAGAAGAAACATAAATAGCCAGATGATACAATAAATTTTAGAAATTTGTGAATTCTATTCCCCAGATTAGAATAAGAGGGAAATTAATTCAGAGAGACTGATGTAACAAAAAGAGAACAGAAACTCTTGCTATTAGTGCTACAGCATCCTAGTATTAACTCCTCAAATGAAAGAGCTTCTTTAAAAATATGTACATATACACAATGAAATATTACTCAGCCATAAAATGGAATGCATTTGAGTCAGTTCTAATGAGGTAGATGAACCTAGAGCCTATTATACAGAGTGAAGTAAGTCAGAGAGAGAAAGATAAATATCGTATACTAACACATATATGTGGAATCTAGAAAAATGGTTCTGATTAATTTGTTTGCAAGGCAGCAATGGACAAACAGACATACAGAACAGATTTATGGACATAGGGAGAGGGGAAGGGAGGGTGAGATAAATAGAGAGAGTAACATGGAAATTTACATTTCCATATGTAAAATAGATAGCCAATGGGAATATGCTGTATGTCCCAGGGAATGCAAACGGGGCTCTGTAACAAATTAGAGGGGAAGGAGATGGGAGGGAGGTTCAAGAAGGAGGGGACATATGTACACCTATGACTGACTCATGTTGAGGTTTGATGGAAAACAACAGAATTCTGTAAAGCAATTATCCTACAATTAAAAAATAAATAAATTTTAAAATATATGTAAGGTTAATAACTGAGTTCTGTCAATGGGGTGTGTGTATGTGTGTGTGTGTGTGTGTGTTCACAGGAGCACACAACTCATAGGTGGAAAGCGCTATGATAAATTACATTCTATCATTACTTTAAAAACAAACTCCTCTTCCTTTGCAGAATTGTCAACATCACACTGCTGGTGACTTTTGTGAACGATGTGCTCTTGGTTATTATGGCATTGTTAAGGGATTGCCAAATGACTGTCAGCAATGTGCTTGTCCTCTAATTTCTTCCAGCAACAAGTAAGACTGAGAAAGATTACCATATTTCCCAATCAGTAACACCGTCTGTGTAGCACATGGACTTTTCTGTGATTTAGCTATTTTTTTCATGTAGACAAAAATCTCAATTTAAGATAGATTTTTTAAACAATATAAAAACATAACAAAAGTGAGCACTTAATACTCTATAGTTCCTTTTTCCTTTAAAACCCTGTCCCAAGTAAATAATGCTTATTAATTAAAATGTAAATACCAATGTTAACATATATTTATGAAATAAATGATTTATGTACAAATGTGTATAATCTTACAAGTTTTTAGAAAAGACCTAGTGTTTTCATATAATTCTGCAATGACTTCAGCTATGAGGGATTATTTGATGCATATTATATAAATTTTATTCATTTTCTGTGCTTAATTCATGACTGATAAGAATTATCAGGCAGATAATTGAAAAATAATACGGTTACAGCAAGATGACTTATTGTTATGCTCCAAAATAAGTCAGTATCTCCCAGAATCACAGCCCCCTTTCTGTTAAGATAATCCAAGCTTGGTACCATGGAAACACAGCCATAAGGGGAAACAAATGCAGGCGTATTTTATTTCAGTGCTGTCAGAACATTCTGCATTGGTTTATGTATTGATGAAAACCCCTAGGTGTTTTCACTTACCTTTTTGCTAAGACAGTCTGCACTTTCTTCTAAATGATTTATAGAATTCAATCCCTACATGGTAGGCTAATTTTTTCTCTAAGAATTTGCTTTTGAAGGAATGTAGGGCTCTTTGTTCAGAATTAGAATCCTAGACACCATATCTTTAGTATATAAGAACCATAAAGCAACTCAGATGAAGAGATAGTTCTACCTATTCCAAGTTTTTTTTTTTTTTTCCCATCTTTGGCTTTGTTTACATTTTGAAAACATTTTCATGTAATTATCTCCCTTTCCTCTGCAAGCATCCCTTTTTGGTTGAACAGAGTATAAGTCTTGCATAGGATATCAAATGTGAATTTTTAGATAAATGGGATATTGATGAGGATAAAATACATGATCTTATAATTCATTGAGCAAAAGTGGTTGGTGTGTGAAATATATTATTTTCATCCTCCTTTCGCTAATCTACCTCTGATGAACTGATCTGTACAAGAGAAAGGTATTTATTTTATGGGTTATTAAAATGGGAATTAATAATTAATTGATAATTTACTGTACGGTGAACTATAACAAAAGCTACAGGATATATAAAAAAGAAGCAGAACATCTCTTGGAAAGGCTCACAGTTAAATGGGTGTCTCGAGAGAGGTCGACTTAGATTTAAAGGAAATTTGAAGGCACAAAGTACCACACTTGATTTTGGAAACTTAAAGAATATATTAAAAATTAATAATATTAATAGTAAATTTTTGGCTTCCTAGGTGGCTCAGTGATAAAGAATCCACCTGCCAATGAAGGAGCCACAGGAGATACAGGTTCTATCCCTGGAAAGGGAAGATTCCCTGGAGGAGGAAATGGCAACCCACTCCAGTATTCTTGCCTGGAGAATCCCATGGACAGAAGAGCCTGGCAGGCTACAGTTCATGAGGTCACAAAAAGTTACAACTGAGCACGCATAATAAATTTTAAATTTATTTAAATTATTAAATTTACAACAGATTGAAGAGTTTTTACTGGCAGAGATAGTAGAAAATTTACAGAGTAAAAGCTTAGAAGCAGGAAACACAAATCATGTTTAAGAACCAGTAAGAGTTTGGATCATGGGTTCAAATAGAATTTTATAATTACAGATGAATGAATAAGAGAATGGAGGCCATACTGTAGAAATCCTTGAATACCGGTCTAAGAAATTGCTATTTAATTTTCTATGTAATGAGGAAACACTGCAAATTTTTATTTAAAATAAAAGATTAATGTGATCAGAGCCACAGTTTAGGAAGACTGTTATGATGGAATTGAGTATAATGAACTGAAACAGGAAAATAAGAAAAGCAAAGAGACTAATTAAAAAGCTATTGCACTAGCTTAGGCAAAAGATAATTAGAACCTAAAAAAGTTAATAGCAACAAAAATAGAGATAAAGGGGTGGATGTAAGGAAAACACAAGATAGATTGTTGAATATGACTCTATAGAACTGATAACTAATTAGATATGACAGGTTTAGGCAAGGCAGGAGTTGAAGCCAGGGCTCTGTAGCCAAACTGAGCTCCAATGGTAGTCATTAACAGAAATAGGGAAACTGGAAATTGTTAGAAATTGTTAGAAAATCTTACTAATTTTCATGCAGAAAGATTTCTTGTCTTATTTCCTTATACCAGATCACATTATTTTGTATTTAAAGTAAAATGTAGTTTGAAATCCATACATAAATTACAAAAGACAGTCTTTATTTTAAGTGAAACATCTATTCATACTTAATGCATTGAAATGCCAATGGCAATTTGAGATAAGTTATAAAAAAATTAAATTGCTTTTGTGTCCCCATTTTTTTTAACCTGAAAGATATTCAATAATACTTATTCTACTATCTGACAAATATGCAGGAATTCTCATCATGTTTTTATTTTAATTCATGAAAGATAGCACCCTTTTTCTGGATGTCTGATATTTTCATGACTGTCATATAATTATTAAAACTTCACAGTTTTAACATGGTCAGCGTCATGCATTGTTAATTCATCAAGAAACAACCATCTTTATTTGTTAACTATTATTAGTAATATTTAGTTGTGATATCCTACCCTTGAATGTTGTTCAATCATTAAGTCATGTCTGACTCATTGCAACCCCATTGACTATAGCCTGCCAAGCCCCTCTGTTCAAGGGATTTTTCCAGACAAGGATACTGGAGTTGAATTCCCATTTCCTTCTCTAGAGGATCTTCCTGACCCAGGGATCAAACTCGCATCTTTTTGCAGGCAGAATCTTGACCACAGAGGCACCAGGGAAGCCCATTACCCTTGGATAGGAGCTTATAGTTACAAATAAGACGTTTGTAACCATCAAAAAACAGTTCCAATCATCTAGATATTAGATAGAATTGCTTAAATTTATAAAAATAAATAAGTCAAATGATTTTTTCAATCTTTATTTTTTTTCTGATTCAGTTTCAGCCCATCTTGTATCATGGAAGGCCTGGATGGTTACCGCTGCACAGCTTGCCCACGGGGATATGAAGGAAAGTACTGTGAAAGGTACGAAGTTATGAGACATAGAGAGCAATGATGCATAGAGATCATATAACAAAGGATCATAGTAGAAAAGTATTCATTATTTTTATAATGTCATTTTCATGTTCTCTCATAGTTTATAAGCTTTCAAAAGTATTTTTCTATCTTTAGAGTTTATCCAAAGAAAGTTTATATTTTAGCACATATATATATACATACACACCATAATATAGATTGGAAGGGAGAAAAAGAGCATTTTACAAGAACAGAGAAATCAATTTCAAAATGTTATGTGTAGTTAATGATAACAAAAGGCTGGTGATACATAATTCTAATTTAGTTCATTGGGAAATATTGGTGGGCACTTACTGCATTCACGTTACTATTCTGAGAACTCTGGCACTACATCAGCCAGTATATACATAATTCAGAATATAAATTGTATCAAGCATTCTTAATTAGCACAGTCCAAATATTAAAGTGTTAATTGGTTCTCCTTTTCAACATACATACAAAAAATATTATTTAAAGGCTTCCTCTCACCATATTTTTTACAAATTCTAATAATGCATGTATTTAGTTATCAGTTGAGCTATTTCAAATCCTAAAGATTGATGCTGTGAAAGTGCTGCATTCAATATGCCAGCAAATTCGGAAAACTCAGCAGTGGCAACAAGACTGGAAAAAGTCAGTTTTCATTCCAATCGCGAAGAAAGGCAATGCCAAAGAATGCTCAAATTATCGCACTCTTAAACTCATCTCACACACTAGCAAAGTAATATTCAAAATTATCCAAGCCAGGCTTCAACAAAACATGAACTGTGAACTTCCTGAAGTCCAAGCTGATTTTAGAAAAGGCAGAGGAACAAGAGATTAAATTGCCAACATCCACTGGATCGTTGAAAACACAAGAGAGTTCCTGAAAAACATCTATTTCTGCTTTATTGACTATGCCAAAGCCTTTGACTGTGTGGATCACAATAAACTGTGGAAAATTCTGAAAGAGATGGGAATGCCAGACCACCTAACCTGCCTCTTGAGAAATCTATATGCAGGTCAGGAAGCAACAGTTAGAACTGGACATGAAACAACAGACTGGTTCCAAATAGGAAAAGGAGTACGTCAAGGCCATATATTGTCACCCTGCTTATTTAACTTATACACAGAGTACATCATGAGAAACGCTGGGCTGGAAGAAACACAAGCTGGAATCAAGATTGCTGGGAGAAATATCAATAACCTCAGATATGCAGATGACACCTACTTATGGCAGAAAGTGAAGAAGAACTAAAGAGCCTCTTGATGAAAGTGAAAGAGGAGAAAGGAAAACTTTGCTTAAAGCACAACATTCAGAAAACAAAGATCATAGGCGCTGATCCCATCACTTCATGTAAAATAGATAGGGAAACAGTGGAAACACTGGCAGACTTTATATTTTTTGGCTCCAAATCACTCCGGATGATGATTGCAGCCATGAAATTAAAAGATGCTTACTCCTTGGAAGAAAAGTTATGATCAACCTAGACAGCATATTAAAAAGCAGAGACATTATTTTGCTAACAAAGGTCCATCTAGTCAAAGCTGTGGTTTTTCCAGTAGTTATGTATGGATGTGAGAGTTGGACTATAAACAAAACTGAGCACCAAAGAATTAATTCTTTTGAACTGTGTTGTTGGAGTAGACCTTTGGGAGTCCTTTTCACTGCAGATGGTGACTGCAGCCATGAAATTAAAACACGCTTACTCCTTGGAAGAAAAGTTATGACCAACCTAGATAGCATATTGAAAAGCAGAGACATTACTTTGCCGACTAAGGTCCATCTAGTCAAGGCTATGGTTTTTCCTGTGGTCATGTATGGATGTGAGGGTTGGACTGTGAAGAAAGCTGAGCACCGCAATATTGATGCTTTTGAACTGTGGTGTTGGAGAAGACTCTTGAGAGTCCCTTGGACTGCAAAGAGATCCAACCAGTCCATTCTGAAGGAGATCAGCCCTGGGATTTCTTTGGAAGGAATGATGCTAAAGCTGAAACTCCAGTACTTTGGCCACCTCATGCGAAGAGTTGACTCATTGGAAAAGACTCTGATGCTGGGAGGGATTGGGGGCAGGAGGAGAAGGGGACGACAGAGGATGAGATGGCTGGATGGCATCACGGACTCAATGGACGTGAGTCTGAGTGAACTCTGGGAGTTGGTGATGGACAGGGAGGCCTGGTGTGCTGTGATTCATGGGATTGCAAAGAGTCAGACACAACTGAGCGACTGAACTGAACTGAACTGAACTGTAATAAAAATGGCAAGTTAAGAAACACAGTTCTACATCAAAGAACTCCTGATTCCAGGGAAAATTAATAGAAAAGAGCTCACCCAAAAATCTCGATACCTACACTGAAACCGAGCTCCACCCAAGATCCAACAAGTCCCAGGGCAAGACATAATGACAATAATTCTCCAGCAAAGCAGGAACACAGCCCTGAGCATTAAAAGACAAGCTTCCCAAAGCCATGCCAAACCCATAGACACCCAACTCACTACTGGACACTTCATTGCACTCCAGAGAGAAGGGTTCCACCCACCAGAACAAAGACTTAAGATCCCCTGACCAGAAAACCTTGACAAGCCCCTAGTCCGAACCCACCCACAAGGATCAGGTTCTACAATAAAGAGGAACCACAAACTTCCAGGCTACAAAAGGGCACCCCAAACACAGCAATCTGAACAAAATGAAAAGGCAGAGAAATATTCAGCAGGTAAAGGACTATGATAAATGCCCACCAAACCAAACAAAAGAAGGGGATATAAAGAGTCTTCCTGAAAAAGAATTCAGAATAATGAAAGTACAGATGATCGAAAATATTGAAAACAAAATGGAGTTACAGATAAATAGACTAGAGACAAGGATTGAGAAGATGCAAGAAATGTTTAGCAAGGACCTAGAAGAAATAAAGAAGAGTCAATCAATAATGAATAATATAATTGATATCAGAAGCACTCTGGAGGGAACCAACAGTAGAATAAATGAGGCAGAAAAAAGGATAAGTGAGGTGAAAGACAGAAAGATGGAAATAAATGAAGCAGAGACAAAAAAAGAAAAAAACATTAAAAGAAATGAAAACAACCTCAGAGACCTCTGGGTCAATGTTAAACACCCCAACAAATGAATCACAGGTGTCCCAGAAGAAGACAAAAAGAAAGAGCATGAGAAAATACCTGAGGAGATAATAGTTGAAACCTTCCCTAAAATGGGGCAGGAAATAGCCAGGCAAGTCCAAGAAACCAGAGAGTCCCAAACAAGATAAACCCAAGGCAAAACACTCCAAGACACATCTTAATCAAACTAACAAATATCAACCACAAAGAGCAAATATTAAAAGCAGCATGGGAAAAGCAACAAATTATGCACAAGGGGATCCCCATAAGGATAATAGCTGATCTTTCAAAAAGAAACTCTTCAGGCCAGAAGGGAATGGCAGGACATACTTTAAGTGATAAAAGAGAAAAACCTACAACCCAGATTACTGTACTTAGTAAGGATCTCATTCAGATATGAAGGAGAAATCAAAAGCTTTATAGACAAGCAAAAGCTGAGAGAATTCAGCATCACCAAACCAGCTCTTCAACACATGCTAAAGGATCTTCTCTTGACAGGAAGCACAGAAAAGATTTATAAACTCGAACCCAAAACAACAAAGTAAATGGCAATGGAATCATACTTACCAATAATTACCTTAAATGTAAATGGGTTGAATGCCGCAACCAAAAGACAAAGACTGGCTTAATGGATACAAAAACAAGACCCCTATACAATAGACCACGTCAAACCAAGGGACACATACAGACTGAAAGTGAAGGGCTGAAAATTGATATTTCATGCAAATAGAGACCAAAAGAAAGCAGGAGTAGAAATACTCATTTCAGATAAAATAGACTTTGAAATAAAGGCCGTGAAAAGAGACAAAGAACTCTACATAATGATCAAAGAATCGATCCAAGAAGAAGATATAAAAAATTATAAATATATATGCACCCAACATAGGAGTCAATACGTAAGGCAAATGTTAACAAATGTGAAAGGGGAAATTAACAGTAACACAATTATGGTGGCAAACTTTAATACCCCACTCACACCTATGGATAGATCAACCAAACAGAAAATTAGTAAGGAAACACAAGCTTTAAATGATACCAGTTAGCCATAATTTATATCTATAGGACATTTCATCCGAAAACAAAGAATTTCACCTTTTTCTCAATGCACACAGAACACTCTCCAGGATAAATCACATCCTGGGACATAAATCTAGCCTTGGTAAATTCAAAAAAATTGAAATCATTTCAAGTATCATTTCTGATTACAATGCAGTAAAATTAGATGTCAACTACAGGAAAAAATACTATTAAAAATACAAACAGATGGAGGCTAAACAACACACTTCTCAATAACTCACAGATCACCAAAAGAAATCAAAATATGCATAGAAACTAATGAAAATGAAAACATGACAACCCCAAACCTATGGAATTCAGTAAAAGCAGTGCTAAGAGGAAGGTTCATAGCAATACAAGCTTACCTCAATAAGCAAGGGGAAAATCAAATAATAACCTAACTTTACACCTAAAGCAACTAGAAAAAGGAGAAATGAAGAAACCCAGGGTTAGTAAAAGGAAAGAAATCTAAAAAATCACAGCAGAAATATATGAAAAAGAAACAAAGGAAACTGTAGCAAGAATCAAGAAAATTAAAAGCTGGTTCTTTCAGAAGATATATAAAATAGACAAACCATTAACCAGATTTATCAAGAAAAAAAAGGAAGAAGAATCAAATCAACAAAATTGGAAATGAATATGGAGAAATCACAGAAGACAACACAGAAATACAAAGGATCTTGAGACTACTATCAGCAATGATGTGCCAATAGATGGACAACTTGGAAGAAATGGATGAATTCTTAGAAAAGTATAACCTTCCAAAACTGAACCAGGAAGAAATAGAAAATCTTAACAGACTCATCATAAGCATGGAAATTGAAACTGTAATCAAAAACCTTCCAACAAACAAAAGCCCAGGACCAGATGACTTCACAGTTGAATTCTACCAAAAATTTAGAGAAGAGCTAACATCAATCCTACTCAAACTCTTTCTGAAAATTGCAGAGGAGGGTAAACTCCCAAACTCATTTTATGAGGCCATCATCACCCTAATACCAAAACCAGACAAATGTGCCACAGAAAAAGAAAACTACAGGCCAATATCACTGATGAACATAGATGCAAAAATCCTCAACAAAATTCTAGCAAACAGAATCCAACAGCATATTAAAAAGATCATACATCATGACCAAGTGGGCTTAATCCCAGAGATGCAAGGATTCTTCTTTGCAAATCAATCAATGTATATACCACATTAACAAATTGAAAGATAAAAACCTATATGATTACCTCAATAGATGCATAGAAAGCCTTTGACAAAATTCAACCCCCATTTATGATAAAAAAAAAAAAAAAAAAACTCTTCAGAAAGCAAGCATAGAAGGAACATCAGTTCAGTTCAGTTCAGTCGCTCAGTCGTGTCCGACTCTTTGCGACCCCATGAATCGCAGCACGCCAGGCCTCCCTATCCATCACTAACTCCCGGAGTTCAGTCAGAGTCACAACCATTGAGTCAGTGATGCCATCCAGCCATCTCATCCTCCGTCGTCCCCTTCTTCTCCTGCCCCCAATCCCTCCCAGCATCAGAATCTTTTCCAATGAGTCAACTCTTTGCATGAGGTGGCCAAAGTACTGGAGTTTCAGCTTGAGCATCATTCCTTTCAAAGAAATCCCAGGGCTGATCTCCTTCAGAATGGACTGGTTGGATCTCTTTGCAGTCCAAGGGACTCTCAAGAGTCTTCTCCAACACCACAGTTCAAAAGCATCAATATTGCGGTGCTCAGCTTTCTTCACAGTCCAACCCTCACATCCATACATGACCACAGGAAAAACCATAGCCTTGACTAGACGGACCTTTGTTGGCAAAGTAATGTCTCTGCTTTTCAATATGCTATCTAAGTTAGTCATAATTTTTCTTCCAAGGAGTAAGCGTCTTTTAATTTCATGGCTGCAGTCACCATCTGCAGTGATTTTGGAGCCTCAAAAAATAAAGTCTGACACTGTTTCCACTGTTTCCCCATCTATTTCCCATGAAGTGAGAGGACTAGATGCCATGATCTTCGTTTTCTGAATGTTGAGCTTTAAGCCAACTTTTTCACTCTCCTCTTTCACTTTCATCAAGAGGCTTTTCAACACAATAAAAGCCATACATGATAAACACACAGCAAACATTATCCTTAATGGCAAAAAATTGAAAACATTTCCCCTAAAGTCAGGAACAAGAAAAGGATGCCCACTTTCACCACTACTATTCAACATAGCTTTAGAAGTTTTAGACACAGCAATCAGAGCAGAAAAAGAAATAAAAGGAATCCAGATTGGAAAAGAAGTAAAACTCTCACTGTTTGCGGATGACTTGATCCTCTACATATAAAACCCTAAATACACCACTAGAAAATTACTAGAGTTAATCAATGAATATAGTAAACTTGCAGGATATAAAATAAATACACAGAAGTCCCATACATTCCTATACACTAACAATGAGAAAGCAGAAAGAGAATTTAAGGAAACAATCTCATTCACCATTGTGACAAAAAGAATAAAATACTTAGGAATAAATCTACCTAAAGAAACAAAAGACCCATATATAGAAAACTATAAAACACTGATGAAAGAAATCAAGGATGACACAAACTGATGGAGAAATATACCATGTTCATGGATCAGAATAACTGATATGGTGAAAATGAGCATACTACCCAAAGCAGTCTGTAGATTCAGTGGAATCCCTATCAAGCTACCAATGGTATTTTTCATAGAACTAGAACAAATAATTTCACAATTTTTATGGAAATCAAAAAAAACTCAAATCACCAAAGCAATCTTGAGAAAGAAGAATGGAACTATAGGAATCAACCTGCCTCACTTCAGACTACACTACAAAGCTGCAGCCCTCCAAACAGTAGGGTACTGGCACAAAGACAGAAATATAGGCCAATGTAACAAAATAGAAAGCCCAGAGATAAATTCACACACCTATGGACACCATGTCTTTGACAAAGGAGGCAAAAATATACAAGGGAGAAAAGACAATCCCTTTAACATGTAGTGCTGGGAAAACTGGTCAACCACCTGTAAACGAATGAAACTAGAATGCTTTATGACACTGCACACAAAAATAAACTCAAAATGGATTAAAAATCTAAATGTAAGACTAGAAACTGTAAAACTTCTAGGGGGAAACATAGGCAGAACACTCTCTGACATAAATTTCAGCAAGATCCTCTATGACCCACCTTCCAGAGTAATGGAAATAAAAGCAAAAATAAACAAATAGGGCCTAATAAGGCCCCTTAAAAACTTTTGCACAGTGAAAAAAACTATAAGCAAGGTGAAAAGACAGCTTTCAGAATGGGAGAAAATAATAGCAAATGAAGCAACTGACAAAGAATTAATCTCAAAAATATACAAGCAGCTCATGAAGCTCAATACCAGAAAAATAAATGACCCAAACAAAAACTCAGCCAAAGGACTGAAGAGACATTTCTCCAAAGAAGACATACAGTTGGCTAACAAACACATGAAAAGATGCTCAACATCACTCATTGTCAGAGAAATGCAAATCAAAACCACAATGAGGTACCATCCCACACCAGTCAGAGTGGCTGCTATCCAAAAGTCTACAAGCAATAAATGCTAGAGTGGGTGTGGAGAAAAGGGAACCCTCTTACACTGTTGGTGGGAATGTAAACTAGGACAGCCAGTATGGAGAACAGTGTGGAGATTCCTTAAAAAACTGGAAATAGAACTGCCATATGACCCAGCAGTCACACTGCTGGGCATACACACTGAGGAAATCAGAATTGAAAGACACACATGTACCCCATTGTTCATCGCAGCCCTGTTTACAATAGCTAGGACATGGAAGCAACCTAGATGTCCATCTGCAGACGAATTGATAAGAAAGTTGTGGTACATATAGACAATGTAATGTTACTCAGCTATTAGAAAGAACTCATTTGAGTCAGTTCTAATGAGGTGGATGAAACTGGAGCCTGTTATACACAGTGAAGTAAATCATAAAGAAAAACACCAATACAGGATATTAACACATTTATATGGAATTTAGAGAGATGGTAACGACGACCCTATATACGAGACAGCAGAAAAGACACAGATATAAAGAACAGACTTTTGGACTCTGGGGGAGGTGTAGATGGGATGATTTGAGAGAATAGCATTGAAACATGTATATTACCATATGTGAAATAGATCACTAGTCCAAGTGTGATGCACGAAACAGGGCACGCAAAGTCAGTGCACTGGGACAACCCAGAGGGATGGGATGGGGAGGGAGGAAGGAGGGAGGTTCGGGACTTGGGGATACATGTATACCTGTGGCTGATTAATGTCAACGTATGGTGAAAAAACACCGCAATATTATAAAGTAATTAACCTCCATTTAAAATAAATTAATTTTTAAAAAAGAAAAGAAATAAAGGTTAAGTGGGGAAAAGAAACCGTTCTAGACTGTCTAGGAAGAGTGTAATTTATATTTTCTGGATTCATTATTTTGTATAAGGTCAGTACTATCTTGGATACTCAAACTTATCACCACCATTTTAGTAGGCTTTATTATTCATAAAGTAACAGAGAGCAACTAATATTAGCTATTAACTTTAAACACATGGCAATTGTAGCATAAATGATAGCAATATAAAGTTTTATAAAGAATCATGGACATAACTGAGCTCCACAGACTTTTCTGGGTCCCACTTTTGTCATGTATAATATCAGAATAGTTCTTTTCTTTTTTTTCATGTTGTACCTACTTTACAATGACATTGTGAAGATCAGGTATGTAGAGGATACTCTATCTGAGAACCTATGTAGTCTCCTCTCCCATAAGAGAGGCAAAAAGGCCTGAGATTTACCCCAACTCCTTTCTCTAGTGGTCCAGTAACTCACTAGTGTGTGAGTACAAAAGTCCAGCTCCTTTCCCCCAAAGCTGAAAAAATCTTGAGATGTTATTTATGCTCCAGAACTTTCCCTGGATTGGGCTAAGACTGGAACTTACCTGGAATCCTTTCTTCTCCATTTCTTGCTTTACCCACTCCTTGGCTGAACTCTTCTATGAGCTTTCTTAAATTATGAATTTCTTTGCAAATATAAGCCAATATTAATTTTATCATCACCCATTTAAGAATCTTCTTTTACTATAACCAGCAATGATATGTTAATAATGGAAATAAATGTGCTTAGTAGCTCAGTTGTGTCTGACTCTTTAAAACCCCATGAACTGTAGCCCGCCAGCCTCCTCTCATGGGAATTCTCCAGGCAAGAATACTGGAGAGGGTTGCTGTGCCCTCCTTCAGGGGGTCTTCCTAACCCAGGGATCGAATCCAGGTCTCCCACATTGAAGGTGGTTTCTTTACTATCTGAGCCACCAGGGAAGCCCAAGAATACTGGAGTGTGTAGCCTATCCCTTCTCTAGGGGAACTTCCCAACCAAGGAATCAAAGCGGGGTCTCATGCATTGCAGGAGAATTCTTTACCAGCTGAGCTACCTGGGAAGCCCATGGAAATAAATAGATAGCTAAATAGTTAAACATATGTTCATAAAGTCCAGTGCAGTTTCTATAAGTTTGCAAAATATATTTCTCAATAATTCTGTAACTCTAAACACAAAAAATATTCACTACTTACATATATATATATATATATAGTATATATATATATAAAACATTCACAATTTTCATGCCAACAGAAATTAGTAGCAACGAAATAACTAAAAGCAGGCAAAATCCAAAATATTGCTATTTGTTGTGGAGATATATCCATCATTTGAATATATATATATATATATTTTTTTCATGTCCACCAATGTGCTGTAGTATTCATGCTTAGCCTAATACCCATTTCATGCCCCTGTAAACACCAGTAGGAGGACAACTAAAAGCATCCCTGGACACCAAGAGGATTATCTGGAATAATTTATGAAAAAAGTTTGATACTATAGCTACATTTATAAATTGGAGTTTCCACTATCTATAAAAGCATGTTATATAGAAGAGATTGGAAGAGTACGCTGAAATGACAATTATTGTCCTGAGCTAGAGTGATTATAGAAAATTTATATGTTTATTATCCATAAATGTTTAATCAATAAGAGTTAACAGTTTGTATAGCATAGAGATGAGCAGGGTTATATGCTATCAAATGGGAATGGCTTGAATAGTTTTTGCAGTTCTCAAATGTTGTTATAGCTCCACATTCATCATTTCTAACATATAAATGATTAGGCTATATTTCCCTGAAAAATTACTTTTATTCAGCTAAATTAAACTAAAGGTCTTGCTTAAATTTTTATTGTAACCTTCCAAATAAATTTGTTTCACTTCTGAGAGCATCTTAAATGATTTAAAGCACCTTATGACCTGCCCAAACTCATCAGGTCTAAAGCTGCTTAAATGTCTTGAGTGTCCCTATATCATAGAAACCGCTACTCATGCTTTATCTCTGTTACTCTTATAATAAACTCTTTGAACATTTAATCAATCTGAACCTGTTTGGAATTGAATTCTTTCACCAGCAAATGTTAAGAAACAATTTAAGTGGACTTATTTAATGATACTTTATTGAGCATTTGTAATAGTACATTGGAAATAATATATTGAAATGATAAATGTATAAAAACCTAATGTTACAGATAATTTTCTTCTCAGTTTGCTTTTCCTAACCAGCACAGGAAGAATTAACATTCACAGTCAGCTGTGCAAATTTCTACAGTCCTAGGCCACTAAAGATGGTCCAGGATTATTTGGCTAGTGTTTACAACTTTTGGATTAAATCTCCTACTGTCCCTCATCTTCCTTCTCTGTTTGCCTCTTGAACAAACATCCTTCAGTTCAGTTGAGTCACTCAGTTGTGTCTGACTCTTTGTAACCCCATGGACTGCAGCAAGCCAGGCCTCCCTGTCCAATACCAACTCCCAGAGTTTACACAAACTCATGCCCATTTAGTCGGTGATGCCATCCAGCCATCTCATCCTCTGTTGTCCCCTTCTCCTCCCGCCTTCAATCTTTCCCAGCATCAGGGTCTTTTCCAATGAGTCAGATCTTTGCATCGGGTGGCCAAATATTGGAGTTTCAGCTGCAGCATCAGTCCTTCCAGTAAATATTCAGGACCAGTTTCCTTTAGGATGAACTAGTTGGATCTCCTTGCAGTCTAAGGGACTCTCAAGAGTCCTTTCTGACACCACAGTTTAAAAGCATGAATTCTTCAGCACTCAGCTTTCTTTATAGGCCAACTCTCACATCCATACATGACTACTGGAAAAACCATAGCTTTGACTAGACATACATTTGTTGGTAAAGTAGTGTCTCTGCTTTTGAATATGCTGTCTAGGTTGGTCATAACTTTCCTTCCAAGGAGTAAGCGTCTTTTAATTTCATGGCTGCAGTCACCATCTGCAGTGATTTTGGAGCCAAAAAAATTAAAGTCTGTCATTGTTTCTACTATTTCCTCTTCTATTTTCTGTGAAGTGATGGGACCAGATGCCATGATCTAAACTTTCTGAATGTTGAGTTTTCAGTCAACTTTTTCACTCTCCTCTTTCACTTTCATCAAGAGGCTCTTTAGTTCTTCTTCACTTTCTGCCATAAGGAAGGTGTCATCTGCATATCTGAGGTTATTGACATTTCTGCCAGCAATCCTGATTCCAGCTTGTGATTCATCCAGTCCAGCATTTCCCATGATGTACTCTTCATATAAGTTAAATAAGCAGGGTAACAATATATAGCCTTGACATACTCCCTTCCCGATTTGGAACCAGTCTGTTGTTCCATGTCCAGTTCTAACTGTTGCTTCTTGACCAGCATACAGATTTCTCAGGAGGCAGGCCAGGTGGTCTGGTATTCCCATCTCTTGAAGAATTTTTCACAGTTTGTTGTGATCCACACAGTCAAAAACCTTGGCATAATCAATAAAGCAGAAGTAGATGTGTTTTTCTGGAACTCTCTTGCTTTTTCGATGATCCAACAGATGACAATTTGATCTCTGGTTCCTCTGCCTTTTCTAAACCCAGCTTGAACATCTGGAAGTTCACAGTTCATGTACTGTTGAAGCCTGGCTTGGAGAATTTTGAGTATTACTTTGCTAGCTGTTGATTATATTTAGGCTGAACTACATATACATAATTTATTGTGCTATCCAGGAAACTGAGAGACTCTGTGTTTTTAACACTTAAGCCAGAACAACAGGCAATCTGGGACCATCCTTGGTAATTCAGAGCATATTGTCTTGTTAGCATCTCTTAAAAGTTACCCAGCTTACTTGGGCTTCCCAGGTGGTGCTAGTGGTAAAGACCCTGCCTGCCAGTGCCAGAGCCTTAAGAGATGTGGGTTTGATCGCTGGGTCAGGAAGATCCCCTGGAGACAGGCATGGCAACCCACTCCAGTATTCTTGCCTGGAGAATTCCACAGGCGGAGGAATCTGGTGGGCTACAGTCCCTGGGGTCTCAAACAGTTGGATACAACTGAAGCAACTTAGCACACAAACTTACAGTAACATAACCATCACATACTTAAGTGAATTGTTTCACTGAAGTGTAGAAGATTGACGAACACTTGGCATTTGGGGTTCATTCAGTTGGATTTCCTTTAGAATTTCTGAAGTTAGTGTTATATATTTTATTTATATCAAATAATCCACTTCCAGAGAGACACAATAAAAAATCTGTCTTGAGAAATATGTGATCAAAAGAAAAGAATTAAATAGAAAATGTAGCCATTTATTGCCACTTGCTTCCTTTTTCTCATTAGTAAAATTAATAAGTTGAATTATTTGGTCATTTTGATCCCTAAAATGAATGCATCTAGGTAAGCCCAGAAATCAATGTAAATTTTTATTCATTTCTAATTTAAAAATGAAGACTTCAAAAAAATTTTTTGTAATCTAAAGCAGTAGTGGGCCCATTGCCTATTTCTGTATGGCACCCAAGCTGTGAATGCTTGTTACAGGTAGACTTAGCTAACAGAGAATACTAAATATTTAGCCACAGTTATGTAAATTTGTGGAAAAGGAAACAACAACCCACTTCAGTATTCTTGCCTAAAGAATTCTATGGACAGAGGAGCCTGGTGGTCTACAGTCCATGGGGTCACACAGAGTTGGACATCACTGAAGTGACTTTGTACCCATGCATGTAAATTTGATACCTCGACAAGAATCCCATTCTTCTCATTCTTATATCAGTTTTCCATTAGTATATTATTATAAAACAATTTATACTTGATTAATATTCTGATTTGAATTCCTTCAGCCTAAAATGTTTGAAAATTTCTCTCTCTTTCACTGCATGAGTTTGATTTTGCCTCTTGACCTACAAAGCCTGCAATGTTTACTGTCTAGCTCTTTGCAGGAAGAATTTGTTAACCCCTGATCTATTGACTGTTGCTATCAATTTTGTTTCATTCACAACAACACACACACAACAACAACAATTTCGAGACGACTTATTATTAATCTCCTTTGCATTGTCATTGTTTAAATTCAGGTGTGCCCCTGGCTATACCGGCAGCCCAAGCAGCCCTGGAGGCTCCTGCCAAGAATGTGAGTGTGACCCCCATGGCTCACTGCCTGTCCCCTGTGACCCTGTCACGGGGATCTGCACGTGCCGACCCGGAGCCACAGGGCGGAAGTGTGACGGCTGTGAACAGGGGCATGCGCGCGAGGGCATGGAGTGTGTTTGTACGTATACTAACTTGATTATTGGCTTTGGGGGGCTTGGTTCCATTTCTGTCTCATTTCCAGTGAGAAAGACTGATTTTTTTTTCCTTATTTTTCAATAGCTAGTGTTCCCCTTGTTTTTCAATAGTTACTGCTACTGTTCGTTCTCCCTGACACTGTCTGTCCACCTTCTGCTGTTTGCCTGCTGTTTTGTCTCCATCCTGCTGAGCCAAGAATAGCTGAGAAAATCCTCAGCATGCTTTAGTTAGTTCATTGAAGACCTACAGCAAAGTTCCCAGAGGCAGATTCTATTTTATTTTCCCCATCTAAGAGTTTGCAGTTTTGCCTAAAGCTGACATTGCCTTTGTGACAGATTAAAGGTCTGGGTTTGTTAAATTTTTTAAGAATCCTCTTGAATTTGTAATCAAATGGACAGGCACTGTAACCCTTGAAATACAACTGGCTTTTCTGAGTTTACAGAAATCCATGGGCATCCTTCTTCTTAACTTTCTCTTGCACTACAGAACCTGGAAGCAGTGACAATGAACTCAAGGGTTTCTACTCGCATGTTTTCCTTTGTTTTAATTGCTTCAGGATTCAGTAATGCCATCCTGAGTGTACATCGACTATCAGTATTAAATATAATTCTTAGATCTTATATAATCTAAAAAGGTTATTTATAAATATAGGGAGGACCATTATACTGTGGTATATTCTTTTCCTTGAGGAAATTTACAACATTGGTCTTAATTCTTTCTAACAAATATAAGTAGAAATTATTTAAGTGCTTTTTTTTTTCAATATTTACATATTTTAGTGTATTTACATATGCTTGTATTTCTGGTTTTAACATCTGTGTGTGTCTGAAGCTTGATAACATTTTCACTAGAATTTTTGTTTGTGCTCTAATTTTATGAGTTACCTCAAAAGCTAAGCCTGGCTTTTTAGATCTGCCAAAAGGTAAAGACTGGGTATATTTGGGAATATAATTTTTAAACTTCTTCTTTTCTGTATATTTCATATTGCATTTAAAATAAAAATAAATGTCAAGTTTGATGGGAAGAGGTAAAGTGTAGTATGTAATATACATTTACATTATCATATTCAGTTATTGGTATATACAGATTCACTCTTCTTAAGTAAAATGGCACATTTTAATGATAATTGCATGGACTTCCAGTATAATACAACCAGTTTTAATATTTTATTAAAGTTAACTATTAACATGGAAATATTCAACTATATAATATATATTCATAACCTAAATGCTAATCAAACAGACCATGAATTTTAAATTAATTAATTTTCTAGGGGTGAGATCAGAAAAATCTGATCTCTTTTTCTATGAGATCATGGTTTGTTTGCTTTCTATCTTGTTGCATTGATTTATATGTATGTTTTTGTACCAGTACCATATTCTTTTGATAAATGTAGCTCTGTAGTATAGTCTAAAGTCAAGGAGCATGATCCCTCCAGCTCTGTTCTTTCACAAAATTGTATTGGCCCTTTGGAGTCTTTTGTTTTTCCATGTATGCTCATTCAAGCAATATTTATCCTTCCAATCCATAAGCACAGTCTATCTTTCCATTTTTTGTTCTGTCTTCAATTTTTTGTAATCAATGTCATATAGTTTTACAAGTAGAAGCCTTTTATCTCTTTAGATGTATTCTTTTTGATGCATTTGTAAATTGGATTGTTTTCTTAATTTCTCTTCTCATAGTTTGTCTTTAGGGTACAGAAACACAACAGATTTTTGGATATTAATTTTGTATCCTGCCACTTTACTGAATTCATTAATGAGTTCAAATAGTTTTTTGGCAGTTTCTTTAGGATTTTCTATATAAAGCATCATGTCATCTGCAAATAGTGATAATTTTACTTCCTCCTTTCCTTCTTTCTAAATCCTTAAGCTAACTTAGAGCGAGAAACCAAAGAATGGATTCACCTAGTACATTGATCTGCTGGTCCTGTTTTGTCACATATGAATATAGTAGAATTTTATAATGCCCATGAGTGAGAGTGGATGAAGTAGCTTGATTCTGGCAAGAGAATATTTATGTAGTAAGGAAAAGTGTCCTCTGATACAAATAAAACCTTCTTCAGAGCCTGGAGACCATGTTACTTCAATAAAGAAAAGAGATAAAATAGTGCTGTTATAAGAGATAAAATAGTGCTGTTATCTGTGCTGACTATAAAAATAAGATGTTTGTCACATTTGATAGAAATAAATTAAAACTCAAATCATTAGTAGCATGTATCATACAGTTAGTTCTTCTCTCTTTGGCTGATTCTTTAGAAAATACAGTTTAATTTGGCCCACATCATGGATGTGTATACTTTTTTAAAAAATGCACCAGGAAATGATCATTGCAGTATCTCAGGTGAGCCACATATTGGTAGAAAGAATTTATGTACTCCCTATAGAGTTTAAGCTCTTCAGTCAGTCAGTGAGTTCAATTGCTCAATCATGTCCAACTCTGTGTCCCCATCGACTGCAGTATGCCAGGATTCCCTGTCCTTCACCAATTCCAAGAGCTTCCTGAAACTCATGTCCATTGAGTCAGTGATACCATCAAGCCATCTCATCCTATGTCATCCCCTTCTCCTCCCACCTTCAGTCTTTCCCAGCATCAGGATCTTTTCCAGTGAGTCAGATCTTCACATGAGGTGACCAAAGTATTGGAGTTTCAGCTTCAGCATCAGTCCTCCCAATGAATATTCAGGACTGATTTCCTTTAGGATTGAGTGGTTGGATCTCCTTGCAGTCCAAGGGACTCTCAGGAGTCTTCTCCAACACCAGAGTTGAGAAGCATCAGTTCTTTGGTGCTCAGCTTTCTTTATGATCCAACTCTCACATCCATACATGACTACTGGAAAACCATAGCTTTGACTAGATAGACCTTTGCCAGCATAGTGATGTCTCTGCTTTTGAATATGCTGTCTAGGTTTGTCATAGCTTTGCTTCCAAGGAGTAAGCATCTTTTAATTTCATGGCTGCAGTCACCATCTGCAGTGATTTTGGAGCCCAAGAAAAGAAAGTCTGTCACTATTTCCATTGTTTCCCCATCTATTTGCCATGAAGTGATGGAATCAGATGTCATAATCTTAGTTTTTTGATGTTGAGTTTTAAACCAACTTTTTCACTGTCCTCCTTCACTTTCATCAAGAGGCTCTTTAGTTCTTTGCTTTCTGCCATAAGGGTGGTATCATATGCATATCTGAGGTTATTGACATTTCTCCCAGAAATCCTGATTTCAGCTTGTGCTTCATCCAGCCTGGCATTTCACCTGATGTACTCTGCATGTAAGTTAAATTTTAGCAGGGTGACAACATACAGCCTTGATGTACTCCTTTCTCAATTTGGAATAAGTCTGTTGTTCCATGTCTGGTTCTAACTATTGCTTATGCTCTTAATTTATTTAACAAATAAATTACCTAAGCATGATCTGCTCATGATCATTGTAGTATCTCAGATGAACTGCATATTGTTGGAAAGAATTTATATATTCCCTGTATAGTTTATGCTCTTTATTTAGTGAATAATTTTAAATTATGCTGTAAAGAAGACAGAGAAAATGCAGAAATCATGAAAGAGCTTTCCTTGACCACCTTCTCTTCAAAAAAAAAAAAAAAAACTAGTAGCTGGCACAGATAATTGCCAGTGAGCAAGCTAGGGTTTCAGAATTTTCTGATGACTCAGTGGTAAAGAATCCACCTGCCAATGTAGAAGTTATAGGTTCGATTCCTGGGTCAGAAAGAGTCCCTGGAGAAGGAAATGGCAATCCACTCCAGTATTCCTGCCTGGGAAATCCAACAGAGGAGCCTGGCAAGCTACAGTCCATGAGGTCACAAATGAGTCAGACATGACTTACCAACTAAACAACTACAAGAAAGGTAGGGTTTTATTGGATCCAAAATATAGTAGTGAATTTCTTGCAGGACACAGGTTTTTTATATAGGGATATTCCATTACTATCATGAATTTACACAAATAATCTGTTAATCTTATTAGGAGATACCAGAATTTCTCATAATTATCCAGATTCAACCTACCAACATTATCAACCCCACCAAGCCAACTAATACTCAGGCATACCTAACCATTGTGTCTGTCTTCAATCTCAAGCATCCCCTAAAGACCCTTTCACCCAACATGGTTCAGTTCTTTAGCAATTCACTCATATTGAGAGACTACCATTTGTCAGAAGTGACAGTAAGCACTTAATTCTTACAACATGCCCACATGTTGTTATGTCCACAGTGTGATTTTTTAAAACCTGAATTTAGATGATTTAAGTTACCCTTCCAAGGTTCACCCTGACTTTTCAACAGAGTTGCGGTTTGAACGTAGGTCTGTCTTGCAAATATTACTTTCTTAAACTCTCCATTGACTGTTAATCCGAGACGCAAAGGGCAAACGTGGTTTTCCCAATATAGTCAACATTAGTTAATTCAGTTCATTATTCATTTACTTCTTCTGGGTTTAAAGCCCATGTTCCCTCAAGAAAGAATAAAGATAAGGTGGGCTAAAAAAAATAAAATAAAATAAATTTAATATATGTAAAGTCAATAGGTACATACATTTTTTTTCCTCTGCTAACCATTGAGACTCTCTAAGATTTAAAACATTGTGGTAGTTATGGTAGATTCTTATTAATCAGAGATTGCCAGGTGAAGTCCTTGCAGTCCCTCCATGCAGGTGAAAAGACACATTAACTGGCACTCAGATTTCTTCAAGGCCTGTGTATTTTTTTCCTAATGAGACGGACTGGAGAGAGCTCTGCAATGTGTTCTTCCTTTTAGATGCTGATGAGTTCTGAATAGATCTTATTGGACTTCCCAAATGAGAGCCTCTCCTTAGTGAGTTAGGTTAATACAAAATCCAACCTCTTTTTTCAGCCTCATTCATAATTTACATGTCATTTTATAAAATGAGACCAACCACCTGCCTTACTGAAACTTGAGACTGAGCAAGAAAACCATTGTTTATTTAATAGTAAAGTTTTATATTGGGAAACACAAAATTTGGATCTGTTTATGTCCTATTTGGGGCTCCCCTGGTGGCTCAGGTGGTAAAGAATCAGCAATGTAGAAGACCCACGTTCAATCCCTGGGATGGGAAGATCCCCTGGAGAAGGGAATGGCAACCCACTCCAAGATTCTTGCCTAGGGAATTCCATGGACAGAGAAGCCTGGTGGACTATAGTCCATAGGGTCACAAGAGTCTAGTTCAGTAGTTCAGTAGTTAACACTGAATAACTCATGTGATGTTCAAAATAGAGCTGTTGGCAAGATGTCATTCCATAAAGAGTGCCTAAAATATTTTATAAATATCAAATTGATGCTTTCTATTTATATTCAATATGTATGAAATATTAGGAATGTATCAGCACTTATTTATAGTCACAAATTTTCTAAAATATAAAATTTAAGATGATGCTTTGCTTGCTAACATTGCAAAAGCAATCATGAACTATGCTTTTACCTCATAAAGTAAGCCTAGCTAAATATTATACCACACTAAGTCTGTAAAATACACACTTTCCAGACACTTGGTAAAACCCAAGGTTTGAAGTCTTTTCCTACCTTAGTCTTGTTGTTGTTCAGTCATTCAGTTGTGTCAGACTCTTTGCAATCCCATGGACAGCAGCACAGCAGACTTCCCTGTCCTTCACCAACTCTCAGAGCTTGCTCAGCTCCTGTCTGTTGAGTCGGTGATGCCATCCAGCCATCTGGTCATCTGTCTTCCCTGTCTCCTCCTGCCTTCAATCTTGACCATCATCAGGGTCTTTTCCAATGAATCGGCCCTTTGCATCAGGTGGCCAAAGTACTGGAACTTCAGCTTCAGCATCAGTACTTCCAAAGAATATTCAGGGTTGATTTCCTTTAAGACTGACTGGTTTGATCTCCTTGCAGTCCAAGGGACTCTCAAGAGTCTTCTCCAACATCACAGTTTGAAAGCATCAGTTCTTTGACACTCAGTCTTCTTTATGGTCCAGCTCTCACATCTATCCATGACTACTGGAAAAACCATAGCTTTGACTAGACAGACCTTTGTTGGCAAAGTGATATCTTTATATAGATTATTGTCTTTATTTTATGTACTTTATTGAAGAGCTGTTGATTTACAATGTAAAGTTAGTTTCAGGTGTACAGCACAGTGCTTCAGTTTATTGTTGTTGTTTAGACACTAAGTCATGTCCAGCTCTTTTGAGACCCCATAGACTGTAGTCCACCAGGCTCCTCTGTCCATGGCATTTCCCAGGCAAGAATACTAGAGAGGGTTGCCATTTCCTTCTCCAGGGGATCTTCCCAATCCAGGGATTAAACCTGCATCTCCTGCTTTGCAGGCAGATTCTTTACTACTGAGCCACCATGGAAGCCCATGATTCAGTTTATATATATATATATGTATAAAATACATCTGAGTTAAATGGTCATCTGAGTTAAATTCACCCATTCCAGTCCATTTTAGTTCGCTGATTGCTAGAATGACAACGGTCACTCTTGCCATCTCCTGTTTGACCACTTCCAATTTGCCTTGATTCATGGACCTGACATTCCAGGTTCCTATTCAATATTGCTCTTTACAGCATCGAACCTTGCTTCTATCACCAGTCATATCCACAACTGGGTATTGTTTTTGCTTTGGCTCCATCCCTTCATTCTTTCTGGAGTTATTTCTCCACTGATCTCCAGTAGCATATTGGGCACCTACTGACCTGGGGAGTTCCTCTTTGAGTATTCCTATCATTTTACCTTTTCATACTGTTCATGGGGTTCTCAAGGCAAGAATACTGAAGTGGTTTGCCATTCCCTTCTCCAGTGGACCACATTCTGTCAGACCTCTGAACAATGACACGCCCATCTTGGGTGGCCCCACAGGCATGGCTTAGTTTCATTGAGTTAGACAAGGCTGTGGTCCTAGTGTGATTAGATTGACTAGTTTTCTGTGACTATGGTTTCAGTGTGTCTGCCCTCTGATGCCCTCTTGCAACACCTGCTGTCTTACTTGGGTTTCTCTTACCTTGGATGTGGGGTATCTCTTCAAAGCGCAGCCACTGCTCCTTACCTTTGATGAGGGGTATCTCCTCACCGCTGCCCCTTCTGACCTTGAATGTGGAATAGCTCCTCTAGGCCTTCCTGCACCCACGCGCCACCACTCCTTGGACATGGGGTTGCTTCTCCCAGCCACCGCCCCGACCTCAGACATGGGGTTGCTCCTCCTGGTCACCGCCTCTGGCCTGGGACATGGGGTATCTCCTTTCAGCTGCTCCTGCACTGTCGCAGCATGGCACTCTCGGCCACTACCCCTGACCTCGGACGCGGGGTAGCTCCTCTCGGCTGCCACCCCTGACCTCGGATGTGGGGTAGCTCCTCTTGGCCGTTCCTGCGCCGTTGCAGCCTGGCATTCTCGGCCACTGCCCCTTACCTCGGGTGTGGGGTAACTCCTCTTGATCGCTGCCCCTAGGGCATGGGGTCCTCCCGGCTTCTGCCCCTGACCTCAGACGTGGGGTAGCTCCTCTCGGCTGCTCTATGTGCGCTGTCGGAGCTGCCCATAGGTGGGCTGGAATGGGTGAATTTAACTCAGATGACCATTATATCTACTACTGCTGGCAGGAATCCCTTTGGAGAAATGGAGTAGCCACCATGGTCAACAAAAGAGTCCGAAATGCAGTACTTGGATGCAATCTCAAAAATGACAGAATGATCTCTGTTCGTTTCCAAGGCAAACCATTCAATATCACAGTAATCAAAGTCTATGCCCCAACCAGTAACACTGAAGAAACTGAAGTTGAACAGTTTTATGAAGACCTACAAGATCTTTTAGAACTAACACCCAAAAAAGATGTCCTTTTCATTATAGGGGACTGAAATGCAAAAGTAGGAAGTCAAGAAACACCTGGAGTAACAGGAAAATTTGGACTTGGAATACGGAATGAAGCAGGGCAAAGACTAATAGAGTTTTGCCAAGATAATGCGCTGGTCATATCAAACACCCTCTTCCAACAACACAAGAGAAGACTCTACACATGGACATCACCAGATGGTCAACACCAAAATCAGATTGATTATATTCTTTGCAGCAGAAGATGGAGGAGCTCTATACAGTCAACAAAACAAGACCAGGAGCTGACTGTGGCTCAGATCATGAACTCCTTATTGCCAAATTCAGACTCAAATTGAAGAGTAGGGAAAACCACTATACCACTCAGGTATGACCTAAATCAAATCCCTTATGATTATACGGTGGAAGTGAGAAATAGATTCAAGGGCCTAGATCTGATAGATAGAGTGCCTGATGAACTATGGACTGAGGTTTGTGACGTATAGGAGACAGGGATCAAGACCATCCCCATGGAAAAGAAATGGAAAAAAGCAAAATGGCTGTCTGGGGAGGCCTTTCAAATAGCTGTGAAAAGAAGAGAAGTGAAAAGCAAAGGAGAAAAGGAAAGATATAAGCATTTGAATGCAGAGTTCCAAAGAATAGCAAGAAGAGATAAGAAAGCCTTCCTCAGTGATCAATGCAAAGAAATAGAGGAAAACAACAGAATGGGAAAGACTAGAGATCTCTTCAAGAAAATTAGAGATACCAAGGGAACATTTCCTGCAAAGATGGGCACGATAAAGGACAGAAATAGTATGGACCTAACAGAAGCAGAAGATATTAAGAAGAGGTGGCAAGAATACACAGAAGAACTGTACAAAAAAGATCTTCATGACCAAGATAATCACAATGGTGTGATCACTCACCTAGAGCCAGACATCTTGGAAAGTGAAGTCAAGTGGGCCTTAGAAAGCATCACTATGAACAAAGCTAGTGGGGGTGATGGCATTCCAGCTGAGCTATTTCAAATCCTGAAAGATAATGCTGTGAAAGTGCTGCACTCAATATGCCAGCAAATTTGGAAAACTCAGCAGTGGCCACAGCACTGGAAAAGGTCAGTTTTCATTCCAATCCCAAAGAAAGGCAATGCCAAAGAATGCTCAGACTACTGCACAATTACACTCATCTCACACGCTAGTAAAGTAATGCTCAAAATTCTCCAAGCCAGACTTCAGCAATATGTGAACCATGAACTTCCAGATGCTCAAGCTTGTTTTAGAAAAGGCAGAGGAACCAGAGATCAAATTGCCAACATCCGCTGGATCATGGAAAAAGCAAGGGAGTTCCAAAAAAAACATCTATTTCTGCTTTATTGACTATGCCAAAGCCTTTGACTGTGTGGATCACAATAAACTGTGGAAAATTCTGAAAGAGATGGGAATACCAGACCACCTGACCTGCCTCTTGAGAAACCTATATATAGGTCAGGAAACAACAGTTAGAACTGGACATGGAACAACAGACTGGTTCCAAATAGGAAAAAGAGTATGTCAAGGCTGTATATTGTCACCCTGCTTATTTAACTTATATGCAGAGTACATCATGAGAAATGCTGGGCTAGAAGAAGCGCAAGCTGGAATCAAGATTTCTGGGAGAAATATCAATCACCTCAGCTATGCAGATGACACCACCCTTATGGCAGAAAGTGAGGAGGAACTAAAAAGCCTCTTGATGAAAGTGAAGGAAGACAGTGAAAAAGTTGGTTTAAAGCTCAACATTCAGAAAACGAAGATCATGGCATCTTGGTCCCATCACTTCATGGGAAATAGATGGGGAAACAGTGTCAGACTTTACTTTTTTGGGCTCCAAAATCACTGCAGATGGTGACTGCAGCCATGAAATTAAAAGACGCTTACTCCTTGGAAGAAAAGTTATGACCAACCTAGATAGCATATTCAAAAGCAGAGATATTACTTTGCCAACAAAGGTCCATCTAGTCAAGGCTATGGTTTTTCCAGTAGTCATGTATGGATGTGAGAGTTGGACTGTGAAGAAAGCTGAGCACCGAAGAATTGATGTTTTGAACTGTGGTGTTGGAGAAGATTCTTGAGTGTCCCTTAGACTGCAAGGAGATCCAACCAGTCCTTTCTGAAGGAGATCAGCCCTGGGATTTCTTTGAAAGGAATGATGCTGAAGCTGAAACTCCAGTACTTTGGCCACCTCATGAGAAGAGTTGACTCATTGGCAAAGACTCTGTTGCTGGGAGGGACTGGGGGCAGGAGAAGGGGACGACAGAGGATGAGATGGCTGAATGGCATCACTGACTCGATGGACATGACTCTGAGTGAACTCAGGGTGATGGTGATGAACAGGGAGGCCTGGCGTGCTGCAGTTCATGCGGTCGCAAAGAGTCGGACATGACTGAGCGACTGAACTGAACTGATAAAATACATATAATATATGAATATTTTTTTATTATTTTCCCTTACAGGTTATTGTTGAGTATATTTCCCTGTGCTATACAGTAGGTCTTTGTGTTAGCTATTTTATTTAGACTATTACTTTCAATAGCCAGTTGTTAGCAAGAATCTATCACAATAACGCAGAGGCCTTCATATATTAATACTAGAGCACTGCAGTATTCTTATACTCAAAGTAGATTAGTAATACCAGTTAGTATATATGTTCCCTATATATAAGAGCAGGGACAAAATAGTGGAAGTGGTTGATCACTGAAGAAAATGAGACTTTCCATAATGAAAGATGATGAAAAACCATCAGTTGGCCTTCATTGCTATTTCATGAATGAGGTTTTGTTTGTTAGACTTGTGATCACCCTCCATCCTAGCCTTTTAAATGCCATCCTCCATCTGTCTCTATTTAATCCCCAAGTCCTAATTCCTATTCAAAGGCCAGTATGGCACAGTGGCAAAGAATCTGCCTGCCAATGCAGGAAACACAAGAGACATGGGTTTGATCCCTGGGTTGGGAAGGTCCCCTAGAGTAGGAAATGGCAACCCACTCTATTATTCTTGTCTGGGAAATTCCATGGATGGAGGAGCCTGGTGGGTTACAGTCCATGGGGTTGCAAAGAGTGGAACATGACTGATCACACACATACACGTCTACTAGAGTTTTCTGTAATTCTAAACCAGGGCATGTTATTCAAATCCAGGCATCAGAATAGCTATAAAAGTAATTTCTGTTCACCCACCTTTCACCTTTTTCACACCTGTTTTGTTTGAGAAACATGTTTTGAGTTTCTTGTTGCCAGTGTCCTTGACCTACATTCAGGCTAAAAATGTAGAACAGCGACTATCACTGAGTCCAGATGATTTTCTTACTGGCTGTCAAGTCTCAGTGGTTTGTGTATCATGTTGAAAAAGCCATTCCATTAATAGATTAAGGAGTTGTGTTGTTGAACTGTCATACAGAAGAGGTGGATCACTATTTAATTTTCAGTCAGGCTTTGTGAGTAAATGCTATTTGATTACAGCTTTCACTCTGCAAGATCCAGGAAGTTGATTAACCTTGAAGAAAAATTGATCACGTTACCTTAAAGTTAGAAGTCTTATAAATGAGATAGTCTAGTCATCTTCTCCTAGTTTATCGTGTCTCTGAAACAGACCATCTCCTAAAGCAAGGAAACATGCTATTATGAAGTGTTTATAGAGGCTTTGAATTCTGGCTGGCCACATTTGATTTGTTAACTTTTCTAAGTCTCATTTCACTATCCATAAAATCCTTGTGCATTAGGTAATAAGTCTAAGCATAATAGATGTTCAGTAAATTCTAGCCATTCTTATCATCATGGTTATCATTTAACCATTTTTTTCAAAACCATGATGTTTTGTGCAGCGCCTCCATTTCTGATGAGATATGCTAAATTCTGGGTTTTTAGGTAATTAATTCTAGGCTCTTCAAGTCACAGAAAACCCCTTTTATAATCACCTTATATTTTCTCTTCTCTTTAAGTCCTTCAAATATATTATTTATGGATTCGTAAACACTGACTGTAGCTATTTTTCTCATCTTTAAAATTAGGGCATTAAGAGTACTCACTTCATAGAATTTCTGTGAAGATTGGATGAGATAATGAAGTCAAGATACAACATATTGTCTGCCACATAATGGATGCTGTGTAGATAAAAGATATTATCCCATTATTACGTGTAGTAGTTTCAAAGCTTCCCTTTGTTTTTTGAAGAGATGCACCATGCTTGAACCATATTGAAAGTGAAAGTCACTCAGTCATGTCTGACTCTTTGCGACCCCATGAACTATACAGACCATGGAATTCTCCAAGCCAGAATACTGGAGTGGGTAGCTGTTCCCTTCTCCAGGGGATCTTCCCAACCCAGGGATTGAACCCAGGTCTCCTGCATTGCAGGTGGATTTTTTTACCAGCTGAGCCACAGGGGAAGCCCAAGAATACTGGAGTGGGCAGCCTATCCCTTCTCCAGCAGATCTTACCAACCCAGGAATTGAACTGGGGTCTCCTGCATTGCAGGGAGATTCTTTGCCAACTGAACTATCAGGGAAGCCTAAGAACCATATTGAACTTATTTTAAATATATATTTATGTACATAATTTTATTTAATATTTATATACCTCACAACTTGTCACATGAATAAATTATCAGCCTCATCCAAAATCTACAGAAAATCTTTCCCTCTATTCAAAGAACAGGCAAAAGAAAAAGCCTTTTTAATGGATTTGAAGCCACATTTTTATTTTAGAAGATATTTATCTATAAATAATATAGAATAACTGAATTCATTTAACAAGTCTTAAATAAATGCTAATCTAAAACTTTCTTCTTGAAGAGGAAAGAGGGAAACATAAAATCCATACCGAGAAACTTTCCTGATGGTCCAGTGTCTAAGACTCCTTATTCTCAAGTCAGGGGGCCTGAGTTCAGTCCCTGGTCAGGGAACTAGCTCCCATGTGCACAAAGCTACATGCTGCAACTGAAAGATCCCCTGTGCTGCAACTAAGACCCAGCACAGCCAAATAAATAAATTAAAAAAAATTTTAATCCATATACAAGAGACAAGCGATGGCCTTAATGTAGAAGAATTAAATTAAAACACACATTAACACACAGCTTTTTTCTTTTGTTAGAAATGTGTGTTTACTCATTTTATCCCTATTTGCTTAGAGTGGACAGTTTGTGTATCTTTACCTAAAATTGGTCAATAGGTTTGGCCTTTTTAAAAATATGCAGTGCTCTCATTTCAGCTTCAGATTATTTGGTTTGGATGTGGTGGGTAAATTTTTTGTGACAGTAAGCCAGTGCTTATTATGCATGGGGGACTCTAGTAGAAATGCAGTATTTTGTACTAATTGCTAACGGAACGATCTGTAATTTCAGCTGCATGATTTGCCCCTTACATGTGCCCAGCTATAACAATCTGAAGTTAGTACTGCATTTGTTAATATTAGACACAAATTTATCCTGACACTTTCATAGGCAAAGCCTCAGAAACATTTAGTCATGTAAAATATAATCATAGTCTTAAAATATTTGCTTTTTGCTCCCATGCATTTCAAGCAGAATCTCATTTTATAACTTATCTCTATTGCTTAACAGGAGAATGGTTTGGAGAGGTTCCTTGGGGATCTTGATTATATGATAGGTGTTATGAGTAGTTACTGCACCCTTATCAAAGAACAATGTTTATGTAATGTGAATATTCCTTGTCTCTATACACACTTCAGATCTTTCCTATCGTACTGAATTAAATGTGGTTTTAATTTGCATCCCATTTCCAGTGTTTGTTGCCAGACATTTCAGACTTTTTGAGGACAAATGAAAGTAGCTTGTGGTGTAAGTTAAATATTTTGTGTCAGGATAAAGTTAGCAAACCATTATGTAAAGGGCACATTTCCCCATGTGTTTATAACTGCATGAACTAGACTTGTACAGAAGCTTTGAAAAAACCCCATAGCTGTCATATTCATAAGTCTTTCTGACCCATTTGGATATGTGTTAGTATATTACTTGGAGCATACTATAAAACTTAGCCTTCACTTATGGAAATGTGCTTGTACTTTGTTCCCCCAAAAGCAAATACAGAGCATAAGACATTGTATAATAATAGACCTTTGGACACAGAGACATAAAATGGAATTATGAGTCCTTGAAAGAGCAATTAAATACATTTTCATTTCAACAACTGAAGATGAGAAACCAAAACAGATGGACAGGGGGTAGAATAAATGAGAGAAAAATCCGTATTCATCATGCCTCTTGGCATTCTAGCTCACCAATTTACTCTGCAGTGTTTTACAGTAAATCAGACCTAGTTCTGCATTCCAGCCCCTGATTTATGCTTGTATGAAGTAAAAACTGAAATTACTAAGAAAACTTTTCCCTGGAAGTTTCTGGAACCATCAGTGAGGAGCCTCAAGCCATACCATTATCAATGAGCTGACTCAATTCCTCTTAGAAATGGGTAGGTTATAAATTTTAAATAAGTTAGAGAAAGAACTAGCAATGTATTCTGAAGAACACCCTACCCTAAAAAGCATAGTGAAATGTCATATTATCAAGTATCTTTCAAGATCTTGAAAGTGAAAAAGAGCACACTGCTTGCTTCTATCCTGAGAACATCTGCCCAAAATACATGTTCACTAGAGGTTGAATGGAACTTTTAAAATGGTAATAACTCTGTGATCTTCTCCAAAATATTTTTTGCTCTCCTTTCACAAAGATAGTAGTAAACAAATATTTGTTGATTGCTTACTATGCGCAAGACACTTTCTTAGGCACTGTGACCAAAGCTGATTAAGGTCCCTTCTCTGGTGATAAACAATATAAAAATCCCTAAAATGAAAAGATAGCTTATACATGCATGAGTGTTAAGATAACAAGACAAAGGGAATACAATAGTCATGTGTGAGGACAGTAATTTCAGAGTCATCAGGGCTGACTCCTCCAAGAAAGTAACGCTTGAGTCCTGGCCCTGATTCTCCGGGAGTCACATAGGTGAAGATGAAGAAAGAAGTGTTCTCAACAGAGGAGACAGCAAGTAAAATGACCTCTTTCTTCCAAACCCCATCTCCCTTTAGGATAGAGAATCTGTAAAGTTTGTCATCTGGCCCAGTGGTTCTAAACTCTGCTATATGATAGAATTATCTGGTATCTTTTAAATGTACTGATGCCTGGGCCTTACCACAAACCCATCAAATCAGAGTCTCTGGAGGTGACTAGGGGAAACACTAGACATCTGTATTTTTGTAAATGGCCATGATTCGAATATGCAGCAAGATCGAGAGCCACTGACCCACAGCAGTGCATCTCAAATATTAACATGCAGAGATCACAGGGGAATCTTTCTGAAATGCGGATTCTGATTCCCTGGATCTGGGATGGGGCCCAAGATCCTAATAAGCTCCCAGGTGATGTGATTGCTGCTGATACAGTAGTTATCCAAAGTGTGGTGCCCAGGAACAAAGAATTAATGTTCACCTGGAAGCTTGCTAGAAAAGCACATGCTTAGTCAGAGAATCAGAAACCCGACCATTCAATCACCTCTCAAATCAGAAATGCTAGGGGTATGGCCCAGCCTTCTGTGATTTAAGAAAGCCCTTCAGATGACTCTGAAACCCATTCAAGTTTGAGGACTAAACTGGGTCTTGGTGTTTAGACAGAGTCAATTTGGTACCTAATTGTGTTCCAGCTTGTGTGTTCCATGATTGGTTCATGTTTACAGGTCTGTTGAAACTTCTCAAGCACTTAACCTTGAGCTGAAGGTTTGAGGCCACAGTCTTCTCTTCCTTTTACTTAGTTTCCATTTAAAGCAAATCCTCTCTCATTCTGGATAGAAGAGAAAGAGATCCAGCTCTAGTTTGCCAGACCTCACTCTTGCTTCCAAAGCCTCTTTGTTCATTCAGCTTGCAAGCCACCAGGAGCTTAGAGCACCCCTGCAGGTGGCGCTCCACACTCACCGGTGTCACCTGCAAATGGGCAGGAATCCCTCAGAAGAATGGAATAGCCATCATGGTCAACAAAAGAGTCCGAAATGCAGTACTTGGATGCAATCTCAAAAATGACAGAATGATCTCTGTTCATCTCCAAGGCAAACCATTCAATATCACAGTTATCCAAGACTATGCCCCAACCAGTAACACTGAAGGTTTTATGAAGACCTATAAGATGTTTTAGAACTAGCACCCAAAAAAGATGTCCTTTTCATTATAGGGGACTGAAATGCAAAAGTAGGAAGTCAAGAAACACCTGGAGTAACAGGAAAATTTGGCCTTGGAATGAGGAATGAAGCAGGGCAAAGACTAATAGAGTTTTACCAAGAGAATGCACTGGTCATAGCAAACACCCTGTTCCAACAACACAAGAGAAGACTCTACACGTGGACATCACCAGATGGTCAACACCAAAATCAGATTGATTATATTCTTTGCAGCCAAAGATGGAGCTCTATACAGTCAACAAAAACAAGACCAGGAGCTGACTGTGGCTCAGATCATGAACTCCTTATTACCAAATTCAGACTCAAATTGAAGAAAGTAGGGAAAACTGCTAGATCATTCAGGTATGACCTCAATTAAATCCCTTATAATTATACAGTGGAAGTGAGAAATAGATTCAAGGGCCTAGATCTGATAGATAGAGTGCCTGATGAACTATGAAATGAGGTGTGTGACATTGTACAGGAGACAGGGATCAAGACCATCCCCATGGAAAAGAAATGCAAAAAAGCAAAATGGCTGTCTGGGGAGGCCTTACAAATAGCAGTGAAAAGAAGAGAGGCAAAAAGCAAAGGAGAAAAGGAAAGATATAAGCATCTGAATGCAGAGTTCCAAAGACTAGCAAGAAGAGATAAGAAAGCCTGCTTCAGCAATCAATGCAAAGAAATAGAGGAAAAGAACAGAATGGGAAAGACTAGAGATCTCTTCAAGAAAATTAGAGATACCAAGGGAATATTTCATGCAAAGATGGTCTCGATAAAGGACAGAAATGGTATGGACCTAACAGAAGCAGAAGATATTAAGAAGAGGTGGCAAGAATACACGAAAGAACTGTATAGAAAAGGTCTTCACGACCCAGATAATCATGATGATGTGATCACTAATCTAGAGCCAGACATCTTGGAAAGTGAAGTCAAGTGGGCCTTAGAAAGCATCACTATGGACAAAGCTAGTGGAGGTGATGGCATTCCAGCTGAGCTATTTCAAATCCTGAAAGATAATGCTGTGAAAGTGCTGCACTCAATATGCCAGCAAATTTGGAAAACGCAGCAGTGGCCACAGGACTGGAAAAGGTCAGTTTTCATTCCAATTCCAAAGAAAGGCAATGCCAAAGAATGCTCAAACTACCGCACAGTTGCACTCATCTCACATGCTAGTAAAGTAATGCTCAAAATTCTCCAGCCAGGCTTCAGCAATACGTGATCCGTGAACTCCCTGATGTTCAAGCTGGTTTTACAAAAGGCAGAGGAACCAGAGAGCAAATTGCCAACATCTGCTGGATCATGGAAAAAGCAAGGGAGTTCCAGAAAAACATCTATTTCTGCTTTATTGACTATGCCAAAGCCTTTGACTGTGTGGATCACAATAAACTGTGGAAAATTCTGAAAGAGATGGGAATACCAGACCACCTGACCTGCCTCTTGAGAAATCTGTATGCAGGTCAGGAAGCAACAGTTAGAACTGGACATGGAACAAATAGGAAAAGGAGTACGTCAAGGCTGTATATTGTCACCCTGCTTATTTAACTTATATGCGGAGTACATCATGAGAAACGCTGGGCTGAAAGAAACACAAGCTGAAATCAAGATTTCTGGGAGAAATATCAATCACCTCAGCTATGCAGATGACACCACCCTTATGGCAGAAAGTGAAGAGGAGCTAAAAAGCCTCTTGATGAAAGTGAAAGAGGAGAGTGAAAAAGTTGGCTTAAAGCTCAACATTCAGAAAACGAAGATCATGGCATCCGGTCCCATCACTTCATGGGAAATAGATGGGGAAACTGTAGAAACAGTGTCAGACTTTATTTTTGGGGGTTCCAAAATCACTGCAGATGGTGACTGCAGCCATGAAATTAAAAGATGCTTACTCCTTGGAAGAAAAGTTATGACCAACCTAGACAGCATGTTGAAAAGCAGAGACATTACTTTGCCAACTAAGGTCTGTCTAGTCAAGGCTATGGTTTTTCCTGTGGTCATGTATGGATGTGAGATTTGGACTGTGAAGAAGGCTGAGCCCCGAAGAATTGATGCTTTTGAACTGTGGTGTTGAAGAAGACTCTTGAGTGTCCCTTGGACTGCAAGGAGATCCAACCAATCCATTCTGAATGAGATCAACCCTGGGATTTCTTTGAAAGGAATGATGCTAAAGCTGAAACTCCAGTACTTTGGCCATCTCATGCGAAGAGTTGACTCATTGGAAAAGACTGTGATGCTGGGAGGGATTGGGGGCAGGAGGAGAAGGGGATGACCGAGGATGAGATGGCTGGATGGCATCACGGACTTGATGGACGTGAGTCTGAGTGAACTCCGGGAATTGGTGATCGACAGGGAGGCCTGGCGTGCTGCGATTCATGGGGTCGCAAAGAGTCGGACACGACTGAGCTACTGAACTGAACTGAGGGAAGTTTAGTCCCTGTGAAGGGATATTGTGACTCATGTCTAACTGCCATCCTATCAAAAAATCACTCTCTGTACTACTTCTTTGTTTACAAGCATCAGTTAATGGTTTTCTCTCCTTTGGGCAGCTCAAGGGTGTTTAGTTTAGAGAACTAATTGAATCCTTGCCAATTTGGAGCATGAGGCAAAGCAGCTCCAGATCTCAGTATTTTTCATGGTATGTATTTTCCTCTCTTTTAACATGTGTGTAGTTTTGATACCTCCATATGCAGAATGTAAGCTAGAAATTGTATCTATATGCTGATTGCTTATGGTGAGCAATGTCAGATTCATGATCTCCAAAGAAGATTTAGCTTCAGGATCAGGGACCAGGCTTGATCACTCAAGATCTTTTTACTAAAGATATCATTTTTTACTAAAGTATAAAAAGGGACAGAGAAAGCTTCTGACATAGACATCAGAAGGGATACGGAGAATGCCCCACTTGCTAGTCTTAGCAAGAGAGCTATATACTTTTTCAGTTGGTTATTTCAGTAAATCAAAAGAATGTCTCAGGATTGTAAGGGTCTTACCAGACCCACTCCAACAATATACATTTTAAGATAACAAGATTAGAACTAACAATAGAAAGATCTTCCCAGACCCATTCCCACAGTTTACATTTTAAAATGACAGGATTAGTCAGAAGGTTCTCAAGAAGGAAAAACATATCCTCAAGCAGGCTACATTGTTGTTATATAATCACTGGTACAAAGTTTAAGGAAAAACATATCCTTGATCAAGATGAGTTATTTTGTAGTATAATCATCAGCTCTGGGCTTAAAGCAAAAAACATTTGTCATTTTCTCCTCCTCAAGATCCCCAGACCCCTTTCTCCTCAGGGACCCCGGACTTCTTATCAACCTACCTAAGAACTGACTCTCAATACATGGATGCATATCATAAATATGGTAGCACATGCTTCTTGGCATGGAGAAGCTATACCTCATTCTCCAATGGGCAAAAAAAATTTGAACTAAAAATCCAAACTGAATAGGTATATTTTATAAAGTCTCCAAAAGAATCAACATATTTTAATTTTAGAAATTGTACTATTTATGAGTTAGTGTGATAGTGGTGAAGAAACCTTTTTTTTCCTCTCTACTACCATCCAGGCCCCTTCCACCCCTACCAACTTTGAATAGTCCCTCTTTCTAATTATTGAAAAAATATATGGGTAGAACACTAGCACTCTTTGCTACTTTAAGAATAAAGTTTTCCTGACTTTCGGCAGTTATTTATCCACAAGACGGGGTTAGGTTAATCATCAAAGGAGAAATCTGTGGGACTGCATCTAATAGCGATAATGCACTGAGTGACTGAAGAGGAATAGTTGGCAAATACGTAAGTAAGGAAGTGAATAAGCAAGTAAATAAATAGATTTCATCAGGAAGGGGGAAAAACCCCACAAATTGTAAAGAGAAGAGTTCTTTTGACTTGTAAAAAAAAAACTCTTATCATTAGAAGTTAAGCTGAAGAGTCATACAGTTTTTGCATATTTAATACATGAAGCATGCAGAGACCCAATTGCTACAGATTCTCCACAGCTCTATCCCAGGGACCAATGTATACATTTTTAGATTCTAAAGCATATTTTATTGCCAGTTATGGGTTTTCTGTACACTGATCAGGTGGCATTTCTGGGGTATTTATAAATGCTGTATTCCGGGTCTTACATCTTCTTTAGTTCTTTGGCAATGCACTCATTTCCTCTCAAAATCCATTGGCCCCTCTTCTCTGGCTCCTCAGTTTATCTCATCATCCACGTCTCAGGTTCTGGGTGACATGCATGTCTGCTCTTTTGTTGTTGTTTTCATCTTTTAAAAGTGTTAATTATTTGAGATGAGAAACATCATCTTTCTCAGAAGGATACTTAGCCCATAAAATATTTCGTAGCTGAAATCTTTGCACATCTGTCTGGGATGCTTAGCAGAAGTCAATATTCTTTGCCATTTCCCTTTCACAGTTTGTGGAGATGAATGCACTGGCCTTCTTCTCGGTGACTTGGCTCGCCTGGAGCAGATGGCCACAAGCATCAACCTCACTGGCCCGCTGCCCGCTCCATATAAAATTCTGTATGGTCTTGAAAATATGACTCAGGAACTCAAGGTAGGTTGCAGCGGTAACAGCGAAAGTTGGGATAAAAGATGACAGCAGCTTCCCCAGGGGGAATTGCCCTAATTGGTAAATGCACTTCCCATTGTCCCAAATTAAGGCGGGCCGCTATTAGGGAAATTCAGACGCTTTCTAAACCAGTTTTTCAGACTTGAAACTACAATTTACTGATTGCTCTTAAGGGAAAAGAGGCTCATGTACCCCCAGTGTTTGGCCTAAATCAATTTTATTATGTATGTTAAATATATGCAAACATAAAGTCAGATATGAACTCCTTATACTTAATAGCTCTATAAAAGCAAAACAAATTAATTCTTTCAAAAGTCTTAAAAACCAATAAAATTCAAATTAAAAACATTAATATAAAGTAACATGATTTTTGCTGAATGCAAATTGCTACTTACAACAAGAGAATGATGCTGACTACTTCCACGCAGGTTCTTTCATCAGCACGTGACATGCGGTAACTCAATTCTACCTTTCCACAATTTGAACTAGAGAACTCCTTGTGAGAGGACCTGAAATGCCATTTGGCATCATTTGACAAGTTTGCATGATTTATATGCGCAGTCTGCCCTGTGATCAAACAGGCATGCCAATGTAGGCACTGAGAGCTGGTGGTAGTGTGAATCTCTCAGGTTCCCAGCCTAGGTTCCAGAAATGCTTGTATTAACATGTAAGTTTACTATCAAGATGAAAACACAAGGTGAAAATTTTGTACTGGAGAATGAGGAGACATTTGAAAGTACTTCAACAGGAACTATTGTTGTTGCAGGGGAAACCCCATTCTAAGACATTGTTACAGCTTTCAGTAGTTGATGGGATACGGCAGAAATGTTAAGGAAATTGAGGTTGTTTCATCTGATTTTAAAAAAAAGAGAGAGAGAGATGAAAAGTGACAACTTATATACTATCAGTCAATTACCAAATATTTATTGAGAAAGTCTGGAATGCCCAGTACTGTACTTGGTTCTCTGAGGGTTTCACAACCCCTAATGCATGCAGTCACTATCTTTAGGAAGGTTAGGGTCTATATGGTTTAAAAAAGTAATTAAACAATTAGCAAAACTATTACCACGAGCTTTATAGGCATTTGACATACAGTAGTGTTCAAGATCAGAGAAATAGATAAGATCCAGAGTAAGCAGGGAAAATATATCATTAATGAAAGTGTAATTTGTGTTAAACTTGAAAGATAGAAACAATTTCAACAGGCAGAGAATTATTGGTAGGACTGGAGGAGAATGTCTAAGATTTATTCATTAGGCACTGGCAGATAGTCTTCTAGGAAATACATTCTTTAATTCAGACCACAGCTTTTAAAGTAAGTATTATTATCCCTATTTACTAGAAGAAGAAACTGGTCATGATGATAGCAAGAATAGGTAGCATATATTGATGAGTGTATCTGTGCTAGACAATTGAATAAAGTCTTACATGAATTATCACACATAGACTGCCAAAAATCCAAGAAGTAGGAAAGAAGTAATGTATTGTCTACATTTTTCTCACATAGGCAGGGACACTGAGTCATAGAGAAGTTTCAGGTGCAACAAAAGGTCACATGGCTGCTAGGTACAGAGCTGAGATTTGAAAAGAGTCAGTGTGACTGTAAGGCCTGAGATAATGACACCACCTTCACACAGCTCAGAGGGCAAACAGCTCAGGCCACTGTTGGTGAGATCCCTTTGACCCCTAGCCCATCCATGCATACTCTTGCCACTGAGTCCACGAGAGCCATGTGCACAGAGGCAGAAGTATGAATGAGCAAGACCTGTCTTGGAGACATTGGAAGTCAGGTCTGCTAGTGAAAGATAAGACTGGAGGCTTTAGTGGGGCTGGGTGGTATGAAGGACAACCTTGAATGCCAGGCAGAGGAATCTGAGTTTACATTAGAAGCCTAGCATTCAGGAATGCAAAAAGTTCTAATAAAATGCTGACCAGTTATTATATATGGGAAGAACACAAAGACAGAAAATTGAGCTAGAGAAGCAAATGCTTCAGTGGGACATAAAAAAATTTAAAGTAATAACTTATGCAATGAATGAATTTCTGAAGGGCCCTCTGGAAGACATTCCAATCTGTGGACCTCAACCAAGCCAGAGGGTTCAATTACCTGTTTCCTTATGGCTGGGTGTTGGTTAGAATGATTTTATTTTCCTTAAATTCCAATCTTTCTTGATTCTGTTTGTGTTCCTCTTCTACTGTTTAATATCTGGAATCCCATTTTAATATTATAAACCATTAAGCAAGTTAGATATACCCTTTGTTCGGTTCCTTTAACTGTGTCAGTGCTCTGTGGGTTCCAGTCACAGATGACCTGGAACACACATGACCTGGATTCACTAACTTGATGCCACAAAGGACACTGCCCAGCATGTGGGATTTGGGTGTACCTCAGTAACAGGGCATTAAAAATCACTCAGAGTATTGGGGTTTATGCTAAGGAATTGGGGAGCAGTTTCAAGAAAACAGAGGTTTGTATTGGATTGGGTGCTCATAGGAAGTGGAAATAATTCTGTAATGAAGTATTCTAATGAATCTTATCTAGAAGGAAGGAAGAAAAAGAGAAGTTAAAGCTACAGTTAGTGAGGAAGCAGTGGTCACTCATATTAGCCAGAAAATGGGATTCAGGGTATTTTTGTGGTCTGCACAGAGACCGTGTTTTTATCTGCGTTTAGACAAGATTATGGAGTGGTCTCATTTTTTGTTTCATTCATCACTGTCACAGAGTGATCCCATCTACTGTTAGTGCTGTGAGATTGATAATGCTCAATAAGAGAGGAAAATGTACCAGCTGTGAGTACCAGGCCAGCTCCTACAACGCTGACACCATGCAGCTAGTTAGCGCCCAGCCAGGTCCCTCTATCAGGGCTCCTGTCCTCAAAGAAAGAAGTGATAAACCTATAAACTATCTCTGGTGACTAATGTAGAGGCCTTAAAGATTCAGACATGGTTCATCTTGCCTCTACTTCTTACTGGCTATGCTTTTGGGTCTCTTCAAGCCACAGTTTTCTACCTACAAAATGAAGTAACATTTTTATCTCATAGAGCTGTTGTAAAAACTAAATGAGACAACGCAAAACCAAAAGACCTGGCACGTAGTAATGTCTTAATAAACTGCAGCAGTTTGTGTTATTTGCCAGGTTATTCTGCACAGTGCTTTGTGTGTAAGTGCCCAGTTGAAATAGTTGCTCTCTTCTTTGAAGGTGAGAAAGCTAAGTTCTTCATATATAAAGGAAAAATATGTTCTGTTAAATGTTCAACCTATGATCGCTGCAAGACCATTTACTCAAAATCATATGGAATGAAATCTCTTTTCAGCATTTGCTGTCACCTCAGCAGGCCCCAGAGAGACTCATTCAGTTGGCAGAAGGCAGTCTGAACACACTGGTGACAGAAATGAATGAACTTCTGACCAGGGTAAGTTGGCAAAATCAGGCTTCTTCTTAAAGCAGACAGATTATATATAATTAAGGAAAATTACTTCAAATTTCTGAAATGCAAATCTTGTTCTTCCTAAATCCAAATTTGGTGCATGCAATTGATGTATTTTTGACTTGCTACTTCTGCCTCAGATAAAATCTGAGAACCCAGTACTACAAGAAAAGATTGGGATAGAGACTTGGGAAGTATCAAGGCCAATGTTTAGAAATACCAGAATGACAGTATATTTTGAGAACTCTATCCACTAGCTTCCATAGATTCTGGATTCCCAAATCCCTGTCTCTGACTACACAAGGAAAAAGATAAGCAAATGAAAATACTTGTAGTCTCTTTGATTTTATCATGGGATATTTGCATTTGTATATTAATAGAAATACAGTCTAAATCAGTATTGCCCCACAAAAGAGGAAACCTTTTTATCAAGAAAATCCAAAGCACTTAAGACACTTTTTAGAGTCAGAATGCAAATCCATGTTGTGTTTATCAGACTTTTTAAGATATTGGGAGTTTTAAATTTTCAAAACTGCAGGAGGGTTAAGGTCCTTTTCCCTCGCAGACAATAAGAAAACAGCATAAAGTTCGCCATCTTGTGGCCAGAAAAATGCATGAACTGGAAAACTGGCCTGGAATTCAGGGGTCCGTTTTGGTTCTCAAAGAACTTTAAATGACAAAAAATACTGGAGCTAGAAGGTTCTTGCAGATTATCTAGTCCACTTTTTAAAGAAGAAATCCCTCAGGCCATAATACCGAAATGACTTAGGAATGGCTGTATTCAAGGACGTCAGGAGGACTTAGTTTATGGATTCCCACGGTTGCAATACCATTTCCACCTAACCTGCTGCTGGCTTATTAGAATTTCCACAGGGAAATCAAATGGAATTCTCAGCACATGATGCTGCACAATGTCCCTCAGGTTACAAATAGCCTACTAAACACTTCTTCAGGATGTCTTCCCAGTGATGTGGAATGTACAAATACAAAATTTCTTGCCAAAGGTAGTTAGATATTAGATTAGTGAGTCCATTTATCTCATATCAATGTAATATTTTGCAATTTTATGTTTGGTCTGTGAATACACTAAATAAGAACTTGTAAGCGGATCATGCAAAAGTAATCTCAGTTTAACAGGCACACACAAACGTTCCCCACATACAAAGCCCAAGCTAAGTGTTGGCAGGTGACAGATGAAAACGAGGCCCAGTCTGTCTTCAAGGAGCTTGTAGTCTCCTGTGTGTGTGGGTGTGGGTGTGGGTGTGGGTGTGGGTGTGTACATAAGCATTTAAGTGTGTGGAGGCAAGTGCAAGTAAATATGTAATACAGCATGAAATAAAAGAATGTAACTGAGAAGTACACATAAATGGATTAATGTAATCTTGTTAAGGGTGATTAGGGAAAAATTCCATGGAACGGTGGCATTTCATTCACTGATTCATTTAATTAATCCTTCCTAAGGATTGAATATGTTCTAGATACTATAACAGAATGGCAGACACTGGGAAAAGAGGTATAAGCAAAACTGACACTGTTGTTGCTGTCACTGAGCTGATTACAGCCAAATGGTCTGAGTCTTTACTGTTACTATTACTTTGCTATTTCTTGACCTACATCCTTTCATCTTCCCAGAAGCCTCTCCCATACTAAATTTCTTAAAATGGACTTAGTATTTTTGAGTAGTGTAAAGCAAAATTGACTGGAAAATACTGAGATTTTCCCATATGCTCCCCTGACCCAAGACACAAATAGCCTCCCACATTATCAACTTCCCCCCACAGAGTGATACATTTGTTACAACAGATAAATCTACACTGACAAATCATTATCACTCAAAATCATAGCTTACTTTAGGGTTCACTCATGGTGTTGTACAATCTATAGATTTTGACAAATGTTTAATGACATGTCTCCACCTTTATAGTGTCATTTAGAGTACTTTTACAGCTCTAAAAGTCCCCCATGCTCTGCCTTTTCTTTCTTTTTTTTTTTTTAGTATTAAGTTTTTTATTTTTTTAATTTTAAAATCTTTAATTCTTACATGTGTTCCCAAACATAAACCCCCCTCCCACCTCCCTCCCCATAACATCTCTGTGGGTCATCCCCATGCACCAGCCCCAAGCATGCTGTATCCTGCGTCAGACATGCCTTTTCACCTCTCCCTCCTCCTTAACCCCTGGCAACCACTGCTCTTTTTACTGTCTCTGTATATCGCATATCATATAGTTAGAATTATACAGTATGTAACCTTTCCAAATTGCCTTCTTTCACTTAGTAATATACACTGAAGATTGATTCATGTCTTTTGGTGTCTTGATAGCTCTTTTTTTTTTAGTGGTGAGTAGTGTTCCATTTCGGAGAAGGCAATGGCACCCCACTCCAGTACTCTTGCCTGGAAAATCCCATGGGCGGAGGAGCCTGGTAGGCAGCAGTCCATGGGGTCGCTAAAGTCGGACATGACTGAGCAATTTCATTTTCCCTTTTCACTTTCATGCATTGGAGAAGGAAATGGCAACCCACTCCCGTGTTCTTACCTGGAGAATCCCAGGGACGGGGGAGCCTGGTGGGCTGCCGTTTATGGGGTCGCACAGAGTCGGACACGACTGAAGTGACTTAGCGGTAGCAACAGTGTTCCGTTTTCTGGATTTACCAAGTTTATTTACCCATTCACCTACTGAAGGACACCTTGGTTGCTTCTAAGCTTTGGTGATATTTGAGGAAAGCTGCTGCTGCTGCTGCTAAGTAGCTTCAGTCATGTCCAACACTGTTTCCACTGTTTCCCCATCTATTTCCCATGAAGTGATGGGACCAGATACCATGATCTTAGTTTTCTGAATGTTGAGCTTTAGGCAACTTTTTCACTCTCCTCTTTTACTTTCGTCAAGAGGCTCTTTAGTTCCTCTTCACTTTCTGCCATAAGGGTGGTGTCATCTGCATAGCTGAGGTTATTGATATTTCTCCCGGCAATCTTGATTCCAACTTGTGCTTCTTCCAGCCCAGCATTTCTCATGATGTACTCTGCATAGAAGTTAAATAAACAGGGTAACAATATACAGCCTTGACGTAGTCCTTTTCCTGTTTGGAACCAGTCTGTTGTTCTATGTCGAGTTCTAACTGTTGCTTCCTGACCTGCATATAGGTTTCTCAAGAGGCAGGTCAGGTGGTCTGGTATTCCCATCTCTTTCAGAATTTTCCACAATTCATTCTGATCCACACAGTCAAAGACTTTGGCAAAGTCAATAAAGCAGAAATAGATGTTTTCCTGGAACTCTCTTGGTTTTTCAGTGATCCAGCGGATGTTGGCAATTTGATCTTTGGTTCCTCTGCCTTTTCTAAAACCAGCTTGAACGTCAGGAAGTTCACAGTTCACGTATTGCCGAAGCCTTGCTTGGAGAATTTTGTGCATTACTTTACTAGCCTGTGAGATGAGTGCAATTGTGCAGTAGTTTGAGCATTCTTTGGCATTGCCTTTCTTTGGGATTGGAATGAAAACTGACCTTTTCCAGTCCTGTGGCCACGGCTGAGTTTTCCAAATTTGCTGGCATATTGAGTGCAGCACTTTCACAGCATTATCTTCCAGGATTTGAAATAGCTCAGCTGGATTGCCATCACCTCCACTAGCTTTGTTCATAGTGATGCTTTCTAAGGCCCACTTGACTTCACATGTCTGGCTCTAGGTGAGTGATCACACCATCATGATTATCGGGGTCGTAAAGACCTTTTTTGTACAGTTCTTCTGTGTATTCTTGCCGCCTCTTCTTAATATCTTCTGTTAGGTCCATATCATTTCTGTCCTTTATCGAGCCCATCTTTGCATGAAATGTTCCCTTAGAATATCTAATTTTCTTGAAGAGATCGCTAGTCTTTCCCATTCTGTTGTTTTCCTCTATTTCTTTGCACTGATCGCTGAGGAAGGCTTTCTTATCTCTCCTTTCTATTCTTTGGAACTCTGCATTCAGATACTTATATCTTTCCTTTTCTCCTTTGCTTTTCACTTCTCTTCTTTTCACAGCTATTTGTAAGGCCTCCTCAGACAGCGATTTTGCTTTTTTGCATTTCTTTTCCATGGGGATGGTCTGGATCCCTGTCTCCTGTACAATGTCACGAACCTCCGTCCATAGTTCTTCAGGCACTCTGTCTATCAGATCTTGTCCCTTAAATCTATTTCTCACTTCCACTGTATAATCATAAGGGATTTGATTTAGGTCATACCTGAGTGGTCTAGTGGTTTTCCCTACTTTCTTCAATTTCAGTCTGAATTTGGCAATAAGGAGTTCATGATCTGAGCCACAGTCAGCTCCTGGTCTTGTTTTTGCTGACTATATAGAGCTTCTCCATCTTTGGCTGCAATTAGTCCCATATAAAAGGGGCCCCAAAAGAGATCCTTTGCCCTGTCCTGACCATGTAAGCACAAAGTGAAAAGACACTACCTATGAGATGTTATTTTGTATTTCTTGATCTCTAGAACTGTGAGAGAAAACTTCTGTCATTTACAAGCCACCTAATGTGAGGTATTTTACTATAGCAGCAGACTCTACCATCTGGGTCTCCCTAGTGGTCCAGTTGGTAAACAGTCTGCTTGCAATGTGGGAAACCCAGGTTCAATCCCTGGGTTGGGAAAATCCCCTAGAGAAGGGAATAGATAACCCCTCCTGTATTTCTGCCTCAAGAATTCCATGGACAGGGCAGCCTGGTGGGCTACAGTCCATGGAGTCACAAAGAGGTGGACACGACTAAGTGACTAACAGTTCACTTAAATGACTAAGACAAGATTTTTCTAATTTTTTAATCAAAGTTTGCTATCACTGTTATGTGTTCTTTGTGTATTTTGGACAACAGTCTTTTATAAGATAACAGTCTGTGACTTGCCTTCTCCTTCTCTAGACAATATTCATCACAGTGAAAATTTTTAATTTTAATGAAGCCCAGGTTATCAGTTATTTCTTTGACTGATTGCTTTGGTAATATCTAAAATGTCATCACCATACCTAAAGTTATCTAAATTTTATACTATGTTATCTGGGAGTTTTATAATTTGCATTTTATATTTAGATCTATTATGTAATTTGAGTTAATTCTAATACTATTTTAACAAACTTTTTATTTTAAAATAGTTTTAGATTTACAGAATAGTTATTGCAAAGATAGTACAGAGATTTCCCATATACTCCATACCCAGTTTCCTCTACTGTTAATATATTAGTATGATGTATCTTTCACAACCAATGAACTAATATTGATTGATTATTATTATTAAGTGAAGACTCTACTTTATTCAGATTTCTTCACTTTTACTTAATGTCTTTGTATATTTCAGGATCCTATCCAGGACACTACATTACATTTAATCATCATGCCATCTTAGATTGTGTCCTCTAGACTCTGACAGCTTCTTAGACTTTCCTGGTTTGTTGATAATTCTGACAGTTTTGACAAGTTCATGTATTTTGTATGATGTCCCTCGATTGGGGTTTACCTAATGTTTTTCTCATGATTAGAATAGAGATATGGGCTGTGTGGGAAAGACCACAGAGATAATGTATCATTTTATCCTGTCATATGAAGAACCCATGTAATCAGTATGTCTTATTACTATTGGTGTTTATCTTGATCACCTGGCTGAGGTCGTGTTTGCCAGATTTCTCCGCTGGAAAGTATTCTTTTTCCCCATTTCCACACTTCAATACCATTTTTATCCACCCATTCTTCACATTTTGTAACTTGAAAAGCCTAGAAATAAGATTTCTGTAACTAAATATCTCCATGATGAAGTGAGGATGGGGAAGAAATAAAAAGGAAATCCTCACTTATTAATTAACCTTGTCCCCACCAGAAAATCATGGAGACCTCCAAGATTGAAGTCAAAATGATCAATTCTTTCTTTTCCTGTGGTCAAGCTGCACGATAATTAAAAGTTGTATTGATACCCATGGAATCATAACTAGAAGACTAAATGATGTAAATGTCCAATGTGTATGCCTTTGTTGTGCTTAACTGCTTAGTTGTGTCCAACTCTTTGTGACCCTATGGACTGTAGCCCACCAGGCTCCTCTATCCATGGGGATTCTCCAGGCAAAAATACTGGAGGGGGTTGCCATGCCCTGCTAAAGGGAATCTTCCCAACGGCTGAATCTACCAATACCTTTATCTCATAGCCATGAATGGTTCAGCAGATGCGATCAGAATATGAGTACAGGGGCCGTGACTTCCTAGTATCTGCGGCTGTGTTAGAGGAGACAGTGCCTTAAACTAGAACTGCATCTTGGAAATACCTGATGCCAGTCTCACCCCCAAATGTGAGGTAATCAGTCTGATGCACAATATAAAGGTGGCTCAGCAGTAAAAGGATCCATCTGCAATGCAGGAGATGCATGTTCGATTCCTGGGTTGGGAAGATCCCCTGGAGAAGGAAAGGGCAGCCCACTCTAGTATTCTTGCCTGGGAAATCCCATAGACAGAGGAGCCTGGTGGGTTACTGTCCATGTGATTTCCAAGAGTCAGATATGACTTAGTGACTAAACAACAACAGGGACTTTCATGAGCTTCCAGATGATTCTGATGCCAGTCAAGATTGAAAACTATTGTCTGCCTAGAGTTATGCGGTGCTTACAGCTCCCTGTCCTATGGAAAGTGCTTTCACTGGTATAGTCAATCTTTTTGACAGTCCTTCTCTCTGCTTTGTTATCTGACCAGTTGCTTTATGATTAATACACTTTAATTGTTAAAATATCTGGTGAGTCTGATCCTGCATAGCTAGTATAAGCTGCCATCTCTCCCTCAGGTGCTTATTTATTTTGTGCTTATCTTTTTCATGATGCAATTAAGTTATCTAATGGCAGGTGGGGGTTTAGTCACTAAGTCATGTCCAATTCTTGCGACCTCCCATGGACTGTAGCCTGCCCGGCTCCTCTGTCTATGGGATTCTTCAGGTAAGAATACTGGAGTGGGTTGCCATTTCCTTCTCCAGGGGGTCTTCCTGACCCAGGAATTGAACTCAGGTCTCCTGCCTTTCAGGCAGATTCTTTACCCACTGAGCTACGAGGGAAGCCATTGCTAAAAAAATAATGTTCCTCCCCAAAATTAATATGTTAAACACTTATTATAGATAATATGCAAATATTATATAAGCAAATATTTCATAATTATATATCTTTTAAATGTATTTTAATTTATTATCATTTTATTTCCCACTTGGAATGTAAGTTGCTTGAGTATGGGAATCGTATGTAACATATTCGTAACATCAGGCACTGTGATCAGTATGGAATACTGAGATGCTTTTTGATGATAACTCTGTATGCACCTCTATTGCTACTGTCCTGACCTCCATCTTTCATTTCACAGCCAAGTTTTTTGAAAAACTTGGAGACAGCTCTGCTTTATCTCACTTCCTGTAGTCTAGAGTTCCACTCCCAGCTTGCTCCCAAAACTGTTTTGACAAGGTAATCAATGGCAAGCTGGGCACTAACTCCAGTGGAAGCTTTATTTTACTTGAACTTCCTACTGCAATTGCCACTTTTGACACTATATTCCTTCTTAACACACTCTCCCCTCTCTGCCTGTATCTTAATTCTCGGACATTTCATTCCACCACAGAGCTTCTCTGCACGGGTTTTCTTCTGTTGTTGTTTAGTCTTTGAGTCATGTCCCACTCTGAGACCCCATGGACTGTAGCCTGCCAGGCTCCTCTGTCCGTGCAGTTTCCCAGGCAAGAATATTTGGAGTGGGTTGCCATTTCCTTCTCCAGAGGATCTACCCAACCCAGGAATCGAACCTGCTTCTCCTACTTTGGCAGGCAGGGTCTTTACCTCTAAGCCACCACGGAAGCTATGTTTTCTTTAATCTTGAACTAAACCTCAGCTCATCAAAGTCTACAGTAAGCCTTCTGTGATATTCCAGGCGTGATGGGATTCCTCTTATAATTGTGTTATACCACTGTGCTTTTTCTTCAGTTCATGATTATAAATTTATTTTCATGATCATTAAACAAATAACTCTCTACCCCACCAGCTCCAAAAGGTTTAAGTTGCCAACATTTTTTCATTTCTACTATTATATTTAAAAGAGAGAGAGAGAGAGAGATAACGTATAACAAGTCATACTAATTTGGAACTTTCAAAACTGACAGCTGAAATATTTAAGGAGAAATTTCACATAGAACTGACTTATTTTTCCCCAGGGTCAGTTGACTGTCTCCATCTTTGGGCACTGTCTGTCCTAGCAGCTTGTCCTAGCACTTCACTGACCCTTGGATATACAGAACCAGTAGTATCTGAAGATGACCCTTGAGAATATCATGTAAATGATTAGATCTGAAATTTAATTTCAGCAGGAAACTGTGTAAGTCTGCAAATGCACAGGAGGATGGCAAATAAGCAATGTTGTCTATTTAGTAGTTAGATTTGCTCCATTAGATTCTAGTTTTAACATAAAGAAGGCAGAAAATGAAAGACACTAGTAATATCCAACCAAGAAAATTATGTGCAGGTTTCAAGAGGCACAGTAAGAACTGCTTGAGCTAAAGCAAGAAAGTAACAGCTACATTGTTCAGAAGTAAATGAATGTGTGTCTAATGGTAATGCGTGCTGCCCTGATATAAATATTCTAAAAAAAAAAAAAAAACGAGACAACCACAAAGAAAATAGAAGAAAAATAAAAGGAAAAAATACGTAGTTGAGTGAACTTGAATGTAAAAAGATAATCAAAGGAAAGAGAAATACTTGCAAAGTAGTGTATAAGGCATCATTTACAAAGGAACACTGGAAAAAATGTAGAACAGAGGTAAGAGAATGTAAAAATAAGAAAGTCTAATGTAGAAAATGAAGGGAAGATTGTACATATTAGGGTAAATGAGAAGACATTTGTCAGATACTCAGGAATAAGATAATAGTGAGTAAGGAGGAAGCTGACTAAGGGATGGGGATGATAATTTAATAAAACGCAAGAAGAGCCAAACGGAATCAGACAGATAGCTCCTATCATGTGGTAGTTAGCATTCATCTGTCACATTATCAATGGCCTGTCCTGGGTGAAACTGATTTTTGTGAATTTCACTTCTACAGTCTAGCACCACTACCCATAGGTGGGAATATATTTGCCATTGGCTCCCTTTATGGAGTCTCTCCTGGGTGGGTTTTGACAAGGTGACTCTTCAACTTAATTACTGGGTAATGACACATGATTTTTAAAAGTGTATCTACATAGTGTTCTGATATGGATTTTTCAAATATGTTAATTTACTAAAGCCTAAAGCTTCCCAGGTGGCACTAGTAGTAAAGAACACGCCAGCCAGTGCAGGAGACGTAAGAGACTCGGGTTCGATTCTTGGGTCGGGAAGATCCCCTGGAGTAGGAAATTGCAACTCACTCCAGTACTCTTGTCTAGAGAATCCCATGTCCGTGGGGTTGCAGAGTCGGACACAACTGAGTGACTAAACAGACACAAGGCTTATGCACTTAAAGTATTGCAAAAGCTGGAGCCATGTCACTCCTCCCACCCAGAATACTTAACTGCTTCATGTGTCTTCTCTGTCCTCCGGGATGTTAGCCAAACAGAAGTTAATGTTTGATACTGACAGAATTCACGGCTATGAGACAGAAAATGTACGTCTCATCCCCAGTTCCCTGCATATGTGTGAATTCAGATAAGTCACTTAACCTCACCCCACTCCAGTACTCTTGCCTGGAAAATCCCATGGACAGAGGAGCCTGGTAGGCTGCAGTCCATGGGGTCACTAAGAGTCAGACACAACAGAGCGACTTCACTTTCACTTTTCACTTTCATGCATTGGAGAAGGAAATGGCAACCCACTCCAGTGTTCTTGCCTAGAGAATCCCATGGACGGGGGAGCCTGGTGGGCTGCCGTCTCTGGGGTCGCACAGAGTCGGACACGACTGAAGCGACTTAGCAGCAGCAACCTTCCTCCTCACCAGTGTGAAAATAGGGATCATGCCCTCTAGTGGGAGGCTTCCCAGGCGGCACTAATGGTAAAGAACCTGCCTGCCAATGCAGGAGACATAAGAGATGTGAATTCGATCCCTGGGTCAGGAAGATCCCCTGAAGGAGGGCATGGCAACCCACTCCACTATTCTTGCCTAGAGAATCCTATGGACAGAGGAGCCTGGTGGGCTGTAGTCCATAGGGTCTCACAGAGTCAGATATGACTAAAGCGACCTAGCACGTACGCCCTCTGCTGCTGCTGCTGCTAAGTCGCTTCAGTCGTGTCCGACTCTGTGTTACCCCATAGACGGTAGCCACCAGGCTCCCCCATCCCTGGAATTCTCCAGGCAAAAACGCTGGAATGGGTTGCCATTTCAAGGCAGGAAGAGTAAACGACATGCAAGAGAGTACTGTCAGCTCTTCTGAACATGTGTATCAACATGGGGTACAGCTGAACCTGGCTGTGGAACCCACTTCTTAGATGCCATAAGTCAGTGCCTTTTGGTGCCAGGAATCTCAAATCCCCTCCTCTCCTGGAATACAGCCAAGAGGGAAGCCTGTCTTCTTCCTTATAAGTACTGTGCTAGCCATAAAGATTTCTGCCCGCCTCCAAGCTTTACCTTCACTAGCATGGTATTTGGTGTGCAGTCACCTAATTTCAGTAGTTTTGGATTACCAGCAGGCCAGTGACTAGAATGTAGTGTCGTTGTGACCACAGGCTCTCAGGCTTGGCTCTCCTCCTAAGTACTCAGCAGTAGCTCTTCAGCAGCAGCATCCTATGAGGCTCTGAAAAATGTCCAGAAAAAAGCACCCAGCCATCCATATTCACTGGCAAGCACGACACCAGGCATATGGCCAGTTTGAATGGTATCGGGAAGGCATATGGAAAGATTCTTTTTTTTTCCTCTAACAGGCTTTAGAACTTCCAAGGGATCATTTGTTTGATTATCATTACATCAGTCAATCACCCAACTTTGACCCCCTACAATTTGCCAGGCACTGTGCCTGGCTCTCAGAGGAATAAAAGGAAATAAGACATAGCCCTTATCTCCAAGGATTGAAATTCAACAGATATGACAAAATACCTCACAAAATAATTACCCACAGCAGTCATGAATAGTGATAATGATGGCTGTTTTTGAAAATCTAAGAAAGGAGAGTATGGGTCAAAATCATCAAAGATGTCTTCACAGGGAAGATGAAGTTGGAACAGAATCATCTTGGGGTCTGGATTTATTTTGAGATGGGAATTAGGGAGCAATTGTATGAACAATGCTTTTTCTGGGAATGTTCATAGAAAAGTAGGCAATACAAATGGCAATAATATTGGTAAGATTGGTTAGGAAATCACTGCTTAGTCATGTATTTGACAGCATTCATTTATATTTGCTATCAGTGAGGCATCATACTAGAAGCCTGATATCAAGCAATGAACAAACAGACCAAGTTTTTGTCCTCGTAAAGCTTACCCTTTAGAGAGGAAGCCAATGCATAGAGATGTCAATGCATAAACAGTAATTCTAAAATGCATGGTGCTGTGAAGGCAATATTCTTCTATAGGAAGTTGAAGAACCTAACCTAGGTGCCCTGGGGATGACCACAACAAGAAGAGATACTTATTAAACTGAAAGCTGATGGATGACAAGGATCCAGCCACTAAAAGTGTTGAGCAGAAGTTCATTCCAAGTAAAGATAGTAGAATACAAGAAGGCCAGGAGAAGGCAAGAGTATGGCGTATTACACATAAGAGGAAGCCAGTGAAGCTGATTGCATGGTCTTAGTAATAACATTTTTGACTGACTTCTGATCAAGGGTTATGTAGAATTCTTGACATCTTAATATTGGAGTGTTCATGTAATTGGTAATTAGTTTGTCAGTGATGATTCTTACATATTTCTATAAATTAATTTGATAAGAAGTCAAGGCAATGAATACTGTCTTGATCATCCAAAATTTTAAAAAGAGTGTTATCAGTATACATTTATTTTCAAAAAATTAGATGCTTTGCACATAGAAGAGTTGGAAAACTTGATGGTATCAATATTTATGGGAATTTGGGTAATATAAATAAGATATTGATGAAGCAAAAAATAAGTTTTAGTTCAAATTGTAATGTACACTTTCCATGTAATAAGAGAGATGAGTGCTAGTAATATATTCATTCTTAAGATACTGAAAAATGATCACAATGTAGATCAATCTGTTATTATAATAGTGTTCAGTGATCTGTGAAAATAGTAGTGACATTACAGAATACAGTAAAATCCAGACTAGGCAAACATCTAAAGCAATTTAGATGGCCAACATCTTAAGCAGCTGACCTCAGGAATGCAAAAGCAACATTTTAAAAATTGTGTGAGTGTACATTTGTGTGGTGTGTATGTGTAAAGAGTTTCTTGACTCAACCTCAGATCTAAAAGTTAAAATAATGTCAATATTAATGTTTTGGAAGAATTAATCCAGAGCATTCTAATATATTAACACCCTCCAAATCATTTTGTATACATACTAAGGCTATTAATATAAAGAGGAATTTTTAAAACTTTCATTGGATTCTTACCCTTTCATTCTTTTATTTGTGATGATAATACTTGGAAGTTAAGAAATTAGATGACAAGAGTTGGACTTTATAGTCTGCCTTTTATTTAAAATGTTGAAAACTTTCATGAATTAAACCTCTTACTGCCCTGGGAAATCATAAAATGCACTCTAATTCCTGCAGCGCCTCCTGCCACGTTCTATGCTGGCCAGACATTTAGTTCTATTTTAAGTCCTATTTAAAATCCATTTATGTATAAAACAATTTAGATTCTCTGGGCATGTCTAAAATGCAAGCACTCTGGTACAAGATTGTGGAGTATTAATACCCTGCCAACTTGGGTCTTATTCAAATTATATTGAATTAGTTTGTGATTCTTTGATTTATTATCTATAGTTAGATTATCCCTATTTTTTTTAAATAGGAAGTCACACTTATTAGCATATGCATACACATAGAAAAATGAAGTGTAAAACTATGACAAGGTGCTCTAAATCTTGTAGCATCTGAAACTTTTAATGTTATACTTGCCCTTTTTATTTGACTCCATATGGTTTATCTTAACCATGAACACATTAAATGGATTCCATTGTGTCAAATGGTATTTTCAGTGGGGATAAGGGTGGAACTGTATGAGGACATTCTTTGTAGGGTTCTGTTTTATTTTGTTGACAGTAATATATGGTCCTGTGATTACCAGAATCTTTTTTGGTGATGTCATATGGGAAAGTTAGCATTTATTCTTCTTTAACATTTTACTAGATCTTTAGAGTGTTATAAAACGAGCATTCACTACTTAGTAGTTAAGCATTCCCTCTCTCTGTTTAATTAACGTATTGATCGGAACCAAATCTATAGGATCAAGCTTATTGAGACAGACTCTCTGTGCCTCTTTCAAGAGATCATTGCTACCCTCCACACTTTTCAGTAAATAAAATATGGACAAAACTGCAACATGTGGAGACTGAAGCATCCATTAAAGACTTTTGGCAATAGTACCTTAAATATATTTCAAAAATAATTCTGCTTTATTACTTCTTCTGTGCCATTGCGTGTAACGAGGATTTTAAAAAGACCAAATACAGCTTTCTGATTTCCATTTAATGGAAGAAGTAATAAAGTTTAATTGTATACTTGAGCACGGGGCGTCATTTCCAGTACATCTGATCAATAATTCATCGATTGCCTTTGGCTCAAAGTAATATTTGAAAGAAAATGCAGCCAGTGGGAGCTTATCTAGCTGTAGCTTCATCATCTCTATTAATTATGCTTTTCCCGAATTTGATCATTAGGCTACCAAAGTGACAGCAGATGGCGAGCAAACTGGACAGGATGCTGAGAGGACCAACATGAGAGCAGACTCCTTAGGAGAACTGATTAAGGACCTGGCCCGGGATGCAGGAGGTATTAGAAGAGTCATAATTTAATCATTGTTTCTCCCAATAGGAAAATAGAAAAAGAAGGATCGATGAAGACTGGAATTTCTCTAGTAAGAGCTGGCCTTTGTAAATTTGAGGGTCGGGTTTTTTAAAAGTGTTTTAATCAAGATATTCTAGGGCATTATCAGTTGAGAAGCTATGGCTTTCAGTGTTCAGTGTGTAACAACAGTCAGTGAATTACGAATTATGAGTGCAAACCAGCAATATATTAAATGCATTCCTTTGGAAACGCTCTGATTCTCGAGAAATATTGTGATCAAATATGATTAAATCAGTTAATGGGTAACTTCTCCTCTGCTATGGTGTTGTTTTTGTATTTAAAACTATTTAAAAGATTCTTGATTAAAAAAAAAATTTAATCATTCTGCTCAGTACCTTACAGCAGTACTTTAATTTCTCAAAATGACTTTTAAATACTTGGTTCTGGTTTTTAATGAACATCTGTTGCTTGGGATTTGGATGTACTGCCTTACCAGAAGCTTTACTGCATTTAGTCCACAATTCTCTAGGAGTTAACTGTTGGCATCCACCAATCTGATCTGAGAATCAAAGTGGAAGCCATTCTGGGGCAAAAACCCAAATTAAGAAACTCAAAGAAAAGAGATATTAAAAAAAAAAAAAAAAAAAAGCCCTCAAAAAAAACCAAAACAACAGTAGTTCTTAAATATCTATTAATACATCGTAAACATCCATACATGTTGAGAAAAATAGGAAAAAATGTTTTTTTTCTTTAAGAAATAAAACTATTCAATTCCTCCACAATGTTATACATTTTAGACGTTTTGCTTTCTAATATAGCCAAATAAATCAGGACATGAGAACCTTCAAGGCTTTCAAGATTCTGACAAGTCATTCTTAGGAATCACAGGCTAAGAAGAGGCAGGAACTTCCAGTGATCCCCCACAGCAAGAAACTGCAGAGTTTTAATCTGAGGCGCCATCTCAGGACCAACATGTCAGGATCTGGGACAGAAATTACTCCTACCAAAACGAGTTAACTCGTTAAGGTAGTTTCTCCTCAGCTAGATAAAGTTGTTGTGGTTTCCTTGATTTCATTTTCCATTAACTTTGTTTTTATTTGCATGTGTCCCCTACTCCCACCCCCCGTCAAAAAAAAAAAAGGAAAAAATCCCATTGCAGACAGAGCGGGTTCACTCTATCTGAATACCCGAAGGTGTTAGTACTCTAGGAGCTTTCCTTTTGCTTCCATCGTATCTCAAACATTAAGCAGCCTATTCTGGTATCTCATCCTCATTGTTTCAATCACACACTGCTACGTAAGAATAAATCCTAATAATACATGTTTTCGATAGACTCCAGTATCAGCACTGCCTACCTCTCTAGGCTGCACCATGTCCCAGTTTGTGCGTACCACAGATACACCAGCAGGGGGCAGAGTGGAGACAATATAGAACCCTGGCTTGGATCACCATCCAATCTATCAAAGGGTTATGTATCATGGAAGATGTATCCCACTCCCTAAATTTGTCTATCAGTCAGGTGATCTCATTGTGTCTGTCCAAATGGGACACCTTTTCCTAGTTCCTGTAACATGCCATGTGGATGGCTGTCATCCTGTACCTGAGGACAGTGTGACCGTCACTCTCTTCTTCCAGCACAAAAATGATAATCACAGCTCTGTATAAAACAGAATCCAGCTGTTAACATTTCATGAAAATTCAAATTTGTGTATGTCAGAGTTAAGCTAAGTCATTTCTGTTATATATATATATATTTCTGTTTTATATATATGTATATATAAAACAAGCTTGGACATTTAGGGGATTTAAAAAAGAAGAAAACTCACTAAAAGCTTTAAGTGTGTTATATACAACATACCTATACCTTTTTTTCCCTCTAGAAACCATAATAACAGTAGATAATCATCAGTATTTTTAGTTTTTATTAGTGGTAATAAATTGCTGTGGGAAAAGTGAATACTTCAGCCTGGCATTTGTCTATTTCAGTTTTCTTTTCGATAGATGAAATACTTTACTCATCCTATATTCCATTATAAGTCTATATAGAAATCGACTTCTATTAATCTAAGGCATTCTTATCTCACTACAATTTTATAAAGTCTACTTTGTGCTGACTTCTGACTCAATCAATAAAATGAATAAACTACATTTTATTCCACGCACTATTAGAATTAGTGAGCGAAGGTATATAAAACCAGTAGCATATGTTCTGACATATAATAGGACTTAAGAAATGCTGGACAGCTTTCTTTCCTGTTCCTCAGGTCACAATAGTATTAGCCATTCATGATAAATCTACCTGTTACAGGTTATTTTTCTCAGGTTCAGCATGAAAATTAGCTTTGTTTTTCCTGAAGAACTAACTTATTTGGCTTGTATGTTACAGGTACTGTATGCCTCTTAAATACTCCTTTTGATCCTGATGATTGGCTACTAAGATGCTTAACACCAGCTTTAGGATCCACTGCACTGGACATTACAGCTTGCCTTTCTGTCTAGTCACTCTTTGCCTAAAATGCATTAACATTTATATCTTTGCCCTATCTCCTTTTATCTTTATCTTGTTTTAAAGATATTTTAACCTAAATTCCCTTTGTAATAAGGTAGAAAAGATAATGAAATTAAAAGATGTGTTTATATTGCAAGTATTTTTAATACCGTTGGAAATATACTGAAGTAATAGTGAATATCTTGGAATAATAGACACTACATAACACATTTATCTTAAACATAAAAGCACTCATGAAAGTTCCAAATTCCATATATAGGAGTAATGGAGCAATGAGACATCTATAAAACTAATACTTGCTTTCTTAATATAGCATCATTTTGCTAAAGCAGTATTTGTGTGCCCTAATGATTTCTTCTGGTTGCTTGCACATTGCTTTAATTTAAAAGAAATTATATATCCATATTTTCCTTTTCTCCATCATTCTTTTTGCACCACATTCTTCTCTGGAGAAATTTAACTTTGAGATTACAAGAGAAATCATGTGATTGCATCTCCCATTCTCTGCTTCCTTGATAACACCTAGGATCAGAACCTAAATTCAATCAAATTTCCAAAAACATCTTCAAGTAAAACTCATTTATATGTTCATTTAATAATGAAAAAAACATACAGCCTTATCAGATTTAGAAATGGGGAATTATCCATTTCACTTAAGGAAATAATGTGAATGCAAAGGATGTCAGTGGTTACTTACATGCTACAAGCGATTAAAATCAATTGTACATATAGGTGTGCACTCAGACCATATGATGGGGCTGTATTATTGGTAGAGTGACGTCTACTACCATCTTTCCTGAAATCTAAAAATAGGAACCTTCTTACATTTAATCACCCAATATTTTGGCATGACTCCCACATAGTCTGTTGGACCAAGGTGCATTCTAATCAACAGTCCGTGGGCACCATGATTCCTTAAAAATTACATGTCCACGGTGATGTCTTACTAATCACAGTGGTAGAATCTTGAGAAGGTTCTTTGTCATACATCAAGGGATGACTATGAAGCAGACAGCCAGAAAGAGGCATCCTCATTAACTTCTAGGAGTAGCTGTAATTTCTACCACAGGGCTAAGACTGGCCATATTTGTTCTTTGAAACACCTGATTCAGATAGTTCTATAGATTTTAAACTATGACTATCAGAAATAACAGGTTGATTGCAGCAGCTTTTTAACCAAAGACATTTATCATTAAAAAAGAATTAGAAAGTTGCGTTTTGGAAAGGGTAGAAGTAGAGACTGAAACTCAGTTTCTTCCACTAACCCAAGATACTCAAACTCTAGGTGCATCGAAAATTCCTGGAGCACTTATTAAAACACAAACTGTTGGACCACACCCTAGAATTTTTGACCCAATATATCAGTGATGGGACCTGAGAATCTGCATTTCTAATGATCCCAGGTGATGGGTCTGATGTTGTTCATTTGAGGACCACATTTCAGAACCACAGCACTAACCCACCATGTCACACTTCTGCTGCTGGTCTGCTTGGCCTAACTTTGTGCACTTGTTTCAGAAGGTCAGTTCATACCATCTTTGAATAACTCTGACCAGTGTTAATCAGAAAAGTTTCTCCAAGACTAGAAAAGAGATTTGAAAATTCTTTAGATCTTAAAGAGGTCTTAGGGTACCATCTTGAATGATAGAAAATGGTCTCTTGGTCAGCCCATAGCCTTTATTCTGGGGATTGTCTTTGGGACTATTATAGGTATAAGGGCTCAGCAGACCAAAGAGTTGAAAAAAAAAAAAAAAACCTGTCTTCAGTTTGCTAAATTAATGCTCCATAGAACACACTTAGAACACACTTCAGGAAAAGTTGGTCTAAAACTAAGGTAGTACTGTGTACATGTTTCAATGCACCAATTTTTCAAATTTTTATTTGACAGAAAATTCTTTTTTCAAATGAAATCTTGCCCAGAACATCAACCTATAAAAGAGATTTTTGGCAGAATAGACATTATTTGTAGAATACCTGAAGTGCCTGGAGAATCCTAAGATTCCAAACAGCACAGTTTGAAACCCCATTTAGTGCATAATAAACACAGTGTCACAGGATGGCTGTTATTGCTGAAAGGTATCTTTGAGCCCTAATGTATAATACCTGTCCCTAGGCTGGGGCTCCTTTCCTCATTCCTTTGCACGAATCAACACAGAACTGTGTGGAAGTACAAGGTCAGTTTCATTTTCAGAGATCTCATCACAGATAGTGTTTCTCTACTCAGAGGTTTAAAATTGCAACTGATTGTGCCTTATCAGCAATGCAGACTTTGTATTTCCAGTTTCCAAGTATTAATGCTACATGTCTCATTTTTTACTGTCTTACCTGAAGAGAGTTTGAGCCACTTAAAAAGTAGAAACACTGTGTTTTAATGACTGTGTCCCCTAAAAGCAACATAATATGGAGAAATATGCCACATTTCCTTGTTTCTTATGGATTGGTGTAGCAACTGGCTCTCTTTCTCAGCAGGAACACCCGTGACAAACAGCGTTTCTCTTGGAGATGGTTGAGAAGAGCAGATGCTGGCTGCCTCTTTGACATGCAGCATTTTGTTTGCTAATTTGCAAAATTTGTTTTACCCCCTGCAGCTGTAAATGAAAAAGCTGTAAAACTAAATGAAACTCTAGGAACTGAAGACAAGCCTTTTGAGAAAAATTTGCAAGAGCTTCAGAATGAGATTGATCAGATGATGACAGAACTGAGGAGGAAAAATCTAGACACACAAAAGGAAGTTGCTGAAGATGAGTTGGTGTGAGTAGAAGCTCTATTATTTTTTCATTTGATACACTGAACTTTCCAAATTGTTGGTTTGAGTTTTCTAAAGTTTTCCATCTCACGTATCAGTAAGAGATACTTTTTATGCTCTTTATTTTTCATCTACTTAGTTATAATTTATCTTGCTCTAAAATGGATCAAAGGCGTGTTTATTCCTATATATAAATAGTCAAGTAAATTATCTTTTTTTTGGTGCTGTCCCTTCTGCAGCTTTCCAGGTGGCATTAGTGGTAAAGAACCCGCCTGCCAATGCAGGAGACATAAAAAATGTATGTTTGATCCCTATGCTGAAAAGGTCCACTGGAGAAGGAAATGGCAACACACTCCAGTATTTTACCTGGAGATCCCATGAACATGTAGCCTGGTGGGCTACAGTAGCCCATAGGGTCACAGAATTAGACACCACTGCAGTGAATTAGTATGCACACTTCAATTAGGCTAGTGGGCTTGCTTTATTAATTTCCTGTATTAGGGGCTTTAAAATTGTTGATTTTGTCTTAATGAAAATATTTTTGGATAAATAAAGTTAAGAATTTAGCAAGTCATCCTGTATATTTTGTCATCTTGGAAAATATTGAATAGAAGAACTGTCAAATAATACATACTAATACTATGAAATAAAGGTTGAGGATTTGAGGTTATGAATAATGATAGTGATTTTACTAATGCCAATGAGTGCCAATGGTTGTATACTCAATAAAAAGTACATTTTTTTTACATTTACAGTCAACTACAAAGTGATGGTGTTATTAATAATCAAATAAAATCTACTAAACTAGCAACATTAGCAACACCTGAAAACTTGTTAGAAAAGCAAATTATCCAACCCCATCCTAGACCTACTCAATTAGAAACTTTTGGGATGGGACCCAGCAATCTGTTTAACAAGTGCTTCAGGGGATTATCATGCCTGCTAGTTTGAGAACCACTGTTTTTCAAGTATTTAGCCTTTCTTAAAGGGCTCAAACAGTATCACTTTAGAAAAACCATTAAGTTGAATCCAGGAAACTCCTAGAACTCAGTTCAAAGGGAAAGAAAAGTAGATCAAAATTATACTAGCATGTCAACAGCATGGCTTTGTATTGTTTCTAACCAAACATATCAATATTCACATCTTGTATTCAAAGTAACAGAAAAAATATCTCATGGTTAATCATATTTTATTTTTGGTATATAATATACATGATAAAACTGATTTCATTAGCCAGATTTTGAGAATAGCCTGAGTTCCTTTCCAAATGATAATGTTATGTTATTAATAAATGTATAATGTGTGATTTTTTGTGCTTTAATTTTAAATGTTCTTGCCACTTTTCAGCTATCAGTTTTCAACTTGATTTAGCACACAGTCTGCTTTAAATATTGTCATGTTTTTCCATACTTCTAACGTTAGTATCTCTTTGTAACACTGTTTAATACCAATCAACTCGGAGGCAGTGACAGGGGCTTATTGTCTCTTGTTGGGGTGGGGTGTTTATAGAGCTGCAGAAGGCCTTCTGAAGAAAGTGAAGAAGTTGTTTGGAGAGTCCCGGGAGAAAAACGAAGAGATGGAGAAGGATCTCCGGGAGAAATTGGCAAACTATAAAAGCAAGGTTGATGATGCTTGGGACCTACTGAGAGAAGCCACAGATAAAATCAGAGAAGCTAATCTCTTATCTGCAGAAAACCAGAAAAATATGACTGCTTTGGAGGTGAGTCCTAGAGTTCTTTCGTCTGACGCTGGGAGCGTGGTGTAGGGGTTTGACTATGGCCAGGTAAGTCAAGTGGATGCAAGTTGATGCATGTTTATGAGATCAAGTTTGACAACCCTGAAAGAGGACTTCTAAGAAGCAGGACAGAGAATGATCCTTCCTTTTTTTTTTAAATTAATCATCACTGCTCATATAATCAAGTAAAATTTAGATAACTTAAACTATTTAAACATTTTAAGAACAGTGTGATACAGTGGAATGAGATCTTTGTTGGAAGTCAGAGGTCCTTGGTCTTAATGATAACTGTGCCACTAACTAGAATACAAGCCTGAGCAAGTCAAATTCCCAAAACACCAGTCTGTCAACCAGACAGTGAGTGCATTATACTAGAGTATATCTAGGGTTTCTTCAAATACTACTACCTTGATTTTACAATCTACCCAACGTAACCCATGAGCCATGGTTTAGATATGGGCTGCCATAAGTCACAACAGTGTCAAGAATTTTCTAATGGAAAGTGTAGTGAAAGTAAAAGTGTTAGTCACTCACAACCCCCATGGACTGTAGCCCACCAGACTCCTCTGACCAAGGAATTCTCCAGGCAAGAATACTGGAGTGGGTAGCCATTCCTTTCTCCAGGGGATCTTCCTGACCCAGAGATCAAACCCAGGTCTCCTACATTGCAGGAACATTCTTTGTCATCCGAGCCACAAGGAAGTCTGAGCATAAAAGAGGCAGCTAAGAGACCAGAACTTGGGAACATTTAGGTTCTCTTCTTTGCAACACGGTCTATGAAAATGATACTTGACAATCAGTTCAAGTCTGAGTTCTCTGCTCTCCTTTTCCTCAGCCAAGAGATAGTTCTTTCCTCTTGTCAATGTATGGCAAGAATCATCACAATATTGTCCAATTAAAATAAACTAATTTTAAAAAAAGAAATGATGGGCAGTTTCCACCTTTTTTAGAGCACTAATGAAGCTGGAACTGAAACAGATCCTTCCAGTCATTCCTTCCTCTCTCCCTCCCTCCCTTCTTTCCTCCCTTCCCTCTCTCTTCCCTTCCTTCCTTCGCTCATTCCTTTCTCTCTTTCTCTCTCATTTATTTCTTAATATTTAACACAAACTGATCACTTCCCAGGAGTGAATTCAGTACTTATGCTGGCACAAACCTCTGTGTGTGTGTGTGTGTGTGTGTGTGCGCGCGCGCGCGCGCGCACAAACTCACTTCAGTTGTGTCCTACTCTGTGTGATCCTGTGGACTGTAGCCTGCCAGGCTCCTCTGTCCATGGAATTCTCCAGGCAAGAATACTGGAGTGGGTTCCCATTTCCTATTCCAGGGGATCTTCCTGACCCAGGGATCGTACCCACGTCTCTTATGTTTCCTGCATTGGCAGGAGGGTTCTTTACCACTAGCACCATCTGGGAAGCACAGACCTGTACTTGGCATTTAAAAAAATAACTTCCTTGCCAGAAACAAACTTACCATTGTTCTTTTCAAAATATTTGACCCCAATAGATCTGAAGACAGCGCAGACCTTTTTCTCTTCTAACATAAAATTTTGCCTTCAGCTCTGAGTACTCTCTGGCATTTTTTATGCTCTCAAAACTGTTTGTGAAATGACAGTTGAATAAAGAAAAAAGTCTGCATTTTTTATCTATTCATTTTTCTCCATTTTCCTTTGGATTAAGAAGTAACAAGATGAATTAATTTTTAAAAGAATTTTTTTTTTCTGGGTCCCTCTCCTGGGACTTAGCCTTGTCATTTTGATGGAGGATTGAGAAGACTCACTGATGTATCTAATCTTAACCAATTTGGAGTCTGCTGACATCCTGGCAGTATTAAAGAAAAAGCACCGTCTTGTTAGGCAGGCTGCTGGGCCGCCTTTCTATCACAGGCTCCTGCATGATTCATCTTCCTTGGTGACACACCAGTGATGTAACTTACCCAGAGGTACACCACTCCGTTTTATGGCAACAGTTTAAGAAATTAAAATTACCTATGTGGAAAGTATAATAAGCATTTGGGAAGTATTTCAAGAAGAGTTATAGTGGCACAGTAAATGGTGCTTTTAGCTATTCCTTCATTTTAGTGATGTTTAAAACCAAGAGCCATCATTCTTGGGTACCTCTGGAGATGCCTGGAGCTTATGTAGTCAGTATTTAAGTGTAAGTCGTCCTTTTTGTGTTTTCATTTTATATGCCATGCTTAACTAAAGGCTTGTTTAAAACTTATTAGAGTAAATAGATAAAGTGACTAAATTAATATGAGTAAGACACAGCTTATTTAAAGCTGCTTGCCAAGGCTGATTAAGATTGATTGGCAAGGTTGATGCTAGACTGGCCAATAAAGAATCACCTGGATATTTTACGAAAGAGATGGGTGCCCTAAGCATCCACCCAGAAGCTGAGTTACCTGGTCTGGGGTGTGGTCCAGAATCCATATTCTAGAACATTCCCTGTGTTAGTGCAATTTGCAAAAGGTTTAAGAAGTGTTGATAGGTTGTATCCATTAGATTGTATAATTAGTTATAATTTAAATAAATGACTTCATTAAGTCTATGCCCACAAAAAGGTGATGCAATTAAGACCCAATATATTTTTTTATTATAAGAAAATAAGCATTTAATTTTTACTATGTAAAAACATTTATCAAGCCCCTACTAAGTTCAAGGAATGTAGTAAACAAAAACTGAGTATATCAAACACTGATATGCTCATGGTGTGGTCCTTGGAACAGCAGCATTAGCATCACCTAGGCACTTGGTAAGAATATAGGTCCTCAGGTTCCCCCCAGATCTATCAACTCAGAAACTGGGAGTTGGAGCCCAGCACCTGTGTTTTTTAAATCCTACCAATGATACAGATACAGCAAAATGGCTGTCTGGCGAGGCCTTACAAATAGCTGTGAAAAGAAGAGAGGCGAAAAGCCAAGGAGAAAAGGAAAGATATAAGCATCTGAATGCACAGTTCCAAAGAATAGCAAAAAGAGATAAGAAAGCCTTCTTCAGCGATCAGTGCAAAGAAATAGAGGAAAACAACAGAATGGGAAAGACTAGAAATCTCTTCAAGAAAATTAGAGCTACCAAGGGAACATTTCATGCAAAGATGGGCTCGATAAAGCACAGAAATGGTCTGGACCTAACAGAAGCAGAAGATATTAAGAAGAGGTGGCAAGAATACATGGAAGAACTGTACAAAAAAGGTCTTCACGACCCAGATAATCATGATGATGTGATCACTAACCTAGAGCCAGACATCTTGGAAAGTGAAGTCAAGTGGGCCTTAGAAAGCATCACTACGAACAAAGCTAGTGGGGGTGATGGAATTCCAGTTGAGCTATTTCAAATCCTGAAAGATGATGCTGTGAAAGTGCTGCACTCAATATGCCAGCAAATCTGGAAAACTCAGCAGTGGCCACAAGACTGGAAAAGGTCAGTTTTCATTCCAATTCCAAAGAAAGGCAATGCCAAAGAATGCTCAGACTACTGCACAATTGCACTCATCTCACATGCTAGTAAAGTAATGCTCAAAATTCTCCAAGCCAGGCTTCAGCAATACGTGAACCATGAACTCCCTGATGTTCAAGCTGGTTTTAGAAAAGGCAGAGGAACCAGAGATGAAATTGCCAACATCCGCTGGATCATGGAAAAAGCCAGAGAGTTCCAGAAAAACATCTATTTCTGCTTTCTTGACTATGCCAAAGCCTTTGACTGTATGGATCACAATAAACTGTGGAAAATTCTGAAGGAGATGGGAATACCAGACCACCTGACCTGCCTCTTGAGAAATCTGTATGCAGGTCAGGAAGCAACAGTTAGAACTGGACCTGGAACAACAGACTGGTTCCAAATAGGAGAAGGATTACATCAAGGCTGTATATTGTCACCCTGCTTATTTAACTGATATGAAGAGTACATCATGAGAAACGCTGGACTGGAAGAAACACAAACTGGAATCAAGATTGCCAGGAGAAATATCAATCACCTCAGATATGCAGATAACACCACCCTTATGGCAGAAAGTGAAGAAGAACTTAAAAGCCTCTTGATGAAAGTGAAAGAGGAGAGCGGAAAAGTTGGCTCAACATTCAGAAAACAAAGATCATGGCATCCGGTCCCATCACTTCATGGGAAATAGATGGGGAAACAGTAGAAACAGTGTCAGACTTTATTTTTTGGGGTTCCAAAATCACTGGAGATGGTGATTGTAGCCATGAAATTGAAAGACACTTACTCCTTGGAAGAAAAGGTATGACCAACCTAGATAGTATATTCAAAAGCAGAGACATTACTTTGCCGACTAAGGTCTGTTTAGTCAAGGCTATGGTTTTTCCTGTGGTCATGTGTGGATGCGAGAGTTGGACTGTGAAGAAGGCTGAGCACTGAGGAATTGATGCTTTTGAACTGTGGTGTTGGAGAAGACTCTTGAGAGTCCCTTGGACTGCAAGGAGATCCAACCAATCCATTTTGAAGGAGATCAACCCTGGGATTTCTTTGGAAGGAATGATGCTAAAGTTGAAACTCCAGTACTTTGGCCACCTCATGCAAAGAGTTGACTCATTGGAAAAGACTCTGATGCTGGGAGGGATTGGGGGCAGGAGGAGAAGGGGACAACAGAGGATGAGATGGCTGGATGGCATCACGGACTCGATGGACGTGAGTCTGAGTGAACTCCGGGAGATGGTGATGGACAGGGAGGCCTGTTGTGCTGCGATTCATGGGGTCGCAGAGAGTCAGACACGACTGAGCGACTGAACTGAACTGAACTGAATGATACAGATGCAGCCTTAAGCTTGAAAGTCACTGATGTTTATATGACGAATAAAACACCATCTCTGATGACTTCCAGTGACTTGTACTTAGTGCAAGATCCACCCAATTTAACTAGTCTGTGCCCTACAGAAGTTCTGTTGGAGGTTTGTGAAGGAAGGGCATCAAAATCACACCTGGATTTAGGAAGGGCTTCATGGACCAGACACGTGCTAAGTCGTGAAGCATAAGCTCTAATTGGTCAAAGTAGAAGAGGAAGAACATTGCAGAAATAGGAAAATAAATGCAAACACACAGAGGGTGAAAAGGGAAGACACTTGGAGAAATGTCAGTGATGTGATGGGACTAGAAAGACTGCCTGTGAACTAGTGAGTGGACAGAAAGCCAACAAAGACAGGGGGTCCAGAGCTTGAGTTATAGGAGAACTGCATTCTGAGACTGAGCTAAGGAATTTGGTTTTGTCCCGAAAGCTATCAGAAGCTATGGAAATATTGGAGTCATGAGTTAAAATTTTATTTTGGGAACTTTCTGAGTGGTTCATGTAAACTCAAATATTGATTTTGTATTGAAAATATTATGATATAAGACTAGGAAAGCAGGCAGGAATAATATACAACTGTCTGTTAGATGCCTACCATTATCAAGGTGCTGTTGGTAACCAGGGTGTTTGAGACTAAATAGAAATGATTCCTGGCCTCAGAGAACTTACAAATTCCTAAAATTCAGGCATTCTAACCTTTAATTGAGCTTCCCTGGTAGCTCAGATGGTAAAGAATCTGCTGCAATGCCAGTGACTTGGGTTCAATCCCTGGGTCGGGAAGACCTACTGGAGAAGGGAATGGCAACCTACTCCAGTTTTCTTGCCTGGAGAATTCCATGGACAGTGGAACCTGGGTTACAGTCCATGGGGTCTCAAAGAGTCAGACATGACACACTGTGATTAGTACGAGCTGAGAGAATCAAACACTAAAATGAGGGCATCATAGAAGTTGATAGAAATGATGGTACAGGATGAGCAGAAACAGAACTCCCAAAGTGTGATCTTAGGAAATGTCAAATAGAACAATCAACAGTCATTTGTAAGCTTCATATAAGTCTGTAGCAGAAGATGGCTCTGGAAATGGCCCAGTTCATAGAAGACTTTGAATGCAACCTTCTAGAACAGCACAGGGCTAGAAGGCCATTTCCAGTGATGGGAAAAAGGTAGAGGAGACTGTGGGCTGAGGGGCAAAAAGATGATCAATTCAATTCAGCAGAGTAACATGTATTGAGCATTCTGTCCCCAAAGGTATCATTATAACCTGGAACAGGAAGGATTTTGCGGGAAGTAAAGAATGAGTTGCTAGATAAAAATAGACGAGGAGATATCTTTTGTAGCTTCTTAATCCACCCCTCAAAAAACCCCAGCAAAAACAGAGAGTTTTAAACTTTACAAAGCTCTGGAATGAATTAAGATCTAATTAGAAGTTAAAAGTAGAAATATAACAACTTTGTTGTCTAATGAGAATCACTTAACAATATACTTGTGGTATATACTGGGAGAATTTGCTTATGAAGTTGCTCTGCCATGTCCAACTCTTTGCAACCCCATAGACTGTAGACTGCCAGGCTCCTCCATCCATGGGATTCTCTAGGCAAGAATTCTGGAGTGGGTTGCCATTTCCTTCTCCAGGGGATCTTCCTGACCCAGGGAGATCGAACCCAGGTCTCCCACACTGCAGGCAGACTCTACCATCTGAGCCACCAGGGAAGTCTGGGAGAAAGTTCTCTGTAATCACAAGCCCTGTTTTTGCTCCTCAAATGCTCAAAGCTTCCTATCTTAAGTATTTTATATCCTACATTCTTTTCTATCTATTCCCTCTCTTTATTTATTTTTATAGCACTCATCATTAAAAATATATTATACATTAACATTCATTTTTACCCTCCAGCCAAGCCATGAGCAGCGTGTTTTCTGGCTTGCTATATCTCCAGGGCTGAGAACAGTGTTGGGCACAAAGACAGAATAGAAATGTTCTCTCTCAATGAACAAAGTATCATAAAGCAAACACAAATAAATGTTATATCAATACTTTAATCAATATTTAGGCACTCCAGATAGATCCATCTTTCCTTGATGCAAAACTAGATTTAATTAGTGACTAATCTGACATTAGCCACCACTGAAATTGCCTTAATCCCTAGATCATTCCTGCTTCAGTGTGATTAAAAACACATTGTGATCTTTGCAGAACAATGGGTTCCCTAAAGTAACTCAAATAGAGCTTTTATAATGGATTCTTTACCAGCTGAGCTACCAGGGAAGCCCAGAAAGATTCTAACTCACTGCTTAATTGAAAACAAGATGAATGGAGCTCTTCACCTCACATATGGGTGGAAATATTCTCCCTTCTATTGACAGAGCATTTTAAGTTACCTTTATTCACAAATACAAACAAACCATGCTGAAGAAAGATTCCTGAGTGTCTACCCGTGGTCAGCTTTAAATCGGTTTATATAAAAGCTAAGGGCCAGAATTCATAGTTGTGGAAAAGAATGTCAGAACTTGAAAAATAAGATATGACTTGTAACCAGGAGCATCAGCACTGCCTCTCTATTTGTTGTTCATGAAGGGAGATTGAAATTTCTCTGATTTAGCTGGGGTGGGGAGTAGTTAAATGAAACAAGTCACAAGTACAAACAGAACTGTTTATTGAGGAAACTCTTCTAGGTACTGGAGATAGAGTGATACAAAGATTGTTTAAAGAAATTTATATTATAGTAAGAAAGTCACTAAACCAATAAATAAGTATATAATATGATCATAAACTGGAGCATACATGATAAGTAACATGTTCTCATCATATTGCTTGATGAATTCAATGTTACTCTTCGTCCACTAGGTATGAGAGAGACTAGGCCACTAGGCTCAAGAGACTATACATTTCATCCCATACTTATGCATGCATGTTGTGATGAATTGGTATTAATGATTGTCATTAAATAACTTGTACTTTTAGCAACTCTTAAAAGAAGCAATCAAGATGATTCAAGCTATATAACAAATAAAATATGATTATTTATGTTTCTATCATTTATGGCCACTCTATAAATATAATTCAGATAAATGAGTGCTAGGAAAAAGAAAATAAGGTAATTATAATAGTTAACAATTCTGTAGTGTTTACTGTGTGCTAGGTTGTATTCCAAGCCAATTTCTCTCAAATTTTATTGTGTATATCAGTCACCTGGGGTTCTTGTTAAATACAGATTCCAAGTTGGTAGTTCGCAAAAAGGCACTAAGATTGTGCATTTCTAAGAAGCTTCCAGGTGATGCCGATTCTGCTGGTCAGTGGGCCATATTTTGAGTACTGAGAGAATATATATTTTACATGAGGCTAAATGAAGGAAGTTTCCTCCCAGGCAGAGAACTGGGGAAGGGCAAATGGTGAAGGAAAGGCTCAGAGGCAGAAATAAGATGTGTGTACCAGTAGCAAATTGAAGTGATTGGTGAAGAGGTAGAGAAAGCAGGGTGTGAAATTAGCACTGTCCCAGTGCAAATAAATGTGATTCCCACAATTGGAAAGTCAGTGCTGTCACAGCTGAAGACCCAGACTCCATCCTCAGGTAGCTGTGGATGTTGTTTAGTTGCTACATCTTGTCTGACTCCTTTGCCACCCCATGGACTGTAGCCTGCCAGGTCCCTCTGTCCATTTCCCAGGCAAGAATACTGGAGTAAACCGTTTCCTACTCCAGGGCATCTTACCCACCAGGGATCGAACCCGTGTCTCCTGAGTTGGCAGGCAGATTCGTTACCACTGAGGCACCGGGGAAGCCCATCCTTAGGTAGACTGGGATTCACGTCTTAACTACCCTATGTGACCTTGGTAAATCACTTCACTTGTAGAATTTTCTATTCAGTTAAAAGATGATAAACACAGGACCTATAGAGCTAATGTAGAATTAAGTGAGAAAAGCTTATAAACTACCTGGCCCATACTGAAATTTAAATGAATATATAAACTATCATTATTATTTATCTCAAAAGGCATAAATGACAAGGCTTAAATTTATAATTGATGCAGTTAAATCCACAGGTAGAAAAAGGTGATTGAAAGAATGAGTCATAAACAGAAAGAAAAAGAAGGCAAAATTATACTCCGAATGGAGAAATAGCACCATTTCTTTCCCATTGATTTTACTCTTCGAGACTAGGAATGAGTTTCATGTGGTTTCAAGACAAGCTATCAGTTTCAAAGAAAAATTAGAGTCTGCTCTCTTTTTATGGAACAGTCCATTAAGTTTATTCTTCCATGTGAGAATTTCTCTTTTTTTTTGAAAAGTACATCCCCTCAGTTCCTTTTAAAATCCCACTTCTTCCAGTTTTTATAGAACTCCCATAGAATAAATCTGCTCACATTTATGCTCACAAAATATTCATTTGGACACAGATTCTGGAATTTAATGTCTAGTTCCAATGTAATTCAGCATACTTCCACATGCTCGGTAATGCATATTCAGCACTTACATTTCAGTTAAAATGGATGTCCATCTTGCTTTAAAAATCTTTTTTCATTCCTCAGCTACTATCACATCAGCCACCATTCTGTTGTATGACTTTCTCACAATAGGAGAAAGAAAGCACCTGTACAGATATTTAAAATAAAGTAAGGCTTGAAGGGTTGGCTGGGTAGTTTTTATCATTCTCATGTAATCTCATAGTCAACATGACATATCTTGATTGCAAAGCCTTGATCAGACAGCTCAGGAAAGCCAGGAATACAGGGCTAGATACGGTTTTCCCAAAAGGACATTTTGATGTTTGGTTTATACTGTCTTACAGAAAAAGAAGGAGGCTATAGAAAGTGGCAAACGACAAACTGAGAACACTTTAAAAGAAGGCAATGACATACTTGATGAAGCCAGTCGTCTTGTAGATGAAATCAACTCAGTTATAGTCGTGAGTATTTTATGAAACCCAAAGTTAAATGATGATAATGATGTAAGTGCTCTTGAATAGGAACCAGTGAGAAATTCAGTAGTATAAGCAAATATTGTTACTTTCTTTTGACTGTAAAGTTGTTTTTGTCTCATTCTATTGTGACCATGCACACCCATTGGTAACAATTAGAACTTCACATTATTCTCTCAGTAATGAGGGTACTCACACATTCACACCAACCTGTATTTTTTTTTTCACAATGATGAAGGGCATTTGTTATTCCTAGTACAGAACTTACAATCTGCTTTAGTATTCATATAACATTAGTTAAACAAGAAATGTAAAGCTACAAACAGACTTTCAACATGCTGTCTCACTCAGTAGATGCTAATATATGATGACATATGTAATAGAAGTACAAATAGTCTAAAAGATCCTAATGACTATCATTTATGCATTTAGACCTATGAAGTAGCATTTTTTTTAAAAAAGATTGTTAGGTTCTTCTTGGTATAAATTCCCTTCACATATTTTCTAATCTCTTTCATTGAATAATAGTTTTTATTCTCTATTCTTCTTTTTTTTTTTTTTTTTTGCTAGGTTAGTAAATTTTAAGTGTTCTAAAACCTAAGCATGTGTAATTATATCTCCAAGAGATGTTAATAAATTAGAGGAAGCGGGATTCACTTATTTAAAATGCCTTCTTTTCCCTACATATCAGTACGTTGAAGACATTCAAACTAAATTGCCACCCATGTCCAAGGATCTGAAAGATAAAATAGATAACCTCTCCCAAGAAATAAAGGACAGGAAGCTGGCTGAGAAGGTGTCCCAAGCTGAGAGCCATGCAGCTCAGTTAAATGATTCGTCTGCTGTCCTTGATGGGTATGTCATTTGTGGTTGGAAATGTCTATGTATCTTGACACTTGTCCAAAAGTTTTGACTAGCAGAAATGGTTGAGAGTTGCTTTCAAATCTTGATTTTTGTAATTATTAACATACAAACTGCATGGCCTTTCTGTGGAAAAGCCTAATTAGAAGGTGTGGACAAAGCTCTACTGGAGCAGCATCAAAAGTCTGAGTTAAAAGTGAATTCAAATATTGCATGGTGGGGAGCGAACATTGCCTTAGGCTACACTTAGAAAAAATATTTTGTTCTTTATTAGAGAGCACAGCAGTTGCCTTATTAGCATTTTAAATAGTTATATATAAACACACATTCTGCTCCAAATTTCAGTTTTATAATTTTAATGAAATCAAAACTATTTATTGTTAAAGGGCTGGCTTTTGAAAATGTGGTTGCATTGGTTCAGTTCAGTTCAGTTGCTCAGTCTTGTCCAACTCTGCGACCTCATGGACTGCAACACGCCACACCTCCCTGTCCATTACCAACTCTGAAGTTTACTCAAATTCCTGTCCATTGAGTCAGTGATGCCATCCAACCATCTCATCCTCTGTCATACCTGTCTCCTCTCTCCTTCAATCTTTCCCAGAATCAGGTTCTTTTCAAATGAGTCAGTTCTTCACATCAGGTGGCCAAAATATTGGAGTTTCACATTCAGCATCAGTCCTTCCAATGAATATTCAGGATTGATTTCCTTTAGAATGGACTGGTTGGATCTCCTTGCAGTCCAAGGGACTCTCAAGAGTCTTCTCCAACACCACAATTCAAAAGCATCAATTCTTCAGTGCTCAGCCTTCTTTATAGTCCAACTCTCACATCCATACTTGACTACTGGAAAAACCATAGATGGACCTTTGTTGGCAAAGTAATGTCTCTGCTTTTTGATATGCTGTCTAGGTTGGTCATAGCTTTTCTTCCAAGGAGCAAGCATCTTTTAATTTCATGGCTGCGGTCACCATCTGCATTGATTTTGAAGCCCCTCAAATTAAAGTCTCTCACTGTTTCCACTGTTTCCCCATCTATTTGCCATGAAGTAATGGAACCAAATGCCATGACCTTAGTTTTCTGAATGTTGAGTTTTAAGCCAAGTTTTTTACTCTCTTTTTCTCTTTCATCAAGAGGCTCTTTAGTTCTTCTTCGCTTTCTGCCATAAGTGTGGTGTCATCTGCATATCTGAGGTTATTGATATTTCTCCTGGCAATCTTGATTCCAGCTTGTGCTTTATCCAGCCCAGCATTTCTCATGATGTACCCTGCATATAAGTTAAATAAGCAGGGTAACAATATACAGCCTTGACATAATCCCTTCCCAATTTGGAACCAGTCTGTTGTTCCATGTCCAGTTCTAACTGTTGCTTCTTGATCTGCATACAAATTTCTCAGGAGGCAGGTCAGGTGGTCTGGTTTCCCATCTCTTTCAAGAATTTTCCACAGTTTGTTGTGATCCACACAGTCAAAGGCTTTGGAATAGTCAATAAAGCAGAAGTAGATGTTTTTCTGGAATTCTCTTGCTTTTTCCATGATCCAGTGGATGTTGGCAATTTCATCTCTGGTTCCTCTGCCTTTTCCAAACCCAGCTTGAACATCTGGAAGTTCACAGTTCACATACTGTTGAAGCCTGGCTTGGGGAATTTGAGCATTACTTTGCTAGTGTGTGAGATGAGTGCAGTTGTGTAGTAGTTTGAACATTCTTTGGCATTGCCTTCTTTTGGATTGGAATGAAAACTGGTGATTCCATACATAGCCTTTAAGTCTTTTTTTTTTCCCTTTCAAACTCCATGAAGGCACTACTATTTCAGTACTGCCCTGTGAAATAATGGCTTATTATAACTGGTATTCTTACATGGGTTCATGGGGGATGGGCCACTAGTGAGGTGTGTTTGACTAGTAAACAGCCTTCTCAATATAACTGGTTTGCTTCCCCTACAATTTGGGGATTGTTATAATAAAATAGGTGTATTAACCCCCAGAATAATTTTCATAAATAAATCTGGATTTAATATATTCCATGTGAAAGGTTCTGTTTCTAAAACTTAATATTCTTGATACAAAGGAAAATATTAATGTTTGAAGACCCTGGAAAAAATTCATATATAATTCATTTTATTATAACAGTTCTAGCTTGGTTATTTAGGAATATGAGTTTAAACTGAAAGCTACAATATAATACAATTAGTAGATACCTCACTATGATTTGGGATTATCATTATTATATTGGCCATGACCATTTGGAAGCCTTATTTGTTACAAGTAAGTTCTTCAAATATTCTTCGTTTGAGTACCAACTACTCTGATATTCTCTTTTTGGGTAATCCCTACAGAATCCTTGATGAGGCTAAAAACATCTCCTTCAATGCCACTGCAGCCTTCAACGCTTATAACAACATTAAGGACTATATTGACGAAGCTGAGAAAATTGCCCAAGAAGCCAAAGTTCTTGCACATGAAGCCACAGAACTGGTAAGAAACAAATAGTTCTATGTACTGAGGTGAACCTTTTCAAATGAGTTTCTAAACTAAAGTTCTCAAATTTAAACAAGCTCCAGAAAATCCTGGCAAATTAGAATATTAGTTTTAAATTATTTTCAAAGGCTCCTTTTAAACTTTATCCAAAATAAATTCTCAGTGTGCTATAATCATAGCAGAATTCTTCTCAGTTACATACTACTTTCCACCACTAATAAGAGTTGTATTATTATCCCAGATGACAAATAGGTTTGTGCCACCAACTCATAAAGGAAAATGGCCGAACATAAGACTCTGAAGAGGAAAATTTATCACAATTATTCCATATGTCTTCAATAAGGAAGTGCTTTGAATATTAACACCATTGCTTATAGTTACATATATAAGTTAATTCTATATAAAGTTTAATAATAAGGTGCATATTTTACAAAACATGCCAAATCATATACTTCTAAACTATTATACTATTTTTATCAGTTGAAATATTTGCCTTCAAAGCTACTTTTGGCTTCTGTCATTGTTCAAAATAAATTTACAATTAGTATTTTAGAGTTTGGGGGTTCTAGGTATAGCACATTATCTGAGTATCTTCAACAGTGACAAATTTTTTTCCTTTACATGTAGAGCAACATTTCATAAACAGGTTATGTTTGGTAAACCTTGGCAATACTCTTTAGGTCAACTTTCATTTCATAGGAATCACACGGTTAGTTTAAATGTTCAGAACCATCACTTATTCCTTTGGCTTGACACAAAATCCTCCAAATACATTAGAATTTCGGGAGAAAAAAACCTTGCCTGGACATTTGACTGTGAATGACATATGCAGAAATAATGGATGTTGAAGAAACAAATCAGTATTTGCTTCGGTATTTAGCACAAATGCTTTCTTGGATTTCAGAGATAGTAGAGGTATTTGCCACATAGTTAGACGGTTTATTTTATGGTCATAGTGAAAACATCATGTTCCATCAGCAGTTACTACTGTTTGGTTTCTCTGGGATGACTTTACTAATACCATGTGTTCTGTTTATTTCTTATTCAAAGTCATGATATAATTATTACAAAAACTTACCTGTGTTCAGTTATCCTTTCAAAATGAACCATTTTTCATATCTATTTTGAAGATCCTAATCTTCAATTTCACCATTTTCATCTGACCTAAGTCTTATTGGATGGCCATTTTCAGCATCTAGGACAGTGCCTGACAAATCATAGGCCTGTGTGAGTGAATGCACGTCATTCTAATTGACATTTTTCATGCCTGTTTACAACATTTTGTACAAATAAAAATCTCAATATTATCATTGCTTTATTTTTATAAACTTCGTGCATTTTATGGTAAAGAGCTGTTTATTTTCACCCACATTTACTACAATCACTTCTGATAGCTTATGGCAAAAGGTGTCAGATTCTTGATCTCTGAAGATTTAGCTTCCAGGGACCAGAGACCAGGCTTGATCACTCAAGAGCTTTTGTGTAGCAGAGTTTTATTAAAGTGAAAAAGGGACAGAGAAAGCTTCTGACATAGACATCAGAAGGGGGACAGAGAGTGCCCCCCTCACTAGTGTTAGCAAGGGAGTTCTATACCTTTTTAATTAGTTATTACAATAAATCAAAAGAATGCCTCAAGTTGTAACAATTTTACCAGACCCACTCCCACAATTTACCTTTTAGGATAGCAGGATTAGAACTTAACAATAGAAAGACCCTACCAGACCCCTCCCATAATATACATTCTAAAGATATCAGGGTTAGTCAGAAGGTTTTCAGGAAAGAGAAACTCCTCAAGGAGGATACATTGTTGTTATATAATCCTTAGTACAGAGTTTAAACTGAGTTGTTTGTTGTGTAATCATCAGTTCTGAGCTTAAAGAAAAAACTTTATGTGACTAAGACTAAGGAATGTAGAGGGAAAAAAAGGTGTTTGTCCTTTCCTCCTCCTTGAGAATTCCAGACCCCTATCTCCGCTTCCAGAGCCCCAGACCCCTTTCTCCTCCTCAGGCATCCCGGCCTTCTTAGCAACCTGCCTAGGAATTGACTCTCTCATTCCCCCCTTTTCTTTTAGGAAAATTATGTTGCCAAGGGAAAGGGGCATTGTTTTCATTCCATCATCACTTCCTGCTGTTGAGGGGTGTGGTCCCTAAATTGTTGAGGCAACATATTCTCCCAACCCTCATATTGAGGGTCTCTGATCCAAGGACCCCAGGTAATAGTTGGGGGAGGTGGCGCTCCTAGGAGCCTGGACAACCATTTGTAATTTAAAAGCTTTCAAATGGTTAGAAACAAATCCAGTTACATAGTTACATGAAGGGAGCAAACAGTAAAAACAGAACAATTAGAATTAATGTGATTAAGATAAGTTTTCCACCATGGGAAGCTAGTTAACATTTCCCAAAGTGAGGTGACTGAGGCTTCAGGGGAATCCATAGCCTGAATCATCTTGTTCATGTGTTTAGCAAAGTGAGTAACATTAGTACTCATATCTGGTATATATGTACAACACTGGGTATGAATAATGGCACAAGTTCCTCCTTGTGCAGCTGTTAGAATATCTAAGGCCAATCTGTTTTGTAAAACCACCTTTCTAATTTGTATTTGTTCAGCATTAATGGCTGAAAGTTAGTCAGAGCATCAACTCATAGAATAACATCTAATCTTTAGTTTCCAGAGAGGGAACGAGTATTGTAGCCAGACAATCACACCAGTGAAATACAGATCTTGCCCAATGAGTTTTAAGGTGTGGCAGATTAGGCTTCTCTGGAAGCTCTGAAAATATGAAGCCATGAGTAAAAGTTAGACCTAGGGTGCGTCTTCCTATCCAGCCAGGGGGAAGCCACGCCCATAAGTATTAGCCACATATCTAGTAGGTCCCATTTGGAGTAAATCAGCATGACTGAGGGACCCAGTCCCAATCAGTTCCTGGCCAGGCAAAAGGAGGACTTAACTGGGATTGGAAAGCACAGGAATGACTGTATTTTATGTTTCTTGAGGCAAAAATCCCAGTTGTTTCCAATCGTTATAACTAAGTTGTTGGCTAAGTTCTGAGGATGGCTCTATTTTTTCCCAGCATATGGGAGCATTAGATAGTAGGCATCCCTTTTTAGGAGTTAGCCATATGACCTCATCTCATATTTGATAAACATCAGGTAGAAAACCACCAGATCTAGACCCATTTACCTTCTTATGTGCAGCAAAATAGTCATTAAACCAAGTTAAAACATAATCAAAATTAAAAGTTATATTAGGTCCATAGTTACATCACTCCATCTTTAGATTGTTAGATGTCATCAGATCAAGAGGTGTCAAATATGATTATTGTTGGTGAAAGTATTCTCAGAGTTGAAGAAAGTCCTTTCCAAGAAGTGGAGAAACTCACCGTGGGATGTTTTCAATTGATGAGGAGGGGAGTGCTCTGCAGACCCAACAATTAGACCAATTGTGGAATGTAGCATAGGAATGAGTCCAGGACAGGAAGGTGCTGTCTTGAGGGTCAAATGGTCAAACTCAGGACTTGGAGTCAACAGAAGCAAGCCCACGTAGATTCTCAGTCCCATCTTGGTTCCTGGCTCAAACAATGGTTGCTGCTGCTGCTAAGTCGCTTCAGTCATGTCTGACTCTGTGCGACCCCATAGACGGCCTCCTACGAGGCTCCTCTGTCCCTGGGATTCTCCAGGCAAGAACACTGGAGTGGGTTGCCATTTCCTTCTCCAGTCCATGAAAGGGAAAAGTGAAAGTGAAGTCGCTCGGTCGTGTCTGACTCAGCAACCCCATGGACTGCAGGCTACCAGGCTCCTCTGTCCATGGGATTTTCCAGGCAAGAGTACTGGAGTGGGGTGCCATTGCCTTCTCCGCAAACAGTGGCTAGTTTGACTCAAAGTCTGGGTCAGGAGTTAACCTCCTAGTAATGTCTGTTGAAAAGCAAGAAGCTGAGTCACCTAGTTAATTTTAAGGCTCTATGGCAGTATCTGTGTACAAAAACAGTCTATCATAGAGACAGTCCCTTCTTCTTAGGGGCAGTTTGAGCCCTCATTAAAGCTATGGGTAGAACTTTAAACCAACTGTCTTGTATTTCCTGAGTTAGCTTACACAGGTGTCTTTTAATAATGTCATTAGCCTTTTCAACTTTTTCTGAAGATTGAGGCCTCAAAGAGGAGTGTAAGTGATACTCTGTTCCTGGAGCTTATGACACCCCTTAAGTTACAGCAGCTTTAAAGACGGAGCATTGTTGCTCTGAACTTTAGAGTTTAAGATCCCACTCACATCATGAGAAGTCAGTACAGTAAGATTTTGTCCATTCATTAACCTCGGGCTTTAGTTAATACTGCTTTTGATATGAAAATAGGTGAGGTCATTGAGCTTGATAACAATAGGAACAGCATTTTGTGCTCGACCCAGTTTTTCCATCAGCCCACATTCTAGGATTTACATTTTGTTCCATTAAAAAGAGCTGGTTCCATATTCATGAAAACAGAGGCCTGGACTTCAGTATATCCTTCCACAGAAGGGGTGAGGGAGACTCTGGCACAATTAGGAACTCATGAGAAAACAGCACAGAGTCCCAGTTTCCACTTAAAGGATGACTTCCCTGGTGGCTCAAACAGTAAAGCGTCTGCCTACAATGCGGGAGATCCAGGTTCAATCACTGGGTTGGGAAGATCTCCTGGAGAAGAAAATGGCACCCCACTCCAGTATTCTTGCCTGGAAAATCCCATGGATGGAGGAACCTGGTAGGCTACAGTCCATGGGGTCGCAAAGAATCAGACACAACTGAGCGACTTCACTCACTCATCCAGAAAGTCCCATTACGGTAGTGGATAGGGAGGAAAGTGGGCCAGGGGCTTCAGTGAGCACAGAAAAAGTTGTCCCAGTGTCCAAAAGAAATTGACTGGTTGGCCCTCCACAGTTATTAATACCCAAGGTTCCTCAGATGTAATTAGGATGGGAGCTTGTGTGGGGACCCCCGGACACCTTCAGTCCATATTGTCTTAAGAGTCCAACCCTGGGGCCTACACCTTGGAGGGCAGTCTCTTCTCCATCATGGTCCTTTGGAGACTGGACATGAAGCCAGGGACGGCTTAGAAGTCTGAGAGCAATCCCGCTTGAGAGGCCCCTCCTTTCCACAGTAACAGCAAGCCCATCCCTTTTTACCTGGGTCCCTCTGGGCATTTTTCTCAAGCTGTTTCAGAGCAGGTCTAATAGCCATTGTTGGGGTGTCAGTCTCTTGCCTGGTTCTTTTTTTGCCTCTTAATTTCCACCTCATATTCTCTGCCATAATATACCATCTGAGCCAGCTGCAACAGTTTTTTAAAGACTGATTTGGTCCAAACGCCTGTTTTCATAACTTACAGCAGGTATCTGGAGCTGACTGAGTGAGAAATCTATCTTTTAAGATCATTTCTCCCTCTGTAATTTCAAGATCAACGTTGGTAAACTTGTGGAGAGCCTCCCAAAATCTAACTAGGAATTTATCAGGAATTTCCTTCTCTCCCTATTCTATGTCAGCCAACTTAGCATAGTTTAAAGTCTTAGTTTGTTCTTGCTTAAGTCCTTCAAGAATACATCTGGCAAAGTGGCTCTGTTATAGAAACCATTTGGCTCCCAGTAGGAAGGAGGGCTATTTCGTGTTCCTTCTTTCCCCTTGTCTCACGTTCAAGCCATTCATCTCCAAAAGTAGTAGCTTCCCCCAAAACTCAAGCTCTCAAGTCAGGAGTTAGTGTCTGTCCCAAGACATGTGTTACATCTCTCCAAGTAAGGTCATAATGTTAGTCTCGTAAAGGAGTCTGTGTACCTTTCAGATCCTCTAGATAGTCTCAACTGCAATTACTGCTTGAGTTTCTACTGACACTGAGCCAGCCCCTCCTGGAAGGGTGCCCTAACTCAGCCTGTTCAGTTGGGAGCCCCAGATAAAAGGATAAAGGGGCAAAATAAGAGAACAGGAGGCAGCTGAAGCTTTCATACACAAATCTGCACCCTTAGGACATAAGTCTGGCATGTCTCGCGGAGAGATAACACATAAGGCACTTCTACCCATTTCCCTTATTTTCTATGAAATCAGTCTAGTTGTAAAACAGTATCATAATTGAGAGACCCTTTAACAGGCCAGTGTTTCCCATCTTCCAAAGAATACTGTGGCCGTTAAGTATCACAGAAGAAGATCAGGCATGTCTTTTTAAATTCTGGGGATCAAACTTGTCCCAGCTTTTTTTTAAATACATTTTAAAGAAGTGGTTCTGGAACTGATAGCTCCCATCTGTAAGAGAGAAAGAAGCGGAATCCACAGCCTTAGTTTTTTTCCATCAGAAGTGCCCTTCCCTGCTTTAGATGGGGGCGTAGCAGAATCTCCACCAAAGCTTTCTTTCCGTGGTCAGACTTAGTCTGTCCCTTACCAACACAGGCATCTTACTCGTCCCTCCCAGTTCTACCACTGAGGCGGGGTGGAGATGCACCAGGGGTAGACCTGATGGTATCCCAGATTGATTTAATTCCACACCACCGAGACCTTTGTTTGATTTGCCAGAGTAATTTCCCAGAATGTTTCCCAAGCTAGGACTACTACGGGAAGCATCTGTCTTATGTGTGCCTGTGCACAGTCCTGACTATAGTCCTGACTGCATTAGAATGGGTGAGTCATAAAGAGACAAATAACACCCAAGATGTCCCTCCTGTCACCACACCAGTATATGTGATAGCAAAAGAGGTGGTGGAGGGTTGGCCAGCGAGGAAAAGGTGATTTTTGTTCTCGAGTTATTAGGGTCAATCCTTCCAGCTCGTTGCTACAGATTCCACAAAAGGAATATCTAGAGTTGAGACAGAAGCCATCAGAGAGCCTCTTCTGGTCCACTAAGAGCTAGCGCTACCAAGGGAAGAGGCCCATTGCATTTCCAATCTGGCCAGATTCCACAATTCCTGATCTGTGTCCTCAGAAACCTCATGGCCACCAGCAGTGCTTCTGTCCGTATAGATAGGAGGCACAGCCATGACAAAGACTCCCTTTCAGGTTGCTGGCCTCTGAGACAGGCGGCCAAGAGAGTAACTTCTGGCCTGAGAGATGTTCCTAGGGTTCCACCTCACTCCATACCTGCTTCTAGTAACTTTCGGCTCCTAGCAAGGCTAGGCGCTTCCTTACTTGGGGTCTAAGTAACAGTATATAGTAACAGCATGGATCACTAGTCCCTTGAAAGTCTGTGATCCAAAAGATTGGGTTCAGTTCAGTTCAGTTGCTCAGTCATGTCCAACTCTTTGCGACCCCATGAATCGCAGCACGCCAGGCCTCCCTGTCCATCGCCAACTCCCAGAGTTCACTCAGACTCACGTCCATTGAGTCAGTGATGCCATCCAGCCATCTCATCCTCGGTCGTCCCCTTCTCCCCCTGCCCCCAATCTCTCCCAGCATCAAAGTCTTTTCCAACGAGTCAACTCTTCGCATGAGGTGGCCAAAGTACTGGAGTTTCAGCTTGAGCATCATTCCTTCCAAAGAAATCCCAGGGTTGATCTCCTTCAGAATGGACTGGTTGGATCTCCTTGCAGTCCAAGGGACTCTCAAGAGTCTTCTCCAACACCACAGTTCAAAAGCATCAATTCTTCAGCGCTCAGCCTTCTTCACAGTCCAACTCTCACATCCATACATGTCCACTGGAGAACCATTGCCTTGACTAGATGGACCTTGGTCGGCAAAGTAATGTCTCTGCTTTTGAATATGCTATCTAGGTTGGTCATAACTTGGGTTAGTAGTTCTAATTTCCCATGCAATTATGAAATGGTCAAAGAGACCAGGAAAATCTGACAAAGGAAGGAAAGTTTGGCCCACGCGCTTTGCCCATTTCTGGTCGCACCCCTCACAGGGACCTTGGGGGCCTCTTGGCATTGGCAGAGACAAGGCTCCCCTTTTGAGGGCTGCCTTCAGTCATCATGAGGCACTGCAAAACCACACAGCAGGGCTCAATGCTTGCATCGCGCAGGACATGTCATTCATTCACACAGCACACCGTAGAGTTAGTAAAGTAAAGCAGAAAATGTGTGTACTGAGAAAGCAGAGAGGCTAGAGCTCTGAGTGTTCTTACCTTGTCCTGAAGACCCCGGAAAGCCCCCAAGATGATAGTTTATAGTGAACAGTGTCCAATTCTTGATCTCCAAAGAAGATTTAGCTTCCGGACCAGGGACCAGGCTTGATCACTCAAGAGCTTTTATGTAGCAGAGTTTTATTAAAGAAAAGAGACAGAGAAAGCTTCTGACATAGACATCAGAAGGGGGACAGAGAGTGCCCCCCTCACTAGTGTTAGCAAGGGAGCTATATACTTTTTTAATTAGTTATTACAATAAATCAGAAGAATGTCTCAAAGTTGTAAAGATTTTACCAGACCCACTCTCACAATTTAAATTTTAGGATAACAGGATTTGAAGAAGGAAATGGCAACCCACTACAGTATTCTTGCCTGGAAAATACCATGGACAGAGGAGCCTGGTAGGCTACGGTCCATGGGTTCACAAAGAGTCGGATACGACTGAGCGACTTCACTTTTCTTTCAGGAAGGAGAAAGTGTCCTCAACGAGGATACATTGTTGGTATATAATCCTTAGTACAGAGTTTAAACTGAGTTGTTTGTTGCGGAGTCATCAGTTCCAGGCTTAAAGAAAAAAACGTTTTATGTGACTAAGACTAAGGAATGTAGAGGGGAAAAAAAGGTGTTTGTCCTTTCCTCCTCCTTGAGAATTCCAGACCTCTATCTCCAATTTGAGAGCCCCAGACCGCTTTTGCCACCTCAGGGACCCCAGCCTTCTTATCAACCTGCCTAGGAATTGATTCTCTCACTTCACACTTAGGAGACTCATTTTCTTGCCAACATGAAATATTCACTTTTCCTCAACACTGATGCTTATACCTGATAGGCTAGCCAAACTCAAACATAGAGCTAGGAGATGTTTTAATGCATACGGCATGTCCACTTGTTCTTGTTATTCCGTCCCCATAAGCTGTGTAAAAATAATTAAGTGTCTGAAAAATTTCTAAGCAAAGGCTAAAGAGGATCATTGATTTATTAAATGGCTATCAGCAAACATGCAGAAGACTGATTTGGTCAGAAAGATTGTTGGACTGTGTTTTGGGAACAGAATAAATAAAGTTTTAATTTTAATAATTCATTATAATGTAGTTCCTATTGTACTAGAAAAGAAATATATTTGCCATTAAATTGAGCAATTACCTAGATAGAACTAGCATTTCATAAATGTAAGAGCTGGTATTATTGCTACAGCTGTAGATAAACATAGAAGAGTAAGATTAAGTTTATTATTTATGTATGAAAGAGTCGTTTGAATCTAGGCCTGCAAAGAAGGAAGAATGTCTTTAATGAATTAGAAACAAAGAAGCAAAGGAGGAATTTATACAAGGAGAAAAAAAGACCTGTTAGACAAGCAATAAAACAACCAATTATTACTGTGGAGAAAATGGATG